>NC_140771.1:144179445-145379445 GCF_044657685.1 Stegodyphus dumicola | reverse complement strand
TAAAAGATTGCGTTTCTGTCTTGAATTCTTGGGGAATTTATAGTATATCATGTCAGTGTGGTTTAAGATATATTGGCCAAACAAAAAGAGCGTTGAAGTTTCGTATCAAGGAACATGAATCTTATGTCAAAAAAGGGGAAAGTCTTCAATAGCGTATCATAGCTGGACTTTTAACCATAATTTTGACTTTGGGTCTGCAAAAATCATCCAAAAGGCTTCTTCCATAGGCGAATTGGATTTTCTTGAGGCTTTTCACATTCACAAAGATTTAGAAAGTTTAGTTAATGATTTGAAGTCCAATCCAGTCCTTCCTAATGCCTTTAAAATTCTACTGTCTTAATTCAATTATTTTTGCCGATAGATGGCGTTACCTCCTCGCACTTGGTACTACCAGAGGGTATAAAAATCCGTTCAGTGGTTGCTTTCCATTATTTGAAGTTCAGATTTTGAGCGTAATGTGCATTTGCCCCTCGCTCCCTATTTTAACTTCGCTAATATTTCTTTATGCTTGATCAGACAGCCTGGCTCAGTAAAAGTAGGCGGCCAGTGCAACTCTGATTAAAAATCTAGTTATAACGACGTGCAGTGCTGATAAGCACCACGTGTTTCTGTGATTCCTATTTTCTTCTTTCTATGTATTTCTTTCTCCTGATGAGGAGGGACCTTTAGCTGCCCTCGAAATCGATTGAGTGTTTCATTATACCTACGCTAAATATAAGGTTGTTTTTCACGGTTTTGATTGTCACATTAGCGTGTTTCTCTTCTAGTCTAGTATACAAAATGTTAAGACAATATTGTAAATGTTACTATGGGTTCGTGTTTTAATTAATTCTTTTATGCGCCTAAGAAAGTTTTGATAACTCAAAAAAGTATTATATACAGTAATAATATTATAAGTCCAAATAACGTTTGCAATGATTCAAAGATATCTTGAATACTAAAATAGGTCCAAGAATCGCCAGGAATATTAATATTATGAATAGAAAAGCTATGTTTTGGCTTCGAGTCTGTAGAATAATAGGTGACAGAAGATAAATCCTGGGCTCGAATCCCAAATTAATATCGAGGTTCTAGCTACGAATTACCGGAAAAATAATTTTGACTTTACATACATAAACGAAAGCATGAATATTTTCAGTTAAGTTTTATATTATGCCAAAAGATTCGAAGACTATAAGCTTGCAGAAGAAATTTTAAGCTCGTATTCACGTCATATGCTCAGTGAAATTCAAAATGATGCGACACATCAGGAGTTAGAAAAATATGATGAATGAAGCGGCGTTACTTTTGCTATATATTTTAATCACATTCTACTTTGTCTTCCTTTTATTGTACTCAAGATGACTCTAAATTATCTGGAAGAGTGTAAAAACAGGTAGCGAAGATCAGGTTAAGCAATTTTTAGAATGGATTATAAGCGCGAAAACGGCGCGTGTAAGTGCTGACATGCACAAGAAGTATGAAAACCAGGTAGGTAATAAAGACCAGTAAAGTTAAAAGAAACATTTTAATGATTCAGTTTTTTATAATATGTGATCGAAAGTGCCATTATCAATACAAGATTCACAGTGGGGGGAGTATGATTGACCCCTGTTAGCAAAGATCTCGGGTTCATGCAAATTTTCAGCACCAACGGACCTTATGGTGATTAGTTCTTCATCGGACCTAACGAAACTTTAGCAGATTATTCTAATAAGCCCCCAGAAGAAGAAATTCATGCATGTAAATATGTTGATGGTGGTGGTCAAAGAACAGGTACACTTCCGTCTAATCCGCAGAAGTAATTTCTGACATTACTTTTGAAAGTAGCTGACACACCATTGTGCTTGAACAAAATTCGTATGCATACAGCTAAAGTGAAGACTGGGAAGAATTTTCGGCAGGATGTCTTGTAGAAAAATTCCGTACGTGCGATAATTTAAGCAACAAAGCAGTATATACGGTTTTGTTAGGTAGTCCTCTAGTTGCTCTGCTAGTCCAAAATATTAATAGAAAATTTTTACTGGGAATGTGATCTCATGCCATGTGATTATCATGGTTTCAAATCTGAAAATTGTGTTGTTAAAATACCCGAACGTGCAAACGTAGCTTCATCAATGAATAATGCATAGGAATAGAAGTGAGGATTTTGTGAAAGTAACAGTCAACAAACTGAATGCGCGGAAAATATTCGTTGATTTCCACTTCCGTACAGGTTATAACTATTTAGAGCAGCGAACCGTTTTAACATACCGATCTCAGCAGTGCCTTTTACCACCTCAAAGCGACTTTTCTGCACATACTTTCAATTACAAACTATGCTTATTTGGTACTCTCTGCCTGCTTTTAGATTTTAGCCAGAAAATAATTAAAATTTCCTGTCTGAAACTTGAAACGTAGGCATTATAGAATGATTCTCATAAAAACATTTACTGTAACGTAATTAAAAAATTTTAAATATTTGTTAAAAATGGATAGGTTACCAAATCCATGAAAGTAAATTCTTACAGTTCCTACTGGGTACCGTAGCCATCTTCTCGGAAACCGTGATATAAACGAGCATTATTAGATTATTAGAGGTAACGCTCATGTACCACGTCGTTACACATATTTCATTTATGTGATATGTGTAACGACGTGGTACATCAGCGTTCTGCTTTCTTATACCTCTTATAGCAGGTTATCATCATCAGTTTCTATTCAATGGTTTCTTAAAAGGAAACAGATGGAAAAAAATTGTCGCGGTTTAAGGCACTTAAAACTAATTCATTGTTCATTACTATTGAAATAATTTAATAGAACTAATAATAATGTGGTCTTTTAAAGAGTTATATTAGATGGAATTATCACCTTCCTCTTCTACATGCTAAATTAAACATATTTATTAAATCTTAAGGGTTTTTTTTTTTTGTCAATCTTTCAAGCTAAACTTAGCTATGCGCACATTTACCAAAAATGCTTGTTTCACTATATTTGCTTGTTAATGTCTGTGACTAAAATTAAGTTGCAACTATTACACATTTCATAAATTTTTCTTTTTGTATAAAGTACATATTAAAACACATTACTTTATTGAGTTTTCATAGCAGTTTCTTAATATGTGCAAATATCTCAGAAAATATAAACAACCAATAAAATGCCATAAGTTTAGTTCAAATTACTCAGATAACACGATGGCATAGTGATATAAAGTTTTTGAAGATATCATGAAAAATTTCCAAATATCCTGAGGGAAACGTTAGAATAAAAGCTTCTTTCATATGTTTTAAATGAAGTTCTTGATGTTCGGTATGAAATTTATGAATAAATGAAGTTCCTTAAGCACACAAAAATGAGTATATGTATGTTCAAACCTGAGTTTTAATGATGGGGAATTGTTTTGTTTGTGAACTTTACTTTTTTAGTGATATCGGCTAAATTACATGAAGTATTTTCAGGCAGCAATTTTTAAAGTGAGCGCAAATGTTAAAAGTGTAATATATATGTTTTAGCAAAATCGACTTATTTGAAAGTTTAAAAGTCATAAGGCTCCTTGTAATTTTTTTAAAATAAAAATGTAACGTAAATTTAGGTGAACACCAAGAAAGATTTTATGATATTTGTCCTATAGATATAAGACAGCTCAATTACCAGCATTTTAAGATTATTCGAATGGTGAGTGGTTGCAGTTACTCAAGATAATTCCAGTTTTCTATTGCCTATCTTTGCGAATTTATTGAGAAAGAATAGCTGAATTATGCCTAATACACTCATTCTAAAGCAGTTATGACGTCTTTTATTTTCACGAAAATGAGGCCTATAAAGCTAAGATTTCTGATCTAAATTAAGGAAGTATTCCTATTACCAACTGCAATTAAAGAATTAAAATAATGAAACTCAGCACAAGACTTATAAAATTATAACTCTTATTAGTTTACTTTCCGAAACACTTGCTGAGCGTGCATCCATTTCATCAGCGATAGCGAAACCATTCTTCGAAAAATTTCCTTCTAACTTCCTAACGTGTAGTTGGATTTCCAGTTTAATTTTCCTCAAAGTTTTAAAAATGTCTTTGAGAGAGAAATTTCCCTTATCTCTCCTTTTCCTTAGGTATTCTCTAATGAGGCCCCCGTGTCTTAGAAAAGCTGTAGTTGTCTTTGCGTCTTCACTTTAAAGATTCCGACTAATGTCTTCGAAATTCATTAAGGGAAGATTTAGTATTTTCGGCAATACGTTTTCTGCTCTTGAACTGTTTCTTAAATGCTTTCAAAGGAGTCGATTCTGGCGTTCTAACTACTAACAATAACATTTAATGGTATATTATTCCCTAAATTATCGTGCGATTAATGAAATAAGATAAATTAAATAATTGAGAAAAGAAACAAATATTAATTTACAACAGAGTAAAAAGCAATTATTACAAAATTGCAATGGTTCACTAAGTTACACTGAAATATTTCTAAGACGATTATTCACGGTTTCGGATGACTTGGTCTTTATTAAAGGCGGTCGCCTCAGAGAATACGGTAATTCATGCTCCCAGAGGTAATAATCATTATACTGAAATCTCTCATGCGACCTTCCCTGGAGGTGAAGAGAATTATTCATTGCCCTATTCGTTTGCACAAAATAAAGATTATGCTCCGTGTGGTTGATATGGTGATTGAAGGTTGATATGGTGATATGGTGATTTTAATTTCTTTGCTTTGTTTGCGACAAATGTGTTTGCATTTATGTGATAGCTAGTGAAAGCAAATAATAACTATAGAGTAATAATGCATATAGCATATAATAATGCATTTAAAGTTACAAGCTCATTTTCATTCAATTAATTTAGTTCGGGCTAGAAACTCTTAAATCCAAAATGACAAGATAAATTCTCTGCTAATTCTGTTCCACATGTTGCTGAAAGAATGAGTTTCTAGTCCCAATAATAGGCAACCTGAAATATGTTAGATTGAAGAGTTGCCTATTAGTTATATCTTAAAACTTGCTTTATCATTAAAATAATTGCATGCTACTTATATTATTGGAACATGGAGAAACTTATTAGGGCTATTCAGCGATCTACAACACCACTTGACAGTTGGTGGGGTGCATGTTACTTTTACGCTTCTGTAATTATTAAATATTTTTTACGAAAATATAATTTACGATGTCAAACTTTTAGATATACTATGTTAGTCATTTTATACATAAGAAATTGGTGTGCTTTATTTTAAATAATATGAATAGTATTTTATTAAATCATTTCATAAATGTAGCAGCTAAATTTAATATTTTTTTAACTAAAGCAATGGCTTAAAAATTATTCTTTGTATTAAGAATATCAATAAATGATGCATTAAATTTCATGATTTTAACAAAATCAATTAGTTCATTAAACTCATATTTTAAGGATTTAGAAAAACCTGAAGTTAGGAATTTCTAATCTTTACTTTATATTGCAATGAAATTTGAGTTACTTTCCTACTATTTGTATGAGTGATTTAAACAAGACTTCTATCACGATATATTTCTTAAACTAAATCTTGATCTATAATCAGAAAAAATTTAAAATGAGAAATGCTTTTTAAAGATTTACGCAAATTAGTAATTGAATTTTGTTGTATCTCATTCTTGTTTAGCGACTGTTCTCAATTACCCGTACGAAATTTATGTGTTCATAAAGTGCAGAAGAAAGCTCCTGTTATTAAAGATACACTATGTGACAGTGAAAATGCAGTATCATGCACTCATGTTCGGAAGAATATGCAAACTGCAGGGTAGAACAGTGACAGAGTTATGGAAATGATGCGAAATACGTTAACCACTCACGCAGGTGAAGGAAGAAATAAGGGATGGACTATAGTTGCTCTGCTTTGTCTGGCCAGATTAATCATTTTGAAAATTTTTTTTCTACTGAAGAGAAAGTGTTAGTAAGATGAATGCCAGGACCCAGGCAACCGAGGCACTTCCAGCAAACAGACTAATACACCAGATATATGGTGCTCAGACTCAATAGACCAGATTGGTCCCTGCGCCAAATCGCTGCGGACAGGTATCCACACGCAGCTATGCCGCACCAGCT
Source organism: Stegodyphus dumicola (assembly GCF_044657685.1). NCBI lineage: Eukaryota > Metazoa > Arthropoda > Arachnida > Araneae > Eresidae > Stegodyphus > Stegodyphus dumicola. Next base: position 145,373,417 of record NC_140771.1, on the reverse strand, counting down.
ATGGTGATGTGACAAGCTCTAGGGGTGGAGTTGCAGCCGGAGTAACTTCAGCACGCATGGACTGACGCATCTACACATCTTTGGTCGTGTGGCGCTGTCCCCACAGGCCACTTTCGTCGACATTTTACGACACGTATAGGACACATTTGATGCTCTCATACCGACTTATGCAATTATTCATCGGTTGGCAACCGTTGGCTTATTCGTATCGCGTAAGAACCTATGTTGACACTGGACCACTGAAGGCTGCCAACAGCCAAAAGCACAGGCCCCTCCGTTTGCGGTGGCGACGGGATAGAGCCATGTTTATTTCGGATCATTTGATTTACGCTTTTGAAGTTATAAGAATCTCTGCTGGTTACTTGATTTATTAAGACAAAAATTATTTCTTTCCTTGGGATAAATGCCTCTGGGATCTATTGCCAAAGAGGAGTGTTTATTTCTTGGAGAATATTTCGAGAGAAACTGAAAAGTTTTTTCATAATGCATTGCAAAGAGCCTGTATTTATCTGAATGATAAAGCATAATAATTAAATCAATTACAATATAAAACTGTAATAAAGGAAATTAATTGTAAAATCACAAATTTGACTCATAAAATTACATAGAATTCTTCTCTTTGCATAGTTGCTTTAACTTTTGTTTTGAATATAATTTTAAGCAAACCTTTTCAATCTTAAATTTTAGATATATAAATTATAACGACTGAATTACCAACTGAATTTTTTTCTATGTATTTAAATATTTCTTATGTTTTGTCTGAACATAGAGATTTAAACTCACAGAGTTGCTCACAATCCAAATAAATTTTTATAATGAAAAGATTTAACTACTTGTTGCTTTTACGTAACTAATCAAAAAAATTAAAAAGAGATAATTAATATAAGATACGGTTATATACTGTTCGAAACCCAAAAACCAAACTCATTAAAAGAAACCCTCAGTTTCGAAAATAATTTTCTAAAGGAACACATAAGCTACTATCTGACCACTAATCGAGCGCTCATTCTTGGCACCTTGAGAAAACACTTAATTTAGTCAGCTGGTCTGTCATTAGAAAAACACACATTTAAAAGTAATGAATAAACATATAGGTGCTTAGCAAACCTTTTTTACAGCTTTGACCCAGTAGCGTAGCGCTCATAACTGGCGCCTGGGGAACAATACCTTTTTGTCGACCCCCGAGAAACATATAATAATATAATGTATAAAGTATATTCGTTATAGGAATATATTATAAATACTAATAAGATGCAGTATCTGCCTTAAAATACTCTGTGATACTTGTATATCCGAATAGGCACTATCTAACTAAACTTCTAGAAAATGCTATACAGTTTTTCGAGATGACAGGTTAAGGTTGTCCTTTAAATTTGAGACAAAAAATCTAGTTAAAATAATAAAGACTAGAATGGATTTGGAAATTTGTTTGTGTCAGTGAAAAAAACTAAGACATACGCTTATCTGGAATTAGTTAAAAGATGTTATTTATTTTACATGTTTAGATAATTGTTTTAAAAAAGTAGTTTTTAAACAATGAAAAAGTTAATAGATATTATATTTAAGTAGATATATTTATTAATAATAATATAATAATGCAATATTGTAAAGGATTAATGCAATTTATTACTATGTATACATTTTCTTGCCTTTGATGAAGCAAATTTATCAGTTCCTTCATCAAAGTTGATCATTTCAAACTTTTCTCATTCCACATTTTAAAATGCTAGGACACAAGCGATCTTGTCCCATTGCCGTTCGCAGATATGCCAAAATTAATTTTAATTGGATGAACGAACATTCCCAGTTAACAGTTGGTACTGAAACAGTGAGGAGTATTTGAAGTGCGACTCTCTTTGGAAAAACATTTTCTTCATATGAGATTATAAGGTTAAGAAGCTATAATGGAGTTTTAGGTTCAATTTCTTTTCTACTGCAGAGTAACAAATTGCGGTCGCATATTTCGACATACAGTTCTGTTCCATTAAAATCTGAATTATGAAATTCACCCTAATTTTTATAATTCGTTTCAAGATCGTTATCAACATCATTCTTAAGATGCAATAACACGCCGAACAAGAACTCATTTAGAAGTCAAACAACAAAAATCAGCGTTAAATTTCAAATTTGAAAATGTGTGTGCAATCGCTATTGATTCAAGATTATACAATGGTTCTCTAATTCATTCTAGGATCTTGTAATTTGAGCTGCATAGGATCAGTTCCCCTCAAGAGTTCATGCCAGGAATGGTCTTAAGTTATGAAGTTAAAATTCGGTGCACTCGCAATAAAATTGTAGCTTCTATTGTCATTTGGGATAGAACTGTTCTCTGCTAATTTTTCTAAAAAGTTTGGTAATTCTTCCTGCTCAGCGATAGCAACACTAACTGCTTATTCTCTGCACTCAATCTTGTTTTAGATTTTTTGTTCATCTTGTTCAGCATTTTTTTAATTCCCATAGTGATGATGAACGTAAGAAAAAGAGCTATATGTTTTCAGTTATTACAAAACATGTTACAACAATTGGATCTTGCTTAGTCGCAGTAACTCCAACTAAATTTAGTGAGTGGTTATCACAGTTTACAAATAATGCTTCTTTTTTCCACAATTCTTTGTTGAACGCTTGATATATGACCTGACATCACGGCAGCGTTATAGAAACATTTTGATCTACAGTTTGTTATGAAATGTAATCTGAATTTAATTTTACTAGGCTGTATCTTTAAGCATGTATTTCAATAAACCTAGAAAGAGTTTTGTTGATACAAGCTTTTCTCCTGGTAGAACCAATATCTTCCTACATGCATAAAGACTTGCGGCATTTGTTCTCGATGAGCGTTATCAGGTGTTGAATCAAATAAAAGTCCATAATATTTATTTCTTTTGATGTCACTTGTTAATTGATTATTATAGTTTGGCGGCCTAATTAATAATATGTCAAGGTCAAAGGACTTAAATTATAATAAAAGGCTATAGTGTATTGTTTGTTATCGTTTTAAAATAACAAGCGTGAACTATACGTTAATTTCATTTATAAAAATGAAACTATTTCACCATTTAAAAAAATAAAATGTTTAGAAAGAAAGCAGAAAAAACATTTTGCATACGGAGATAACTGACTCGTTTATTGCAAGCATTATTTATAATATATTTTATCAGATAATTCAAGAAAAAAATAATAAATTATGATACAATCACTATTAATTTTAAATTTATTTCCCAGAAATCGATCAAAATAATTGAAATTTTTTGAAATTCTTGTTGTCTTGGGCACTACATGGCGCCCGGGGCATTATAGACCCCTTTTGACCCCTCTCGCTAAGCCACTACCTTGGCCTCTTTTTTTTAAAAAATTACATCCGTTCTGAAATGTGCGATTTCATTCCGAATCTGATGTGGCCAACACATGACCTTCCACTAATTCCACGCTTTATAAATAGCAAGCAGCATTAAGTAAGTTATTACCTTCGGTCGACAGTTTGTAAATAAAATATAATTTGTAATAAAAAGAAAGTTCTGTAATATGAAGTATTGAATTACATTACATTAGATGACATCCACCACGGGCAAAAACTGTATTTTTTAGATTTATATCAATATAATCAATTTGCCCTTTTATTTCTTTTTATTAAAATCTATAATTTATTCGACAGTTCAGTTACATTTAATTTTATTGGTTTTTAATGAAATGAAATTAAATATTTCTATTCCATTTAAAATCAATTTTCTGAATTAAAGAATCGTAATTTAAATTTTTTTCTGTGTTATTTCTATTATAGTACCAACAAATATAAATTTATTTTCATCTACGTGTCCTACGATAGATCAGTAAGAAGTAAAACAACAAGTGTTTCCGAATATGTTATTCACTCTAGTGCTTCATCATCTTCTGAAATCTAATATATTGCTGTCATTGCTATAAAAAAGATAAAAGGCTTAAAAACTAAGAGGAAAAAGTTTTGGATTCTTTTTTAATATAGTGTTCGTTATAAATTCTTATGGATTTCAAGTAAATTATCACTTCCGGTTGCGTAATGGCAAACCGCACATTAAGTTGATCAATGTTAACAAATTTCGTTTACTGCGCATGCTCAGTGGTGTACCGCTGGCGTGGCAGGAAATACTGGCGATTAAGCATAAGCAACCATTACACAAGCCTGTTCATCATGTAGGTCTTAATCGACTATTTACAATTACAATACTACCGAAATTTAGTTGTGCTTAATGCATTTGCTTCTGTTTAATTTCATTTTGGTTTATTTTGTTCATAAACGTTATATTTAATATTAGTTATTTATAATAATTTCCTTGACATTAATTCAGCAATTTAAACTGGATTTATTCTTTAACTTGTTAAAATATATACGAATGGAACATATAATTATTTACCATACGCAATTGCTTTTATTCCTCACAAGTATATTCAATAAAGATTCCGCTAATATATCCTGTAATGTTTCCTGTTTTGTAATCATTCTTAAACGAAACCTTGAGTAGTTTACAATCGATAGTTATCCTCTAAGTAATAAAGGAACTTACATCCTAACAAGTTTTAAAACATCGAACTGTTTATGCCCAGATAACAGAATATCAATCACTCACCGTACTTATCTTCTTTTTAAAATTGTACCAAAATCGTAATTACGCCGAATTCTTTTCTGGGCATGCGCAGCATGCGAAATCCGTTTAACATTGATCAACTGAATGTGCAGTTTGCATTACGCCTCGCGGTTGTTCATTAAAAACTGTTACGAGCTTGAAGTAAAATACAAATTTCGATTGTCCGCTTTTATTCAAAACCTTATCAAATCTTTATAGGAATTAACTACGGAAGCTTAACTTCGAAAATAGAAATTCTTCAAAATTCTCATGGACTCATCGAGTTCTCATGGACAAAAAAAAATATACACGCATACAAGCATCACTGTAAAAATTGTGAAAACGAGTTGTGGGGACCCTGATTCGTGCTTATTCAGAGAAAATCCATTATCCAGTTTTTGGAATGAAAATATTGCCTTCTTTACCTATGTACTTAGGTTGGCGGAGGGAAATAAATAAAAATATCCTTTTCGTACAGATCATGCCTACCTATCCTATTTGGTAGATAAATCCTCCCGAATATCGTAATGTATTTTATATGGTCCTAACGGCTCATTGTAGAAGTTCTGTCTGAATATGTACAAAAGAACTGAGAATTCGTCTTATAATCAGCAAGTATTTTAATGCGATTAAAATATTTCTAATTGTTTTTTTTTCAAATAAAATGCAGATATTACAGCAGATGGTTTCATTTAAATAAACATATTTTTGTTTGCTTACGGATTCATAAAGTACCGACTGGATGCACCCCGAACCTATTATAGCTCGATAAAATTTATTTTTCCCGAAGGAAAACTGGAACTTTTCGCAAAAGTACTTCAGCAGCTCTTCTAAGTAGGACACAGCACAGTCACTAGTTACCACTTCAAACTACTGAGAAAGTTAAATAAAATGCAATGTAAAGCCTATCTAAAGAGCGAAGCTCGTAAGGAGAGCTATATACTTCGAAGTCAAATCTGAATACTTCGAAGTCAAATCTGAACTGGAAACTGGAGACTGACCCTCCCTCCATCTTATATAGTTTTCCCCCGACCGCCGAGAAATATCCAGTACCTTTCATTTATCGGAATGGCTGGAAGGCATACATGTTTAAAGGTACTTATAACGGCCGGATGCAGTTACCGCTACATATAGAGATCGATTACAGTTATTCAGTTACGGTACCAGTAACCGTTATACAGGGACAGAGCCCAAATATCACCAAATGGTATGCCAAGACTAGCGATAAAAATTAGTATCTAGAACTATTGCCAGCTTGGCGCTATGTCGCTAATTTGGTAAGATAGCCATTTTCCTCAATGTTACACGGAGGTGACTATGTAAGCTTATTTTTCCTGACGAAGCTTCACTCTTGAGGTTTTTATGTTAATCTTATACTCGATATGTTTTATGTTAATATTATACTCGATATGTTTTATGTTAATATTATACTCGATATGCTTTATGTTAATATTATACTCTATGTGCTTTATGTTAATAGTATACTCGATATGTTTTATGTTAATATTATACACGCTGCTAATACTATATATGATACAACAATTTTAAACGTAATTTTGCTAATGTTATTTATATAATATATATATATATCCAAAATTCGTAACAATATAGTACACATAACCATATCTATTCTTTTTTTAACATGGAAGAGGCATAATCACTATGATAATCTGGGGAGATAAAATAGGTTTATCAAAAATCCATGTTATAAAACAGGGTAATTATCTAGACTAGAATACTCAATTGAACAAAGAAAAATAACTTTTATGTGACTCACCTGCTGAACATATTTGAAAGCGTTTTTCATAAGGATTGCAAAAAGCACTCAGATACTTAGCAGAAATAATAAGAGAAATAATAATAATATAAGAGAAATTCGCTATCAATGGTGAAATCAGAAAGTATCTCTCCATCTTGTGATTAGACATACAACAACTGCTCAGAAAATTTCTAGAAATGCTGAAAGTAAACATTTTATAAACGAAATATTAAGTAACAGTAGACATCCACCTATGAATGGATTTTTATCTTTATAATAATATGTATTCTTTTATGTACTTTCAATACATTCTATTAAAGAAGTAAAACTGCATTGATGATACATCTGAGTGATATTTTTCCTCTTCACTTGATGTTATGATTCGGATCATGTCTTCAAAATAAAATCACATGGACAAACGTGATCACATTAAGCGGGGTTACTGTATTCATTCTGCGGATCATAATGTAAAAATTAACGGTATCATGTTAATTAAAGTATATCTGACTATACTAATTAAGTATACCTGAGTATACTGTATTAGTAGCATTATTTTCCAGTTCTACTGTTCCTTTGCTTTTGTGTACACTCCGAGAGATTTTGCAAAGCGATACGAAAATTTCTGGCTTACCTTCCTTATCCAAGATCGAAAAGGAGCAAGACGAAGATAAATATCCGAAAGGATGTAGAAGTGACAATTGCGGCTTCATATTAGCGGACATACCTTTGTACTGCTAATGGTGAAAGAAGGATACATTTGTAATGTTTTGTTTGTTAAGTGAGGCAAATGTCAAAAGTTTCTGATGACGAAAAGTACGCTTATCGTCTTATTTAAACTCGCTTGTGCGAAGTATTCGAAATTTCTGTTGCTGCCAGCAGGAAAAACGCAACTACTTAAAGTTGGCTTTTCCTACCCGATGTTAAAGAAGAAAAATACGGAAATCAAAATCGTAAAAAACAACCTTGTATTTAGCGTAGGTATAATGAAACACTCAATCGATTTCGAGGGCAGCTGAAGGTCCCTCCTCATCAGGAGAAAGAAATACATAGAAAGAAGAAAAAAGAAAATAGGAGTCACAGAACCACGTGGTCCTTATCAGCACTGCACGTGGTTATAACTAGATTTTTAATCAGAGTTGCACTGGCCGCCTACTTTTACTGAGCCAGGCTATCTGATCAAGCATAAAGAAATATTAGCGAAGTTAATCTCTAATACGCTCAAAATCTGAACTTCAAATAAATAATTTTATTTGAAGTTCAGATTTTGAGCGTAAGGTGCATTTGCCCCTCGCTCCCTATTTTAACTTTGCTAATATTTCTTTATGCTTGATCAGATAGCCTGGCTCAGTAAAAGTAGGCGGCCAGTGCAACTCTGATTAAAAATCTAGTTATAATCACGTGCAGTGCTGATAAGGACCACGTGGTTCTGTGACTCCTATTTTCTTTTTTCTTCTTTCTATGTATTTCTTTCTCCTGATGAGGAGGGACCTTTAGCTGCCCTCGAAATCGATTGAGTGTTTCATTATACCTACGCTAAATACAAGGTTGTTTTTTTACGATTTTGATTGTCACATTAGCGTGTTTCTCTTCTAGTCTAAAAATACGGTAGTTTTTAATAGTGAGTTACTTTACCTTAATACTTAATTTACTTTCATGACATATCTCTTGAAATTTATTAAGAATATAGAAAATTTTCGAACGTCCGTAGCGACAAGATGTTGATTTGCATTGTAAATAATAATAAATACTTTTATGAAGCATAGCATATTTAGTAAATGGGTTAATTATTTCTTAGTATCTCTTCGTTTGACGTAACAGTCATATGGAACTATTTGAGAGGCGATATTTTGTCGAACACAGTCGCAGAGATTACGCTTATACAAAATGCATTTAACTTTAAAACTTTACATCAGTAAGAATTTGAATCTACGTGAATAGTATTATGCTGTCTTTAAAATATTTGCTAGATATGTGGCCCCTTTCAAAAAGAAAAAGATAAGAACTTCAAGGCAGAAAAGTCCAAAATTATAAGCTTAGCTTTCGAGACGACCTTATTCCCATGCAAGCAATTAATAGATAATAAATACCACCCCGTAACGAGAAAAGGAGATAAGAACACTTCTTTCCTTCTGCACTTACCATTATTTTTATTGCATCCACTTCGTCGTTATCATCAGAACTTAATTTTCTACCGTCATCTGAAGATTTTAAATAAGCGCACATAATTTCTTTTTAATAATAAGACTGTGATGGCAAGCCGCAATTTGCTACAGTACATTTTGTTCGACAGAGACAGTAGATTAAAAATAAGCTTTTTTATTTCTTTTAATTTTTTAAATTGCTTGCAGTAAAGAGTTTTAAAGCCAGAAGAAATGTCAGAACAAGTAGAAACTGCAATTTTAAGTGAGAAACACAGACATTATAATCGAAAGGATGCCGTTAGCGCATTTCAAACGGAAGTAAAACTTTTAGATAATAATTTTCTTCTTAAATTAAAATAGACAACATTTAGTAAAGCTTGTGAGATCAGTGCAAGAATAACACTTTTTTTAATGAAGAACGAAATAAAATTTAAAAAATAATTAATAATGACTGTAACAGCGATTTTAAATATAACTATAAATATAATAAAAGAGCCAGCAATAACATTTAGCTATATATACCAAAAAATGGATCAATTAGCATCAACAACGCCACAAAATAAAATCGCTATTAAGTCAAAGTAACAACGGGGCCTTTAAACAGGCATAGCACGGTCTAAAATCACCTTCCGAAACCTTCGCTTAAATGATAGATTTTCTCTTAATTTGAATGAACGCGAGGTAACTGATTGGCAGTTTGCCAGGGTTAAAAGGAAAGTGAGAGGCAATTTGCTTTAACTAAAATTTAACTATAAGTAAAAGGAGATTAATAAATTAATATCCACTAGCTTTTAAAAATGAAGCCGTAAAGGATAAAATTAAACTAGATAAATGCTCACCTTTAAATAAATAGTGAAGTTATCTTAAATTTCTCTCTCTTTCTATGAATGGGAATAATATTACACTGCCTAACATATAAAATGCAACATCATAAATAACTGGGTAGAATGTGATGTCAACTGATACACATACAGAGCATGAATATGTAATAAGTGGTGTTATTCATAGAAAGATAAATTTATACAGCGCTGAAATATACATTGAATCAGCAAAATGTTTAGTCATCCCTTTCGGTGATGCAAGCTGTAACCCTAGGAAGTAAAGATTCAGTTAGTGTGCGGATAGTGTGCCGAAGGATGGAAGCCTGTATGCTGCAAACCCTCCACCATAGCTCGTCCTCCGATAACGGCTGAAAGAGAGCAGACAAACGACGACCAATCGCGTTCCATAATGCTTGATCTACGAAAGATCAGGGGACATAGCAGGCCAATGAAGCAATGGGATATGCTGTAAGGGTTGTCGGCTAATGAATGCCGTGGGCAGTATCACATACATTTCTTAAAGAAAATAATTTAAATTTGCCAAGTCTTGCAGAAATTAAATATATTACCAAAGCTTCAAATCCTAAAAACGTACCTGGACCCGATGGTATTGATTACAACGTATTAAAACAAATCTTCTTAGCAAATAGCAACCTTATAAAACATTTTGTGCACTCTTTCTGGAAAAATTCTACTTTTCCAGTTACAACAAGCTGAATTCATCCTTTTTCTCAAGAAAAATAAACCGGAACAAGATCCATTTTCCTATCGGCCAATATGTCTTCTACCAAGTTTCGGCAAGCTTTTGGAAAAACTAATGCTCATCAGATTAAACTATCACTTAAAACAATACAATAGAATGCATGAAAAGCAATTCGGTTTCAGAAGCAATATGTCAGTCGATCATACACTGCAAACAATGCAGGATGCCATTAACATCAGTAAATCTAATAATCAGCATTCTCTATTAATTTCTGTAGATATAAAATCAGTTTAGATTCACTTCGATGGAAAGACATCCTGCAAATTCTACTGTCAATTAAGCGTCCTTCCATATATTATATAACCTTATAAAAGACTACCTGAACAACAGATTCTTGCAATTTACTTCCAATGAAGGAATTTCAACGTATAAAATCACAAAAGGCTGTCCTCAAGGCTCTTGCGTTGGGCCTACATTGTGGAACCTAATAGCCAAAGAAGCTATTCTAACTCTTTTCTATGTGAAAGATATTTTTTCACATACCATTGCTCATGCATACGCCGACGACTTTCTTCTAATAATCAATGGCAATAGTCGAAGAAATATAGAAGAAAATGCTCATCGATCATTAATAAGTTTTCAACATTGGGCTACGAAACATGATCTTAAAATCTCACTTTCCAATAGATCAGCCATTTACATTCCAAAGCCAGGCTCCAGAAGAAACATCAGAAATCCCATCATTAAACTTACAGAAGGTAATATCAAAGTAGTAAATTACTTCATGTACCTAGGTACAATAATAGATAAAAATCTTTCATGCATCAACACATCAAACACCTCAAAAATAAAACAATGGTATTGTTGAATTCATTAAAATCTGTCTCAGCAAACTCATGGGGAATATTCCCCAATCTATAAAAACTATGGTATCATGTTGTCATAGAAAACATTATTCTTCATGAAGCTTCTGCGTGGGTATCTAACCTAAATTACCACTCAAAAAGACAACTTCTATCAATACAAAGACCCTTCTTGATCTATATCATTAAAACGTACAGAACTAATACCACTAATGTACTACAAATTATTTCTGGCATCCCGCCTATCACCTTAGCCCTAAAAAAGGAAGCAATTAAAACCAAAAAGTATCAAGACTCAGGCTCAAAGTATCAAGACTCAGGCTCAATAAAAGTATCAAGACTCAGGCTCAATAAAAGTATCAAGACTCAGGCTCACATGACATTTTAAAAGTATCAAGTCTCAGGCTCACAGGACATTTTAATAATAAAACTTATCAACCTTCTGACTATGAAGATATCACGCTGCAATCAAATATCAACTCTATCATTTTAATCACTAATGATTTCAAGCTCAATACTTCTTTAAAAAATTTCCCTATTCATATTTATACAGATGGATCCAAAACGGATAAAGGAGTAGGCTGCGTATATTGCGTCTTCCATCATAATACTCTATATAAAACCCGGTAAATCAGATTAAATATAACAAACTCAGTATATCAAGTAGAATTATTATCAATCAAGGAAGCACTCACTTTTGCAAATCAACTTCAAAAAAGAATTATAAAATTACCGATAGCTTTTCCAGTTTTCAAGCAGTAACCAGCCTCAATCGATCACCAATAGTTAAAGACATTCAAACAATACTTTTGAGCTTACCCAAAAGACTATTACCAAAATTATATTGGACTAAAGCACACGTTGGCACCCATGGCAACGAATTAGCAGATCAGTGAGCCAGGGATGCAGCCAATAATTCTTCAATGCCGCATTTATTCATTCCTCATCCTATTTCGTTTTTAAATTCCTGCCTAAAAAACCAATCTCATCTCCAAACAGTAAAATGGCTGATTCCGAAGAAACAGGAAGAAGAACATTTAAATTTTTATCTCCCCCTTCAGAAATCTCATCAGAACAAATCGTTTAATCAACTACTTTTTAACAGCTCATGGAGCATTCACTGCGTATCTCTTCCACTTGAGACTTTATCATAGTAATTTTCTTTGCATTTGTTACTCGCTTGGCACCATTGATCACTATATGTTTGCATATCCAATAAGGATCTTCACTTTCAACGCTATACACAAAACAATGCTCAACTTTGGTTTTCTAAATTATTGAAAAGTTATTCGTAATAAACTAGATAATCTCATAAAATATCTCTCGACAAATTGTGATTATCTCAAAGGCACTTAATCATCACTCTAGATAACTACAAGACATACTGAGTGTATAGAACTCTTGCATTGTTTTCCCTATTTCTAAACTAATGATACCTATACTAATGTAAAAACATGTTGATGTAAAACCATTTCTGGAATGTCTGTATATATAATATGTTTATATAAATTTTCGAAATTGTAACCTGTTTATGTAAAATTTCTAAATTGTAAAAACTGAATTTTTAAAATAAATGGCAGCTTGGGGTCAGTCCCTCCGGTAGTATGTAGCACCATATCATGGACATTTAACCGATGTGCCTAAATCGTGGTACAGTTGTCTATGTTGTGGTTCCATGCCCTGCCGTATCTTCACGATATTGCATTTAAGTAAGTAATTTAAATAAGTATCCTCAGTAAGAGTTCCTGTTGCAGTTTGTTTAAGATTTAAAATTAGCCTTAAATTCTTCAAACCGCTAAAAATTTTGCCTTGCCAACAATTTCTTTTTGTACATTAGTATTACTGCTGCGAAACCAGTCATGCCTCTTTATTAGGTAATATAAAAGCAATAGACATACGTCGCTCCATAACAATTAAAGTCATCAGAAACGTTACAAACTACTCTTAGCGCACAAAGACCTGTTTAGTTTTCTGCACTCATAAATTTAGAAAGTCTCTTACAAAGATATTCTTCTCAGTGCTGTACCATAATAAATTAAGCAAACAAACAGTAATCTAAATTGCTGCCCTAGAGAGAAATGGTGTTTCATCTTCGCTCTTAACGACTAAGGACCATCTTGAAGATAACGAAATACTACCCGATCCAAACTTTCTTTTATAGTAATTAACTGTAATTATTTCAAGGAATGTATTATCAAAATTATAATTATTTAATATTCAAAATTCATGACGTCTTAGATATTTAAGTGAGAAAAACCGCAATGACGAAATATAACATATTAAGATAAAGTTAATATGTAATCATGCTTATAATTAATTTTAAGATTAATTTGCATTCAGAAGCTTCTAAAACGTTAAACATATAGCGAAATTTTACTTTTTATTATAAAGCAATAACTCGAGTTTAAAAGAAATGAAAGAAAGCGTGGAAATAAAAAACAGCACTTTTATGCAAAAATACCTTACATCAAGCTTATGCCTGCTAAGCTTTCACTTTCTCTGAAAAAATGTACATAAAATTAAAAATACTGTAGTATTCATAAAAATAAAACCCGTAATGATAAAAATGTCAGATTTCTCAAACATTTCCCCTTATGAAAGGCAAAATACTATCTTAAAAATAAAATAAAAAAATTGGAATTTCGAGACTCGTAAGATGCATTCATCATTCTCATTTTCAAAACAACCCTGTCTACATTCAAAATATGACGGGAAAATGTGCTCCACTTTCAATTTCATTCCTCTTTTTTTCTAGAAATAAAAGAATCCTTTTGTGGAAAAACGGCATAAGATTCGAAGACGTATACCTGACAAAAGAAAAAGCTTCCTTGAATTATTCATTCCGATTCATGAAGTTTTCTACCTAGGATTAATAGATTTTAATCACAATTATAAAATGATGCAGACATTTTATTGCCGTGAAACTAAGGTATGTTAACTTTAAAATATGTTTTTGATGCTTTTTAAATAAAAACGTTTCTTGTTACTTTCTTCTTAATAGCACAATTTATTTTAATTTTGATACTTGATATGTTTTCGCTTTCTTTAGTGGATAAATTCATATTACATTTCAAAAGGAGTTTAGGTCAAATTAATTCGTTTACATGATATAGGAAATTTTATTGGTAATAATTTCTATTGAGACAAATTTATTCTCCTTATACTATACTTATCAATGTTATTTTACTACACAGCAGTTATCACCGTTAATTCTATGTCTTCAGTAGTTGGAAGAATATGGAACTTGCACACAATCAATAATAAAAAAATCGTTCTTTCATTTAAGTTATTTTAATATTAAAAAATTTCCTTTTGAATTTTCTTTCCAAAGTGCTTTTATGATGTCCGTTTGTGCTTTTGCACAATAAAAACGCATTTGATATGATATTTATGTTTGATAAATGTGTAAACGGTTTTTTTAATATATTTTATCGAGTGACAACAACAAAGTATTTTGATGGAAGCCGATTTGAATTTAAAGTGAGCCTGTCAGAAGCAGAATCAAGTCCCTGAATTCGCCAGGCCTTTTGAGATGATTCTGTTAACGATCGAATCGCTAGGCAATGGTTCCAGAAGTTCAGGTCAGGGGACATGTCTCTTAGTGATGCATCACGCAGAAGTTGGCCACAAGCACTGGACGATAAGGTCTTGAGAGCAGCCATAGTGAGTGACAGTATTCAAACAAGTGCTGAGCTTGCTGCCCACTTCCAGGTATCTGAAGAAATGATCAGACTCCCTTTGCGCCGCATAGGAAAAGCATACAAGCTGAGCAAGTGGGTACCCTACTCACTGTCCGATGCAAACAAGCAACAGCGTGTCGCTCCCTGTTTGTTATTGCTTACTCGCCACCGCAATGCATCCATATTTGATCGAGTACTCATCAGCGATGAAACGTGGGTCCAGTATATGACATACCCAGGCGTTACAGACATTGCTTGTCACCACGGAACTCTGCGCCTCACACTGCGACATCTTCTCTTCACCCACGCAAGACCATAGTCTGTATCTGGTTGACTAGTCGCGAAGTGGTGCACTAATGCATAAAGAGCCAGCATTAGCCAATCGTAAGGGTGTCCTCCTCCTCCATTGCAATGCGAGGCCGCATGTTGCTCGGGATGCCATCCAGCGACTGGGTCCTGAGAAATTACCCCATCCACTATACTCCCAGACATCGTGCCAACAGACTACCACCTTTTTCATTCCCTGGAAAACCATCTTCGTGAAAAATCCTTCAACAACCGGCCAGACCTCAAAATGGTCCTCACGGACTTCTTTACATCCAAGATTCCTGAGTTTTACGGCGATGGCATCGCACAGCTAGCCACTCGTTGGCAAATGGTACTGGATGCCGATGGGGATTACTTTGAGTATTAGTTATTTATTATTATTTGTTTTATGACATTTTCTTTCTGACTGTCAAAATCGGCAGAATCTTGTTTGATTACCTTGTACACTGGAATCACAATTTTTGAAACACATCAAAATCAAATGAAAATTATGATGAATTAAAAAATATTAATACGTAAGTTAAGGAACCGGGTCGACGAGAATAATATCGAAGTCTGCTTTCAAATTAGTTTTGAACCTTTTGTAGGATATTGTTACATTTCGCATGGGTTTATGGATTTGGAGTGATTAAGGACGACAATTGATGAAGTATCAAAACACAATTTATTAGCCATTATTTTTAGGACAGCCTCAAAAGCCCGTTTATAGTCGTCTAAGAACTACGACAAACGCGCTGAAACAATTAGCAACATAACCTTCAGGCTATCAGGCTATAACGGTGAAAACAACTTCACAGCAAAGCACCAGACTACAGCTCCCGATTGGTTCGGTCGTTCTCGGAACTCTGGAGACTCTTCACGCTGCAACTCGTGATGCACTCGACGATACACTTGATAGTCTCAACGATGCCCACTCTCGATAAAACAACTTGCGATACAGCCGAGGCCAACTCAATACTACACTGACGATCAACTTGATAGACTGCGAGGCACTCGTTAGACTCGTGGTCGGCTAACGATAGCCTACGAGACACTCTCGCGATGCACTAGACACCGCATACAGGCAGAGTTTATGCAACGTTTTGGGCTGCTTTCGAGAATATTCTAGACCAAACTGATAAGAATTCGTTCTAGAAAATTCTCCATCCGTCTATGGCATATCGCTAATTTCGTCTCTAAATGGGCGATTTTGCATCAAATATGCTAACCCTCCCCTGTTTTGCTATTTTCTGGCAACCCTAAAACTGCTTCGAGGAAAAGCTATCCTACCACAGCTGGACTTTTTGTAACAACATGGACATTCATGCGACTCTTTTTAAGTTTAATTTTACAATACTAGTCCATCAACGAAATTTTGATACTGTTTTTTGGATGAGACGAAAATTTTAGAGAGTCTGGCCATCTTCGAATTAAATCAGTAGTACTTAGCTACTGGGATAAATGAAGGTATTAAATTTTATTAGAGAAAGTCAAGCAAAATATTATTAAATCATGGTATTAACGTTTTTTATATTTTGAAAGCAGAAATTGATTAGAATTGTCATAACATGTTCCTTTCGTACCTATTAAAATATACTACTGTAATACTGTAATAAAATTATTGTAAGACTCCGGTTAGTAATAGCGTTGCAAATTCTATCGTAACAATCAAAAATAACCATTTTCTAACTGTGTAGTTTAAAGAAAAGAAATTCTGAAAGGAAGTAATTTTATGCACCGTGTATTAATAAAATTTGTTTTCAAAACAGTAAAGCAATAAGTGCGTAAATCTCATCTGCGTTTAGCTATTTTACAAAACCTCAGGTTTTCATAAATGAAGAAGCTTATTTATAAAAGCAATGTTAATTAAATATCTGTATAAATCTTTCTGATAAGTACTAAACTATCTAAATAACTAGACTGACAAAACACAAGGATGTGATATATTGCAGCATTCTTAATTGTGCAATATTTCACATCACTGTTACTTGTACTTCATTGCTAATTAAAGCAAATGCATCATTGTGCACTATTTAAGAAAGTTATTTAGGTATGCTATGTACTTATAGATTTCAAACACCTCTGCCGTTTTGTCTTTTAATGATTCAATTTAACATCTAGGTCGTTTCGGCTCGAATAAATTCAATTCAGAATTTATTCGCTTGTCAGTTATGTTGCTCATGTTATCTAGCCTCTTAATTTCAGGGAAAGTCAAGCTCACTATGATATAACTGTTCTGTTTTCGATCCTTTTGAAAGAAAGGAATCAACGAAAATTTGTTTGTACGTTTAGAAAGTAGATATCTGAATTAGGAAGGGAAAAAAAGTTTTTTTTTCTTTATTACGGAACTTTTCAAAACACAAAAGCTTTGACAAGAGAGTAAGACAGCCTTCCCACCGTACAAGTTAGAAAATTGTTTACTTTCGTGATGTTCTAATGGTTGGACGATTTCGTAGCACATTAAGAATTCTATATTAATGAATAGATGATGCTTTGGAAAAAAATACGTTCCATTGTGCAGATTCAACTCGAGGTCTCAAAATAATCAGTGGATCTGGAATTAGGGAAACAGAAAAACTCTTTGTGAGAGGTTTATAAAAGTAAAGTCTTTAGAAATTCTTTTTCTGTGCAGTTTCGGCTCTATGTATTGTAGATAACGGCATTTAGTCTTGGCAGTGGATTACCTCTCAACAAATGATTGTCTGTGTGGCCTATACTTTTAAAGAATCGTTCTGAGTGAATTGCCGTTTGCGTTTCTCTCCATGTCCTACAATGTGTACTGGAAAGTTCGAGTTTATTTTAAAAGTGTATAATTGTAGTCGAACCACGTTTGATTTTTCTCGTGGGATGATCGGCTTTTCCTAACTAGCTTCAAGGAGGTGTTTGAGTTAACCCTTTACCAATGGAAGATATTGTGAAATGTGGTTGTGTTGAGTGTGAATTTAGATCAATAATTAACCCATTAACCGCCAAAACTACAAGGAATGTTTCTTTTCTCATGAAAATAATAACAAATATTAAATTAAGCATTTTAACATAAATTTACATTGAAAATTAAAAAAAAAAATTGTGGAAAACGCGAGTGTTGCGTTCGCGCAACGTCAGCGGAATAAGACTACGGATGTTGAGTGAGCAGGATTGTACTCGTGTGATGTTTCTTTTGAGTGGAGCGCAGGATTACTTTTCAGTTGTATAACGTTTTATATAAATCTACAAATCACTTTACTTGTAATTAATTTAATATTAAAATATACATTGTATTTCCTTTACAAATACAAATTATTTCAATTGAAAGATTTAAGCATGAAAAGCTTGATTACAATCATGATGTACAGCTACATTACTTACTTTGCATCTATAAACAGTCTGGCTATGGTACTCTTTACAACAAAGTCTTTTGTTATCAACGGACTTTACGATAAAATGTCTACCATCTCCATGCAGTGGTTTTTGAATGCTGAATTTACTAGGTCTTCCTGTTGCTGATCTATTTCTGGCTAATTCTACACTCTCAATAGGAGTTCACAAAAGGAGTAATGCATTCTCGCGTCTGAAATCTAAAAGACACTTTATTTTTCCAGTAGTAAAAAGTGGTGATATTTAGTAAGTTTAGATACGGTCTCACCTCATATAATTTATCAGTATTCTCAATTTGACTATTGTCAAATGCAAATTCTGCTTCATATTCCTGTACTGCAAACATGATATCGATTCTCGTACAACAGGAACAGAAATGTCCTTATCAAAAGACCAATACATTTTTTCTTGAGGTAAGAATAATATCCTGTAAGCAATAATATTCGAATAAATCTTCCCATATAGACTTCAGATGCAATAAATTCTGGGCTTTTTTTTTTTTTTTTTTTTTTTTTGTTTTTTTGTTTGCTGAGCGTATATATTTGTCTGTTTAACGAGAAGAGAGTAAATGTCTAAACCAAAAAGAAAATCGAAAATCTGTGCACTAGTTTTACCTTGCCTTTTATAATTCTCTTCTATCTCTTTCTTCATGTTCTTCCTGACACATAACTAACAGTTCCTTTTTTATCCACTTCAAGATTTTAATCTTCTGCTTTTTAAACTTTTTAGTATGACTATAACTGCTTTTAGAAGGCTGAAACTTACTTCTTACTTGAATTTCAACTTCCCCAGCAGTATCATTTGGTAAAATATCATTATCATTATTTAAAACATTGCCATTCCTTTCTTCTTCGTCACAAGTTTCTGCAATTTCTGGGGGTACAAGAACAATATCAGTTTCATTCTGGTCATTATTAACATTATCATCATCTGTTTCTTCATCAAACAATCTTTGAAGGGCTTCTAATGTAAGATACCTCGTTGTAGGCATTTTTAAACAACCAGAACGTGAACCAGAACATCGAAACGAATGAGTGAAAAAGGAGATTGACTACCTGTTTCCTGCTGACGTTGCGTCAGCGCAACACCTGTTTTTCCTTGCTTCCCAACACAAATATAAACATCTGACTGTTGTAATGTTCTGATAAACGGTGACCTTGACTATAAATAGATCACTCATAAAGACGGCAATTCTGTCGTTAAATATTTTCAGCAAAATTACCCGGTCGAAAATTTTGCTTAAATTTTGCTTAAAGTATAAGATTAATTATTATAAACAAAATGATTGTTGAAGGCAAATATTTTTTACAGAAATAATCTTCATAATATTCCCTACACAAAATCATCCGCTGGTATAAAATATCTTAGGTAGTTATATTTATATACGTATTTATTTTGACCGTTGCGTCAACGCAACAAGCGGCTAATGGTCTAAGAAACGGCATCATTAATGAGAAATTGTTGAAAAACAGTAAGGTTGTGAAAGAAACAAAAGTGAGAGATGAAAAGTATAAAGGTCTTAATGATTTTCCAGAGTAATATAGGCTCGTGAGAACATATGAAACCTTACTGAAAGCGACAATAAGAATTATCCAACTCCATGTCTTAGCGAAAATCATTTATCGGATGTAAACTTATACCCAGGTGTCTTACGTTAGCATGATTTCTTCCTCAAATGAAAAAAAAATAGTCTGCGTTTCATGGAGTGTCTTAATTTAAGTTCCAGCTAAGATGATTCTGTGCTGCAGATTTCTGTCCAGAATGGAACTCTTATAAATCGCACACCGCTTTAAGTTATGGATTATTTGCCTACCATCCCTGAATGTTATTTAGTGTCCGATGGTATGATTATGTCTCCTGAAGTTTGCAACAAATGCAATTCTTACGGTTCTATGCAGCGGACTCACAACGGACTCATGCCTGAAGCAGATCATGAGTCCGTAGCACAGATATCTTGAGTTGATTATGAAGTTGGTATATTTAATATAATTAATTCTAAGTTTGTTGTTATCTCTGCATAACTCTATTAAACAACAATAAAGTGATAAATTCATTGTCAGTAAATTGCTGTTAAAAATAGTATTTAAAATTTCCTTGAGGTAACTCATAACAATCTAGATTCTTTTGTTGGATTTTGGCATTTGCACTTTGTCATCTGAGATTGATGGTTTGGTAAAATCATCGGAACTAGTCTTGGAAAATTGCAAATATAATACTGATATTTTGTTGTTTGACCTTCTAAATTAATCTTTGTTCGGCGGCTTATTTTAACATAAATTAACCTTAAATATCCAGATACTGCTATGTTTAAAGAATTTGCTCTTACATAGATTCGATTAATCTGAATTTTTTCGTTAATAGAATGAATAATTCAGAGGCATTATTAAATTGATCATCTGAATAATATGACTGTCTACTCAGTAAAAGACTTAAACCTCAAAATTAATTATCAGGTTAAATCTGGTTTAGTAATTATTGTTTTTCTGCCTAAGAAATTGCTAAAAAGTTTTTAAAATCATTAAAATTTGGAACCTGTTACTTCTTCTTCTGCACAACTTTATGATTTATCATTGTGTAGAACTTGATATAGCGCTACGATTTAGCGTTGTGTAAACCCTGGTTTATTCTGGAGATCGAATATGATTTATTCAATACCCGGAATAGTAAACAGGCAGATGGAAAGCAGAATGTAACCTATATTACAGATCTAAAGTGATAACAGTTATACAGATTAAAAAAAGAAAGAAATGTAATTCTAATGAAAAGGAAAATATGGCCAAAGCTTCTTGATTTAGTTATAAATTAAATTGCCTGTGTCTTGGAAAATTTTCTTTGAAAATATATAACGCCGGGATTTCAAAGTGTGGAATAAAAACTATACAGGTTAGTTTCGAGTTAGGTTTCAAAGTGTGCTGAACACTACTTCTGAATTGACATTAAATTAATTGGAATTTGGACTGAACTGGCTTGTTAGTAGTCCATTTCCTTCAATCTTTATTAGTGTTGGTTATATGCTCTTTTCTTCTATATCATTATAAAATGTTTCAAATAATCTTAAAAGTATGCTATGAATTTGCCCGAAGGCGAAATAACCAGTCACCCCTGTTCATAAAGCATTTATCGATCTTTTGAAAGTATTTATAACCAAAGGATTATAACGTGTGACATTTAGTTTCCGCGTAATTCTTTCGAAATTCGCTAAAAGTGTTTAGAATTTAGGATGTCTTTTTTAGTGCATGGAATTTTAAAATGACGATACTGGATTGTGAACTTGAATGTTAATGTCGTGAAGATGGAAAACATTGCGCATTCGTTTAAAGCTCTCAGAGGCCTAGTTTAAAGTATACAGAGTACTTTCCTATGGTTATACTGAAACTGCTTACATCAGGGCCACACGCAATTTAAGAGGAAGATTAACTGGATTTAATTGGATTAAGAGGAAGATGTTTTTATTCAGGCTGAGATTTTACCTACGTTCTAGGAGTGTTCTTTAGAGTTTTTTGGAATAAATGTTCTTTAGAGCTTTGTGAATTTAATCTCTTGCATACAAAATATACTTTAAAACAGCATTTCTCAATTTTTGTTTCTTTATTAGCGCTCTCCTTGACTTATGACTGCTTTGCATACTTCAAACCCAGGCTTAGTATGTATTTGTGTCATAATTTTGTGACGATTTTGTGGCACAATACCTGTGTCAGAGCATTGCTATATATAAATCTAATACATATCTTAAGTCGTGCTTTCGAGACGTGAAAAATTCAAGTTAAATTTTGTCAATCGGCACACTAGAACGGGAGCTATAGAACTCTTTTTTTTATTTTTATTTTGGTGGAAGGTACACATTACTTAGAATATTGATTATTAGATGGTGGTGGGATAAGTTTCTCCTATTAAAATTTGATGTTTAACGTTTTATTTAGGCTGTATGTTATTATAATTTGAAAATATTCTAAATCTGCATATTGATAAAGAAAACAATGCCGAACTATCTGCCTGCAGTGTGTCAGGATTATTAAAATATGCCTATTATTAGATGTCCCGTGGTCCTACCCATTTCGATATGTATTGGTACTGTCCTTAAAATATATACCTAGACTGAATTTTAAATATTTATGTCCTTCAAAATTAAAATTATTTCGACATTTTAAGAATTCAGTTTAGTTATTTCTAGTTTTTCATAATGAAATATAATTTGGATTGGAAATTCCAGATGTTATAGCAGCATTTTATCTCTTCTGTTAAGTTCACTCAGCCCTTCAATTTTCACAATTATATCTTTTTTTCTCAAGTTCCACAGTCCATTTCGTCAATCCTTGTCATATACGTACTACAGGCTGCTGCTTTAGAACTTTGAATATTAATAATTAACTCTGCTTTAGAACGTATATTTGCTCAACAAAAATTACGCTTAAACATTTCAGATACGAATTTCGAGGGAAAGGCTATCGTTAATTTTGATGTACACTGCTTAAAAAAAGGAGACAGCTCTATATCTTTCGTTCTACTGAGCCAATTGCGTTTTACATGTTTCGAAAGCGTGACTTAGGATATGTATTAGATTTATATATAGCATTGTTCTAATATAAGTAATTTGACACAAAATCTGACTTTTTCTGAATTCACATGCCAATTTTTTCCATATTTCAATTCTATGACATAAATTATGGCAAACTGCTAAGTTTTGTAAAAATCACACGAGTAATTTTTAGAAAACTTAGCTCTCAAAATTTTAGCTCCTCCGTGTTAATTGAATCTTGTATATATTTATGATTATCTCTTTTTTTTATTAAATTTATTTGATTCTTCCTTTCATATTTCGAAATTTAGGTTCATTCCAAATAAAATTCACCCATTTTTTATGATTTCTTTTTAAATGTATATTTTT
Organism: Stegodyphus dumicola; assembly: GCF_044657685.1. Classification (NCBI taxonomy): domain Eukaryota; kingdom Metazoa; phylum Arthropoda; class Arachnida; order Araneae; family Eresidae; genus Stegodyphus; species Stegodyphus dumicola. The sequence continues at coordinate 145,350,304 of NC_140771.1, read as the reverse complement.
AAATAACCTTTTGGAAAACAATTTTGAATTATAACACATAAAAGTTTTACCATCATCTTAAAGCATATGTATTTCTAAGCATACCTGCAAAAAGAGTTTATTCTAAATTTCCTAGGATATACATGAATTTACATATTGGCACGATTTGAAATTTGGCATATTTGTTATAAGCGATAATAACGCCAAATATGATTTACGCGCTTTGTTAAAGTTATTTGAAAGTACGAAAGATGACTTTTTTGGCTTGTCTACAATGAAAAAGGGAAAGAAAAATAGGTTGCTATGAATAAGATGTTCGCCAAATGACTTATTTTTGGCGCAAACTGAGAAAAGAATAGGCCAAGAATAGTTTTTAAATTCCTACATAAATTTCACATCAAACTTTACAAAATTTAATATTCAGGCATCATTTGAGTCGTAGAATCGAAATATGGAAAAATAATTGACATATCATTCAGAAAAAGTCCAATTTTGTGTCAAAATGCCTAAGTTCGAACAATGCTATATATAAGTCTAATTAATGTATATCCCAAACGATCGAGACACGAAACGCGCAATTTGAATTGCGCCAATCGGCCCAGTAAATCAGAAAATATAGAACTGTCTCCCCCTTTTTTCTTTTTTCAGTGTACATCTTCGTATCTTAGGTTTGGAGATAAATCCAGTAACATTTATCAAAAAATTATTTCGATTTTCTTTTTCTCATGCGCATAAAAGGAATTACACCCTACAGTTTATCTGTGGTTCTGCTGGGATTTTAAGATTTTATCAGAATGCTTTAATTCTAATAAATTTATTAGAATCTAAAACAGTAGAAGAGGTAAATACTGATTTTGGGAAAATTTCCTAAATATAAGTTGAATGATAGATGACCAAAACTTAATCCGGCTAGAAATCTAAATCTTAATTCTTTAGAGAAAATGCTTCCGGTTTTTTTTAAACTGTCCTTCAAAAATCTTTGGCCTATAAAGGAATAACTCAGCACGGAAAGAAGATTCTCAATTTTTTCTCAACTTTTTTAAATAGCGCAACGGCTGCCAATTTTCAGACAAAATGACGGATATATTTTTATGCAAATATATGTAGATTATATGTATAATTATATATTATTTTAACTGAAATATCTGGAAGCTCACATTAGGAACATTATTTATTCCTGAGCTTTTCAAACCAGAATTTGTTGCCTTTTATGTCTTATTATACGTTCCTATTTAGACCAAACTTGGGTAATTTTATGGAAGAAAAAGGTGTTTGCAACTCTTCTCGAACTACATTTTTAATGGAAATGTGGTGAAAGCTTTAGTAACGTCTTTTCTTCGTTAGATTGAAATATCGATGATATCAGAACCACTGTATCCTTGTTCTCATCTGAGTTGGCTGTCTAATCTCTGGATCACGTGATTTTATATGAAAAATTTCTGTTGAAATTATGTATTTTTTATTCTTAACTTCATGACAAATTAATTTGTGGTCATGTTTTGCGATATTTTATCATTTTGTAACGTTACTTATTTGCTACCTCTTCCAAATCTTACGGGGTCTTTTCCTTTTCTCGAATTCTGAGAGTGACATTTTTTTTAAAATTCGAGAATTTAGGAAAATTTCAAGAACCCCGTAATTAGAAAATTTACGTTGTTATGTATTCACAGAATGCACTTAATTCCAGTTCATTTCTTAGTCATCTAGCATAAAGACAATGGGAAGATGTTCTGTAATAATATTATAGATTTAAATTTTATAAGCTTTTGAATTCACTACTATTTCCAATACATGTGGATATTATCTGTTGTAACAGCAGTATATTGAATCCATAGACCTAAATATTCCAGTTGACCAGTCTATTGGAGCTGCATTGTTGACCGAAAAATCATTGTTTGGCATTTCGTAAATAGAAACCAGCAAACAGACACCAGAGCATTACATGAGATGTAATTATGTACTCTTAGCATTTGTATGTGGACAGCGTTGCCTTCTGAAGCTGATTTAGGGAATAACGAGATCTGATAGTATTGGCTATAATTAGTATCACATTTCTTCCAATTCTATAACGAATTTTGGCCTGTTTGCGTATGATAAAATTAGAAGTTTTAAACATATTTGAAGACCACAGATACGTTTTGTTTAATAAAGATATCAAGAACATTCTTTGGTGCTTATTACATGAGGTCTGTATTTTAAATGATAACTGTTACAGTTGTAAAAAAGGTATTAGCATCATTTATAAACTGTCTTTTATACATGTTGGTTGAAATTTCTCAACATCAAAGGATAGATAAAATATAAATATTTAAAAGCCACTCCTGTATTAGGCCGTAAGGTAAATAACATAAATAATATCTAACCTTTGAGAAAAAATGTTTTGTATCGTTGAGACTTATTTGACTATCTTCGTGAAATGATTAGTATTGCGTTCATTATCTTTTGAGTCTTTCTCTAACTTGTACTTGACTGTTGTTGTGTTTCTATACTTAAGAGTGAAGTTTGTTTACCTTTTAAGATTACACTATGCTTGGCTCTATTGTTTCTATATTTAGCATTCAAACTTTTCGTTTTATTCTTTTTTCTTTAAAATAAAGCTTTTACATTTTATAAATAGCTATCTTGCTATCGACTTTACTAGAACACTTAACTGAGCTAGTGTTCACCGTATTACTTTCATTATTACTTTTTAAAACGTTTGTTTTTAGCTAGGCTGTTTCGCCGGACAGAGAATATTTTACACCATGTGTCGTAGGCTTATTCTCGTGATGTGCATGTGACGAGATGCACTTCGTGCAGAGGGTTTGATTTTGATGTTTAGGTATATTTTTATGTCTGGCTTCTGCTAAGAGCCTGTTTTTAGTTTGCTAACCAGTGAACGTTTTTATTTACAATGTAAATCTGTTAGCCAACTTGTTAATAGACTGAAGCTCGTGGCTATAGGAATCATAATGGATTTTCTAAGCAAAACTCCTAAATGGCCCTTAAAGTTGTCGAATCTCGCAACACTGCTCTAAATAGCTCCACTTTGATGCGAAATTACAGAGCCAAGACTTGCGAATTATATATGGCATATATCTATTTCTGCTGTGCCGGTTTCCATAACTTCAGCTGTTTTCCATACAGAATTATGTGCACTGATACTTAATAAAGTAATTGCATTCATTAAAACACAATAATTATAATTAAAATGATGAAGTAATACAAAATACACATATATAAAATAAGTTAGTTTAATTTAACAAAATCCGAGACTATAAGTTGAAAATAATACAAATTAAAATTAGAAGAGTACGTAAAAATTCCAACCAAAGATTTAGATCAACGACAGATATCAGTGAGAAGTTAAATTGTTAGAATGTAACAACTCTCTTTTAAATTTTAATTCCGTTAATATTAGCAATTCTTATAATACATTATATGATTTCTGTTTAGAAATAACTACACAGAATTCTTTTAAAACATATAAGTTGCAGTACAAATAAGGTTTTAAGAAATTTACATTTAATTGTTATGATTGCAAGCGTTTTAGAATTTCTAATTTAAAACTCATTTTGAAGTACTATATTATAGCAAAGAATTTAACGTTGAAAAATTGAGAAATATATTTTTACATTATCAATGTAAGACTTTTTATTTTATTTATATTATTATTATTCTATTTAATGTTATTATTATGAAGAGTGTTTTAAAATTTAATATTACAACTTCTTTATAAAATTTAAAGCATTTATCTGCATTAAATTTAAATGTCCAGTTATAATTTCATTGAAGTTGTAAAATCATTTCATGCAGAATAATTATTTGCAAGTCTAATTTAAAATGTTTTACATCATATCTTTCAAGATAGCTCTATATTATATATTTTTAAGATAGATTTATTCTTTTTGTATTCATAAGCAAACATTATCATCATATTTTTGTTTAAAATGTAAGCGCTTTCATGGTTCATAATACACTTTGAACTGTGATTTAAAACATCTACTGTCCTTATGGAACTTGAATTTAATTTTGTTTTTTATTTAACCATAATTTTGATATATTGGTTTCCATAAAGTAAAGAAATTGGCTTGATTTTGTGTAAATTCCAAGCTTCGTTATTTCAATTTATTGCTTTTTGTTCACTTATGCCTCCTTCATTACATACCAGAAATTGCTGTTAGCAAATGAACGCAATTCTCACATATTTAAAGTGATTTTATTCCTTTTAAGAGTTAAACATTCTAATAAATACTAAATGAATTATTGTACTTATAATTCTTTATTTAAAGCAACATTCTATCTTTCACCTTCTAAAAAGAAAGATGCATTTCATCCGTTTCTGATTTTGTGACTCGGCAAACTGACTTCTTAAACGAAATATCTATGCCCTTAATCTAACATCTCTTAATCATTTATTGAGCAGACCCGTGATATTTATTTTATAGATAATAAAGCAATTCGGGTTTACTAAGTAATATTAAGAAATAAAATGTAATGAAACTGAAGGTCAGAATTTATTAATATTTCTTATTCCATTTCTCTTTATTTAGAATTTCAAAACTAAGGAATCATTTTCAATAATAATACTTCATATTTAAAACTATTAATTTATGATTAGTTCAAATTTATGATTAACTTTCCGCTTTTTCATTTCGAATATAGTTTGTTGGAAAAATAAACCGCTTTTAAGATCTTTCAACAACGTTAACACCGAAGATGAAAGTAATGTTAAAATCTCATTCTTTATTCAACTAATTTAGAATGTAAATTTCTATATACATCGGTCAAATCTCTGATATTTGTATTTTAATATATTAAATATTCTACAAATGCTATCTATTAGGAAAGCATTCAGCTTTTAACTCAGAGGTGCTGGATGTAGTTAAATTTACTGTGCAATTATTGCGTAGCTTACACGATAGATTATCTTATTAAATTAGTTGATCATTCAATATGTGATACATCTGAACCAGTGAACAAAGAAGCCTTTCACATTTCATTTTTTATATGATCTTGGAAGAAGGGAATGTTTCCTAGAAGAAATTCATCCAAACAGTCTCTTTAGATATCATCAATGGCGTTAAATCAGGCTGTTAGTTTCACTTTTGAGTGGAATAAATAATAACTGGAAGACAAATCAACTGAGTGGAGACATTATCGCCCCTACCTCATTGGACCTATTGGTACGAATGACATTATGATACGATCTGTTTTTACACCACTGGCTGCTATTTAGCGAAATTGAACATTATTATACGGAAAGGAAAATATCATAAACACGAAATAGGATAGAGTAAACTATTGAATACGTGAAACAGAGGTCCACAGCATGTTTACGATATTCTCTTAAGATTCAAAAGATAATTTGCGGATGAATAATTTCTGCACGACTCTTTGGCTATCAAAAAATCAATGAACATAATCTTTCCTCTTGATGTCGTGGAATGGCAGTTTAAAATAATTAATCGAATCAAGGCGTCATTTCTGTAAGGTTCGTAGGCCTCTTCAGATTGCTAAATGACCGTTAACCCACAATTACCATGAAGATTTATAATTATATTTTTACATCCTACTCAAAGTTTTGGTATAGTGTGAAACGTACCTGCTATATGTACTTGCAGTCATTGCTTTAGGACAATTCTAATCAATACCACAACTTTCATACCACTATCTTCCAGAAGATTTTCTAGAACTCAGTTTTATTTCACCTTAATTTCCATTCTAAGATTTTTAGACTGTAAAACATATTGATAAAACACACTAAGGCCTATTTGAGAAATAGAAATATTCTCAATGACAACGCAGTATTTTCAGTCACAAGTATGTAATATGTTTGATAAACACTGATTGTAATTGGTATTAATTTCTATGGTAATAGACCTTAAACAATACATAAACATACATATGATGACGTAATCTTGTAATGAAAGTGGCAGACCGCAGATGTGTTTATTGTGATAAATTCAAAGCAAAGTCGGTTAAAGGATATTTTAAATACAAAGTTTTCAGAAGGCTGATATTGATTCCTTTTCCTTCCGTCAACCTATATAAATATGTAAGGAAGGTAATGCATTCACTCCAAATATTCGATAATAAGGTTTCAGTGAATAAATATGAATTATGGTCTCCACAATACATTTTTACAATAATGTCTGTCTGCGTGTATATGTGTGACGAGGTTTTCATCCACAATAACTCTTCCGAAATTTCTGTTTTCTACATTTAAGTGTATGCATTCATATAAAGTATTGATCAGATTTTGAGTTAATTTGGAGAGCTGAAAGTGCTCCTTGACTTGAAGCTCATACTAGTACTTTATCTGAAACACGTAACAATTTTGCAAGAAACAGTTTAACGCGTTATTACATATATAAACCATAGCATATGGTTGCAGTTGAATGAGATTTTTTTTGCTGATACCTAAATATCGCATTGATAAATACGTGCCGATTACCATGAATTTACAATTGTTGATACTACTAAAAAACATAGAAGGAAATCAAATTATTGTACTCATTTCAAATAATGTATTTTAAACATCTGATAAGCATTTAATTTTTTTAAATCAAAAAACAATTAAACTGCATGTTTTTCAACTACCCGATAAAAATGATCCCCACATAGGGAAAATAATCTTAGGTATTGAAAGATTAATTATTTTGACCGAAGCAATTTTTAAACAAATCCAAAACCCGATTCGTGTTTCACACAACCTACAGCTAACAGTTCTATAATGTCCAATTGTTTGTTTTCGAGTTAATTTTATGGAAGAATGGTTTCCAGAGCCTCAAGATGTCTGGACTTCCACCCAATTTTGAGGAAGAGCATCATGATGGTGGTCAAGAGTCTTCCACCCCTCTCTTTTACTAGTTAACTACATGAGAAGACTTTCGCCTCAACATATATTTAGAGAGGAGACATGAAACAAAGTTGCTATACATTTAGAAACATCCTTTCTCCGGGATTCGAACCCAGGCGCTTCGAAAGAGTAGTCAGAGTCGCTAAACACTATCCCATCTGGGCGTCTGTGCGGCTCTATAATGAGTTTTAATATTTAAACACTCTTAATTTTTATAATGCTCAAATGTTCATACCAACTGAAGAGATTTCAGTAAGGCGACTGTTTACCTCTGAAAAGAGTAACAAGGCTAAACTATTGAATATTTTCAACAAATGATTTAAATATTCGAAATTATAGCATCCATTATCCTATGAGCATGTTTCTGCAAGGTGATTAACTGATTAATTAGTAGATTACTAAGTCTCGATAGGTAAGCCTTTAATGCTCAGCTGAAATGTTTACTTATTTTGAAGCATCACAGCGATAGTAATTTGTTTCTAAAAGGGGGTAACAAATTACTTCACGAAGTATAACGCATTAACGTTAAATCTGATAATAAGATAAATCTGATGAATGTTTAAGTCGAAGTCATTATTTACATTTTACCTTAATTGGATTTCAGTTTATGTATTTTATTCTAATTATGGTATACATGTGGGCAATAATTGTTACTTAAAAATTAAAAGTCTTATGAACTTTCGCTTTAAATCATTTCCCCCTCGATGTAGAATTTTAAAGCTATGATAAGCTGTCAAAATGCTAAGTAAATGCTGAATAATACTATAATTTTAAAATATTAATTCATGCTTTTCATGAAAAAAGAGCATTTTTTCTTCTTGCAAATTTATGTAATAAAATATAGCAAATATTTAAGTCATAATGTGATGACACATGAGCACCGAAATCGGTATTTTGGAACGTTATGAACATAATTTATATCAAGTATCTCAATTTATTGAATTAATTATTTGGCTTTCAAATAAGCTATTACTTTCTTGGGTTTTTTTGCATTAGAATAGTAAGCAGCACAGTAGAGCAGATAATATGTGCAAATGTGTTCTTAAGCATTACAAATTGGTTTCAGTTTATATTACAATAATATTTTGCACTTATTTGCTTACATATGTTTCATATATACTTATATGTTATTGCGTTATATTCGCATTTTTATGTGTACCATACAGTAGTTTCTTGAAACGTGTGTCTATGGTATGATATTGATTTAATAGGTTAGCTGTTAATTGTTATCTTACTCCATAAAAAAGAGAGAAAATTATGTTTACACGAAAGGAAATTAGTTATTGCAAATGAACTGGATAGTGACTTTCTTTGAACGGTAAGTTATTAATACCATATAACTACCAGTAAATTATAGATTAGATTTATGATTTTGCTTGTTCAGAAAGTGGCTGATGCATTTGAATTTTCTTTCTAATATGAGATATTTGTTGCTCATTGAAAAATATTTTGTAAACTTCATGTTGCATCGAAGGTTGTCTTATCACACTCTTTAAAGCTCTTTAAAAGTTCGTAATGAGCGAAAAGGTATATATAAAGTTATACCAATCAAAATAAAGGAAAAGCTATAAATAACATAAGTTTGCCATGTAGCTCTCCATCCATTTGTGCTTAGCACTTTTTTGTTGCAAAGTGTTACCTTGCAGATTTACCACACAGTATCTTCCGCAAAAACTTACTCAAGGGCTATATTATAATTACTTTACTGTGACTACTTTGGTAACATATTTCTGAATGAAACTGGTAATGTCTAGTGGCTTAGTTAGGCATTTTCCTTGCTGAACTGACAGGTATTACTCCATTTGATGTCACGTAGTTGGTACAAACATTATTTTTCAATCTAAGACTTTCAAAATGTATTTCCTGTGTATTTTCATAATGGGCATAATATAAGACAGAATTAACAGAATTTTTTGTGGTTAATTTTAGTATTCTTAAAACCACTACAAATATAACTTTCAGAAATTATGAAAAGTACTATATAATGTAGGGTGGTTCCAAAGTTCTGTGGTTCAGCTCCTAGAACATAGAGGCATGCTATCGGGCTGGTCTAAATCTTGACATGTTTATGCAACTACTCCGTGCAGTATTATTTAGACCCATTCAAATGTTTGACTCATACAAGTGCGTTTTTGTAACTCTATTTTGGCAACTGTGGAAAATGCAAACAGCTTTTTTTTTGTGTGTGTGTATGTGGAAACGCTGTGTGAAAATTTCAGATATTGCTCAACATTCTGAAAGAAGTATTCTATTCCCACGTTTGAAAAAAAAAACCATTACGGGGTGTCTGATTTAAATGTTTAACCTCTCCTTAAATAGGTGGATTGATAAACAACAAAAACGATTTTGTCAGAAGGCTTAAAAATAATTTTTCTCTGTTTTAAGTGTATTCAATTAAATTGCGATTATGTCGAAAACTGCACTGCAAATTTTCCCAAAATTGACGATATTAAATAAAATAAATTATACCTAAATTCTTAGAACTTTCGAATCCTCCCTTGTATTATAACCTGGTACAACCTTTCTACAAATACCTTCATTATTTATCCAAAATTAGTTCAAAGTCTGTTTTTGCTTACTATTTATTGCCTAAAATTTAATGTATAAGTGATGAGCAAATAAAGTTAAAATTTTAATATTTTTAGAGAAAATAAACAGGTAATATAAACCATACCGAACATTAAATTAGAAGGTCACTCTAAAGAAAACAAAAGATAAATACATCATGGAAAATAATCAATGAACAGCATAAGTAACATGGTATAAATATCATAAAACAGCATTAATAAAATAAAAACAATAGACAGCATAAATTAAAAATGGGGAAAGAAAATAGCATGTATCTTAATAATATCAACTAATTTATCTATGACAATTAAGAATTTTACGGAAGAATGAAGCAGTTCCATATATAATCCTTTAACTTCTCTAAAAAATCTGATATTGATACCACATGACTTCCTTGTACGGTCTATTTATTAAATTATACACAATTTTTGCTGCACTTCATTTAAATTTCATTCCCTCGAATTATTTTAACTGAATTGACTGATGCCTCAAGACAAGTTGAAAATGACATCAAAAATTGCAGATTTTGAAATTAAATATTCTGGTCAACTTTTCTGGCATGAGAGTCAAACATCCATTTTTTCTTTTTTTCATAACTACTATAAAACTTTCCCAAATATAAGTATTGGAACTGAGCGAACGCATTAAATCAGAATTTATTATTCGTCGAAAATAATTTTTTTTTAATTTGACATTGCTAAAATATGTATAATTTCGTCATTTAAAACACTTTTGTAATTGGAAGTATACGAGTATGATTACAGCCAACGACCGCAAAAGTACTGGGTAACAAAATTTCAGCGTTCTACGGGTGATCGCTTTTGAGTTAATGTAGAGTTCTCCTTTTAAATCAGAGCAGGAGAGCAGCATTCTGGTAATGTACATGCTTTTATTTTAAAAGGAGAACTCTACAGAACATGGCGCCCAACGTGGGCCTCGAACTCGGAAGTGTGCAAGTGACATTACGAAGTGTGCTTTGAACTGACTGAGTGAACTGTTCTCACAAGTTATTCGATTTATTGGATTACTCGTATAAAGTGTGGATTACCCTTATTGAAGACGATCATCTGTCGGGTGAGTAAAAACTTTCTTTCCAATATGAAGTTAGTAGAAATTCCAGAATTGGAAGCAGCTTTAAAGAACAGTAAAAGTTATGAAATCAAAAGTTTGCATAAGCTTATTTTTAATACTGATGAAGATCGAAATAACCGGAAAAGATTACGTGAATTTTCTAGCTTTATATTTAAACCAGATTCCGAAGAATTTAATAAGAAAATAGATACAGTGCAGAATAGTTTTACTTTGAATGAGTTAATTAAAGTTTGCAATGTATTGTGCATAAATTCAGAAGGTTTAAAAACGGAAGTCGTAACCCGAATTGTCTCTTTCCTATGTGATTTATCTGTATTATTTGAAAATATTTTGCAGGAAGAAAATAATGATATTGAAGATGAAATTATTAATAAAATTTCTGAAGTAATGCTTGATGATAATCAAAGAGACAATCCTGGTTTTAATGAGTCTCAAGTAAATAAGAGTATGCAGCCTCCAATTCAAGATCATTTTAAACCTCATCTTAGTTTTTCGGATATTGAAAGTATTGTTAATCCTTTTTCTGGTAATGCATATGAAAATGTTGATAAATGGATTGATGAACTTGAAGATGTTATAAATTCTTTGAAATTAAGTGATTTGCATAAATTAGTTTTTGCTAAAAGATCGTTAAAATGTAAAGCGAAACTATTTATTCAGTGTGAACCTAAAGTAAATGACTGGTGTAAGTTAAAAAAGCTTTTGAAATCTGAATATCGTAAAGCTTTTAATTTTGCTGAATTGCATGAAATGTTATGTAAGCGTAAATTGATGCCTAATGAATCTTTAGATGAGTATTTTTTGAAAATGAAAGAAATGTGTTCGCGAGGTAACATTGAAGATGCTTCATTAATTAAATATGTCATTGATGGTATTTCCGATTCTGTCGTTAGGAAAACTATACTATATGGTTGCGAAACAGTATCTGAATTAAAACAAAGGCTTAAAATTTATGATAAAATGAGATCGGACAATGATGAGTTTAAAAATCCGAAACCGAAAGTAGACACCCAAGTTAAAGATAGAAGTAAGCTTTCGTCATCAAACCGAAATCAATCTAATGTTAATAAGGTCAAATGTTTTAATTGCCGGGAATTTGGGCATCTATCAAAGCATTGTGTAATCGAAGGGATCAAATCGAAGGGAATAAAATGTTTTAAATGTAAAATTTTTGGGCATAAGTCAAGTGGCTGTCCAGAGCAGACCCCCGAGAAACAAGCTTTAATTCAACCAATTTTTGATAAGGATGGAATTATGAAGACTGTAGAAATAAATAATCATTTAGTTGATAGTCTAGTTGACACTGGTTCAGATGTAACGATATGCAGCGTAGAGTTACACAAGCAGATTGGTTCTCCAAGTTTAAATTGTAGTGATATCGCATTAAATGGAATTAAATCAAAGCAAACGCACCCCATCGGCTTTTTTTATTTCTGATATTTCAATTGATAGTTTTTTACTTCGTACAAAAATTTATGTGGTTAAGTCGTTATGTAATCAAATTGTATTAGGTTTGGATGTATTGAATCAGTTTAACTCCTCTTTTACCGAGAATGGCCTTCAAATAATTTCTCATCGGAATAAAAGTAATGTAAACTTGATAACTGCTGAGTCATATCGAAATTCTAACGTTCGTTGCGTTATGGGAAATTTGAATATTGCTGTGTCATTGAAGAATGTTTATGATCTTTCTCAATCGCCAAACGTCTCTGTTAATGTAAACAAAAACCTCGAAAGCGGAAGTCGTTCGGAAATTAATTACCTTTCACATCTGGTGAATGCTATTTCTGTCAACGAGATTGATTTATCGCACATTTCGAATGCAGAACATAAAGAAAGACTGTTTAAGTTAATTAACTCGTACCAGCCTCGGAAAAATAGACAATATGACTTCAAGATCCAAATAAATTTATGCGATGAAATTCCTGTCTGTCAAAATAGAAGATACATGTCTTTCGCGGAACAAAAAATTGTTGACGATCAAATTAAGGAATGGCTGAAAGAAAAAATAATAAAGCCTAGCAATTCTAACTATGCGGCCCCTATTGTTTTGTGTAACAAGCGGGATAATTCGAAACGATTATGCATCGACTATCGGAAATTAAATAAGAAGATTATTAAAGACAAATTTCCACTGCCTTTAATTCCGGAAATACTTGATCGTTTAGAACAGCCAAAGGTCTTCACGACACTAGATTTGAAAAATGCCTTTTTCCATGCAGACATAGACGAAAATTGCACCAAATATACCGCTTTTGTAACGAATAATGCTATCTACGAATTTCTTAAAGCTCCTTTTGGTTTATGTATTAGTCCAAATGTTTTTCAAAGGTATATTTATTCAGTATTTCGTGACTTGTTAAATGAAGGTGTACTAATTATTTATATGGATGATATAGTCATACCGGCTAATGATAAAGTTGAATGTTTAGACAAATTAGAAAGAGTATTCAAAACTGCTTCGGAATATGGATTACAAATAAATTTCAAAAAGTGCCAATTCTTAAAACGTAAAATTGAATTTTTAGGACATGTAATTGAAAACGGAACTATTCGACCATCACCTTCCAAAACTGTTGCTGTTCGAAATTTTCCACAACCGCGTAACTGTAAACAACTACAAAGCTTTTTAGGACTAACAGGTTATTTCCGTAAATTCATTCCTAATTATGCTAAAATAGATAAACCTCTTAGTGACTTGCTTAGAAAAGGTATTGGTTTTAAGTTCGATTCCGAACAACAGGAAGCTTTTTGCAGATTAAAAGAAATTGTCTCTCAGGCACCTGTTCTACACATATTTAGGCAAGGATATCCATTAGAACTTCATACTGATGCTAGTAGTCGAGGCTTTGGTGCGGTATTACTCCAATTGTCTGATGATGGTAATTATCATCCAATCCAGTATATGAGTAAGAAGACTTTACCGCAGCAAGAGAAACTATGTAGTTACGAATTAGAAGCCCTTGCAGTAATAGAAGCTCTGAAGAAATTTCGAAACTATTTGTTAGGGACTAAATTCAAAATTGTAACTGAATTTAGTGCTTTTCAGAAAACTTTAGATAAGAAAGATTTAACTCCTAAAATTGCAAGATGGGCAGTGTTTATTGAAGAACTCGATTACGAAATTGTACATCGTTCAGGAAGCCAAATGAAACATGCTGATGCTCTAAGTAGAAATGCTTTAATTTTAACATCATACACATCCGATGTAACTGAGAAGATTCGGTTAGTACAACAACAGAATGAAGATGAACATGTGAAATTGATAAAAAATTTAGTTGAGAAGGGAGAAGAAAATGGATTCTTCGTGAGAAATGATATTTTGTACAAATTCGAAAATAATAAAGATCTGCTAGTAGTGCCAGAATCCTTACAGAACGAAATCATACAGAAGGTACATAAAAAAGGTCACTTTGCTGTATATAAAACTGTGAATGCTGTAGAGCAAGAATTCTCTGTTCCCAGACTGAAATGCAAAGTTGAAAGAGTAATTGTTAACTGTATAGAATGTATACTGTATAACAAGAAGCAAGGAAAAGCAGAAGGATTTCTTCATCCTGTACCAAAAGAAAACGTTCCCTTGAGCACGTACCATATCGACTTGATTGGACCTCTTCCATCAAATCCATTTCGAACAAGAGATACCAACACATTCTGACTGTTGTCGACGCTTTTACGAAATTTACTTGGTTCTATCCAGTGAAATCACCAACTGCGCAAGAAGTTATTTCAAAATTGAAGCAACAACAGACTGTATTTGAGAATCCAACCAGAATCATTTCAGATCGAGTTAGTGACTTTACATCGAAAGAATTTTCAGCTTATTGTACACAAGAAGGCATAGAACATGTCAAAATTACTACCGGTATTCCACGATGTAATGGACAGATTGAGCGAATTCATAGAATTTTGATTCCTGTTTTGTTAAAATTATCACATGAAGACTCAACGAAATGGTTTAAGTATGTTCCCAGATGTCCAGAGGATAATCAACAGTACAACTACGAGAAGTACGAAATATTCTCTGTTTGAGCTTCTCATAGGCACGAAAATGAAGAATAAAGAAGATTTGAGAATTAGTGAGATATTGAATGAAGAATATCTAAAGCAATTGATGCAAGAACGTAATGAAATAAGAGAAGATGCTAAAAACAACATTTTGAAGATTCAAGAAGAGAATCGTAAACAATTTAATAAAAAACGTAAGAAACCGAAACTGTACAAGATTGACGACTTGGTAGCCATTCAGAGAACTCAATATGGGACTGGCTTGAAACTACGACCTAAGTTTCATGGACCGTATAAAATCATAGCTGTTAGACCAAATGACAGAAATGAAGTCGAAAAAGTAGGATGCCATGAAGGACCGAATTTGACATCTACTGCGGTTGACCATATGAAGCCATGGTCAATTGATTTGATGTTTGTATCAGCTCAAAACCTAGGGACCTGATACTCTTTTTTTTTATTTTTTATTTTTTTTTTTATTTTATTCTCTTTGCAGGTAGATGATAGTGATGTCTATTCAACAGACATCGAGGACGATGCCTCTTCAGGCTGGCCGAAGTGTTCTTTTTTAAATCAAAGCATGAGAGCAGCATTCGTGACATTTTAAAATATGCTTTTATTTTAATAATAAGAAATAAAGAATAATAATGATAAATTAAGTAAAGATTAAATGAAGAATTATTCACGTAATGATGTGCAATCACAGATAGTCCTTCGCACAGAGTTCCTCCGGCGTTGACAGAATATATTAGTACATAGCTAGTTTTAAATAGTATGATCATCTAAAGTCATCACAGCTAAAGGCGAAACATCAAACGAAAAATCAAAAGACTTCAGCTAGACGTGAGAAGACCGTCTGTCTTCTCAAACTCTTGAAGGCATACGAGCCGTCTGCTCGTATCTACGTCTGGAAGCAATCTGCTGCTGTCTGGAATGCTTCGCGCTGCGCTGTACTGATGACGTCAGCTGGTATTCTAATTCAGAATTGGGCGTTCATGATTCCCATATACATATGTACGGACGTATATACATAACGAAAAAATCATTTTTGAATCCATTTTAAATTCATTTTACAATCCGCTTTGGAGCTTTGGAAAACAAGAATCCTTCATTCTGTCCATACGTACAGACGTCAGGCAAAAAAATCTTCCGAATGGTTTCAGGACGGACAAATGGATATTTCCACTGAAATTTTCCGCGATCAGAATACTTCTTTTACTTTGTAAAAAGAAGTAAAAATTTAAACATGCTCAATGCCAATAATGAAAAAATTAAAAACAGAGAGAAAATCTTATAATTGTCTTTATTTTATTTGCATATGCAAAAATAAATTAAAAACTCAAGCATAAGTAATTATAAATTTTATGCTGCTTAAACTGCATCGTATCATGTCTGTGTATATTGAAATCGTCCGAAACCATAATTTTTATTATAGAAAATTTTATTTTGCTCTTGACTGGATATTTATGAGACTGTTATGAATATATTTATTTACTTCGTAAAACTAGTTTTGCATAAAACAAGAAAAGGAGAAGAGTGAAATTAAATTCATAACTTTTAGCACACATCATATAAAAACTAGGCTTATGGAAACTAGGTTATGGCTTATGGCTTATGGAAAGCCTACATTCGAAACGTTAGATATTGGGAAATAAAAGAGAAAATTAGTAAGAGAAAAAATTAAAGTGTTTTCGTTCGAGTGTAGTGTAATTATAATTAAAAAACTGGCTTCAGCAGAAATTTTAGAATCAGCATCTCGATTTAGACAGAAGCAGATGAGAATTTTAGAGTGTCCTCAAGTGAAATTGTTAAACAGATTATTCGTGAGTTGTTTACATTTTCCAAGTATCGCATTTCTTTTAAATTTCTACGAGAAAATGTTGCTAGAATCTTTTCATTCACAGCAGCAGTTTGAAATTGATAATACGTTTACAATTTTCTCTTTTGCAAAAATAAAAGGGCATGCAAAAATTGGGCGAAGAGTATTAGTTGCTAAACATTTGCTCATTCCCTTCCCATATACATCCGGCTACTTAGTTTTTTGCTAGTGTTATTTATATCTTTGTTTTATTTAGCCTTGGCTTCTTTGTCAATAGGGAACACTGAAGATGACATTATTAGTTTAAAACTGATTTACTTGATTGTTTTTCTAGCATCACATGGCCTTACCACTACCCAAACTACCACAAAACAGAACTGAATATCGAATAACTCTTTCTGTTTAACATTATGGACAACTGTATATTCTATTGACGACATATATGAGTCAAAGCTAATTCGTTTCCTATCTCAGCTTTTCTTACTTGTGAGAGGTAAAATCGTTGCGAAGTTCAATAATTGGTTTAGATAGCGACTTGAAAGTTATTATCCCGATTCCCGGGTTTTGACGCGCTTAGACTATCGCTTGTAAGTTCCCCTCCAGTGGCCTTCATTTAGTGGCATCGTGAATTCCTTTAAGTTATGACTTAGGAAGCAAATAGCCTCTGTGCTGTTTATCATAATGAAGTTGTAAAGAAAAACTAAAGCGGACTGTTTCTATTTTCTGTTGTGACAAATAAACTAAAAATACTCTAGTAAACGTTTGAGGAGACATTTAAAGAAGAAATCTCAATTATTTAAAAAAAGAAATGCTTTTGAATACGATTAATCAACATTTATTTTAGAATTAATTCCCCGGATATATGCAACGATATACATCTATGTGACTGTATTCCAAGAATAAGGGACAAATTGAAATTATCAATTTGATCTAAGATCATTTTCCAAAGAAATAGTCTGTTGTCGCGGAAATTATGCTGATACTATGCCGTCTTGTAATAGTGCGAGCATGCGCAGCGCGCATCGTACAGAAATTAAAACGGGCCATAATTTTCTACCAAGTGCTTCTTCTGTGTTTGATTCTGCGGAGGAACCTCCAAAATTATGTTTAAGTAACTACTGTTTCTTCCGGTTGCATTTTCTATCGCCAAGTGAGCGATGCACCTGTATACGGAAAACTGCTCATCCTGAATAAAGAATGCTTCATAGCTTACCCAAGTGTCGTTATTTGGAGTCAGCCAAACAGAGAATTTTCACTACAGAGTGAGTGGTGACTACAAGGACGTGATGATCGACGTGGAAAGCTACGAAGCAACGAGTGTGTGAGTAGCTAACTCTTTAATTTCTTTACAAGTAGTAAGGCATTGTATTGAAATTAGCTGTAATTTAAAGAATAATTTTGAAAGTTAGACTTTTAAAATTTTGAAACAAAATAATATATTCGAATGGAAAACTTTTTGCTATAGAATGAGTGAAACAGAAACGGGCAGTTGTTAGACAGTCAAACAACTAAGTTAATTTCAAAAATAGAAATGAATTTAAATGAGCCATTAACAGATAAGCCTCCTAGAAGTGGAAAGGTTGAAGAACTGTGAGATCTTTCTAACGGGCTAAAAGAAAAGGTTAATTCACTAAAAGTTTTAGATTATGAAATTGAGAATATTATAGATTTAAATGAATTAGTACAGGAAGGTACTATACGTAACCAATATCATGAAGAAGTCGCCAAATGGCTAAACAATAGATAAGATTGAATTGGACTATTTAATTATGGCAAAGCACACGAGGGCTATCTGCCTAAAGGGAAGGATGCCTTCGTGGAGGACCTTCTAAGGGAACTGGAAAACCAAGACAACGCCCATGCAGCCAGCCCGTTCGCGGGATTCAAAACTTGGACCGAACTACCAGTGTTCAGCGTTATTTACCGCTAGGGCTGCTGGGCCGCAGAATCAATAGAAATATAAAGTTGTATTCGGTTAGTGATCGGAGTGTTTACATCACAGAATGTAAATTCTAAAAGATTTGGTAGAAGTACGGTGAAATTGCCCAAATTAGAAATATCCAAATTTTTTGGGTTTCATAGTACTTGGCTAGATTTTTGGAATAGTTTTAAAGTAGCATTACATAATAATGAAATACCGACAGAGGTAAAAAATTCAACTATTTAAAAGTTTATTTCTCAGGAAAAGCTCTTACTGCGGTTTCAGGATTTTCTTTAAGTAGTGAGAATTACGACTCTTTCATAGCATTGCTTAAGAAGCGGTTTGGTAGAACTGACCTTATCATAAGTTCTTATATAAATAAGCTGTTGACTTTGGATCCAGAAAGAAATTCCACTAATATAAAGGCGTTAAGAAACTTGCACGACGTACCAAGTACAATTAAGAAGCTTACAAACTCTTAACGCCCCCGTCGGTGCGTACGGAAATATATTTCATGCCCTTTGACTTTAGAAATGTTGCCGGAGGATATCAACATTGAATACAATAGAAAACGCGAATAAGCTTCAGAGTTTAACGTAAATGAACTTTTAGGATTTTTAAAAAAGGAAGTAAAATGCAGACAACTATCTAGCTCGTTAATTTATTCTAACTATAAAAACGTTAATAACTGGGTCGGTGAAAACCTTCGAACAAGACTGCGCTTCCAAAAGGTAATATAGAAAGTGCAGCTGCATCGACAAATTCACTGCAAGAAGGCTGTATTTTTGGTAGAATTAGGGAAAATGAGGCAGAAAATTGCCCATTGGGCGTTCCGGATAGGAAGCGAGAGGCAAAATTGCAAGAATTATGCTTCCGTTGCCTAAAACGTTGGCATGACGCGAAACAGTGTTGGCGAAAAGGTACGTGTAATATATGAAACAGGCCACAAAATTATTTAATTTGCGATGGGCAAGTTAAGCAAGGCAAAACCACATCTGAATCTGAGAATACATCAACTTCAGTTTTTAACTTAAAGTATTCACGAAAGGGAAACATTTAACTACAAACTGGTAGTGCTATTTTAAAGGCAGGTGAAAACCAGAACTTGTTAAGAATTCTGTATGATTCTAGATCTCGGCGTTGCTTTGTCAGAAAGAAAACTGCCGATATTTTAGCACTAGAAGTAGTTAGGAAGGAATGTATTAAAATATTTGGATTTGGGGTTGAAAGTTCATCTTCGTCTGTTTATGACGTGTTCGTTTGAATCTACACACTAGAATTAATTCAGTATTACATATTACAGTTGAAGCCCTTGTTACGAAGAAAATCACAAATAGGCAAATAACAATTCCTACTAATTGGGTACTGAATTGGGTGTGATTGGATTATTTAATTATGTCAAAGCACACGAGAGCTATCTGCCTAAAGGGAGGTATGCCTTCGTGGAGGACTTTCTAAGGGAAACTGGCTCGTATACTCGTTACACATAGGGAAAACCACGAAAACACCCATGCAGCCAACCCGTTCGCGGGATTCGAACGTCGGACCGAACTAACAGTGCTCAGCGTCTTTACCGCTCGCCCGCTGGTGGGCTTTAAGTAATTGGGTAAAGTGAGTGGCTCTTGCCAAAACGATTTCAATTGTCAGATATTTAGAATACATACAGATGTTGATGTTTTAATAGGAGACGATTATTTGAGCGAGATTTTATGCAACAAATCAGTAAGATTAAGCAGAAGATTAACTACTACTAATAGCATTTTGTAATTCAAGGAAGAACTTTTTTATGAACTCTTCAGCTGTACGTGTAAGTAATGTGACAAGTGAAGAAGAATGTATTTCTGAGCATTCAAAAGCTTTATGGGAGTTGGACGCAATATGAATCAAATCTGAAGTGGAAAACAAACAATACAGTGAGGATATCATGCATTTGTTTGAAGATAACACGGTGTATAAAGATAAAAGATATGAAACTAAACTTTTGTGGAAAAAAGATCATCAGAGTTTAAGTAATAATTATGATGTAGCTAAGTTTATAAACCTGTTAAGCTGGAAAAGGAATTAAGATACGATTTAGAATTATTCCAGCACTATGCTGCAGTGTTACGAGAACAGTTAAACGAAGGAATTATTGAAGAATGCCACTCGCAGGTTCCGGGTCATTCAAGTGACTACCTTCCTCATCATGCAGTTGTAATAAAAGAAAAATCCACCACTAAGTTACGTATTGTATATGATGCATCCCCTAAGGGTAAAAGCGAAGTATCCCTTTGACTGCCTAGATCCGGGAATTCATCTTCTACCAGATTTGCTTAAGATAATAGTAAATTTATGCAGATTTAAAGTTGGGTTTGTAACACATATCCAGAAAGCGTTTCTGCAGGTAGGAATTAGTGCATAATACAGAAATTTCCTTAGATTTCTTTGGTTTAGGAAAAATCAAGTAGGTTACGAAAAAAAATAACTTAAATTATTTAGATTTGCAAGAGCTCCGTTTGGGCTCTCATGTGGCCAATTTTTTCTCTCTGCAACGATTAGATTGCTTTTTAAGAAATGTACAGAAAATAAAAGTGAAGCTTACCAAATGCTCCATAATCTTTATGTTGAGGATTTAATTTACGGAGCAGACACTTCGTTCTTGTTTTTGGATGCGCGAGAAATAATGACGGTAGCCAGCATGAAGGTACGAAGCTGAGGCGCATATGGACAGAGAAAGATATCGACTGTCAGCCGGCAACTTTAACGATATACAACTGCAGGTTTTGGGACTTGTATGGAATAACGCAGGCTATATTCTAATGTTTTAAAATCGATCGAACGTTTTTGTAAAAAGCTAACTACAAAACGCACTATGTTAACTACATGTGGCAAGATTTTGGACGCCCTTGGAGTGACTATACCTTTTACTGTCAGAATTAAACTTTTATTACAGTCAGTCTGGGAGTGGGGAATTAGTTGGGATGAACCTTTGCATAATGATCTGCAGTCGCAGTGGAAAGAATGGTGTATGGAAATTAATTACCTGCAAAATTTGACCATCAAGAGAACCTACTGCGAAGATTTTCTGTCTAAGGAAGGGCAAGTGCACATATTTTCCGATGCTACTATAAAAACATGTGAAGTTGTAGCGTACTTAAAAGCGCGATCCAGAGCAGGCTAGAATATAAGTTTCCTGCTAGCTAAATCTCGACTAGCACCAATTAAGCAAATTACACTTCCACGACTCGCGCTTCTGGAGCAGCAAGATTTTGCAAATATATTGTCCGTATTTACATTTCTTAAACCTAGTGACATATTATTTTGGACTGATCCTCAAATATGCTTGTGCTGTATCAAGGGGTGTGCTTCAGAATGGAAACAATTCATCTCCAATCGTGTTGCGAAAATCCAACAAAAGTCGGAACCTCAAAATTGGAATTTTTGTCCAGGGAAAGAATATCCAGCTGGTAAAATTATGCGCAGGGGTAAAGCCCATTCTCTTGTGTCGGATACGCTTTGGTGGAATGGACCCGGTTGGCTTCAGGAGTCTCAAATCCTGAAGTTCGAAACAAACATTAAAATTGGGACTATGCAGACATTGAAAATAAAAGGCGGTTAAATATTACCCACATGTCACGTGAAGTTAAAACAAAACGCAAACTGCTATTGAATTATAATAATTATAGCATCCTGCATAGGGTTATCCGAATAACAGCATGGATAAAAGGATTTGTTCATAATATCAAGCCGAAATCTGAGAACATTAAAAGATTCATGACAGAACAGGGATTAGCTGAGGCTGAAAGTTTCTGAGTAAAATATGTTCAAGAAACAGAGTTTCAAACGGAATTAATACAATTATCTCGAGGAAAAGCGGTGAATAGATCTTCTCAATTGATTAGCTTTGACTCGAATTTGGTCTAAAATGAACTTGCACTTTTAGGGGGATGGCTTCAGAATTCATGTTTTACTACTAGTCAAAAATATCCGTGGATACTTCCTGTAAAACATCGCTTTACAGAATTGTTAATTATGCGATAACATCAAAATGTGATGCATTCCGGTGATATTGACACGCTCGTACAAATTAGAGATCGTTATTAGATAATGAGAGGTCTTTAAAGCGTTAAAAGGAGTTTGAACAATTGTTATAAATGCAAAATGTTAAAAGCACGTCACTGAACTCGGATAACAGCTCCACTACTTCTCGAGAGAGTTAAAGAAGCATGTGTTTTTGAGGTTATTAGAGTGGATTTTGCTGAGCCATTGTATGTGAAGGTTATAAATAAAAAAGCATACAATGCCGTTTTCTCATGTGCAATAACTCGCGCTATTCACTTAGAAATGGTTTCAGGCTTAACGAGTGAGAAATACACTCTTTTGCAAAAATATCGAAGCACCAAGAAGGACTTTTGGAATTGTGACGAAATTCGGTATGCAAAAACATCTTGATCGAACATATCCATGCAAATGATTAAAGTTTCAAGGCAAAGGAACAGGAACTGCGATCATAGTGCGCATTTCTAGTGCGCAATTCACAGAGTATAAAACCAATAACAGAGGAGGAAAATATATCTTTTTTTTTTTTTTTTTTTTTTTTTTTTTTTTTTTTTTTTTTTGTTGCTGTCATTGTAATTCCGTAAAGAAGCAAACAAAGATGCCATTGCGATATATCGAATACCTTACAGACAACGAAACAACTTCGAACGTGGTCGCATTGTAGGATTGTTTGAAACTGGGTGGTCATACCGAGGAATAGGTCGCCACCTGCAGCGTACAGACACTGCTGTGCAAAGATGTTGCCAGCAATGGTTGCTACAAGGAAATTTCCGACGAAATGAAGGCTTTGGAAAGACAAGGAGCACAAATGAGAGACAAGATAGGATGACTGTTCGCCAGGCCCGAACCGCCCCGACGGTATCATTTTCCACTAGTCAATGCACTACAGCCACGTCTAAGACGTTTTCTTTTGTTCCCACAACA
This sequence comes from Stegodyphus dumicola, assembly GCF_044657685.1. Taxonomy (NCBI): domain Eukaryota; kingdom Metazoa; phylum Arthropoda; class Arachnida; order Araneae; family Eresidae; genus Stegodyphus; species Stegodyphus dumicola. The sequence goes on along the minus strand of NC_140771.1, from coordinate 145,327,114 downwards.
CCGGCGGAGTCGTCTGAAGTGGTGTCGCAGCCGATCATCATGGCTGCCTCAGATTGGCATCGTATAGTGTTCAGCGATGAATCCCGTTTACACTCTTGAAGCAGATGACCACCGTGTTTGTGTCTGGAGGATTGGGGCCAGCGGTCCCAATCAACCTTTGCTTTAGAAAGGCATTCAGCCATAAACCATGGTGTGGGGCGCTATTTATTATGAGAGCAGGTCATCTTTAGTCGTTCTCCGTATATCTTTAACAGCTAAATGATATGTTGATACCCTCCTGCATCACCCTTCATGGTTGCATTAGCCTTCATGGCACGTCATCCTGTGGCCATTTTCCAGCAAGATAATGCCAGGCCACATACCGCTCGCATATCTTTAGACTGTGTCCGTGCGGTTGATACTCTTTCTTGGACAACAAGGTCACCAGACCTTTCACCTATCGAGCATGTCTGTGGTGTGTAGGCCGCCTGATTCGGCACCACAAAATATCGCAGATTTGTAGGAATAACTGATGAATGCCTAGCATAATGTGTCGCAGGATGACATTACGAACCTCTACCACTCCTTGCCTCGACAAATTCAAGCATGCATTGCCGGCAGGGGCGGTTCGACCTACTACTAATTTGAATACTCAATGGGTGATTGTGAGCCGTGAAGATTTATTATGACCTTGATTTTTTAATAATTTTATTATCTGTGTATAATCTATACACATATTCAATTTCATCAAAAACAACCACTTCCTTCATGGTGCTTCGATTTTGTTTTGCAAAAGAGTATCTTCTTGCTTTTCGACGTTTCATAAAAAGACGCAGATTATGTAAAGTCATATATATTAACAGCGCAAAAACTTTTAAACGAGCAGAATACGATATCTGAAGATTATGGACGTCAGTTACCGATGATCAGGTTATGAATTTACGGGAAAAGAGGGATCAAGTTTAAAGGCTGCTTGGTGAGGATGGTTTTATGAAAGAATGATACAGATAATTTTTGGTTTGAGGAAAATTCAGGAAAGGCTTTATTATCTTACGAAGAACTGAAAACTGTAATAACGGAAATTGAAACTCATTGATTCTCTTTAATTATCCTTTTGAACCATCTCTTCTACCTCCTCATTTCTTAGTAGGTTTCTTAGTTAGACAGACTTCCCTACCTGATCTACCTACCTCTGACGAACTTACCTGCAGCATAAATGCCATCTTGAAAAGGTATCTATATTCTAAAGGCCTACTGAATAACTTCTGGAGCAGAATATATAATATAAAAGAATATTTACGCCAGTTGAAGACAGCACATCATAAGGTGCGCCGTTGCACACTGAAGACCTCAAGTAGTATGTTAAGGAGGCCAATGCAACTACTTTTATTTAAAACTTTCGAAATTTTTAAAAGTATCTTAATTTAATTTCATACGATTTAATCTTTTCTTCTGATAAACTTCTTCATTTCGGGGGGAGGATGTCGCAGAAATTATGCTAATACAGTGCTATCTTGGCATAGCACGAGCATGCGCAGCGCGCGTTTTATACAATGTAAAATGGACCATAATTTTATACCAAATGCTCTTCTTCTGTGTTTGCTTCTGCGGAGGAACCTCCATGGTGTCTAAGTAACTGTTTCATCCGGTTGCATTTATTTTCCATCGTCAAGCAGGCGATGCATCTGTATAAGGAAAGCTGCTCATCCTGAATAAAAAATGCTGTATCGCTTACCCAAGTGTCATTATTTGGAGTCTGACAAACAGGGAATTTTCACTACACCTGTCTTCTTTAGTTGAGTTCTCTAAGAAGATGATCCATAAAAGATGCAGTTTTACTTCTGATAACCTACTCCTAAAACAAATCGTTCAATAATTTGTCTCTGAGGATCCGCAGAACTTACGAAAGATTTTCATTTGTTTCCTCGTCCTCGGTGAGGTGAGGTCAGGGAAGGCCTTTCTTTGTCGTGAAATTTATGATAAATCGATCTTTCATGAATTCGAATTGCTTTGCTTTTGTGGATGGATTCTTCGTTTCGATGAATGCTATTACACCCTTAGTTCTTAAATTATTTTAATACTACACCAGCATTTTCATGATATTGCTCCTAGAAAACTCTAAAAATTAATAGCATGGCGTTAAGGTAAAAGAAAATGACCACAAACATGCCCTTTTTTGAATAAAGAGCTTCTAACATTATTAAAATTCCTTAAATAATTTCATCATAACAAATAAAAAAGAAGTATTTTTCTGCTCCTAAATTAAAAATTACTGAAAGTTTCATTTCTGACGTTTCCAAATACTCTGGATACTAGGTAAAGGAATATTATGATAAACTTTAAATCCTCATTACAAATGTATGAAGCAATACCTGAAAGTAAGTTCATTCTTGGATATTTTACGGTGTATGCGATGGTGATTGATGATTTACAATAAACGTACACTCAATTAATAATTCTTAAATTTTACATGGCCATATTGTGGCTGATTTACAAATAAAGTTTGTAACGTTGCGCGCCTCCAACTTGCACGCAACCAAGAGGTGACTGTTAAAACTGGATAAAACACAGAGTCTTGTGAAGGGTTTAAGTCCCTTTTTATTCAACGTAAAAATTACAATTGCGTGCTCTTGACGCTCACAGACTGCGCCAACTCGGCGGTCAAATAAAAATAATAACCTGAAAAGAAACTAAAGACAAGACTACGAGGCTCTCTAAAATAACTAACTCACCGCGTTTTACAATACCGCTGCTAATTCAGCAGACTTGAAGCTCACTTGAACGATTAACGCTACTTCCCGCCAAGCACATAGGCCGAAACGCGGGGTTCTTCAATTTCTCGCTAACTACCTCCGCGCTCGTGAAGTAAGAATATCACCCACCGAACTCGTTTCCCTTCTATTTAAATCAGAATACTTCCGCTGATAATTTGAATCCTTGCGCGTTCTACTAAAATTTACATATTCTGGCATTGGCAGTTCCAGGGGAAAGTAAGGCTTGACAGGAAAGATAGTTTAAACTTAAAATAAATGTTAGTTAAAATAAATACAAACCCTACAAGTTTGTACAATAATTGTATTCACATTATTAACATAACTCCTTACATAAATTTTGGTTGGAGAATTTTCTCTAATGAATTATTTTCTTTTGGAATTTCTCTTTATTTTTTAACCCCTCAGGGGGCTCACTCTTGTGAGTACGGGTGTGGCAATCCCGAGGTACCCTAGCTCTTCAGGGGATTATCTTCTTGATGAGACGGGTGTCACGATCCTGGAGCCCCAGTGATCTATCCTCTTTCCCATCTCCTCTCCTCTTGGCTGATACTTTTTTCCTTCCCTTCTCCCTTGTGGTTTCTCTCTACGGAGTTTGGGGCTTGTCACGAGAGACTGGAACAGACCTTGTTTCTAGTTTTCGAGTGGCGAGAAAACTGCCCACGTGTTTGCCGTGCGTGGAGACCCGTGTCGCTGGAAAGGAGAGTCCTGGTAGTTGAGGGGCGAGGTACTGTCCCCAACACACTACTTTGGCCTCTGCTTCAGCTAAACGGGAGGCACCTTAGTCGTCCTCACGGGTGTCAATCGGCTGGTCACTAGTCCTTGTGTCAGTGGCTTGGGGTCAAACTCTCGGGAGTACCTGCTTTCGGGAAAGCCGACTGTGGGACTTCAGTTTGCGTATAGGTCCGGCTAGCCCTAACACAGGAATCTGTGTTCCCTTGTTGGGTTCCGTGGTGGGCGGGGCCGTCGGACCCGAATCTTATATTCTTCAATCATGACTAACTCTCACATTTACCTCATTAAAGATTTCGAAGTAACTCCAGTTACTCAAGTCGCTCAACCTAATTCCGAAAAATCTACTGTTAAAAAACTACGTACAGATGAAAACAATACAAATAGTAACCCCGTTTCGTTGTTATATCTAGTCCTTCTGGCGAGCTGCAAAAGATGTCTCCATTTGTAATATATAAGTACATACATTCCTGTATTGGTGAGCCCAGAAATATAAAGCGTCTCCGCTCTGGAGACGTACTTATTGATACGAATTCAGCCACCCATTCTGCTTCTTTACTTCAAGTAACCAAACTTGGGCAAACGAATGTCACCGTAACAGCACATAAGACCTTGAATTACTGTCGTGGTGTAATCTCGGAAATCGACCTCCTGTGTGTTCCCGAAGAAGAGATCGCATCCGAGCTATCTAACCAAAATGTATGTGGTGCAAAGCGGATCAAGATGCGTAAAGAAGGTAAGTTGATCGATACCAAACACGTGATCCTTACCTTCAACACGCCTGTTCTGCCAAAGAATATTAAGGCTGGATATCTTAATTGCCCCGTAAGACCTTATATTCCAAATCCTATGCGATGCTTCCAGTGCCAGCGTTTCGGCCATTCCAAGATATCCTGTCGTGGGAACCTGACGTGCCGTCGATGTTCGTCGGTTGGCCACGATAGCGATAATTGCACTGCTGCGGCACTGTGTATAAATTGCAAGGGTGACCATCCAGCATTTTCCCGATCATGCCCAAAATGGAAAACAGAAAAAGAAGTACAGACGTTAAAAGTCACTAGGAACATCTCGTATGCTGAAGCCAGAAAACTAGTGCAAAGCGCACAGCTTCAATCAAACAAGTCATATGCCAGCGCCGTAAAATCAACACGTAGCATTGCCACCCAAACCTCAATAAGTACACAGACAGCACAGAATAAAACCCATCAACCTGCAAGCAAAAAAAAAGGAAAATCCAAAACACATAGTACAAAATAAAGAAATAGTTATTCAAAGCAAACCAAAAAATGTCCCTGAAAAATCAATTAAGAAAAATAAAAGTCCCAGCAGTAGTTCTGTAGATGAAATGATTTCTGAATCGGGAGATTCAGATAGCATGGAAGTGGAAGAGGGTATGGAAATTCCCAAACATCTGCTTCCGCGCAAAACTAAAAAGCAACACAGAACTAACAAACGTCAAACATAATGGCCACCCTCGTCTCATGGAACTGTCGCAGATTCCACCGAAATTTCCCTGACATCAAAGCTATGATCAATGATTATCAGCCTGTGTGCTTGGCAGTACAGGAAACAAATCTGAAACCAGCTCAACATGCAAAACTTCGGAGGTTTTCTTTTGTCAGGAAGGATTACCTTGCAGGTGAACGTGCGTGTGGAGGTGTAGGTCTCCTCACCTCACTCGACTATCCCTCAAATTCCCTTCCTTTGACGACATCCCTCCAAGTTGTCGCTGTACAAGTCAATTTTCATATTGTAGTTTCAGTCGTTTCTCTTTATTTGCCTCCTAACGAGCGCATTGATCAACAAGATTTAAATGGTCTTATAGAGCAGCTGCCTGAGCCTTTTATAATAATAGGAGATTTTAACGGCCATAGTCCGCTCTGGGGTAGTAATGATACAAATTGCCGAGGAAGACAAATTGAGCAAATGATCGAAGATCATAGCCTTTGTCTCCTGAATAATGGGCAAGATACGTACTTCCATAAGCCTTCAAGGACTTTCCACGCTCTCGACCTTGCCATCTGTTCACCATCTCTGTTGCCATTTTGCACGTTTAGTGTGGGAAATGATCTTTATAACAGCGATCACTATCCCATTTTTATATCTCTTGCACGAAGAGGAGCAAACCCCATGTCGAGATCCCCTCGATTCATACTCGATAGGGCAGACTGGGAACTCTTCTCTTCCATTGCAGAGCTCACAGATGAAATGGTAGAAGATGCGCATATCGATGATGCTGTTGAAGCTGTTACAAATACTATTATTGAGGCAGCTATGCTTTCCATTCCTAGAACATCAGGAAAAATACTGAAATATTCGAAACCGTGGTGGAATCGCGATTGTCATGAAGCACTGAAAAAACAGAAAAAAGCATGGGGTATTTTTCGTAGATATCCTACTCTGCGAAACCTCATTGCATTTAAAAGAGCCAAAGCAAACGCACGAAAAGTAAGGAGGCAGAGCCAAAGGAATTCTTGGATTTCCTATGTGTCCTCAATTACATCCTCTACGCCTAGTAAGCGAGTTTGGAAAAGATTTCGAAAAGCATGCGGAATATATAAAGACCACTCACTTTCCTTTTTGGAAAAAGATGGCTGAGTGATCAGCTCCATAGAAGAAATTGCGAATACTATCGGTGAGACATTTGCTGCCGTTTCTTCCAGCAGAAACTATTCACCTGCATTTCTCTCTATCAAGCAGCACTCTGAAATAAATCCCATTGCATTCAACTCGTCCAAATCTGAGCCTTACAATAGAGCATTTACTATGCTGGAATTAAAGAGAGCTTTATTGCAGACACATAGGTCTTCTCCGGGTCTTGATGGCGTGAATTACGAAATGCTAAAACATCTGTCCTATAAGTCACTGACTGCCCTCCTCACTCTTTACAATAGAGTGTGGAAGGAGCGTATTTTTCCCAGTGCGTGGAGGAGAGCTGTTGTAATTCCTATTGCTAAGCCAGGGAAAGATCCAAGGAATCCATTGAACTATCGGCCAAGTGCCCTTACGAGTTGCGTATGCAAACTGTTTGAAAAGATGGCAAACAGCCGCCTAGTCTACTTCTTGGAAAAGAATGATATTATATCGCCTTATCAGAGTGGTTTTCGAAAGGGAAGAACAACTGTAGATAACATGCTCCTCTTAGAGACATCTATTCGAAAAGCATTTGTAAGAAGAAGCCACCTTGTCTCGATATTCTTCGAAATTGAAAAAGCTTATGATAAGGCATGGAGATACAGTATATTCCGGGATCTTCACGAGAGTGGCTTGCGCGGCAACCTACCAATTTTCATTCAAAATTTCTTGAACAATAGAACTTTTCAAGTAAGAATTGGCTCTGTTTTTTCGGATGTTTTTGAACAGGAAGAGAGTGTGCCTCAAGGCTGTGTGCTCAGTGTAACCCTGTTTAGTTTAAAAATAAACTCTGTACTAAAAGAACTTCCTCCCACCATCTTGGGATCTCTATATGTTGATGATATGCAGATTAGCTGTCGAGAGGTAGACATGAGATACGTACAGAGGCAATTGCAGATGGCTCTGAATAAGATCCAAGAATGGTCAAACAAACAGGGATTTACTTTTTCCAAACAGAAAACTGTGTGTGTTCACTTTTGTAGGAAGCGAGGTCTCCATCCTGAGCCTGAGTTATATCTGAATGGTACAATTATTCCAGTTACGCCCGAAGTAAAATTTTTAGGATTGACGTTCGACCGAAAATTGACTTTCCTTTCTCATGTTTTAAACCTGAGAAAGAAGTGTCTTAAAACACTAAATATTTTAAAAGTGTTGGCGAACACCTCCTGGGGTGCAGAGCGTTGCTCCATGCTTCGCATTTACAGAGCGCTCGTCCGCTCTAAACTGGACTATGGCTCAGTTGTTTATGGATCCGCTCGGCCATCAGTATTGTTAAAACTGGATCCTGTTCACCATCAAGCTCTGCGCATTTGTTCAGGAGCTTTCAGGACCTCTCCCGTCCAGAGCCTGTACGTTGACTGTAACGAACCGTCACTTTATCTGAGGCGTGAGCAAATGTCCCTCTTGCAATATTTTAATATTCTATCCCAACCTGAACATCCCAATAAGCTGTGCTTACTCGATGATGCGTGTAACGTTATATTTGAAACGCGTCCATCCTGCGTTCCTACCTTTCCTTTAAGAGTTCGCCCTGTCATTGGGGAACATTCCCTCTCTGATATGCGCCCCCAAGCAGTACAGAATTTCGAAATTCCACCTTGGGAAAATTCACGGATTCAGCTTCTTGATGTTTTCAAACATCACGTGAAGGCGAGCACTAACGAGATCGTTTACAGACAACTCTTTGCTGAGCACAGGCAGAAATATAGCAGTTATTATCCGATATACACAGATGGATCAAAGTCAAATGATCATGTCGGGATGGCTTTTGTATTTGAAGATTACATTGAGGGCAGATGCCTGCACCATGCTTGCTCAGTCATAACATCTGAATTAACTGCAATATATTATGGTCTTCTGTACATCTCGAAGCTCTGCCACAAAAAGTTTATAATTTATACAGACTCGTATAGTGCTCTGAAATTTTTGGAAGCTTTTCCAAACACTCAGAATCCTGTGGTAGTGGATGTTCTCAAAATTCATATAAACTTAACGATTCGAGGATATGAAGTCCTGTACTGCTGGGTTCCTGGACATGCTGGAATAAAGGGAAATGAGCTTGCAGATATCGCAGCCAAATCTACTGTTGAACTGTCTAGTCGCCTAATCCCTTTTAGAGATATCTGCTGTGTCATCAAGGGAAAGATCCCCAAAAAATGGCAGCAAATTTGGGATGTTCAGCTTAAAAACAAGTTAAGACAAGTAAAACCTAGAATTGAGCATTGGGAATCTACCAAAAATCGTAAGGAGGAAGTTCTTTTGACTCGCCTCAGAATTGGTCACACTACAGTGACACATAACTACCTTTTAAAAGCTGAGAATGAGCCTGTTTGTTTTAATTGTAATGTTTGTTTATCTGTCCGTCATATTTTAATTGAGTGTCCCTGTTTTAACAATCTTCGTCAGAAATATTTTAATACCTGTGACTTACCTCACGACCGTTTAATCGGAAGAGAGGCCAATTGTAATTTATTTTATTATTTAAAAGAGACTGGTTTTTATTACTTAATGTAATCTGTTTTGAGTATTGTGTCTTGGATTTTAATGTCTGCTTTTACCTTGTTTTTATATGACTGCATCCTCTGGATTTGGTGCATTTGTCCACTTGTTTTTATTTATTGTATTTTAATTTCATAAATATGATCATCTCACCTTGTGTTTGGCGCGTCATAATCATCTTTGGTTTTGCGCCAAAAACCCCACTCACTCACTCACTCACTTTATTTTTTAAACAGCCTATATATTATTTCTTTATCGTGAAGTTTCTCTTTTGTTATTTGCACCATTTCAACTAGAATGTTGTCCAAGTTCTCATGCAAAATTCCTTTCATTTTTCTGCAGTTATTTCATGAGTTTCTCAGTTTCAAGGTTTCTAGTTTATTCCTCATCTTATAAATTATATATATATAATTTATAAGATGATATAAATTATACTTTTTCTTATTAAGTTATTGTGAAATGTTTTGTGGTTTTCGCAATGCGGTTTGTGAAAAACAAAATGGGAGAGAAGACTGAGCTATCGCGTCAGAGAGCTGTTTTTCTCCGAAGGCGAATGTTTGCCACTTGGAAGATTAAAGCGTGATCACTGAGTCTAAACTGTTCAGAGTGGATTTCTGGTCTTCTAGAAATTCTTTATATACTGCACCAACTTGGTCTAAGCATTTAGACCCATCCGTAAAAATTTCTAAATATTTCCTTGTTGGTTACTGTTTTTTCCATACTAGGTCCTGCGCTCGGCTGACATGTGCCTTCGATTGGCATGTGCCAAAAAAATCTCGATTAAGAACCACCACATAAGAACATTCAAACCGCAACTGAATTTAACTGCTCAAATTGACAAGTAAAAATTTAAAAAAAAAAATTGAAAGCTTTCAGATTTTGCATTACGCCCAAAGAGGCGTTTTTTTAACTTTTTGTGTATTACCGTTATTTATCAAATATCATGTTCTTCGCACTTAAACCATAAAATTCAGTTCAACAGCAATGTAGCAAAATGATTTTTAAATGATCATAGCTTTAGAATTTCCGATACACAGTTTCGGGCTCTGGAGATAAAAATGATTTTTTCCCTCCCGTAGAACGTTGCCACTGCTCGCTTTTAAATCTTTGAGTTTTGTTAATCAAAAATTAGTTAAAGGTTTAGAAAATATGAAAGAGATAATAAAACAAATTCCAAATTTGGGCTTCCAGATGCCCATATTCGGTTGAAAGCGTACGTTATTCAAAATTTGATAGCCCTAAGTACCGTTGTTTTATCACAATGCGAGAAACATTTATGCAGATTTTTCAATATTTATTTCTTTAAATATAACACAGGGCGATAACATTTAATGGCAATCGAATAACAACACTGCTTCAAAATATCGGGTTAGCCATGTTGGCGCATTTATTTCCCATTCAAAAAAAATCGCCAAGCAGTCGGCTAAACCGCATTTCAGCCTATTGCATTTTTATGTTGATAATTGATATGTGTAAGCCATCCCGGCATTTATAAAAAAAAAAAAAAAAAAAGAACTGCTAGCTGAGTTTTTGAATTTGTTGCCAAGCAGGCGCTTGGAAAATAAGTAGTAACGTCAAACTGACGTAGTGTGATTTGATTATATTGCAGAATTGGCAAAAGTCTTTTCTTTTCTCGTCATCCAGGCATGTGGTAGATAGTAACGTCATCCCGACATATTGCACATTGTATATTGTAAAAATTGTATTGCTAAACTGGCAAAAATTGTTTTTGTCATCGCCAACCAGGCTAATTTTCTCCAAATTGGTTAGCGTGAATTTCGTATTTGACGAATTAAGTCTCGCCAGAAATTATACATTTTTAATACAATTACGATCTTCCAGATTCAATTTCTAAAGGAAGCCTATTAAAGGTAACTTGTTTAACATGTCATTCTTAGCTAGGAGTAAAAAACAAAATTGAAAAGTACTAGCAGACGAATTAGGTTTAACCGTGAAACCTGAATTTAAGATTGCTCAGTTGCATAAATTGATTATTGAAAGTCCCGGTTATGATGAGGAATTTACTCGAAAACTACTGGCTGCAATTAGAGAAGAAAGAGAAAGAAAGGAAGAATACGAAAGAGGAGAAAGAGAAAAATAACGCGAAAGAGAAGAAAGAGAAAGAAAGGAATAATGTGAAAGAGAAGAAAGCGAACACGAAAGAGAAGAGCCAATTAGAGCTTTTGAACTACAGAAACTTGAATTGGAAGCAATGGCTGCAAGAGCACAGCCGGTAGAAACTACGCAGTTATTCAAAATATCTATCTCCGTAAACTAAAAATAAAATTCATTTTTTACTAAGAAGATCGTCTTTTATTTTGTTAAATACTGCAAAATACGTTACAACATCTTCACAGACTATATTAAACCAAAGAAAGTACCCAAATGATAAAGTGTATTTACAGTATTAATTTTATGTAAAGGATGACTTTAGGTAAATAGATTTCTTCTCATAAAATTCAGAGCATAATGAAAGCTCTCATAAATCTTTCATTCGATGATGGCACTTAAAAGATAATGAAACTATAACAGTAGACGCTTAGATATCGCGCGTTTTATCACAGAATAAAAGAGGAAATTCTCCAAATAAAGAATTGACTTATACCATTAGAGCCCATACGACAACGAAGTCCCAAAGTTGCAAAGTGGGAAAAAATTCAAATATCTCGACAAGATATGAGCGCAAGAAAATGGACGGCGTATGAAATATACAAAGGGAGGACAGCTTTTGTAAGTCGGAGAAAGAAGCCGCATCGGCTGCTGAATGCATCCTCATTAAAATGCATGAGTTTTCGTAACTAAAGTATATGAAGATGATAGAAAAGAAACTTTCTTTTCTTGCTTTCGTTGCATAGTGGTCACAAGGAGATCAGACATATGCGACACTCGGATATCTAATGCTCGGTTAAAAGGGCTACAATCGAACATAGAGAAAGGCAGCACGAAATACACCCCAGACAGTTATTTTTAATATCTTCTAGCTTTTCTCAAAAGAAAATCTAATGTATGTTTTTATCATTTTTAGAAAGAATACCAGTGGAAAAACATCAGCTAGTTCTTTCAAGACTTTTATTTTTCATTTTTATATAAAATTTTTCATTGCTCTTTTGTTACTAGGATAGCAATTTATTAAGATTACTATGTAAAGGTTGGAAATTATATAAATAAGCTAACTTATATAAAGCTGGGAAGGAAAATCTAAAGAAGTAATTTGAAATAATTGTATCTATCTACCATAGCAAATTATATTCCTCATATATACGATTGGATAATATTTCAATTCTAAGCGTTACAGATTTGCTTCTTAAGATTATTCTAGGCTCAGACATTTAACTGAATATTTTAGCTGTTATAAAATCATATATTTCCTAATAGATACTTTTCCAACATATTAAACATGCTAGAAATCCAGATGTGAAATGAATACACACAATGCCTAGTTTTTTAGTTTCTTATATGTGTATAAAAGCTGATTTTCATTTCTATATAAATTTTTCTCCTCATTTTTCCGCTTATTAAAACTCAGGTTTCCGATATTTCTTTTAGCAAAGTTTACCTAAGCTACACTTTCATTATTTCCAATCCAAGTACTGCGAAGACAAACAGGTAATTTTTACTATATTTTTATTCTTGATTCTTGCTTTCTCAGAAATGCACGATCTATTCTAATATTAATAACTTTTTAGAGGGAAGAGGAATGAAGAGCATAAAGGAAAATGAAGTTTGAGGTAGGTAGAGAGGAAATTCAGATATATATGGTTATATATTCAGATATATATGCTATTCAGATACATATGATTCAGATATCAGATATATATATATATAATATTCAATTAAATCTTTTATATGTTTGCACATTTTATAATTATTTTAACTTTAAATTTGCTTTTTTACGTATATATATATAATATTCAGATATATATGGTTATGATATATATGGTCTGAACAATATATTCAGATATATACGGTAGAGAGGGAATTCCTATATATATATAAATCCATATAAAATTGAAATAGAAATTGAAAAGCTAACAAGTAATGTGTAGTAAGACCTATTTGGTCTTAAAAATCTTATCTGAATACGAGATATATATATAAATCCATATATATATATATATATATATCGTATTCAGATATATATGATGTATAGGGTAATATATGAAATCCCAGATATATATCGTACCAGATCATATATTTTCTTTTATAAATGGCGGGCGCTTCCTATAACGGCACTGGCTACTACTAAGGCCAGAAGTGGTGGCCATTTTATCATGCAGGAACCTAACAGGCGGCCACCATTACCTCCTATGAAGGGACAGACAATTTTACATCCATGCCTTCTCCGGGATTCGAACCCGGGTCTTTTGGTATCGCAGTCGGGCTTCCCTAACCACTATACCGTCTGTTCGGCACCACATCGTGTATATCTAGATCTATATCTTACCTTTCTAGTAGTTTATGCGCTATCAAAGTTTGTTATCACAAAACAAAGTGCGCTTTGTATTTACCACTGTAAAACAACGAGTGACTTTAAGGAATAATAATTTGCATGCATTTCGGAAAATATGGTTCTAAAACGCTGCATTTGCTGAGGACAGCTCAGAAGAGTTCTGTTTTGTCCTCAATACCGTAAAAGAAAAGAAAGTTGCTGAGAAAGTACAATGGGCAGAGCGCCTTTTAAGGATGAAGAATAATGTCAATGCATGTATTCAAATATAATAAAAAAATTATGTGCGGGTATCGTGAAATTGAAAATGCAAGTTCTTTCATCGCGACAATGCAACGAATCCTACATGACTATTTATGGATAAATTTTAGACTAAAAAATATTGCAACGTTTTTCCATTTACCATTCAACATAATCTTGTCCCTGTATTATTTATTTCTTAAGTTAAACACCTATTTCAAAGCACATAATTTTGGAATCCCCGATATAACATTCAGGCATCTGCGACGAAGATTTTTTTCACTAATATTTAGTGTGGAAGTGACACTGCTATGGAAGGCGTCTAAATTTGGTAACTCGTAAGTGTATGTGGGGTTAACAGAAAGTTTTCAAATAGATCACATTACCTTTGAGAAAATAGATATAATGAATTACAGGTCAGATCTTGTAACGCGTCGGCAAGAGAAATTTTTATGACAATAATTGCAATACAAACTAAATATAACGAAACGTTTTCTTAGAGAAAATATTCTGAGTTTATGAAATGAAATTAACTAGTTTCAGAGAGTTAACAGACTTTTTTAAAGATTAGATCTGCTCGGATTATTTTATTACTCCAAACCACCCTAGAACTAACTGCCTTTGTTAAGTAATAGGCGGAAATATCCAAATGTTTCTGACTACTCAGTTAAAAAATCAATTGTCAATAAATTTCTTTTGCATGTATAATTGCAATATTCTTTAAATAAATCTGACACTTAACTAACGTAATACTTTTACCTATTTTGTGTCAGTTAGGGTCGTGGGAAATTTTTCTGAAATATTTAAAATTGAGCAGCTTGTGTAATCGTTTAATTGACTAAACAAGTTTTGAATCCCAATGAAATAAAATGATATTTAGAAAGAGATTTATTTTTCAATACTCTTCAGTAATAATAAAATAATTTGATATCGGGTAAGAATCTATTAAAGATAATCTTCATCAAGGTCGACCATTGGAGACGTTGAACTGAAGAAACTTTGCTCTCGTCAAGGAAACATGTTCAGCGATTGGAGGTTAAAGGCCAAGAAGACAGCAACTCGTTTGATCCTCTTGGAAACAACTATTTTGCGCATTCTACATGTAATAATACTATCGCACGAATAAAATGTCTCATGAAGACGGTTCTTCTGACTTCTGTCAATGATTCAATAGCAACAGCGTGTCCATCTAAGTGCGATTCAAAGTGCACATTTACAGTCATTTTTAAAAATTACAATTTATTCTCATTTTCAAGAACATTTTTAAGTACCACCAAGAAAAGCAAAAAACACAAAAGCTCCCCAAAACTGCTATAACCACAATTTTGGTTTTGATACCATTAATTGATTATCGTGTTGAATTTTAAAGAAATATTTTAAAAGAAAGGAACACGAATGGGAATCGGGATATTTGGGAAGGTTTTTCCATGAATTAATCCATGGAGTTAAAGATACGATGCTCGTAATTTTGAGCCAAGATATTAATATTCTCAGTTACAATGACCCTACATATAGTTTTTACTGCAGAAAAAGCGAAAACAGTGTTGAATTTAGAAGATTAGCGATTTCTCTTACATTTTAGATCTATCTGCAAGTAACTTATCATTTCTATAAGCTAAAATTTAAACTTCGTGGAAAATCGTTTAATGATGATAAAGATGTGAAATTAGAAGTTATGAAACATTTGGCTAACAAATCTTCGGATTACTTTTTAAGAGCATACAGGTAGAACTGCTTACGAAAAAGATGTGAAAACTGTGTCGAACCGCAAGTATCTTTTCAGTTCCTTCAATCTTATTTCGTACATGCGCCTAATAATTTTGTCAGCATCTCTTTGTCACAGTTTCTGTTTTCTTGTCATGCCACACGCAATATTCTGGTATTTTCCAATACTTCCCTTGTTGATGCTTGCCTCTGGATTAAATTGGCTTAGTTTAAATCAAGATAGGAACTTGGTGTGTCGGACTACAGCTTTTTGAGTGACACATGTTTCATTTCCTAAATAAAGCTTATGGAAGTCTGTACATAGTGCAGCTCTGATTATGAATTTGAATACAAAAGTTTCTTCAAATGGTTTCTAGATCGCTCACATATCTCGTATCAACGAAAAGCTCGGAATCGTCCTTCCCACTTGTTTCGCTTAGAGCTTGCCACTTTTTCACATAAAGGCTTCCACGATTCAAGGTATCTCTTTTTTTAAGGAGATAGCCTTAGTGGCTTCATCAAATAATCTTGTAGTTTACGATCTGCAGCCGAAACGGATTAAGTCAAATAATTCTGACACTTGTAGGGTCATTACAGTTTGGCTGCAGAAGACGTGAAAACATGCAATGCTCTCGTTGAGAATCGAACTCTGGACCTCTCGAATACGCGTGGAATGTGCATCCAAGAAGATGGAGAAAAGACCCCCTTTTAAAAGGCAACTGGGAATGAAGAGATTTATTCGCCAAATCCTGGTGGTGACGAATTGTTGTTCACTACCTTTTAGTTCGGGCGGTACCTGTCATTTAGAATTTTTTGGAGTCAAGAAACTGAAGTAATCTTCAAAATCCTCTCACGGATTCGAACTCTGGATCTCCCGAATACGCATTCAGCGTGCTTCTAGTTACACCAAGAACGCATACGAAAAGGGAGGAAGTGTGTTTTATACATTATTTAGCAAGTTAAGTGACAATATACTGGCTTTAATGACACTCTTATTTGCAGTTACAACCTGTAAAATATTCAGGAAAAGATGATAAGAATGCTTTGGTAAACCAAGTATAGAGTTGAATGCTCTGAAAATGTCAAGCCTTTTATGTTTTTTTTCATTTATAATAAAAAATCAGCTAAGGGGGCATTTGCATTAAAATAATTCCAGTAACAAGCTTTTTTGTGTAATATATGTATATTTTTCTTAGTGACAAAGTAAGGAGTCTCTGTAAATCTATCCCACTTAAAACGAATTTTACGCACAGTTACTAATAGGCTACAACTTGTTAAGAATAATTTTATTTGACATTTATATTTTACTAATTTAAAACTCAATTTCTAAAAAAGGAGATACGATATTTAAAAAAATCATGATTCTTGAGAGGGTGCAGTGAAATGCTTTATTAAAATTCAATATTTTGAAAAAATTATATCCACAGCAGGAGAGACAGGAGACGATCTTTAACATTCCACAGTGTCTTAAACGAAAAGCATTTACGTTTAAATAGTACCAACAGTAACTGAGCTACTTATCCAAAACTAGCTTGAGATAGTAGTTGAAGAGCTATAGACATAGGTCTGCATAGCATATGCCACTTTTGCGATAACCATGTTTCTTTTCATAATCTACAAAAAGCCGATGTTTTTAAGCCTCCCGCCCTCCATTATATCCGGCCAAAAAGTGTCAGAATAATATGGGGAAACCCTGTTTACCATCACAAAGGAACAAGTAGGGATATTCCCATGCGTTGAAACTGGAAAATCATACGAATTATCTGCTTTCTCATCCCGACTTGAACAGGAGTGACTGGTGCTTAGAATGGAATTCTTCTCAAATCGTAAAATAGAAGACAGAGATTTATACGAATGTCATTTTTCATTGAACAATATTTGTACTTTTCTATTCCTGTCTCTAAAATAAAAAAGTCTACTAATGATGAAAGTCTCAAATGAAAAAGAGTCTAATGCTAGTTTAAAATGAAATGTTTAATACACAAGTTATTTACTTAAATGATATGCGTTTTCACATTAGCATATTTATCGATTTTTTATTCAGTAAGGCACTTATGGAAGGATACGCATCAAATGAGTTTCTTTTGTGATTTCAGTTCATGAACACCTTTACAGCTGAATATGCGACGCAAACTTTCGTTTCCCACTCTCGATACTTATTTTTCTTGCTTGCAATGGTCCTACTATTGCCCAGTTTTAATGGCACAGAAAACCCTATATACAAGCATCAGATTGCTATATAACACTCCGTAAGGCTTTTATTATTGAATAAACACGTTTTAATATATTAAATTGGTCTTATATTTCTAGTATTTTACTTATTTCGAGCAAGTCATATCAGCAAAAGGAGTTTCAAATAGAAGTAAGAATCTACATTCAAGGAATGAGTATCGGCATCACAAGTGATTTTAAAGGAAATCCTCTGGTTGTCCTCCACTCGAATGGAAATGCTATGAGCCGTTGAGTTTCATTTTTGCTGTTATATGCCAAGCATATTTCGCGAAATTTTTCTGAACCAGGTGCTAGGATATGAATTAGCTTGTGAGTTGTAAATAATTAGAATTCTGTATCGCCTGTTATTTCTGTGGGAAACGGAAGCAAAACTGAATTAAATACGTTCTGCACTTCGAGTTGAAATCTACAATAAATTTTAGTTTTGTTATGAACACTAAAGGTGCTGTTAGTGTCAAAACTCACTTTTTGTCTGTATCACTTTTGTGTCCGTTTCTCATCTCAAATTGTTGTCACCAAATGTTATCGCCATGTATTTAAGAATAATTATATAATGAAAAGGGGAATAATTATCTAACGAAAAATGGAAAATTATATAATGGAACACTGAATTTTGAATCTGGAATTTGTATTTTCTTTATGTCATATTTTAAGCAAATTTAACAGATTTTTGATTAACATAGTACTTATAGATTTGTACGCGAGAAAAAGCAACATTGTTCAGAATAAATTAGTTTTACCTTCCCCTAGCCATACTTATATTTATGTTATATTTTACCATTCGCACAATGTAGGACATTTATCTTTCAATTTTAATCAAGAAATTCAGCTATTTCAAAGCAATGTGTTTCTACTCTTTTGAATTATATACTTTTAATTTCCACGCTTCAGAGTTTGCATTCAGTAAAGTCTAAAATATTTAACTTCCAAATTTAATCTGGAAGGTTTCTAAGTAATAAACTAAACAATTTAAAAGCAATAAATACAGTTTTTAAAAATAGTTTTTCTTTTTTTCAGCATAATTGATTTAAAAAAACTGCATTAAAATCATGAGATATCTAAACAGAAATATTAAATATTTTTTAGAATTTCCACTAATTGGACTTATCAAAATCATTCAATACTTTATTCATCTTCATCATAACTAATCCAGATGCCTGGATGCACGAGCGGTTAATTTTTAAAGAAATAAGATAACAAATGTAAAGTTTTTGGCAGCCCTAATGTTCTTTCTGGAATTCTAAAAGACATGCTGCTTTTAAATATTTTGTAAGTTCGCTGTAGAATTTTATGTGGTATAAGAGCAAAGAACGTCATATTTAATAAATAAAGTTAAGCATTCAAAAGGTTAATAATAAAAATCCAAAAAAAGAGTTTTGTAAGTCATCTTACTAAGAAAAACTGAGCATGGATATGGTGAATTAATAAAGACAGAAAAAATAAAAAAAAAAAAATGTGTGCCAACATCTGTTAGGAAAAAAGCCCAACAGGAATAATGCTCACAGAAAAATGCTCACGGGTATAAATGCTCACAGGAAAAAAGCCCACACAGAAATATGCCCACATAGAAAAAAGCTCACATGGAAAAATGCTCACACAGAAGTATGCTCACATGGAAATAAGCCCACTGATAAATAATTCACATAGAAATATCCCTACAATAATGAGTCAATAATTAATCGATTTGAACATCGTACACCTACTTGAATTTTCTAAAGAAAAATTATTTAAGTTACCATAACATTTATGGTATATATTTCAAAAACTTTATAACTTATGTGTAGATTCAGTTGCTACATAAGATTAACAAATGGGCTGTTTTGAATTAAAAGGAGAGGAGAAAGGAAGTAAACATGAAACAGAATTATACAGTAAAAAATTATAATTTTAATTGTTAAAAAAATAAAAAATAATAAATATAAATTACACAATTTTTAATATAAACATTTATAAGAATAACGAATAATGAATGAGAATTTAGAATGATTATTTTATTTAAATTGCTTAAATATTTAATTTTATCATCGATTTCATCATAGTTTCTTACATTATTCACGATTACCAAATGTAAGTTTTTCATGTTTTTTTTTTTTTTTTTTTTTTTTTTACTTTAGTACATCTTGTATTTACGTTAGCTAATAACAAAAGTTGAGAGGCTAAATCTTTTTCCAGTCCGTCAAATAAAAACCACATACTGGGATGGCTACAATTAAATAATGAATTTAGTGCGTTATGAGAGCCTTCGCAACAATTTGTGGTTTTAGGGGATTCTTCGAAGGCTGCTTCATAATGTTCAACTGAGAGGCATCATCAAAGTGCCTAAAAATGTTAACTTTATTTCTAAAATTTTAAATTTCTTCAGAAATTTTACAACTTTTTTGGCTCAAAACTTGAATAACTACCTTCAAACATCAATTTCTACAGATACACATCAAAAGTATGCAAAAATAAAATAAAGAAACAAAAATTAATTATTAGCAGTTACAGGAACAAAATGTCGTACAGGGGCAATGGTATAAAATATTACAGTACATGCAAAATTTTACTACAGTTTTCATGCTTTTAAGTTTTCGCCCCTGAAAAGGTTAATGTGAGCATTTGTCCATGTGAACATATTTCATGTGAGCTTTTTTGCGTCTGAGTATATTTCTAAGTGAGCATTTTTCCACGTGAGTTTTTTTCTATGTGGGCATATTTCCTTGTGGGCTTTTTTACTGTGAGCATTTTTCCTGTGGGCATTTTTCCTGTGGGCATTTTTCCGGTCACCGCCAACGGTTATCTATCACTCTGTCTGAAATTAAGCATATTCTGAAATGCTGCTTTTAAAAATTGTCTAATTTTGTTGTTGAATTTTGTGTGTTGGAAGTGTGAAGAAAGCTATACTTAATAACAAAGCTAAAATGGCAAAAGGAAATTATGTTAGTAGGAGTAAGTCCAAGATCTGTTAATTTAACACTTGTAGAGTTAAAATAAAATTCACGTTTCTGACTAAAAGCAGGACAGCAGGTTAAAATGTGATTGACTGAAACGGGAACGTTGCAAGTGCCACAAATAGGCTCATTATCTCCTTTCAAGAGATACTGATGTGTCAGTCTGCAATGATCAATTCGTAGGCGAGTCAGTAGTACATCCTCCTTTCGATTCCCTCTCGACTCCCAATACTCCAAATTGGGTTTTACCTGCCTCAATTTGTTCAGAGTTTGGCATTCCCAGAGTTCTTGCCAACTGGACAAGATCTTTGTTCTGATGTAATTCCGTATGTCTGTGAAAGGGAAATCATATTCTGAGGTAATAGCATCAGATTTTGCTGCGATATCGGCGAGTTCATTGCCTTTGATGCCAGCATGTCCAGGCACCCAGCAGTACGCAATATAATAATCTACGTTTCTCAAACGGAGGTGTGCCTTTAAAAGTTCTAAGACAAAAGGGTGGCTATTATTTGTATTTATTGATTCAAGAGCACTCACAGAGTCAGAGTAGATGATGAAATTTCTGCTATTCTGCCTAGAGATAAAGATTAAGGAATTCAAAAAGGCAAAAGTTTCCGCAGTAAAGACAGATGCAGCCTTATGAAGCTTACTACTCTTTATTTCTTTATCACAAACAAAATCTGCCCCGACATGATCATGATTCTTTGATCCATCAGTCAAAATTGCTTTGTAGTTAGAATGACTGCTTCTATGCTCTAGAAAATTTTGTTGATATTGGACATCATTGGTACTGCTCTTCTTTCGTTCTTCAAAAATGTTAAGTAGGTCAATATTCATTTCTTGCCAGGGAGCAATACCGGAAAGGTTAAAGCTTTTGGGATGCAGATCATTTAGGTTGATTCTTCAATCAGTGAGTGAATGCGAAGATCAAAAGGCGGGATACATCAAGGACGGGCTTGGTAAAGACGCCAGTACTGATCAGATGTCATGAGTCGGACAGGATGTTCGGCTGTGACATTACTTTATAATGAAGATCAATGGACAAGGTTGCGTTATGGAGATCTATAAATATTATTCGAAGTTTTGAAATAAGTATATTTTATTTTCCGATTATTTTGAAATAAGTATATTTTTATACAGGAAGTTTTAAAGACATTCAATTTTTTTTTAAATATACCTATGTAAACTTTAAAATTATTTTTAAAACTGCTTTTGAGACCATCTAAATATACATGATGTTTGAAACAGATTGCAAGAATAGATATATTTTGCAGGAGAATGATTTTAATTTGGGAAGAAATCAAATCAAATAAATTTTTAGACCACGAAAGTTTTGCTCAAATGACATATTCTAGCAAAAATGTGTGAATTTTAGTTGTTGGTTGGTCTCTGTTCAGAGAAAGTTCTAATTAGTGAGGTCTTATTTAGATTAGTAAAAGTAATTTACAGTTCAGTTCATTTCAGTTCAGTTGACGATGAATGATGATACTTATACTTTACTAGTGGTATTGTACCACGCTAACTTTGCTGGATGCCGTGGTTTCATTATTAATAAGATTCAATTTAATTTTAAATAATTGTAATCCAATTAATTACATTTTGTATTATGATACATAAATCAAAAACATAAATTTTTAAATATATTTACATGAAAGAGGAATAGAAAACTAAAAATAAAATGCAATTGCATTAAAAACAAAGATCTTAAAGTCCACAATTCATGGAATCGATAAAATTTGGTCAAACATTTACAAGGTACCAGAAGCGGGGGCAGCCCGGCACACTTAACCAAACATGTTGGTGTTATGGTCATAGCAGACTACACCCAAACATTAAGTAATTTTTCTGTCCTTGCAGCATGGCTTCGTGTTATAATGACAGCACACTCAACGAGTATTTGAGAGGTCTAGATTCAAGTTCCGGAGAGGGCACTGCACATTTTTCACGTCTTCTGCTTCAAAAAAACTTGATAATTCTACATATTCACAAATTGACCAGGCAAATAGTCATGATTGCTTAACAAAGCCTTAGCATCTTATGCTCATAAAGTGAAGTTATTATGCATAAACTTTCAGATAATATAAAAAAATTCGCTATGTTCAAAATTTTCCCCTAAGCATTATCGAAATTGATTGATTTGATATCATTTTAAGCCGATTAAGAAATTAACATCAATGTAGATTAGAAGACCCATATTAAAATTGTGCATAAAGTATAAAATACGAAATTCCTCCTTTCTAGAAATGAAAATTTAGAACTTATCCTTCTAAACACATACTTTTGTTTTGACAGAAGTTTTATTTTTTAGAAATAAAAAAGTACTGACAAGTTGTTCACAGTTCATGGTCTATGTATGAATTGTTAACACCTACCCTGAAAGATTATGATGCTCCAAAATGTGTGATTAAACTGCACCATTTTTTTAAACAATAATACATGTTGAAATTAACTAAAATAAGATACTAATGATAATTAATTAATGTTATGAAAAGAGATTAACCAGAAATGGAATTTTAAAACCAAAAATGATGAAATACTATTAATTACTGATTAAGTTTGTAATGAAGAGAATGTGATCAAATGCAAAAACAGGTAAAACCTCATATACAGGAAATATTTAAAGTACTTTAAAGCCATTTTATATGAGTAATAAAAATTCTACCATAGTTCTTTTAACAAAAACAATTTCATACTAATTCTTTTAATAAAAACGATTTTATACCAATACTTTTAGATATTTAAATAATATTAAAATTAATTTTTTGGCGGATTAAATGGTCGAAAGTTAGGCGAGAACCATTAAAGTACTCCACACGAAGTCCATTGCAATTACAGCATTTTACTGAAATGAGTAAATCCACAGTGGCGATAGTGGTAAGGCAAGATAAAAGAATATCTCTCTTCGGGTTTCAGCAGTCTGTCAGTTTTCTATTCATTACATTAAGTTTTATGCCTGCCAGCTTGTTATGACCTTGAATGTCGCTACCATTTTCTCAGGATATTGGGCTTGATTAAAATGCGGATACCTCTGAAGGGAACAGGACGACTGAAAGTCGTGGGGAAACCCAGCTTAATTCATACGCAGTGTTCGTTAAGTTTTTTAATTTAGTTTTAGTGTTTCAAGAATTAGCGGATTCTGGAAATTAGAAAATATTTTTAAAGTTTTAATATTACAATAAACATTTATGTAGAAATTACAAACTTTCCTCGGTATAGTTTAGACATAAACAAAAGTGTATAATATGCAACAATTAGCTCAGTGATCACGGCTGAACAAGTGTCATGAAAACGTCTACCCTGCATATGGTCACCATTTTAAAATGTTATCCTAACATGATTTGTTGCTTTTGAACTATCTACACATTACACTCAAAAGAAAGTTTGTTGCATACGATCTCATTCTTTGTCGTAATGATGGTAAATATCAAAATGTTGGATTTGTTCATATTCACCAGATAAGATTTCAAAATAGTTTACTGTCTAGGTCAGTGTTTTTCAACCAGGCGGGGGTACTTCATAGTTTCAGAGAGGGAAATCGGTCAGTATTCCACATGCTTTCTGCTCTGCCGATAAAAAATATTTAAATCTAAATAAATGTGCTGCATTTGAGTTTTGGAAAGAGAGGAATATGATATTCTAGCAGAGCTGAAAGGGGTGATTGGGTCAGAAAGGTTTAGAGCCACTGGTCTTGGTATAAGCATTTGACATGTAATATCCTTATGGATCGTACACTTGGAGAGAAAGCAGGCACATAAGATGGCGTGCTTTAGACAAAAGATTATCAATCAAAAGCGGTTTATTAGAGTGGCCTGGCTATAAAAATATGTTTAATTAATGAGGAAGGGAAAACTATTCACGCCTTAAATGAAATTAATTAAAAGACAAAGAGTTAACTTACTTAGTTAACTTACTTAGACTCTTAACCTTAGTACAGCTCTATATAGGAGATGGTCTGAGCAGTTCAATTTAGAATGGGGTCCACACCTCAGCAGGGACTTGCCGCGACTTTTAAAAGAATTACATCTTCCTCAAGAACGCTAAAATACTTCTTCCTCAAATAAAATATTAGAACATGCAAAGGAAAGTGAGCTTTCTGTCAAACATTTCTCCTAAAAACTTTGCTTCAATTGCAACTTGAATCAACATCCCTTGCAGTCAAATCTCTGCCTGAAGGTATTGCTTTATGCAAGAGTGTATACATACGGTCTTCTGTTTTGAATTTTCCATTACACTGCTGTAGTACACATTACTCTGAATCTCCCATTACACTGATCTAAAATCAAGGTATTCTCAGAGACAAAAACTCCGCCTAAATTTAACCTCACAATTTTGATACCGTGCTGCGGAAATGTTATTAAAGACAGAATGAGATAATTTTATTGTACAAAACCTATAATGCCCAAACATTTACTGGTAAATGATTATATTAGTTCACTTTTTCATGAAGTAATTTTCAAAATTATAACCATTATTTTGTTAAAAGATCTAAAGATATTAAGAAGATTTTTTTTATTTTTGAGAGAGATAAATTTTAGATATATTGCATTTCCATAGATTTGCATTTAAACATGTTATTAAGGCGCTGAAAGCCTGATTCTCTAGCGCAGATTAAAGAATACCATAAGTTGTGAATGCAAAATCTTTAATTAATGTGAAAAGAATATACTTATCTTAAGAGTAAAAAAATAAAGTTCGTCTACTTATAACAAAGTAAAATTAAATCATTCAGGTAAATGCTAAAAGCACGCAAGGATAACTTTGTAGTTAGTCCTGCTAGACAGATCAGACAAAACCTTACTTTACCCGAATTCAGTAATAATCTGAATCGATAAGAATAATAATCGTAAAAAACTAGTAACAATATTCCAAGCTTCGGTTAGGAGATCTAGTTTCATCATAGTTTGTTCCCATTCTATCTAAATTTCATTATGATAAATTCGAATTTCTGCAGCATATAGTTAATTGCAAGATTTTTTCCGCCTGAAAGTTCGAGTACACACCCCAAACTGCAAAACGTTAAGACCAATTATAAACACGTATCCCATTTCCAGATTTAATAACTGTCAGTGGGATTGTTAAACATTTTGCGGATTTACGAAAAAGACTCGTATTAACATTCAAATCTGAATGACACAAATCTGTAGCAGCTGACAGCGCCAATCGGATGGGGAACGAGAGAGCAGCTTTAATCCGGAGGTGCGACAAATGAGAAAAAAACCCAAATTTTTCTTACATAATCGACTGAGCTCCCTCCGTGTTTACTGAACCAGGCACCACGATTCGTATTTTACCGAGGGTGGGTGCAGAGCACGTGGCGGTCGCGTGAACAGGAGTTCGTAATGACACCACCCAATGATTTTTTTCGCGCCTTCTGCTGCATTATCCTCAAAAAGGGTAGAGAGGAACCCCAAGAAATCTAGCCCTCGCCACATGTGGTATTGCGCATTGCACACGACAAAAGGCAGATTGAAGATTCCGTCTTTTATTCGCACTAGCATAACAATAGCCTGTCTTCCAACACGAAATGAAAGACAAGTGCTTACGATCATTTTTGTAAGAAGAGATACATCAGTTTCGTTTAAAAAGCTTATTGCAAATTATTTAAAATTAAATTATTTATTATTTAGAAATTTTTATTGAAGTAAACTGTTTATTTATTATTTACAAATTTATATTTGCTTGTAAGCATGACAGTTAGGTTAAAAACTCATCAAAACTTTTAACCAAATGAGAGATTTAGAATATAAGTGAAATTTTTTTCCAGTGCCTCTGGTTATTAATGCAAATTTCAAGGTTCTTTGCCAGATGATATAAATGGAATATATTTCAAAGTCAAAACAGCTCTTACTTACGAACATACACTTCCCCGTGAAAGTTGGATAACATTAAACCTTTAAAAGTGATGAAGAACCTGCCACATTTTCACCATTCGTTCTGCAGTATTCTGAAGGAGCTGACACCCCTTTATTTAATAAACAATTATTAATTGAACGACTTCGCTTTTGCGATTTGTAAAAAGATTCGACCATATCCAGCTGTTCACCATTTAACCGACGTTAATTCACTCGACCAGCTGAAAATGAACCAGAGTGTAGTCACAAATGCTCTATTTCGTAATTTTTTATCCCTTTTCAAATAAAGTACCGTATAGTATTCATTAATACACGCTTTTTATGGTATAATCCTATAGCTTTGAAAGTAATACATTGCACGCTGTTCTATAGAATGTAGGCTCCAAATGTTAATTCTAATTTTTTTAAATACAAGAGAAACATTCAGCAACAACAGTTGATTTTTCTTGTTGTTCACAAAATTCAAATGTGGCTTATCGAGAATCAAATGGGGTTATTATGTGGTGGTTGTGTGGGGTTGTGAGTGTGTTATTATGTCACGCTTATCCTTAATTGACGCTAAATAACACTGCTTGACGTTAGTTTTGCAAGTCGACGGAATAGTATGTAAATATATGTTTCTGACCAAAATATATATTTATAATTACACATGTAGGTACACATAAAGTATGTGTACCTACATGTGTAATTATAAAAATATATTTTGTACATGTAAAAGTCTCAGGCAATGACCAAATGCGATAAAGCTGATAAAAATACAAGTATACTAATTCATGAAAAATTAAGAATTATTTTGAGTCTCGTTACAACAGTAGAATCCTCTGATATCTAGTAGACTTTCTTTACTTTATAAGCTTAGTTTAAGTCTTTTTCGTTTAAAAACTTTTATTGGGTGTATTAATGCATCACAAAAGAACAGTTCATAGAAAGAGCGACTATTTCTGAGCACGGAAAAGGCACACAATAAATCATGGGTATAAGAAACGAAATATAAAGTCAAAAAAGAATCAGAAATTTTTGTGCAGTAATATATAAAACAAATACATTTAATTTGATTATTAAGAGTGGTAATAGGACGTTTTACATTGAATGAAGAGTCATAATCATTGTTATAAATAGGAACAACATTATAACTGTCGGACTGGTTATCGGAACCGCATATATATTACGGTAAGCCGCCTTCTAGAAATTTAAAGGAAAATTCCTTCTGTGACTTTAAAAATACTTTACCTAAAACCTTTAAAAAATTACTAAGTAGGCGAAAAATTCCCAAACTGCTGCGAAATTGGTGATACAAATGATAGCCAAGGCTTGTCAGGAAGGCTTCTGCTTGTATATAGGCTTTGAACTTAATGTTATTCTATTCATTATATAAAATCTTCAGATTTATAAACGATACAAATTTCTACAAATATAATACGTGTCCCTAATTTCAGTTATGTAAACATATATCCTAAATTTACTACTTAGAAGTTACAAAACTAAACAAACAAATAAATAAAAACTATATTTAACATCTTTTTTATGTATTAATTGATAATCCTTATTACACTGAGAGAATCCTGGAATTAAACCTGTGATTTATTTTCCAAGGTGAATTACTGTCCCGCTTAAAAATAATATTAAATTAACATTAAATAATTTAGAAGTATGTTCGGAAAGTTAGTAAGGTAAGGGTTGGGAATATCAAATGGAAATTTAAGGATCTGTTTAGATCCAAGAAATGTAAAGCCATTAAACGTGAACACTATATAATACCAAGTGCAGAGAAGTTATCTGCAGCTTGCAAGGACAATAACTGAGATGGAAACTGGTCTCATTCAAGAAGGCCCCGGTATTCTTCTCTCTCACTGAGAATCAGCAGAATTATATTCAGATAAAGAACGAAATTTTATACTAATTTTCTATACTATTGTTTTATACTATTGTTTTTACTTTTTTATACTATTGTTTTTACTAAGCAAAAATACCACAACTTTGTGTATAGAAAGAACCATAATTTAAAGTGATCATAATCTACTAACTACCATTGAAAATAAACCAATGTGTAATATTTCATCAAGATAATAAAGAATGCTGTTGAAATTATTAAAGTGTCCATATGAAATTCATTGCGCAAAGGAAGGAAATTATATCTTCCAGATATATTTGCAAGAGGTACTTTCAAAGATAAAGTATCTGATGATTCAAACATGCTATATATTGTTCATATTGCTAAACAACTTCCGATAGAAGACTAATGTGGTTTCAGAAGGTTATTCAGTGGGATCGTGTGATGAAACTGCGAAAGAGATAAACCTACTAGTTTGTGGAAAATTTCTGATAACATAAAACAAACATTAAAATAAAAAAGCGAACTTGTATGTAAATTTGGACTTCTTAAAAGTTCCAGAACTGTGGCACCATCATTCTGAGAAACAATGTTTTACTTTTAATCCATGAAGAACATTTTGGAGTTCAGAAACAAAAAAAAATGGATATAGAGGTATTATTTTAGCCAGAATTATCTAAAAGTATTGAATCTCTGATATTGTAATGGGAAGGTTATCAGAAACTTTAAGGAGCCAATGTTAAACATTCTGTTCTGTCACGGGAAATTCTATAGAGATCCTTTGAAAAAGTAGGCAGTGATGTTATGGAGTACATAAATGTCAATTATTTATAGTGCGCCATTATTCTAAGTGGATTCAGATTCAAAAACTAAATAACAAAATAAAAAATAACAGAAAATTAAAACTTTACCTTACTAGAAGTATAGAGTACTTTCTGTAACTGTTAAGTGATAATGTTCCATTCAGCAGCTTCGAATTTAAGGCATTTGCTAAAGACTGGGATTTTGGGTGTATAAAATATTATAATAACTGTCGAGAATTCAAGTTATCCTGGTTCAAGGACCACTAATTCAAATCACACATAACACCAAGGTAAAAGAACATTACGAAACAGGTTTTAAAACATTCCAAGTTTATTCAAGTCTAACACGCATTCATCTGACACTGCCAGATCCAAGAACAAGAAGTATACATCATGAAAGATTTACGCACTCTTTGGCGATTAAAATATATTTCCACATAAAATTTCTTACACACTGGGCCCGGCTGAACAATAGTTCAGAAAAATCAAGGTTATCAGTGATACATGAACACTTTCAAGAATTATTTTCAAGAATCATTATGCATTTCAATACAAATTCAAGTTTTTGTAATCAAGAAATGTCTAATAAACATCAAGAACATGTAAACTTACCATATGTTTCAAGAATATCAAGTAAATTTTCATTCATCAGAAATTGTTATGACATTCCTGTTCAAGCATCAGGATTTAAATCAAGAATTTATATAACTCAATATAATATTAAACAAATAACATTTCAAAATCAAGATTATCATAATTCAACTAAAATATTAGAAATATTACAAGAAACCTGTTTTTTTCTCAGAATTATGTTAAATTTTAAATTCACTTATATATTTCTACAACCTTAAAAGTTTATAATATATACATTTCTCTAAATATTTAATATACAATACTTTAAATATCATAAGGATTACATTTTCAGTATGAAATACACTATCATACAATATTAATACTCTTAGTAATCTAATTCTAGATAGAGGTAATGGTGCTATGACTTGTCGCATCGGCCGGGAGTTATAACGCTGACACAGTACATAGTTTCTTATAACACGTTTCACATTTTGTCTGGATCTAACTATCCAATACTTTTCACGGTGGAACATGAGAGTACTAGCTATACCTGTATGAAGAACTCGCTCATATGCATCACGTACCAGAAGATCTGTAAAATGAGTTTTTGAAGGAATAATTATAGGATGCTTTTCATGAAAACTTAAAGTTGATTTTTGTAGTCTTCCTGCTACTAACAAAACTCTTTCCTCACTTAGAAAAGGATTCAGTTCATAAATGTTTGAGATTTTTGAAATCAACTGTCCAGACTTTAAACTATTAATTTCATCAGAAAAATTTTCCTATTGAACTTCTTTTATCAAATATAATTTTGCAGCAAAAAGTTCTTCTGCAATCAAGGGTCCTGTTTTCTTGTCAGTTTTACTTTTCAGATTGTGAATAAATCTAAATATCCTGCAGTCACTCTAATAGCTCTAATTAATTTACTATAATTTTCATTATTCAACAGAGAATTAGAGTTTTCTGCATTAGACGCTAGTATTGTGGTATCATTTATACACTTTTTCCGCTCTAGCATCATAAATCTCTGTTGTCGCAATAAATTTACTAGGCCAAGCACTCACTGATCGAACTAACCATTCTGGCCCAGACTGCCATAATCTTGAAGACAACAAATATTCGGCTGAGTATCCTTGAGATAAAATGTCCGCTGGATTGGACTTGACATTACAATGTATCCAGTTATTTGGGCAAGTTAATGATTGTATTTCAGATACTCGATTTTTTACAAACATTTTCCATCGTTCAGGAACACTATGAATCCAGTGAACCACTATCATCCTATCAGTTCACAGATAGATATTTTCTTCATGAATTGAAAACAGCTCTTTTAAGTTTTTAGCAAGTCTTGCCGATGCTAATGCTCCTAGCAACTCCAACCTTGGATGTGTGAGTTTGTGTTTTATTGGTGCAATTCTAGATTTTGCCATAATGAATGCCTGCGCTTCTTCAACTGATCTAAAATATGTAACTGAACCGTACGCTTTAATAGATGCATCACAAAATAAATGAAGTTCGATGTCTTTATTTTGATTCAATTTGCAGGGGAAATATTCTCGAGAAATTTCGAATTTCTTTAACTTTTCGATTTCACCGCTCCACTCGGACCACAACTGCTTACATTCAGTTGGAACTTCGTCGTCAAATCTAAACCCAACTGCCAAAGGTTTTGCATTATCAATTTTGCACGTAATACAAATGGCGCCAAGAAACCTATTGGATCGAAAATAGTAGCAGTCACCTTTGATATATTTCTTTTTTTGTGGTGTTTCTACAACTATTTAATGTTTCGCACAAGTTAACTATGCTCAAGGAAATTACATCTTTATTCATACACCAGTTAAGCCCTAATACTTTTAACGAGCTATTTAGTTCCTTTTCTGATTTAATTATTCCACAAGCATCCCAAAGTTTTTTGAGTTTCTCTGAATTTGTATTAAACTAACGCAAATTCATTCCGGTTCTACGGTTCTGCCTCATAGAAAACATGGCTGATCTTTAGAATATGGTAACTGGTAGTTTGGCGACATTTTGGAGGCGATAAAGGTTACTACCTGGGACTTTGGTAATAATGTGAGCAGTACTCAGTTCCGATTACGCATTATTTTGTGTGAGGGAAATGAAAGATCATGGGATATGTCATGTGATATTAATGGACGAATTACGGTTCTTTAATCGGAAAAGGGGGGAAATCGGGAAATTTTGTATTTGGCTTTATTCTGTGTTGTGTGAAACAGTGTTCGTTAATTTTTGGATCCCATGGCCCTAACTAAAGTGAATTCGAAATGGGTATTTAGTGGGATTGAAAGGGGTAGTAATAAGTGTTTCTTTAAGGTTGTGCGAGATAGAAGTAAAGATGTTTTATTAAGTTATATATTTTATCTGGTACCTTGCTGTGAACTATAAGTATGATTTTAAAGATGCTGAAACAGAAATAAGAAAAGTTTATCGGACACGTAATCAAGATTCTGAAGAAGATTAGGTAAGTTAGTATTTTTAATTATTTGAGGATATTATTTTTATGCATTGTTCTAAATGTAAGGTGGAAGTAAAGGAATTTGGTATTATTGGGAAAATTATTAGCAATGATTTAGTTTAAAGTAATTAGGATTGGAAGGTAATTTTTATTAATTTAATGTATGTGCTCATTTATATTTTAAGTAGTGTTTTTGAATTTAATTATATTTTAATTAAATGATAGTTATTTTGTGAATTTTATGTTTGTAGGAATTTGGTATACGTTTCAGTTGAAGTAAACGTGCATGGAAATAATTTAAATATTTGTAATGCTTGCGGTATGAATTCGCTGATGACGTGTATAATGTAATAGATGATTTAGAGGTAAAAGTTTTTGGATATTTTATTTATTTTATATGTGGAAATGTTCATATTTGGAAAGGGTAAATACTTTTTCGCGATCAGGTAATTTCATATATGTTCTTTTTACCGGGTTTAAAGATTGAGAAAATTGTCATGTATTTTCGTGAAATTTTTCTAATTTATGAGAAAAAAGCAGTGTACATGGATATAGTGAAGAGCGTGCGCAATGCCATTTTTGTGCAATTCTGGGATGTTTTTTTAAGTAAAAATAAGTCGACGTGTACATGGTTTAGTGATATTTTAATTAAATGATAGTTATTTTGTGAATTTTATGTTTATAGGAATTTGGTATACGTTTAAGTTGAAATAAACGTGCATGGAAATAATTTAAATATTTGATACTAAGTATTTGTAGTGCTTGCGGTATGAATTCGTTGGTGAGGTGTATAATGTAATAGATGATTTAGAGGTAAAAGTTTTTGGATATTTTATTTATTTTATATGTGGAAATGTTCATATTTGTAAAGGGTAAATACTTTTTCGCGATCAGGTAATTTCATATATGTTCTTTTTACCGGGTTTAAAGATTGAGAAAATTGTCATGTATTTTCGTGAAATTTTTCTAATTTATGAGAAAAAAGCAGTGTACATGGATATAGTGAAGAGCGTGCGCAATGCCATTTTTGTGCAATTCTGGGATGTTTTTTTAAGTAAAAATAAGTCGGCGTGTACATGGTTTATGTGTACGTGTTATTTTGAAAAACGCGTAAGGAGTATGGTATTGTGCACTTTTTCCCAATTTTGCAGTGAATATTTGTCATGATTAAGCAGTTTTGTTAGATAAAATTTCTAGCATAAGTGTAATTCGGCTAGTAGATTGTTGGAAGAAGTGTTCAGTAGATAAAAAGAAAAGAAACATGTCTTTACTTCGTGAAGACTGGCGGCGGGGAAAAAAAATAGAGGGTTGCTGTAGGAGAGTTGGTCGCCAAATTTTCGCCAAAAATCGCCAAGTTACCATAATGTAAAGATCAACCGAAACATCATCTACGTAGATCGAACAGTTCAACATTTCAAAAATATCTGGATTTTCTAACTTTATTTTCTGTATATGCTTTTTTATAGTGCACGCCAGAATGAAAGAACTACGTGACACACCGAAAGGAACGCGAGACATTCTATAATGTTTCAAATTGTAATTATTATCAAAGTATAAAACCGTAATGCATCTCTATCAATTTCAGAGATTCCAATCTGGAGAAAGGCCTTTTCAGTGCCTGCTGAGAACGCATGTTTGTATTGTCTGAACCGCAATATCAAGTCCAAAACAGAAGGATTCAAATTTCGACCAGGAATCAAACAATTGTTCAGAAATACACCATTACACTTCGAAGATGCATCAAACACGATACAGACTTTAGTTTTCGATACATTTTTTTCTTACCACTGGAGGATGTGGCATATAATACATTTTACTACTGTCACAACTTTCAATTTCGCACACTTCAATTATTTCAATTTTAACTGTTCGTTTATTATGCTATAATAATTCGCCCTAATCCATTCATCATTTTTTAGTTTATTAATCAAAGATACTAGACGTCTCTTGACATTTTATAAATTATTACCCATGTTATCATTATGTGATTTCCATAACAAACGAGCTACATATCTACCATTAGTAAAATGCAATTCTTTTTCAAATTTCTCAAAGACTGATTTATCATCAGGATTCTCGTTTTCCTCTAAACCCAAGTGGTTCAAAGTCCAAAACCTTCGCAAATAGTCATTAACTAAATTATTATCTTCCTTCAAGCAGTAAGAAGCACCAGTTGTAAAAATACAGGCACTAAACTGATCACTTTTCAAAGATCCAACCAAGCACCAACCAAATATAGAAGACACCTCAAATAATTTATTACTTACTCTTTCTTTTCGCCTGTTTTCACTTCCTAACATGAATAAGATCCTAACAATATTTTTATTTAAGCTGCTTCACCATTATCGGCTAATTTTAAATTTTCTGATTTTAATATTTCTAAAATGTTTTTTGGAGGGAATTTTTATGATCGCTTCAGAAATTGTATCTGTAACAAGAACTTCAACTGTGAGTCATTAGGGCAATGTATACTTTTCAGGTTAATTTCAACAACATTATATTCCATTAGTCTACCCTGGATGTACCCAAAAAATAAATATATAACCTTTCTTTCCTTAAAGTCCTTAATTTTAGTTGTTTAGCCAAATCAAGATCTAATAAATGACCTCTGTAAATACACACCTTTATCAGCAGTTTCAGAAACAGTCTTAGAGTTAAACGACAGGGATGCAACTACATTCTGCTTAGAATCTGATACTGTAACTATTTTCCGCTTAACATTTGAAACTGCTTCCACTTCAGGAACAATATTTTTACAAAATAACTTATTATGATTTAAACCATCACACAACTCACAAGGCTGAAGTTTCATTTTACATCTGGACGATACATAGCCTCTCTTTAAAACATCTGTAACAACGTCCATGGTTTCTTAATATCGCTCTTTTTTGCTCATTTGTTTGCTCACATTTTCCTACATCATGTGTAATTTGATTACAATCGAAACAATATGATTTTATTATTAAATTAGAAGCTTCCCAACTCTAAACTTCCAATCTAATGAATTCGAGAAGTTCTGCTAGGCTATATTGCTGTTTAGAGTTTCTTTTTCTATTAAACTCCAGGTTCATATTGTCTGGTTAAAGCTTTAAAATAACAGGTCCTAAAAGGTTCCCGTAAGCTTCCGACACAATACCTAATGAATTTAAACTTCTTATATTGATTTCACAGGAATCGTATAGTGTTCTTAGTGCTTTCACATTGGACGAACTTCTAACCGGTTCAAGATTCGAGAGTTTATTCATGTGCGAAGATATAACCAAATCTGTTCGTCCAAATCTTTCTTTAATTAAACATAGAAGCGTCATAATTTTCATTAAATAGTGCAAACCCAGATACTGCACTTAAAGCAGGTCCTGCGAGTAAAGATTTAAGATAGGTAAACTTCTCGACCTTTGTTAACTCATTATTATTACAAATAGCATTTAAAAAAAATAATAAAATTCCAAAAATAAACTAGGATCAACATAATATTTAGGAATTGAAATTTTAAGTAACCGAATGTTAGTTTTGGTTTCGACCTTTATGGCAGCAGTATGGTTACCAGGCGATTCATATTCAATGTTCACTATCTGAGAATTTAAATTAAGTTTCTTTTTAGCCATAAAAATACATAAACTTATTATCTCATCATACTCTAACACAGTATTACATTCTTTCTCAATTTCAGACTCATAACCTTTAAAACAATCCAGTATTTTTTCATTAATTTCCTTCAGCACAAATTGTTTAGAAGTAAGTAAAAACACATTTTCTTCTACCATATTCTTGTACCAAATGTCGTTTTTAATTTCAGGTTCTACAACATTTATTATTTTAGAAATAGCGTGTCTCATAGGTTTTATAGTAGCTTTCAATTTAACAATATCGTCTGCCATAATAGCAATAAAAATAATTTTATTCGCTTACCTGTGCAGTCTTCAAATGGTTTAATCCTAATTTAGTAACTCACTTTCCTGGTGAAAACATTCACAAGTATTCTGAACGTTTATCCTGCCACGTTCAGTGCCGAAGAATAAATTTTTAATAACACGAACAAACACTGCATTCTACATCAAAAACTGTTCGTGCGCAACAGTTGGGCGCCAAAAATATAAAACATTATAATAATCTTCAAGAATTCAAGTTATCCTGGTTCAAGAAACACTAATTCAAATCACACATAACACCAAGGGAAAAGAACATTATGAATCAGGTTTTAAAACTTCCAAGTTTATTCAAGTTTAACACGCATTCAACTGGCGCTGCCAGATCTAAGAACAAGAAGTATACATCATGAAAGATTTACGCCGTCTTTGGCGATTAAAATATATTTCCACATAAAATTTCTTACAGGGTGTTTATCTGTAAGTCTACAATATCGTTAAAATAATGGAAATGCAGAGAAAGCAGGAGTTTCAAAAGTCATATTCAGGAAAGCTCCTGAAAACCACAAAGAAAGAATAGTATGATTGATTAATTGAATATAGGAACACTTCTATTTCTGGATTATATTTATCACCAGCAGAGTCATGTTTAATTGTATTCTGGGAAACAAAATCCCCGTACATATTAAATTACTAAATGCAGAAATCTTTAAAACTTTGGAGCTCAGGTTGTAAGAATTTGCATATTGTTCTATCACTTCTAACGAGCTCCTTGCGTTCAAAGGATTATGGAGATTTTGTGAAGAACGTACGGATTTAAGCAGTTAATTGGAACCGATCGTTGGTCAGTTGTCCGGTCAGTCAGTCGGCCTGCAGTTGTATGATATTCTCACCTGAGTTGGAGTGCCTGAAGAATTGCAGTCGATGTTTGGTCATAAGCGTGGCAGATCATAAAAATTTGAACCACTGGAAGAAGTATCCGTTAATTATTCATGTTGGAATAAGTAACGACGAAAAACGTTTCTATCAAAATCGGCAAGCTAAAAATTTGACTAGCTTGGTAAAAAGTAAATTTATTTATTAAACCGTAATTTATTAAAAATTTATTAAACATTTTGTGGCTCCTGGTAGGATTATTTTCTAAATACGAATTTTAATTTAGTCAAGTAGACTTATAAGGTATTTTCTGTCTTCTTTACTCATGCCTTCGTGGTGTAACTGGAGGCTCGGTAACTCGCGAAATGAAGTTAATGGTTACTTTGTAATTAGATTCCATAGACCTTTATTAGTCACATTAAGCTAAACAACTCAGAAAAGTGTCATAAGGTCTGCTAACAGGCAAGAAAAGCGAAGCCATTAAAATGACATGGAAACTACTACATTAAATCTTTCTCTCTTAGTGATATAACTATGTATGCTTTCAAACATATGATCTGGGAACCAGTCAAAGTCTTTTCTAAGTACAAGAATCCTAGTTTTATTTTATTCAATACAGCTCAGGAAAGACTTTTGTGAGACATATATTGCCTTTAAGGCCCTGATATTCTCCTTTTAAACATAAAAGAGCTTGGATTTTGACACCCAGAGAAGCATGACTCTCAGGCTGACAGTACAAGTACTAATAATTCTTCAAACGTACCTACACTCAATATTTAGATTATTATGCTTGTAACTAAAATATCTTCGTGGAGGGATACTACATGTATTAAAATAAAAGTACCTATTGCAAATACAATTTTACTGTGAATGTAACTGTTGTAAAGAACGCTCCTGAACTCTCTACTAGAAAGATCTATGATGCTCTCGACTAGAGATCACACTACGAGGACTATAATTCATTTTTAATTTATTTTTAAAGAACTGTGAATGGCAACGACTTAACTGAGGAATACGCATGCGTAAAGAGATGAGACTTCTGTGAGACGCCTGTGAGAGAGAGTTTGGGAAGCTCCGCCAGCGAGCTGAGGTGTGGAGACTTTGTTTGTCGAGTGATGACGAGTACCATCTTCGTTAACGTCTCTGATCGTGTCACCAGCTCGGATATCTACTAAAGTTTTCTAAATGTATTAATGTTGTATCTGTGATATGTTGTGTTATTAAAAAGTGATGCATCACCACTATCAGTGTTGATTCCGTTCCCACTGAAGCATCCACGACGTCACAGACGAAAAAGAAAATAAAAAATTTGGAGGTTCCACCGAGATTTGTGTGACAAGAAACCAGGTATGTGTTCTCCACAATATTCATTTCCAGGCCTGAAGTGTATAATGTAGTTATTTATTACTTATTCGGGAAATCAATTCCCAAAGCAGAAGTAGCACATCAGTGCATAAGAGTTTTAAACACTCAATGTGTTTGGTTTATAGTATATCTAACAAGATATTTTCCTTTTGTGGTATATTCGGGAAAACATTTTCCCATTAACACGTAGCACATCAGTGCATTTTATAGCACGTCAGTGCATAAGAGTTTTTAAAACAATCAAAGTGTTGCATTTATATATCTAACGAGATATTTTTCTTTTGTATCATAATGGGAAAAATCCATTCCCGTAAATAAACAGCACATCAGTGTATTTATATTTAACGTTTCGCTATCAATTGGTGTGATAGAATCTGAACTATTTATTTTGTGTATATGTGAAAGCACATCAGTGCAATATTGCAGTTTTCATTTCTAAGTCATTAGAAGAAAATTTATGTTAAATTCTTGTGAAAGAAATAAGTTGTTGAATATATTAAAAACTTGTTACTTTGGTTTTCTCATGAAAGCACACCAGTGCTGTATTTTAATATGATGTGTTTTTTCTGATAAGTAGAATGTTAAATTTTTATCATTTCATGGTATAAAAATTGAAGCTTTGAGCAGTAAAGAAATGTTCTAATAGTGTTCTGATTTAAACCTGCGCCTATCGAATTTACGTAGTAATTGCGTTGGCCATGTGGATTGCCAACGGAAGTAGCTGTCATGAAAACGATAGTTAATTAAAGGTGTTTATATTTATTGGCGCCACTCTGGTTTTTTTTTTTTCTGTCTGGCTGTACTAAATGAAAGAATTTGTTATTAATTTTTTATACTAAGTATTCATTAAGGTTGTTTATTCGTTTTATGTTTGAATGGAAATAAATCCACAGTGATTAATGCTTTTATTAACCTTTTATTTTTATTTGCCTAATTTTGTAAGTAAGAAGAAAGTGTTTTTTATATCTCTGATATATTTTTATGTGTATTATTTGTGAATAACTATTTGAGTTCTTATTTGTTTTGAACAAGTACTTTTGCGAAAATGGCATTTTGGGGGAAAGCTAAGAAAAGGGATCTATTCCTTGTCGCTTCAGAACTTGGGGAAATAGCTTTAGAAGATATGAAAGTAATAGATTTAAAACATTTAATAACGAATAGTAAAAATTATGAGGAAGAATTTGTTAAAAATTTGTTAGAAAGTATTATGACTGATAGGATAGAAAAGGAAAACTTAGAGAAGCAAACAAGAGCGAAAGAACTACAGTTAGAACAGGAAGCTAGGGAGAGGGAATTTCAGATACTACAACAACAAAATAAAGAAATTGAAAAGCAACAGTTAGAACTAGAATGCCTTAAAGCAAAACAGAACACTGAATCTGCTAAACCTGGAGATGAAACCGTATTTAATCAGAATTTTCAGAAACTAATGCCCAAGTTTAATTTAAAGACTGATGTTTTATTATTAAAGATCAGTTTATTCTTAGAACTTTTTGTTAGGCAAGCTAAAGTTCTAAAATTGCCCACGGATCAATGGGTGTCATATCTCATTGGTGTCCTTCCGGTTGAGGTAAATAATATAATTGCTAGGGAACCTGAAGAACAGGCTAGAGATTACCAACATATTAAAGAATTACTACTTAAAAGATTTAAATTAAGTGCGGAGAAGTTTCGGCAACTTCTTGTTAAGACTCAGAAAAATCCGGATTCTACGTGGTACGATTTTTATCACGAAATTAAAACATTTTTAGATGGGTGGCTCAAGGGATTAAAAATCGAAACATTTGAGCAACTGAAGGATTTAATGTTGGTAGATCAGATTAAAAGGCGCACGCCTAATGAGTTTAAGGAACATTTTATAGATGAATGGGCCACGATCACTTCACCAAAACAGTTGGTGGGTAAAATAGAGGAATTTGAAGATGCGAAAAAGACGATGGTTGGGAAAACGAAATTGGGTGAACTGAAAACGAAAATATCAGGTAGACAAATGGGTGTTTTTCAGTCCACTGGTAACGTTTTCAAAAATAAAAAACCCTCAAGGCACACAATTTAAAAAAAAGATGATGATGCACGCAATGTTGGGAAAAAGTCGGACTCGAATTTTGATAGGAGAAAAAGACTCCAGTGCTATGAATGTGGATCTTTTGAGCATTTACGTCCTCAGTGCCCTAATTTAAAAACTCAAAATGCAGATTTGTATCGGATAAGCGGGAGATCAGAGAAGAATCTGTTAGACATTAAATGGAAGAGTAAATGGTTTTGAAGTACCTATTCTAAGATATACAGGAGCAACTGTAGATATTATTTGTCAGAAATATGTAGACAGAGATAGAATGAAGGGGGAACATGTGTGGGTTCGACATTTGTTGGATGATCATATGACTTGTTTACCTGTTGCTGAAGTAGATATTGAATGCGATTTGGGTGCAGTAACCACCAAAGCAGCTGTTATAGGAGACCACTTAGACCAAGGACGATATATATTAGGCAACCAGACAGCGGCTCTTCTCAGAGGAACTGAGAAAAATTATTCGTCGTATGTCGGTAATGTTAATGCGGTCGTTACTCGATCTCAAGCACGACAATTAAAAGAAGCAGAAAATTTAAGTGAGACGAATCAAAATTCTGAGCAGAATGAGTTAGAATTGGAAGAGGAAGATGATGCTTATGAGAGGTCTGAAAACAGAGAGATATTGCCTCCTGTCGACCTTTGTGTCCCCACAAGTCCTGCGATTCAAATAGACTCGAGTACTTTTATTGATGAGCAACAAAAAAGTAAAGAACTTGCCCCTTTATTAGAACTAGTAAAAAGCG
The DNA here is from genome assembly GCF_044657685.1 of Stegodyphus dumicola. Taxonomy (NCBI): domain Eukaryota; kingdom Metazoa; phylum Arthropoda; class Arachnida; order Araneae; family Eresidae; genus Stegodyphus; species Stegodyphus dumicola. The sequence goes on along the minus strand of NC_140771.1, from coordinate 145,286,487 downwards.
GAAGTAAAACAAGTTATGGGATTAAAAATGGGGTTTTAGTAAAAAAGAAGGTAAATAATTTAGGAGGAGAAGAACATTTAATTGTTGTTCCAGAAAACTTCAGAGAGCAAATTAAAGCAATTTGTCATGAGGGAACTTCAGGTCACTTTGGAGTTCTGAAAACAAAAGACCGGTTACTAAGACATTTTTTCTGGCCAAATTGTTATAAAGACATTGAGGAATTCGTTAAAACATGCGACTTCTGTCAACGTGTAGGAAAAGCAAGTGAGAAGAAGAAAGCACCGTTGGTAATAGTACCTGTGATATCGGAAGTCTTTAGTAAGGTTAATGTAGATGCTTGCGGGCCTATGCCTACATCTACTGAAGGTAATAAATATCTTATTACAGTTATGTGCTTAGCATCTAAATATCCTGACGCCATCCCGGTACCGGATATAACGTCGAAATCTGTTGTAAGTGCACTCTTACAGGTATTTAGTCGGATGGGTTTTCCAAGGGAGGTTCAAACTGATCAAGGAAAATCTTTCATGAGTCGCTTAACGGTTGAACTTTTGAAGAGGTTTGGTATAAAAATTTCCAGAAGTTCGGTTTACCACCCCCAGAGCAATCCTGTAGAACGGTTCCATAGGTCAATAAAAAGGGTCTTAAAGGTATTATGTATTGAAGCTGCCCCAAATTGGGAAGTACAATTACCTGCCGCTCTCTTTGCCCTGCGGACAGTAACGCATGATAGTACAGGATTTAGTCCAGCTGAGTTAGTGTACGGGACCAACCTCAGAACACCTGTCGCATTATTGTATGAGAAATGGTTAGATCCTCAGGAAAAAGAAGATACCGTAATAGAATATGTTTTCGAATTAATCAATAGGTTAAAGAAAAGTAGAGAATTAGCTAAAGAGAAAATGGAAGAGGTGAGAGATAAAAGGAAGAAATGGTATGACAAAAATGCCGTGAAAAGGGAATTCCAGCAAGGAGATTCTGTATTAGTATTAGCAGTGAACCAACCCCATAAACTCGCTCCTCAATGGAAAGGGCCGGGAAAAATAGAGAAAAGATTATCAGAAACAAACTATGTGGTTAGTTTTGAAGGGAATCAGGAAGGGAATAAAATGTATCACATCAATATGTTAAAACCTTATCATAAGAGACCTGAACTTTTGAATATGGTGCTCCTTGACAACGAGGAGATAGCTGAACCCTCGGAATTAGAGGAGGATTTTCCTTATATGTTAACCGACCCCAATGTGTTTGATATTAATGAAATAATAGCAAAAGATAATCTTAAAGAAAGACTTAGTGATGAACAAATCCTGCAGTTGGGAAAGTTGTTGGTAAAGTTTTCTGCTATATTTTCGAATATTCCAGGGAAAACAAATTTAGTCGAACATGATATCGAACTAATCAGTGACAAACACGTACAGCATAAGCCTTATAGAATGACAAATCGACAGAACGAAATTCTTAAAGTCGAGATTGAAAAAATGTTAAAATACAAGATTATTGAACCAGGACCCTCTGAGTATACTTCACTCATGACCCTTGTTGAAGCACCAGGTAGGGATCCTAGGCCGTGTATTGATTACAGAAAGTTAAACGAAATAACGCGTACTGAGTTCTATCCGATCCCCAATATAGAGCAACGTGTTGAAACTGTTGCAGTAGCCAAATTTATCACCTTGATAGACTTAACTAAAGGTTATTGGCAAATTCCGCTGACCTCTAGAGCGCAGAAAATTGCTGCATTTGCTACAAATTTTGGTGTATATAGACCTTTGCGCATGCCATTTGGGCTTAAAAATGCTCCTTATTATTTCAGTAAAATGATGAGCGAAATATTGTGCGGATGTGAGAAATATGCGACCCCTTATTTAGATGATATTGCTATTTTTTCTGAAACGTGGGAGGAACATTTACAACATTTACATGAAATTTTAGAAAGAATAAGAAAAGCCAATTTAATTATTAAACCCTCTAAGTGCAAGTTTGCACAAGAAGAAGTGCAATATCTCGGTCACATAGTAGGTCGAGGAAAACGTTCTCCAGCAGAACTAAAAATCGAAGCGGTTCAAAATTTTCCTGTTCCCACAACTAAAACTGAAATTAGAGCTTTCTTAGGGTTAGCTGGACACTACAGACAATATATACCCATGTTTTCTGCTATAGTCGCACCTTTGACAGATTTGTTAAAAGGGAATAACAAAAAGGGTAAAATTGTTTGGAATGATGAATGTAATGAATCATTCAAATCGCTAAAAGAAAAGCTATCTATTAGGCCTGTGCTACATGCACCCGATTTTTCTAAACCATTTATACTACAAACAGACGCATCAGGTCAAGGATATGGTGTTGTTTTAGCCTAGAAGGATGATAAAGGAAAAGAACATCCCATATTGTATCTCAGTAAAAAATTTACTGATAGTGAGCGGAAGTATTCCACCACTGAAAAAGAGTGTGCCGCAATTCTGTATGGAATAAAAAAACTGAAAGGGTATATAGATGGGCAGACTAAATTTTCAATTCAAACGGACCATAATCCCCTAGTATGGCTAAAAAATAATGCAGGTAGAAATGGTCGATTATTACGCTGGGACTTAGCCTTGCAATCTTATAATTTTACGATACATCATAAAAAGGGAAGTGACAACTTAAATGTAGACTGCTTAAGTAGAAACTCTGTACATGCCAGTTAAATAGACTAGTTTTAAATTGTCTTGTTATTTGATTATGTATACTGTACTTTTTTAAAAATCATACTATATAGTAAATTGTTAGCTTTATTCTTAAAGACAAAATTTCTGTGTTGGTTTTTCATATATTGTATATGTATTGTTATATGTGTTTTTTTATCATGGCCTGGTAATGAGAGTGGAGAGCCTTTGTAACAGTGTGGTTTAAAATTAACTGGTAAAATGTTGAACAATCTGTATTGAAACCATAAACTGTGAAGGTTTACTTCTCCTGTGTCCGGAGAAACAAAAACTGGAGGCGGAAGGTGTTTGTTTCTAGTGAACGCCTGCCTGAACTTGTATTTTATCCCGTAGGAACTTAAAAAACGCTTTGTTTCCTCTGTGTCCGAGGAAAACAAAATCTGGAGGCGGAAGGAGTTAGTCTGTAAAGAACGCTCCTGAACTCTCTACTAGAAAGATCTATGATGCTCTCGACTAGAGATCACACTACGAGGACTATAATTCATTTTTAATTCATTTTTAAAGAACTGTGAATGGCAACGACTTAACTGAGGAATACGCATGCGTAAAGAGATGAGACTTCTGTGAGACGCCTGTGAGAGAGAGTTTGGGAAGCTCCGCCAGCGAGCTGAGGTGTGGAGACTTTGTTTGTCGAGTGATGACGAGTACCATCTTCGTTAACGTCTCTGATCGTGTCACCAGCTCGGATATCTACTAAAGTTTTCTAAATGTATTAATGTTGTATCTGTGATATGTTGTGTTATTAAAAAGTGATGCATCACCACTATCAGTGTTGATTCCGTTCCCACTGAAGCATCCACGACGTCACACTGTAACTATATAACTGTTCTAAAGATGATGCATAGCTATGAGCTGTTATAAAGATATTTCTTTCTCGGCATGTGTCATGACTAGTAATAAATTGTGTAACAAAATAAATATTATTATTAAATAATTAAGTACTGTGTTTGTATAATAAGACTAACAGTACATATTGCAATACAATCCCTAACATCATACGACATTCTAAAATTTCTGAGCGAAATCTGATATCTTATTTCAAATGCTAAGCGTAAAAATAAACATTACCTTCAAAACAAGTGCATATAACAGTATTTTCATGAAGAATGAATGTTTTAACAACGGCACATCAGGATTGCTATACCAACAATACACAATATTGTTAATCATGTGATAAGGCGGAAATAAAGAGTGAAAATAATGTACGTAACAAGGCGCGTAACAAAAACAGAGTTTCAAGTAAAAATAAACAGTTTATAATATCTTCAATTTGTTGCTTGTGGTAATCAATAAAGAAAAACATTTATTAAAAATTTTTTGTTCGTTATATAATTGGAAAAAAATAAAACAGAAATGCTCGTTAAAAAGTTTATCTTTCTTGTCCCTCAAGGCGCGCTCAGAAAATGAGCTCGCCTCTAACGAAATGAGGAATAAATGCTTAAATTGGCATCGTCACACAAAATCACGTTTCGCTGTTACTGGGGAAAATGAGAAACGGATTTTCTAAGGTAATGCAAGAATTTTTCCCTCTCTTTATTGCAGGCTTTTAATTCGTCCGGAATGAATTCAAAACAAAAAAATCTTCACGATGATGAAATTTTGATAGTCATATTTCTATTTGAATTGCTTCCTGTGGAAACAAATGTAGCCCTGGCGGCCATAAAGAAGAGCATTATGAATTTTATCTGTAATAGTTTTGCTGGTGGAATTGGATTTTGTGCTTTTTTTTACAGCTTTTTCTTTTTTCTTGTTTCATGTCGGTGTTCTTACAGTCTACACTTTGAAAGAAAATTTCCATTAGTGTTAAATTTAAGATGAACTGCACTTCATAACATGAAAAAGTAAATAGAAAAGGATTAGGCTTACGAAGGTTCAAACTAATTTCTTGATTATAAAATTCCTGAATAGTATAAGAAAATTAGGGTTAGAAACATTAAGTTACAAATTTCCATAATGCTAAAGTGTATTAACTGGCTATTTTTCAGTTAACGGGGCCCCACTTCCAATCACTTGAATGTTGTCGCAAATCTAAACTAGATGATGACAATTCTCATGATACATAAAGCTTCATGAAACGAATAACTATTTTATATCTAATGCATGCAATATACATAATTTTAGCGTGCTTGATAGCGAATTTATGAAGCTCTCTGATTTTTAAAGTTGTGTGTTTAAAGAGATCGCAGTGTATAGGGAGTGAAAGAAATTGATATATCCTTATGTATACAGCTTGTATAACACCAGCATTTCACAAAGCTTTGGAATTGCTCACATTATGCATTATAATATATATAATAAAATGCCGATAATTCAAGTTTTCGTTAAACGAGGCTCCGTGTTATCAGAGGGTAGTGCAATAAATTAGAAAAGTCGTTAAAATAGCTTCATTAAAATGTAAACAAAAACTGTAATCTTGGGTTTTAGCAATAATTCAAAAGGTAAAGATAAAAATTCCGTCTTCACCCTGTTTTGAGATTTTTGCACACTTTGAGTGATATATCAGTTTGTTTTTAGTTTTCGCATCGAAGCCAGAGTACGTATTTTTGGGTATATGTATGTTCTAGTGACTGATAGTTGAACAATGGCTGGTTGAAAAAGATCTGTGATTTCAACTGTAGAAGAAAGGATTGATGTTATTAAATCGTCGTGAAGCGATTAAAAAGGTGAATAATGGTTTACCCGTCGGCAAAGTAACAGTTGACCATTGGAGAAGATAAAAGGACGAAACTGAAAAACGATGACTCAGTGTGCACACGCTATTGGAAATGATAACGCCACAATGAAAGACAGAGATTATGAACTCCCATCAGAAGCATTGTTTTAGTGGTTTCAGTAGTCGAGCGAGAAGGCATGTCAACTATCTGGTCCAATATTACAAGCTAAGGCTTTGGACTTTTCCCAGCGTTTCAAAGACAAAGAAAAGGAATTCTCCACCAGTTAAAGTTAACTTAATCAGTGGAAGAAAACAGTATGGCATGCGATAGCTAAACATATCATGGAAGGCTTTTGCCCCCTAACTCAGTACAGTGTCATCCTTTATTAACAAAGCCAATAATATCACTCAGTAAGACAAAGTGGATCCACAGCAGATACGTAGCCGTAAAGAAACGGGTCTGTAATTTAAAATGCTTCTACACGGACAGCATGAGCGTTCTACAGGCACTGAACAAGAACGACACACAAGCTTTCCACATCTCTTCATTAAAAGAAGTGCTTATTACCCTGTCTTCTTCCAGGCAAGTGTCTCTATGCTGGGTACGTAGTCATCAAGGTACCCAAGGTAACGAAAGGACCGACTCTTTAGTCTTAAGAAGCCACAAATCACCTTTTCATCGACTCAGAGATTCCACTTTCCATAGTCACTGCCAAACACAAGATCTTCTGCGCCTTCATGTCCATCTGGCATGCTCGCTGGGACGACTCAGTTCACCGGTCGACACACCTACTCCATCTTTCCCGTGGATTCCACCAAATGGCTCAAAACAGACTTCTATCTACAACAAGCTTTCACAAATTACGGAAGATTTCCCGCGTACCTTAGTAGGTTCTGCCATCAAAACGTAAAATGCGCCTGAGGTGCTTCAGCTTCTTCAGCAGACATTTCACATTACATCCACGACTGTCCACTCACTTCTCCCATCAGAGCCTTCCTTCCTCAGCTCCAAGGATCACATAGCCTCAAAGACCTTCTTCAGGATTACTACGGACAGCGGGGCGTCAGAACTGTCATAGAGTATTCTATTCTAAGAGTAACATAATCATAGCTGGTAACCAGGTCTAGGCACCTGACGAAATGTAAAGGCAGCAAGCATCTACTCATGTATATATGTAAATATCTCTAAACTAAAAAACCCTTTTTGCTAATTTTATACTAACATTACCAAAAAATTGTAAGTTGGAGCACCCAACAAAAGTAATAACTAATGTTAAATCTGTTTATCAATAATAAGGTTGAAAAGATAAACAACCAAAAAATGTTGCTGGTGCAACGATCAGAATAACATGACTGACCTGCAGTGCCCATCGAGAGGTGAGGCAGACGGAATAATAATAAATAAATAAATATGTGAAAGCTTTCAGCTGAAAGTATATGTGATAGCTAAGGAACATATAACATGCGTTACCGGGTGTGATGACAGTGCTTTTTCTACTGGAAGGAAAATACAGTAATTATGCTGAGGTTTAGCTTAACAGTCTATAGGATAATTATCTACAGTATGTAGTCCTTCTCAGTAACGTTTCAAATCTAGAAGCGTACATAATTTACTGGGCTTTCTACCAAGTAAAGGCATTTCAGTTTCAAGTATCCCTATTGTTTTTCCATAGGCTGTCCAAAAGCCATATCTGATGTCGCTAATATAATGGGTTAAGTTAACAGGAAAATGCGGAACAAACATTTGATATGGAAATCAAGTTCTCGGATAATCTGAACACGTTGCTGCAAGAGAAAGCCAATAATAGGGAGATCCTCACCAGAGAGAAATGCTGCACTTTTATAGAGAATGTTAAAAATGCTAAACCAAAGGAGAAAAAAAAGTTGACTAATGGCATCTAAGAAAATATGATGTTCTCGATATTGAAGACAAAGAAAGACTCCTTGATCCAGTAAAAGGAGACAATAGCGTTATTTTGGCTACGAGAAAGCAGAAGAATTATTCGAGCTACTGCATGATACTCACTTGAAAATTGGACATGTTGGTCGCACAAGGATGGAAAAGGAGCTAAACACTAATACAAAAATGTCACCAAAGCAGCAATTACATTATATCTTCGCTTATGAAAGCCATGTCAGGTCAAATTATCTAATCATAACAGATTTTTTAACTCTTTGATATTTAAAGAATTTAGCTCAAGATGCCAGGTAGATCTAGCAGACATGCAGAATATCGTTGACGACGAGTACAAATTAATACTCGACTATCAGGATCATTTAACCAATTTTGTTTTAATTGTGAGCTCTCAAAACCAACAGATCAGAAAGAAGTTGCTTACCAGCTACTTGAAATCTTCACGACTATAGGGGTCCCAAGCGTGCTTAAATCAGTTAATGGAAAAAGATTTGCGAACTAAGTTATTTATGAACTAAAGAACATGTGGTCTGAACTGAAAATGGTACACGGGAATCTAAGGCATAGTCAAAGCCAAGGTTCCGATTTTGCAAATCTGGACATTCAGAACATGATGATGACATGGATGCAAACAAACAAATCAACGCATTAGGCTGAGAGTCTCCGATTAATTCAATTCATTAAAAACCGTTCTTTTCTCCAAGAAATTCGGCAGTCACCATATCAGGACATGTTTGGCTGCAAAGCAAAAGTGGGGCTGAGTACCTGAAATCTGCTCAGATAGGTTGTCGATACTTTAGTTGCAGAAGGAAATCTTGAAAAACATCAAACAGGAAACGGAGGAAGCTATAAATGCAGGGATTGCCTCTGGAAATGACAAAATGCTGCCATGGTGGTGGAAAATCGAAAAGTTTAGATTGGTTACTTGACGCAATGAGAAAATATTCTGTATAGCGTGTGAAAAAGAGTGTGGTTTAGATCATTCTTGTGGATCCTGCGTCAAAGATGTCCATGTAGTTTGTGGAATAAGCAATGAAGCAGACGAAGAGTACGGATGAAAAATTACTTGCAGTCTATGTTATAATAAACAAGAAATCAGGAAGAAGAGGTCAGTTCGTGTTAGTTTGCAAGGCCAAACTGCGAAGATGCTTAAATTCAGATGAAAACTTCTCGACAGCGAAAGTTGGACACAGTGCATGAGTCCGTATACTAGATGTTGATAAAGGTTGAGGTGATTCAAGAATCGCAGTTTTTGTGAACGTCGAGAACGGCTTCTGCAAATAAGGAACAGAACATGCGGTTCCAGAAAAATGAATTTCAAAAGTGAGTTTTCTATTGTGCACGAGAAACTGCTCCCACTGGAATCCGTGCATACAGAACAAACAATCACTACGAACCTTCGTGTCTACCCTATCACTAGGCCAAGGCTATACTCAATGCAATTACAGTACTAAGTGCTCAACAAATCGCTGCAAATTCAGAGAAACCTACCGTTGTGTAATTCAAAATGCTATACAAGTTCATATTATTGTAATTAGCGATGAAAGCCGTAGGTAATTTACTATACTGTAAAAGATCAAAACTATCGTAATTGATTTCCATCATTTCTAACTAATAAAATGTAAAGCAGTCTGCTCTTGACATTTTTCTTCCGACTTTAGCCGATCGTCTCATGCTACTATTTTGGCGAACCGGCCGGCTAAATTCCGAAATCAAGAAAATGGTCGGATATTGGCCAGTAAGTATAACGACAATGAAATATTTATCCCAATGTAGACTGACAAACTGCTGATTCTTAGACTGCTGAAGTCCGGCCTGACTTAAGGTCTTTAATATTTCCTTTAAAATTATAATTACGCCTTAGACTGAGGAGACAATATATTTACTTTTTCAAGACTGAGATATGTATCTTATTTTTAATAATATACCTGAAAGAAGGGATGGAAGTGGTATCTAGTGGTATGTCTTATTTACCTGAAAGAAATTTAACATTATGCATTTACATACTTCTGTACAGAATCTTTTAATTCTCATACATTTCAATAACTTCTGTATGCTAACATGCACTGTTATTTTGCCACATGAATTTGCGTGTATTTGTACAGACAGTTTAACCTTCGTCAATTAGGGCAAAAAGACGTAGAATAAATGGCTAAAAACTCTACTTATAATAAAATTCTTAATCTTCCGTACCGCATAAATAAAGGATGGAAGTGGTATCTAGTTGAGTGTACTTTATGTACAAATGTGGCTACAAAAGAAAATTAATAACTGTTTATGTCTTTTGTTTACTAGTTGCGATAACTGGTCTTTGTTGTTGGAGCCTATCTTATTACTTCAGTTCAATAATTTCCTTTAATTCACTGATAAGTTGTGTTCAGTTTGTTTTAATTATTCTCGATTGAGTTCTATTATTTCTTAATTTCGGTAAACTGTTTTGAATTTGGGAGCCTTTAACTCTAGCAGCCACTTTCGCTCATAAGCTAAGAGGAATTTTAAAATAATTTCATTATGACAAAAGACCAGAAGCAGTTATCATTAAATGTTTAGCTTTCGAAAACATTTTGTTGATTTTACCTTATAAGTTATTTCTTCCGCCTTCCTAGCGTGCCTTCGTGGTGTAGTGGTTCTGCAGGCTCGGCCGGTATTCCAGAGGTCCATGGTTCTATTCCCGGCGAAGGCGGTTGCTAATGTTTCATCTCTCCGGCTTTTCCAATTAACCTAACGTCTCACCAGTGGCATCCGAACAAAAAGGTGTTGGATGATGATTCTCCTCACCAAGGATTTGGCGATTGTGTCCCCTAAAACCCCCAGTCGTTCTTTAAAAGGGGGGGTATATAGGGTATTTCTCCCGCCTTCCCAGCGAACCTTCATGGTGTAGTGGTTCTGCACGCTGGGCTGGTACTCCAGAGGTTCGGGGTTCGATTCCCGGTGAAGGCGTTGCTAATTGTTCATCTCTCCGGTTTTTCCAATTAACCTAATGTCTCTACAACCTGTTAAGTAAAATGTTTCCAAAAGGCTTAAAAAGTTAGCTTTATAGTTAGATTTAAGGTCGTATAGTAAGTTCATTACATTTTCTGTAGAGTGGGCTATGTAGCAGCAAATTCAGATATATTTCGAATTTCCATTATCGATAAAATATATTGAATTTTAATTATCGTTCAATATACTACCGATATATTATATTAACTCATTATATTTAAAGTAATGAAAGCGAGTTTCATCTGACAACAAAGTCCATTCTTTAATTTATGCATTTCTTACCGGGGATCCCATCTGTCTTGTCCATAGTACTCCCCGAGACTTGAACCACTGATCTCTCAATTGCAGTTGCCTTGCTAACCGCTTACATTATAAGATCTCTTACGGATAAAAGCAATAATTTCTTAACATTCTTCGCCATTTTAAGGTTAACTACGTAGAGTCTTAGACAGCCTGCCGACCGAACTATGTAACGGCAGATAATTATCTGCTATATTTTTATTATTACTCTAAGAAAACCATAAATCGTTTATTACCAAGGAAATGAATAATCATTTGCTGCTTTCCTGGAATGCTAACTGCAGATCTTCTAGATGGGACTGCTAACTACGTTACGTTTACGAGCATGTAAGAAGAAAATACGAAAACTCCTTAAAAATCTCTGACAAGATCCAAGATTTATTCCAGGAAGCACTACAAATAAACTCGCTTACTGTGTACTAATACGAATATACTTACTATATACTAATTCATTTGCCATACTATTTATTCATCAGAAACTATTGACTGATGTAAGTTTTGTATTAACTTCTGAGGTTTATCTATTTATGTTTAATTAATAGTTCGTTTTTAGTTGAAAAGCCTTTCCTATTTACTCTGTTTTCATGCTAGAATGTAAATGAGATAGCGAGAGTTTATTCAGATTAAGTTAGAACGTAATGCTATTTAAGCAAGAGTTTCAGAAGTTAGTTTTCAGAGCGTGTCTGCCTAGTCTTAGGCCACTTTGTGCTGTTATTATTGACTTGCGTCAGCCGCGTTGATGTCTTTATGCCTTTAGGCTTGTATCGCTGGTTACTTTAGATCAGAGCTCTTCCTGTGCGTTAAAGTATTCTGTGAGTAGCTAGGCTAACCTACACACCTTCAAATTACTATTTATTACGCATTTGTGTTAAGCCAGAAGTGTTGGCTTCTTGTAACCCAAGTTATACACCCTTCTTCTGATCTCTGTTTAGTTTCACAAGGCCTTCAGATAATTCTTCAAAGACCTTTAAAAGTTTATGTTTTCAAAGAGACACAGACTTTATAACCTGATACATGATTCATGAATAAATATAAAATTAGTTATGAAAAGTTTGAACTTAAGATATTGTTTGTGTCAAATCAAAGCAGAAATTCTTTTTTTTTCCCTTAAGAAGCAGTAATTGTTATAAAATTGAAGTAGTTAAGAAATTCAAGTTTGAATTGCAACAAATTCTTTTCAATACTAATCTTTGCAATCATAATTTTATGTTTCTTTCATTTCTAGTTTATTCTATATTATTCTATGTCTGCTCCCATATATGCCCACAAAATGTGAGAAGTGCGTTCTATGAATAATCAAAGACTGTGTATCTTTCAAATTCTTGAATTTTAAACTGAAATAAAAATACTAAGCATGTTTACATCAAATTAATAAATACAAAAATATATAAAGCGCTTGCACAAATTTCATTTAAATATAAATCTAAACTAAGGAAGTTAATTCCTTTTCAGCTTTCGGAAAATTTATAATAATAATTGATTTATAACATGATACTATCAATTTATTAAACCTTTTCTTAGAATACAATAAAATAAAAAAAAATAATAAAAGAATTAAGCAAATAAAAACAAAGATTTTGGCATACGTCTCCAGAAATCAGTTCATTTTGAGAAATACATTTATGGAAGCCCAAAATGTAGGAAGTTAGTGGTCCATTTGAAACGCCTGCGTCATCATATTTTATTCGGAAGAGGTTATTTTGTCTTTATTCGTTCGTAAGCAGTTTTTAAAGAAAATAGGTTTGTATCTTTTCAGAAAAAGAATTCTTATAAAGTGTGTAACTGTCTATTCCTTTTTCTTTTTTTGAGACGAAACGCACCCGTTTAGGTAAAAGTAAAAGTTTCGCTTAGCAGTTCATTTTCGGCACTCATAAATGTATTACATATGATCTAAGTTAAAGGCTAGTATTTTTAAGCAGAAGAAGGAAACACAGCGCAGTATTATATGCTCTTATAATGTACTAAGTTTCCTATAACTGACATTTAGTTCATTTTGTATATTTAAATTGAAACGTTTTTATATTTGAAGATATTTCAACAGAAAAAATAATGTAGAGGATTAATTTAAAAATTAAACAACACAAATCAGCTTTATATTTTCAAATTTTCACAGGGCTAGTTTCGATGATTTTACCGAACCAACATACTAAGCTGCAAAAGTGCAAATGAACGAGATAAGATAGAGATTAAGATAAAAAAAAAGACTAATAGAAAATTAGATAATAAGAAAGGACAGGAGACTGGCGCCATCTGTTATTGAAACGAGAGCTAAAACACAATTTCCTTAAAGGCTGAAGGCAAAGATGGATTGGAATTAGGGTCGTTAATTAGAACAGAAAGATTTCTTTTACTGCGAAATGTTTCTAGAAAATCTAATTCACCAATGGAAGATGTTTTTGAATAAATTTAGCTGCAGAAAAATTAAAAGTGTGATTTTCGGACCAACAATGCTGGGCAATAGGAGACTTCTGTACTTTTTTTAACATATGCCTCATGTTCCTAAACGCGAAATTGTAAGGCTCTCTTAGTTTGGCCAATGTAAATTAAACCACACTGGCAAGGAATCCTATAAATACCCCAGGAATTCATATCCGGAATGGGGCCCTTGAGTATGGAACTCGGAATTTTGTTGATGGGAGCATAAACGACCCAAAAGTTATATTTCTGTAAAATACATGCAACTTTATAGTTAATTGATGGAAAGAAGGGAATGACAATAAAATTTTTGTAATCTCCTGAAACAAAGAGTGTGCCTTTTGGTGTGTTCAGATGAAATATTTTAACTGCTTGATTAATAATGTTGAGTGAAAAGCCCCTGTCAATAGCTACTGCTTTTAAATAATTTAGTTTTTCATCAAGAGATAGTTTGGAAGAGAAAACTTGAAGTGCACGGAAAACATAGGAATATAATGAAGCTAACTTTTGTTTAGTCGAATGACATGATTTGAAGTGTGGTGAAAGGCAAACCGATGAAGGTTTACGGTGAACGGTAGTACTGAAGTTAGCCGTGGGACCAAAATGTCGAGGAACGAAAGAGAATTGCATGCCTCAAGTCCAAAAGTGAAATGAATCGCAGAATCAATGGAATTCATTCTTAAAAGAATTTTATTTAAATCATCTTTATTACCTTCAAACAGGGTAAAAGTATCGTTTACATAGGGGAACCATACCGGGAAGCTTAAAGTTTCAAATAATTTTGGTTCATGATAATGCATGTAGATATAAGCCAGGATGGGACTGAGGGGGCTTCCCATGCTCAATCCCTCAGTTTGCTTGTAATACTTATTTTGGAAAACAAAATGCTTTTGTTTCAAACAGAATTGAGGAAGGGAAATTAGCTCATCAATTTCGATGCAAGAGAAATGAAATTCACGAAGTCTGGTTTCTAGACATCTTAATACACCCTCCACTGGAACATTGGTGAATAATGATTTTACATCAAAAGGAACCCTGAGTGCGCTGCACGTTATCATGATAACGTGAAGTCTACAGCGCTTATCAAGGATCTTCCCTTCTGTATGTATTGTCAAACTTGGAATAGCAACAACAACCTTAAGATAATACATTCTTTCGCGTATGATTATCAGAGTTTTAGAAATTTTTCATTACTCTATCATGATAAGTGGATGATGCTTTTAAAATTCTCCTTATGCATATATGTAATATCGAGGTTCAGAATAACAACATTAGGACACTATAACTCTTTCCCACTATCCTATCATGATTATTTTTACACATATGACGCTGGAAAGACTGGCTTCACAAACAAGACATGACAAGAATGTATTATGATAAGTGTTGATGAAATCATTTCGTTAATGTATTTTTTAGATAATTTTTGCTATTTAAGAATGCTACGTATTTCTATATCATTCAGAATTGTCGTTAGATTCAAAAGCGAATATGAGGAATATATGCGATACAGAGTTAAATGTGGAATTATACGAAGAATTTTATTCACGAAATGAAGCTGATATTTTGCTAGATGAACTATCAAATTATGATTTTAAAAATATTAGTTTTGAAATTAATGGGACTCAGTATGTTCCACGAAGAAAAGTACTCGGTTTTGGTGATGAATGACTTAGTTACCAATTCCCTGGAACGAGCATTTGTGCAGAACCATGGACTCAAACTCTTCTAAATGTAAAAGATTATGTTGAAACGATAACTGGCAAAAAATATAATTTTGCTTTATTGAACTATTATCCTGACGGAGTGGCAAAATTTTCAACGCATAAAGACAATGAAACTTGTCTCGAACCTGAAAGTGATATACCTATCATCAGTTTAGGTGCAAAACGTCAAATGGTATTTACCAGGCGAAATTTCACATCTCGAAGCGTGGACTTAACTCATGGAACTCTCCTTGTAATGAAACCCCCAACGAATCAATTTTGGATGCACGGAATACCCTCTCAACCTGACGTTAAAGATCCTAGAATTAGTATCACATTCCGAAACATAAAAATTTCGAAAATTAAAAAACGACGCTTGGAAGATAATGAGGATGAACTTCCAGAGGATGACTGGTTTGCCCACTATATGAAGTCTGTTCCTGAAAATATCTTCATGCCGAATAATCGAGAACAGAAAAAAGAAAGTTCGAAGTTGATTGCACAGTGGACTCTTGGTTGGGGATATTTTGTGTCCATAAATCAGTTTGAAAACAGAATGAACATTCATCTACGTGAATGTGTGGAACAAAATAAAATATTATACCCTACTACACGCGGTGTTGTTATAACTCCTGCAACATGGCAAGAATTTTCGTCAAAAATATATGAATTTAATCTTGTCTATACGACTGCCAGCATCATTTGCAATAATGAGTTGGTAGTTTTCAACAAAGAAGGTGAGTGTGTTTTTCAACAAGTTTTTAAACAAGATGAAAATTCTTTTAAACTAAAACCTACATACCTAAAAGTAAACTGTGATATTTTAAAAAAATTGAAAGAAATTATTCCTGATGTATCTAATACTTTATATAAAAGTATTTTTGAAATTATTTTACCGTTGCAAATCAAATGTAAAAACAATTGTTCGGATATGGTAAGTGATGATGATGAACTTTTTAAAGAACTCATAAACTCTATCAAAACTGAATTAAATTCAGTGATTAAAAAACTATTTAAATGCGAAGGTTGTATTGTAAATCATCCTTCACAAACAAGACATGATTGCATTATAATAAGTGTTGAGGATAGAATTAAATATATTGGGGAAGATATATTTTTATGTATTAATTTAAAAAATATAAGAGATTCTTTAAGGCAGAAAAAAATTGTTTCATTTATTTTGTAATAGGTTTTTTGAATCGAAATGTTATGAAGATTATAAAAATGCACTAATATAAGTACAGCTATTCTATTTAAATTTCTGTCTTTGGTTGATGTTATGAGTATTTTTTTTCCTTATGTTTTTTTAATAGAAATATATTGAAATTTTAGTTTTAATTTTAAAGCAAACATGTATATCAAATATCAGTAAATGGATATTGTTGTTAATTTGATATTAACTAATGAAAGAAAATTCTAAGTATATTTTATATATAATACAGAAACTTGTTCTTTGGAAATAAATAAATGTATTTAAATAGAAAAGCTTCTTGGTGAAATGAATGTATTTTTATTTTTTATAACAATTTTTTTAAGTATTGTATGTTTACAGTGCAGTATATGCTTCAAGTGATTCACTCGTGTTGAAAATTTAAGAGTTTATGAAGCGATTATTCGCTGAACTTATGTGATATATTTGTAAGGTTTCTTGAATACGAGTAATCTGAAGAGATATTTGAAATCTCATGAAAGAAACATCAGATGTAGTGTATGTCCTAAGAAATTTAAGTTTGTAGTTTGAAAAGTCGCGAAGCTTCTTGTCTTAGAATTTTGTAGTGAATAATCACAAGTTCTTTTCATGTAAAAAGGATATGAAAACTTATAAAGTTACTTTTAAGAGTAAATCGTGATAAAAAATATTTAGTGAGCATAAGAATTTAAAACAATATGAATCTTTACATCGTATTGAATGTTCGCCGGTGTCAAAAGAAACAGAAATATGCTGATGATGATGTTTTGAAACAGCATGATACTTCTCTTCTTATAAATTGCATCCATTGTTTACAAGTGTTTAAAAGAAAAAGTGATCTCTTACACCACATTCGAATGCGACATGATTTGATGTGAATCTTATAAAAACGAAGAAATGTTGACATCGTTAATACATGCAAGTCTTCTAAAATCGCAAGTCTTAATAGTATGTTCGCAACTGAATCGATTTGCTAGAACATAGAAAATGATCATGTCTTAGATGTACTTCTTGAATATATAAAATTGTAGTTAGTAGGGAAAAAATGAGTCATGATGTAGTTTTACACTGAGTTATGATATCGGTGTTTGAAATGGTAATCAATAGTTACATTTAAAATGTGTCGTGGGTGTGAAAATGCAGAAATAAAAGAGCTTTGGCGAATTTAATAAACTTGGTTCAATGTGGTTGATGGAAATTTTGTTCCATGTGAATTAAATAGTGTAAGATATGAACCTCTTTCTCTCAATAGTTAATTATTCAATTATAAGACAATTAAACTTTAAATATATATGCATATAGTACATGTAATGATTAATATTACATTGATTAATGTAAATAACTGATGATATGTGTATTAACATAGTGAATGTTCGCTTTTATGAAGTTCTAAGCATTACTTTAAATACCATTCATAAAACTTTTATCTCATATATACAAACATGACAATATCTATTGAGTTTCCGTTTATTCTTTGGAATGTATGAAAGTTTAAATATTTTTTTTTAAATTTAATGTAGATTGGAGTAAAATATCTGTATCTTTCTTCATTTCAATCGGTAATATCTGTATGCTGGTAAAGGTACATATGTTCGTAAGAATTATACTGTGTCACATTTTTGACAATCTTCTTTCATTCATATTAGCTAATAAGAGAATTATTGAAGTTAGTAAAGTAATGAAAATCAACGTTATTGAAAGAAAACTCTAAAAGCATTTACATTTCCAGAAATATATCAAAGTTCCTTTTCTTAAAATCAGCAGGTGTATCGTAGTTTTTATTTCTATTTCATTAAAAGCTGAACTTGTAAAATAAAAATTTTCTATTAGTGTAAGGTAAACAAAAAGAAAATCAAGAGACAATCCGTATCATGAATGAAATTCAAGTCTTACATCGGATTAAAAAGAAATATTCTGAATCTAAATGTTTATTCCTATTTAGCACAAAATGCGTTTATTTGTGTTATAAATTTAACTAAAACCATTCTTATAACAGTATGTTGCCTTTAAACTGGGTAAAAGTGTTAAGTATATTTTCTGATGGTATTGATATACTTGTCAAAGAAGTTCTAGAAACCTCAAATGTCGAAAGAGCATATGATAAGAATCTCCTTTCCTATCGCTACATCAGTTACAGGTTAAGGGGTGGCTTGAATGGATAAAGGAAATGTTTGTGCAAAAATATAGTAGTTCTATTTTGAAATGAGAAATAATTCGCTTTTTGTCAATTAAGGAAACTTGTGGTATTATTAAACAGAATGTCAGTGAAAGACATTGCGTTTGCATAGTGAATTATGAAGGTACTGAAAGGTAGTAAAGAAGGTGAATGAAAGAATTAATTTCAACAAATAAGGTAAGGCTATCATTAAAAGAAAAAACTGTTTAAAAGATGTATGTTAGAAATAAAAGTAAGATGTTAAAATTTAAAAAGATGTAACAGAGTAAAACCAAAGAATACTGGTAATTCCTATCTGGAAAACAGTAATTTGAGTACGATATTGAAAAAGTTGGTTTTAAGAATTTCTTTATGCATGTGATGCAAAACAATTGCTAGTTTATCATGAGTGCTGACATAGATGCAATTAGTGCAGGAAAAATAGTAAAATTAGTATAGTTAGTGTCTCTAAAACATGAAAAAATAATAGTGTGAGCAGTGTAAATTCATTTGAAGTACTGAAATATGACATAGACTAAATATCAGAAAATGTAAGAAATATTTTGGTATGTGTGGATGAAACACTGAACGTGGTTGTAAAATTAGAAATGAAAATTATCAACACACTTAAAGGTAATCGGGATTTAAAACTAAATATGATGTTAGAAACTTTGAAGACCATAAAACTATATGAGAAAGAAATACATTTAGATATAAATGGTATTAAACTGTAAAGTTGTGAATGGAAATTTCTGAGTAAAACCTGTAGATGATCTATTATGATCTAGGAATAAAACAAGTATTATAAAAATTGTAAGGAAATATTTGAATATGGAGTAAATGAAAACAATCCATATCGTTAAAATGAATAAAAAGGGATAAAATGTTGGAATTACGAGTGATGAGACAGAAATAAAAACAGTATAATAAATAAGTTAAGCTAGAATTAAGAAATATAAACACAGAAGGGAAATCATGAACGTAAGAAAAGCAATTAACAGTTATAGACTTAAGTTTTTTTAAAAAAATATTCGGTAATGTAAGGAAGATATTGTTAAACACGTGAAAGAAATTAGAAATTCTGTAGAAAATTTAGTAAAAGAACTAAGATCATGAAAAATAAACGTTTCTTTTTAAATACAATTTCATTACCACTAAGTTAAAGTGTGTATAGAATACTAGAATGGTTTAAAAAAAGTAAATGAAGTTAAAATTCAGAATATATTGAACATTATAACGTTAAAAAAAGTGTGAAATTGCATCTAAAATTAAGTAATGTAACAAATAAACAGCACGTGCGGGAACGTTTGTGAAATATAACGTATAAGTTAAAAATCAGGTATTCTGAAATTTATGAAAGGTATGAAAAAAATAGTATGTGGAAATTAAATAAAATATTACAAATAAATTAGAAACGTTAAGTATTAAAAAATATGACAGTAAATGAATATGTTATTATGAAACAGAAAACCTGAGAAATAAGTTAAAGTTTCATGAAAAACTAGAAAGGATAAAAGTATCAGAATAAATTGATGAGTCGATTCAAATTCCATTTTCTTAAATAGGCTTTTTTACCTAAATCTAAATGTATCTCGTCAGCTTAATGGTTAAAATCTTCAAACTACTGAGCTGGTGAGATATTTTGTTTGAGAGTTCAATTCTATATTTTGAATCATAGAACATTTAAAAAAAAAAGAAACTTCCAAAATATATTATTTTCTTTTTCGTCCCTAGAAGACGCCATAAGCAATTCCTAAATAAATTATTTTCTTTTTTCGTCCCTAGAGGACGCCATGACTCCGTTGCCAAATTAAAAAAACTAACTTTAAATGAAAAGCAGGAGGTCTACAACTCAATCAGTAGCCTACGAACAACTCAACTCCACTCGAAACCACGCCTCCTAGTGTGATGACGTTGCCTTTGGCCCCGCCCTCTGTGATGTCATTGACCACGCCCCGTGACCCACTGACCCACCTGATGCAGAACCCCCATTTTCTATCTACTGTCGTTTCCCTAATTAAAGTTCTATCAAAATTAGTATTTATATGTTCTGCAAGATATTTATACTCGTATTACATTTTTTAAATTCTATTAATATTTTGAGGGATGTTTTCCTTATCTCTTTAGATTAATGTTATTAAAATAGTCATGTACGAACTTTATCTCACCCTAAGCGTCCATTGTACTCCCTTTTCTTAATTATGTACAGATTCAGTCCTGTTTCCACCTGATCGATTGCATGAAGCAGATTATTTTTTTATCCGGATGTCTCTTCTTAGCATTCTTAAGCTTTCTTCTGCATTCATAAGCTCCAACTTTGTTCCTTTAAAGAGCCAATTTAGTGATTTTCAATGGTCTGACGTACATTTTGCTTCAAAAACATACTGGAAGCTCCAGATTTCTTCTCAAGTGAGGATTTTACTTTGGGATCTACCTCAGGAGTCTACAATATGGCCACTCATACATACTTGCGGTGTTAGTTTTGGTCTGATGTGAGAATCACAGGTGACTAAATAATGCTTTCACTCAAAGAGTACATTTGAACAAATTTTAACATGCATGGCAACTGCTTTTAATCAATTCTCGCTACCTTTTTTACGAGAAATACGTACAGCCTCGCTATTTTATGGACAGCTGAAATTTTAAGGGCTGAAAAATAGTCAAAAACGAAACATTAAAGATATTTATGCTTATATGTTATAGCTTATATGTTATAGCTTACTTTTTATGGAATTAGCTTGTAAACTGCTTAATTATATGAAGAAATGTAGCCAATTGAGAATTTAATCTAGATGGCATTCAGTATATCTTCATCTTCATAAATCCTTACAAGTTCTACTTTTATGTAAATGAAGATACACAGAAAGAGTTGACATTTCTATATGATACAGAAATTTGCATCGTAGTCTGAAATGATCAATTTATGCATACAAATGTAAGATAAAATAAGATATACGATTTTGCATTTTAAAGCATCCGGACTCAAAAATTTGATAAAAAACGTATTTTTCAACCATTCACCAAATGCATCGTAGTGTCATTCGATCGTAAAAAAGTTGGTATCTTTTCGCATACCAAGTGATTCGCGATGCAAAGGGAAAGGCTAGCGCGTGCAAAAGGACGTGATTTGAATCGATTCTCTGAGATTACGTCGAATCGCCGGGCTGAGAATCCGGTGACAGAGAGATCCATCCGTGTAAACGGATCGCAAATGCAAGGGATTTTTTTACTGGGGGGAACACTTTTGGCTACATGGAGTCTTATGCGCAGCATTCTTGAAAAACGATTTGTTTGATGCTTCTCAAAACACACGCCTATTAATAACAAAAACACATTGTAGGGTTATGTTCTACTTCTTCAGTTTCAAGAAAACGTATTTCTTTGGAGTTTGTCACTTGTCATTATTTAAAATACATACGTTAAATAATATTTTTCATTTACTTTTGCTCTTCCTGAGATTATATGTATATTGTTAAATATAAGAACTTGAAAATGATGCAGATAAATAATTAAAATACAAAGATGTTTACAGAACATGAAGTCAGATTAGTTGCAAAATTTGTACTTCGTTTGTTACTTGAATACACATGGTTTCGAATATGCTGGCTAAAAACTGTAGAATTGATGATGATGGTAATAATGCCTTTCATCGAGATATAGTTACTCATTCGCTAATGCAATATTTACTTTACGAAAGAAGGCATATAGGCTAGTGACACCACAGAGCGAGGAACAACTATGCACAATAGCGCATTGTGTAATGTAATGCGTTTTCAGTCGGATGACTCATGCATGTGCTTCCCCCAAAAATGTGTTCGAGCTTCAAAAGTATTCCGTAAATGAGTAGCATGTGGGCATAAGTTTTTTTTATTAGAAAAGGGCTATAGTTTTAAGAGGTTGCTTTTAGAAAATAGGGAGAATAGTATAAAAGTCAACCACGGAATTATCAGGAAAAGAAGGAAGAATCTAGCGTAGCATATAATGCGAAAGAAAAAAAAAACTAAATAAAATATGAGCAAAATAAATTTAAGAAGTAGAAAAATTTGCAGCATTTTTTATTTTAGGGCAAAATAGCACCAAAAATCTAGTGATCGAGAGGAGAATTTAAAGAAAAGAAGGAACATGTTAAAGAAAATTCTCTCGAATTCATGTTACCCATGAAGAAAATCACAAAAATTAACATGCAGCTACTCTTTTCCCGGGGTTTGAATGCAAGTGCATTTACCTGTATTGAGCTGTCTGAGGGGTAAACTCGGACTAAACTGAGGTTGCGTTCCTTCAGCTTGTAACTCAATTTAGTTTACTAACTACAGTTGTGTAAAAATATTTATTAGTATGATTATATTTTTACCGCACTTCATTTGCACTATGTATTCAAATTGTAGTTAGCGAACTTAATGTTACTTTCATGTGTCTTAACAGCAAAAATATACATTTATCGTTTATATTTTGCTCATATTTTATTTCGTTGCCTATGTAGTAATGATATATAAACTTGTAGCTTGGACACTTTCCAAATTTTCCAAATTTTTTAAGCGTCTATTGAGTGATGTATTTCAAACACTCGCCATTTTTAATAATTTTGTAATTTTTTTGTCTATAGATTACTAGTAGATGAAATATTTCACTGTTATATGCTTCTATATGAGCATATTCATATGCGGGTACTTAGAAAAACGGAGTGTTTTGAGAGAAATTTGAGTGAAATTTCTTTTAAGACAATATTTGGCGTGTTTGAATTATTGCATATGGTTCGGAGTTTTGACTTCGTCTGCATTTTGAAACTTGTAAATTTTTTTCAACGTTCTGTTTTTAACCTTAAATTACGAATAAGTGAAATTTCGAATGCGCAACTGTTCTTCGCTTTCTATTTCTCCACTAAATTCCTCCTCTCTTTTTTTGTTTTTACTCTTTGAGCTTCAAGTGCAGGCATTGAAACGAAAGATATTTAATTCACGTAAATAATAATAAGAGCGAAATAAGTTGAATATCTAATAAACAATATTTATTTATTTTTAATTTTTAATTTTTTTGTATTAAATTTTAGTAATTGTTATGAAATATTAAATGAAATTAATAATGTTTTAAGCTATTTGAAGTTGCAAATTCTAATTTTGTAAATCACGCTTTATAATAATTTTATTTCTATTTATTGTTTAAAACGTTATTCAAATTAAAAAATATATATATATATATTTCAAGTGTTTTAATTTATAACCACGGAATGACAGCACATTCATTCTAAATTAAAATATAATTAAATTATACTCTTAAATTAAATATAATTAAATTATATCAAATCTTTGCAAATTCGCATTTCAAGTACTTGTAATGAATTAGTATTTGATATCGAAACAGAAAACAATTAATATACGTGATCAGAACAAAATTAATCTTTATTACTGCATTCAAATAACTGACATGGCTTTATTTACAAGAAATAAATAATTTGTGTTTTGTAAAGAAACTTCATTCTTACTTTTAGATTCTTGGCTTAACAATTTAAGCTCTCTTAAAGATGCTGTTCAAAAGAACCGGAGATTTGCAACTTCCTTGGAATTCCATGTTCGTTGCACCTTGATCAGTCAAATTCGGCAACAGTCCATGCTGGTTTTGCAATCTGGTACATTGGTTTTTGTTATGTCTTATACGTGCTCGGTAGAAGAAAGATCGGATGATCCCGCGGGCCAAGGCAACATGTCCGTACTCCGCAGAATAGGTAGGGTGATAACAGCGGTATGCGTACGAGCCCTTTGGAAAATACCTTATGGAATACTGCTCAAGGATGGCAGCACAACTGGCTCAGTCACAAGCCGGATGTACACATTTACTGTCAAGTTATGTGGGATAATGTCGAATGTGCTCCTGCTCTCCCAGGAAACTGATGCTTCCGAGACCATAACTCCTGATGTAGGTCCATTGTGTCTAAGCCGCAGACAGTTTGGTTCCAAACTCTAATCTGACCTTCTTCAAACCACTAAAATCACTGCCATCAAAACAGAAAAGGCTCTCATCTGAGAACACCAAGGAACTTCTCTCCACCTTCCAATGATATCTAGCTTGATACCATCAAAGTCGCAGATGGCTGTGATTGGGATGGCCGTTACAGGGCATTTGGTTTAGGTTCATTCTCAAGTAACGGATTTGCTACAGCTCGCTGTGTCACTGTGGAGCCAACGAAAGGTCGAATGTCAATTGTAGATGAATTTCGATGCTTCACAGAGATGTGGCAAATACGGCGATCTTGCCTTTCAGCGGCTGCATGTGTACGGCCAGAACCTAGCCTTCTTGAGACAGTAACTTCCCGTAACCACTGCTGCCGAAACGCATGCTATACATTTGCTCGATACACAGCTGCAAAAATTCAGCTGCATCGTGAAAAGGAAATTCCCCTTCTCTCAGTACTATTTCAAACTCAACGAGTTGCTGAAAATGCCTTTTCCGTCTCCTTAAGGCATTTATGTTTCAAATCTGCTCTGAATGCCTAATCTGGTAGCTAAAAGAAGGACAAGAAGTTTACACTGCGTATTTAAAGCAAACGTGATTTGTTTGTTCATTCAGGCATTGCTACCGCATCACTTGTTCTTTTAGTGCAAACTTTTAAGTCGATATCTTTCAGATATCAGATTCAGATGTGCAAACATACCTCCCAAATTTCGTTTTGTAACACAAAACCTTCTTAGTGACTGATTACCATACCAATGGTCCCGGTTTCGAATCCCGGAAAAGTGACGGATCTTCGTAAGCGTACACTGTAGTTGCGACAAAGGGACACTAAGCATACATGACGAGCCAAAAGTCCTTTTTGATGGTATAGCAAGAGATATGAGTAACCCTCAGACCGTCCTCCAAGGTGTTTTTCCTCAAAACTGGGGCGGAACACCACAGTTAGTGAAGCAGGAGTCCATACGTACAACCAGTGGTGAAATTTTAGTGTCCGGCTCTTTCCTGCATGTATATTTACCTAACCTGTATAACTTTTTCTTGGAGTTGGAATTTAATTTTCCATTAGTATATTTTGGAAAGCAATCATGCAGAGAATAATATTTGCAATGCGAAAATAATAAACTATTTCCCTTTATAAGTGCAAATAGAATATCATGTTAGGACTGGATAATATCATAAAATGGTAATAGTGAAACTACTATTTACTGTATTCTGAATTCCTAGAAAATACAATTGTAATGTATGAGGTTATGCAGTAGCTCTTAAGGCTTATTGTAACTTGTTTTTGCTTATGTTTATTTATTTCTGTCCCTGCTATTGCATCTACTCTACCAGAACATGTAAATAAAAAGAATTTTAAGTAGGGTAAGTATCCACATTAATCAAATGAAAATCGGTAATGGTCGCAATGTTCTGGTTACATTCTTCGTGAGCAGTAGTTCCTCCTACAGAGGTTGGACAAAAATATGAAAACACCTTTAAAAACATGTTTCTTTGCTTAATATGGTGTAGGAAACCCGTTGGCATCCAAAACAGCTTGCAGTCTTCTCGGAATGGATAAATACAGTTCCTGTATGTTTGCCAGGGGAATATTATACCATTCTTCCTGCAAAACGGTGGCAAGTTCAGATAACGATGTTAACGGTGGATAACGAGAACGCACTTTCCGTTCCAAGGTTCGATAATATTCAGGTATGGTGACTGTGGTGGCCAGGGGAGATGGGACAACTCATCCTCGTGCTCAGAAAACCAGTCCTGGACAATGTGAGCTGTGTGAACAGGGGCTTTGTCGTCTTGGAAGACACCATCACCATCGGGGAACAAAGTTTGTACCATGGGATGAACTTGATCGGCCAAAATGTTCACATAAGTCTTGGCAGTCATGTGCCCTGACACAGTTATCATGGGGCTAGCAGAGAACCACGATATGGCTGCCCAAACCATAACAGAACCCCCGCCATGTTTCACTCTTGGCAACAAGCAGTCTGTATTATAGGCTTGAGATGGCGTTCTCCAGACGTAAACTTGGCCAGAAATGGAAAACAATGTGAAAGAGGACTCGTCAGACCATATTATTCGCTTCCACTGCTCTATAGTCCAGGCTTTATGACTTAAACACCACCTTTTCCTGTTACGGGCATTAGCATAAATGTAAAGAATGTAAAGAGTGGCTTCTCAATTGCAGCACGGCCAGCAATTCCCTGTTTATGAAGCTCCCTTCTAATTGTTTTGGTACTCACAGTGTTCGGTAACACAACATTCATTTCAGCAGTAACTTCTGCAGCTGTGGTCTTCTTATTTTTCGTCACAATTGCCCTTAATGATCGTCTGTCACGATCACTCAGGAAACACTTTCGTCCGCGCTGTGATTTAGCAGATGATGTTTTTCCGCTTTTCAAATATGCGGAATAAATCTTCGATATAGTACCTCTTGAAACACTAAACACCTCGGCTACCTTGCTTACGGAAGCACCTACTATACGTGCTCCAACAATTTGCCCACGTTCGAAGTCTGTTAACTCTGACATAATGCAATGACAACCTCACATAATAGTACTCCGACAACAACTGAACTGTTTAGCACATTTACGAAGTTGTATAGGTGGCGTCAGTAGTCAAAAACGCCAGCGCCACCTACATATTTCATTAAAATCAATTTTTCTTTTCAAACATGCATTTCACAAGGTGTTTCCATATTTTTGTCCATCCACTGTAGGTGGCAAGTTTCTTGTTTACTTTTAAATATCAGATAATTTAATAAGATATTTTTGCCTCGGGGTGCAAAGGTAGCACACTCGGCGCGTAGAGGTCCAGACTCTTCGAGAATTCCAAGTTCGAGCGCAGGCAAGGGCATTGCTAATTTTTCATTTCTCCCGTATAAAAAAATAACCTAGTGACTCTACAAATTAATTCTGGAAAACTCACCGAGCCAAGTGCTAGGGTAGAATTCAATTTTTGAATCATACAAAGTGATCTGATATTGCATGGTGATATGGTAATCTGATAATCTGAAATCGGAATCTGAAAATCTGAAGTTGCATGATGTATATTATTTCCGCAAGGAGGAAAGTAAAGATGTGTTCGTTAGTTATTTCGTACATCAAGTATGAAGTCAAGACCAATTTTAGTTGCTGTTTTTGTTTTGTTGCAACTACTTAATATTTTGACACTGCAAAAAAAATTGGGTCAAAATATTGTCTTTTGGCGTGAAGACCAAAATAAAGTTTTAAGCAAAACTGGGTTTCAGCCAGTACTTTTCAATTATATGCACCTGCCAAGCATTTCAACAGTACTATTGTAATAATATCTGTGTTTATGTTTAATTATTCTTGTTTAAACACACCATACTTACATAGTTCCCAGATGTTATTATTGTTGGATCTATACATTTATTTATTTTCGAATTTACAGCTGTAAAAAGGCGTGGCAGAAGCATAAAGGCAGAGTCTTATATTCTTTCTTTCTAACTTTTAAATTTCAGTGCAATTTTAACTGCATCTACTTCATTGTTCATTTAAGGAAACAAGTGACTATATCGTATGAAACAGGTGATATCTTTAAATTTATCTGAACTGTTTTCTGCATGAGTATTAAGAAATGGGTAGTTATTCAGAGCTGGTGCTTTTCTTCCATTTATTTATTTCCTGCCTTCAATTCATGTGGAAGTATTCCAAGCATGGAAGAAAGAAAGAGGGCGAAAGGCCACGTGTCTTGGAAACCGATACCACTAAGTCAAGAACAGGACCCGGCAGACAACAAGGAAACAAGGCCCAGGTAAAGGAGGAAAGAATGGCGTAGAAACTAATCAAAGCCAGGAAAAGAAATTTCTTTTCCTCTCTGCCATACAACTCCTCTCACGGTGTCAAAGAAGTTGCGTGGCAATTGTGCATTAGGTCGATTGTTGGAGGAGTTCTCCCGAATCAGGAAAGTGCATTCGAAGTCACCGGAGCACGTGACGTCAGCCAATAACCTTGAAAGCATGTACGGAAAGAGGGAGGATGGGGACATTCACAGGACTGATAGGTTGGGAGGAATCAGATGACGCTTTGAGGTTTTGTGGTGACCGTATTCTTGCAACAGTTTCTCCATCAATACTCAGTTTGATCATAGATTTTCAAGGAATTTCTATAGGTTTTGAAAGAAGTAACTTTATACAGGTAATACGTTAAAACATGATGCCATTTAGGAACTGGATATCTAACATGCGAAAATAGGCATCTCAATTCGATGCATTCAATTTATACTGGGTTTTTAAGTAATCTTTGAACATGAATTTCTTTTACTTCATTTTTCCATTTATCCGAGATTCGAGTATTCTTTGTCGTGATGGCAGTGATTCTTGTTCGGAACAAATCATAGCTAGGAAGTGAGTCAGGACAATTGAAACAAATTAATTTACTGAACATTTTATGTAAATAATTAAACATAAATAATTAAACAATAAATGAAGAGCTTGCGCTCATTCTCAACGGAAGTAGTAGATACGAACCTTTACAATGACAAAAACGTGCACTCCGTAAATAAATGCATTGCTTCTGAATTAGTACTCCAGAAAAATACTTGATAATTTTACACCGTTTCATTATTAATAAAAATGGAGGGAAAAAATATAATTACTTTTTTGTAATGCTTATCATGAATCAATTTACTTAGCTTGCTTAATCAGTTGTTATTTTAAATGTCAAAATTTAGCCTTTAATAGCCCAAGAAAGAACAATTGGCCAAACAAAAAGAGCGTTTCAGTTTCGTATCAAGGAACATGAATCTTATCTCAGAAAAGGCGAAATTAACAAGTCTTCAATAGCGTATCATAGTTGGACATTTAACCATAATTTTGACTTTGGGTCTGCAAAAATTATCCAAAAGGCTTCTTCCATAGGTGAATTGGAGTTTCTTGAGGCTTTTCACATTCACAAAGATTTAGCAGGTTTAGTTAATGATTTGAAGTCCAATCCAGTCCTTCCTAATGATTTAAAATTCTACTATCTTAATTCAGTTATTTTTTCCGATAGATGGCGTTACCTCCTCGCGTTTGGTACTACCAGAGGGTATAAAAATCCGTTCAGTGGTTGCTTTCCATTATTTGAAGTTCAGATTTTGAGCGTGACGTGCATTTGCCCCTCGCTTCCTATTTTAACTTTGCTAATTTTTCGTGTCCTTTATGCTTGATCAGATAGCCTGGCTCAGTGAAAGTAGGCGGCCAGTGCAACTCTGATTAAAAATCCAGTTATAACCACGTGCAGCGCTGATAAGGACCATGTGTTTCTGAGGCTCCTTCTCCTTTATTTTATTTTATTTT
The DNA here is from genome assembly GCF_044657685.1 of Stegodyphus dumicola. NCBI lineage: Eukaryota > Metazoa > Arthropoda > Arachnida > Araneae > Eresidae > Stegodyphus > Stegodyphus dumicola. Next base: position 145,257,222 of record NC_140771.1, on the reverse strand, counting down.
CTTCTTTCTAGGTATTTCTTTCTCCTGATGAGGAGGGACCTTTAGCTGCCCTCGAAATCGATTGAGTGTTTCATTATACTTACGCTAAATACAAGGTTGTTTTTACGATTTTGATTGTCACATTAGCGCGTTTCTCTTCTAGTCTAAGTGGAGATAAGATTGTTAAATTCTAAGTTTCGCTAAAATACCAAAATTATTTGTAATAGTATATAATTGTGGTCTTTATACTAAACACCATTTTTATCCACACACGATGACGATTACGATACACATATGACGATATTTGCAAAGAAGAACATTGTAGAGGACCAATGACAATAAAAGAGAACAGAGAGAAAAAAAAAAAACTTATTGGAATTACAAGTTTTCAACGTACCCAGTTTCGCAGACGATAACGCATTGCACGCGGGGGTTTGTTAACAACAATGAAGAACGTGGTACCGCAGGAGGAATATGTAAATCTTCACGTTCTGTGGCATCTTTCAATTCTGTAATTTTCATGAACCTAATGTGTGTATCTTAAATTTCAGATAACTCCAGAACCAGAAATTCGTCGGAGTGAGGTCGGGAGATAGCAGTGGTCAACGTTATAAGAGATGATTCCATCATGAAACGTTGTACACGTGGAAAGCTTGTAATTCCAGCAAAAGGTTTTTCAAACTCTCATTCTTTTGCATTGTCGTTGGTGCTTTAGAATGCTCTTCTTTGCAAGTACTTTACACCAGCAAATTTTGTCATATGTGTTCCATTCCAAAAACATTTACAGTTTTTTAGTGCGCTGATGAATATGCGCAGGAAAAAAGTGCATATTGCAATTCGAAAATTTCGAAATTTGTCACTGTAACGGTAACTGTGAGTGATGTGTGGTTTTAAATCATCGCAGTATCGAGTGCATACCTACAAATATTTATATCTTAAATTTAATTTTGATTGGTTGAGTTGGGTTTCATATATCAGGGAAGTTTTTTATGACCACCGTGAAGATAAAACATACCCGCTATTATGATTGTCATCAAAACCAACGCAATCAAACCTTTTATTTAAATTTTGATTCATTTCCGCATTCAGCTTTGAAATTCATGAAAATAAAATTTTAGTCGAAGAAAGGGAAGGAATGAAATCACAGAAAGCGAAGAAAAGATAGAAGATTTGTGAAGTATAAAAATCTATATTTATATACAATATATTTACTTAAAATAAGTTGAAACAAAATTATTTTAGTACCCAAACTGCATACAAATAAAATTGGGTACAATCTATCTGCACTTGCAAAGCACATTTGTTCTGCAGTAGAGTAGAAAAGTTCATTCATAATGGAATTTCTCCAAATGTTGGAAACTATCAGTGTTTATTTTCTCGCCTCTCGAAATTAATTTACATCTATTCATTGCGCTACGTTGGCAGCACGCTTTCGGTTTGTCGTCGCCATAGAATTCGGTCGCTAGAACGTGGTTAACTTATAACTGTTTTAATATTTATTTTTATTAATTGAGCTATGCTATCGGATTATTATTAGATGTTTATGTATAGATAATTAAGAATTATATGTTTACAAGTGATTTGTAGGAAATGGAAATAGTTAAAGTTATCAAAGACATTATTATCAAACCGAATTATCAAAACCGAAACGATAAACGCAAACCGAATTATCAAAACCGAAACGATAAACGATCAGCCGTATTTTGAAGCCATTTCATTAACGGCTAGTAAACAATCAGTTTTGGAAAATAAGAATAAAACAGCCGAGGGAAATTAATCAACCACGAGATGAAGATTTTAAGAAAGAAATAATTCTGATAAAGTAAAAGAGAAAGAGCTTATGAAAGTTTATACAGTTACCATTGACATGCAAGTTTAAAAAAAAAAAAGAATAATTAGAAGTAAGTAAAAGACAAGAAACAAGACACATAGATATACATTTCTGTTTTTCTTTAAAGTAGTAAAGAGCATGACTCCTAAACTGTGGTAATCCGAGTCACAAGGATATGGAACAAAATATAACGATATGAAAAAAAAATTTAAGAATTGTATAGATTACTCAGCTATAGAAAAACATGCTATGGTTATTTGTTTGCGGGTATAGATGCTTTCGTGGAGAAATTTCTAATAGAAGGTAGCCTGTATTTATTTTACATACAATGAAATTCTCATTCTGTTAGCCTACTCAGTATTCAGAAACAGATGTAGTATTGTTTCATTGACTTCACCAGATGGCCAATTATGGGGATAAATGCAACAGCAAAATCGATATTTAACTTTAAAAAAGGTTAAGCAAGATTCTGGGAAATTAAGGGACTGTTAGACTATGTTTTTTGGTTATATAAAATCAAGAAAAGTCTTCATTTCTTCACTTTAGTGCATTGAAGAATGGCGATGAAAACCTTTCTAAAGAATGCGTTGATAATCCCATTATTAAGCTACTTATTTCCAATTATATTATACGAATATTAAAAAGCAGCAAATACTTGAACTGAAAAAAAAATATCAGAGAGATCAACGACGTATTGTTATAGGAAAATAGTTTTCTAAAATGAGAGATGTATATTTTCGAAAAAACAGAAACTCCCAATAATATTTTTACTCACAAATTTACAAATTTCTTTACTTAACCTTTGTAGCTTTCTCGTACTCATTAAGTTAGATCCATTCCCTTAAGCGTCAAAATAACCGCTAAAACAATACATAAGAATAATTCTCCTATCTAAGCTGAACAGCTTTAAAAAACATCCATCATTTCTGTTACAAAGTCGAACGGCGTCAAAGTAAATCAAAATAGGCAATCTAACAAAATTTAGCATTTCCACTAACGAGGGGCTATTTAAATAAATCCCCACCATTTAATTGAAAGCACATAGTTTTAGAGAGCGCTTTACGAACGATTATCTGGAAAGCAATCGAACAGTTCTTCTAGAGATAGAATTCATTAAAATAGAGGTTTTCAAGCCTTCTCTCCGTGACCGAAATAATGCTGATAAGTGTTATGCAGAATGGAACCGAAATTTCCGATTTTCTGAATTGTGAGCAGCTTTAATGTAATGAGCGAGTTATTTGATGACCCTTTGTAAGCCTTTGAAATATATTGTTATAGAAACTGTTTTTTAATTTTTACATTGCATTTCTGAAATTGTCAGTAATAATTTAGATAATAATCTCTGAGGTCGAAACTATATTGTAGGATGGAGAACCCGAATCTCGCATCAAATGTTGTGTGGATGGAAAGAAATATGGCTGAACGCTTTTATGGGTGACAATCAGTTTTTGGTGGATAATTGTTTGCTATGACTCTTTTGGCTAACATGAGTAAATGTGTATTCCTTAAGAACCTTAGATTCGTAGATATCTATGTAAAATGATAGCCTGTAATATGTGTTTCCAAAACGAAGATTGTTTTTTAAAACTAAAGTATCTTTCTCGATTTTCATTTCAAAATGATCTCCATTTTCTAGACTTCCTTCATATCATCAATATTAAATAGAAAAGAGAATCATTTTTTTTCCTTCTGTGTAAGTGGAATCAATATATGTTGAACTACCAATTTTAATAAGCTGCAATATTGTTTAATATAAGAGTTCCTCATTATTTTCTAAGCTATATTTTAGAATATGTAAAAGATTTAATTGGAATGGTTTATGTTTCACTAGTAAATAAAGATAGATTTGGGCGTGAAAATACTTTTTTTATGTTTTGTATTTGAAAATTCTGTTTGCTGCCATATATATTCGCTTATTTCTTCCCCTAACGTATTCCCTCCTAGCTCTTTTTAGCATATAATTTAGATTTATTTTGATTAACTCTGATAGCTTTCCTCGTGAAGAGAATAACCAGTTTCGACAATTTCTCAAAATGATATTCATTCTACATGTATTTCAAGTTTGTTTATTCAAATTCCAAAGTTCTTAGACAAGGTCTTTATCTTCTTCTTTCAAGGAGATAACTAGTTTTGAGTGGATTAAACGTTTCGCCATGCTAGGTGCCGGCACAATACGAGCAATCTACCCTCAGAACAAAGCCCAGGGGTTCAACCCTGTCCTCGCACCTTGGAGAGGATTGATACCAGCCGCCAAATGGCGACGCTGGTCGTGCATTTGCTACCTACCAGTCATCTGGGCTGCCCATCGCAGATGGACGTACCCGGGAACACCCAGCATACCCGGGACGCCTCTCCAGGAAAAACCAGGGACGCCATCCCGGGCTACTGGAGTCCTCAGCTCTAGGACCGGCCATACTCACGGGCCGACAATAAGTGATCTTTTCGGGGCATCCAGAGCTACTAGGTTCATAATTCGGCCACGAGGTGTAACCTCGTGGCCGAGATTACCTAGGTATAGATCCTAACCAGTAGCTTCCCAGAGCTCTCTCAGCGACACACCGTCGGGGAGTTCAAAGAGATAAAAGAGGAAAAGAAATATTAAACAACAGCATATCATGAATTGAGCACCTTGACAGAAACAGACTTCGTTCTTAATTTCTTAAATAGCAAATTAACAAAAATATAATTACTAGAAAAATAGACTATTCCGGGAATATGAACGAAATGAGTCAGTATCGTTTCTGACATTCAGGAGAAATAGTACTTGAAGTAAATTGTAATTTTACCACAAAGTTTAAATCTCCGTTGTAGAAATATGTGGGAATAAATAGTATTAACCTCATGACAAAAATTATTTCGAGATGAAGCAAGTCTGTTTGAATACCGCAAGAAACAGAAGAATTCTTTAAATCTGAAAAATTCAAAAATTAGAACTTTATATGGACTCAAAACTGGAAAGATATCAAGTGTCAAGTGTGAAATTTTGTAACATCGTAAGTTTAAAATAATAATATTACAAAAATAACAATTACTAGAAGTAAGACAATAACTAAAAATAATTTTTAACGCATTTATTAATATACTATTTTTAATCGCGCAAGCAAACCTTTTTTATTCTTCAGAAATTGTATACTTAGCATTTCCCCCCTAAATTTTTCGGCTGTAAAATTTGCAGATCAAGAGGGAAATAATATGCGAATAAATACCATGTACTGTACGTGAATTCAAGACTTAAGGAAGCGGTATTTCCTCTATATTTATTATTTATTATTCATGATATTACTTAACTGCTGAAAATTTAATAAAGTGCAAATTTTAGTATTTCATACTTTCAGATAATAGACTGCTTATTTGAAAACTTAGAGCGCATGATTTCCACATGCAAATAAATCTTTGATGTCTTTTTTTCTCAAAATAAGCAAAGGGGTTTTAGATTCTATATGTTAGTTTTACAAGACGCCTCATTTAATTTCCTAAAATAATTTCTGTAAATTATTTAACGAAGTTTTTAAAAGTATTAAACATCCCAACTTTCATATTACAGTTAAAGGACTCTCAACATTTGATCGATTCTTTTCCACGTACTAAAAAGAAATTAATTAAATTTATTGAACTGAAGAGAGGCAACTAAATTGTAACAGACAAAGAAAAGAAGCAAATGTTCTTATCTCTTTTCCTTTTTACAGCCGAGGGAAAAAAACTTCAATCCTATTGCAGGAAATGCACTAATCGCCTTGTTTGGAGAAAATCCTCTTTTACTTTAAAGAGCTTAATCGGAGCCTTGAAGAAGGCACAGCTAATTGGATAGAGTTACAGTGAAAAGATCCAGACGAAATGTTTTGGCAGCAGTTTTTGATTAATCATAGTTTGAAAGACTTCATGGTTTTTGTTAATTGTTACAAAGTTTATATTTTTTAACGAATATGAAATTCTCTAATTGTACAATAATACGTTTTTCTTTGCCTTATTTCGTATTTTAAGCGTTTGATATATGTTCATGGAAAGGAGAATTATAGAGTTTGGAAAAATTATTAATACATTTCCATGAAATAATTTCATCTTAAAATTTGTAGTAATTTTTCGTTCCCTTCTATTAATCACTGCTTATACTAATATATTCAATCATTCCTTAAATGGATTATTTTGACACACAAAAATTATATTTATTCAAAAATTTTAGTACTGTTATTCTTTTGGATTCATCTCTTTAAAACTACCTTTCTTTCTTCTCCCCTGTTTTAAATCTTTCCTTCTAGCCTGGATCATTGTCAAATCACGAACAATGCAGCCTCGAATACCACGATCAAGACACGAGTAACACATCCATAATAATAAACGCTATCAACAGAAATTAACAAATCATATCTCTGCAAAAGCGTTTCTTACCTCCTTATTTTAAATTAATTTGAAAAGTAACCTTTGAAAAGTAATTGTTTTGAAGATAATGGCTGTTTTACAACAAATAGAAAAATAATGAGAGTCTGGAGAAGAAGTATCTATAAATAAGAACGCATATTATTTACAGCGACTATCATATAAATGGAAATACAGGCATATACTATTCCCTTACAAGCATAAAAAATAATAAATGCTTAATGCCTGAAACTGTATAAAGATAAAATAATAAAGATACCACTTGGACATAAGCCGAAACAAAAAAATTAAATACCTTACTCCATATATTATTCCTAATGTTTATTTCAATACCTTCGCAGCCAAATTAAAATAGTTATCGGAAGTTATGCAATTTCAATATGGCATCTTATAGCAACGTTTGCATTTTAAAATATGTGCATACTGTAAAATGCGCATATTTTGCATTTTAATATATGTATATACTGTGCAATATCTAGCCTTAAAGCAACAATATCTTAAATACTACTAATTGATAACCTAATTAGTTTCCTGTGTGTGAGAGTCGACAGTTCATTCTAACTCGAGCAGTTTTCTTGCAATATTCGAACATTAAGGTCAAGATTACATAGTCAAATATCTGCAAACAATTTTTAAGACTAAATTATGATTAGTTATTTTGATTTATTATGAAAAGTCTTCACTGGGAGACCTTCTCAAACATGTATTATTATAACGAAATAATGCGATGAAAATTGGTTTCAAACAAAATAACTTTCCTGAAGTTTAGTTATGGTTGAAGAAAAACTGCATTAAATTAGTAAAAAAAGTTATCAAACAAGCACATCTCTTCTGCACAGAATACACTGACTACCAATAAGTATTTCGACACCTGTGATAAAAAAGAAAAACTAACTTTATTCAAAATCAATAGTTGGTGGACCCTCCACGAGAGGTAATTACAGCGTGGACCCTCCGGGGCATACTTTCCACAAGTCTTTGTATGACAGCTAGTGGTATTTTCTTCCACTCGGCTTGAAGAAGACATAGAAGTTCCTTGACCGATTTTGCACGGGTAGTGCACCCCTGAATTCGGCGATGTAACTCGTCCCAGAGGTTTTCGATGGGGTCCATTCGATGAACTCCATTGGCATCATACCAAGCCTTGGTTAACGTCGAAACATGACAACTGGCATTGTCGTCCTGAAAGTAACAGGGGTCCAACCCTTAAAACTGCCACAACGTAGGAAGCTCATTGTCATCCAAAATAGTGCAGTAGGCATCGGAGTTGAGCTTACCATGAATGGGGACCAAGGGTACCAGCCCATACCAGGAGAAACACCCCCAGACCATATTTCCACCTCCACCGAACTTTACTGTTGGCACAATGCATTCTGGCAGGAGACGTTCTCCAGGTACACGCCAGACCCAGACGCTGCCATCCGAACGGTAAAGGGTGAACCTTAATTCGTCACTCCAAAGAACTCGTTTCCACTGATCTATGGTCCAATTTATGTGCTTTGCACCACATTAACCGAGCAGCGCGGTTGGACTTTGTGATCAAAGGCTTATGGGCAGCAGCACGACCATGGAAACCAAGCAGATGTGCTTCCTTACGGATGGTATTCATTGAAACAATACTCTCGGATGCCTGTTGAAACTCCTCGCGGATGCGGGCCATCGGTTGGGTGAGGTTCTTCCGAATTTTTCTGGACAGCACTCGTCGGTCTCTATCGCCCAGTTTCGTTGGCCTGCCGACTCGGGGCACATTCCGACAATCACCGCTCATCTTTCACTTGTTAATCACATAGGCCACTGTCGATTTTGGGTACTTCAGATCGCTAGATATGTCCCTTAAGGATCGACCACATTTGTGATACCCGATAATTATACCTTTCTCGAAATCAGAGAGCTCCGAACTGCAAGGCATCTTGCATGCGGCTAAAGCCGATGCTGTTTCCTACACGATATATACCGACGGAGTCCGTTACGTACCTTAGAATCGCAGATATCGTCATTTGCATAGGTGTCCAAATACTTATTGTTAGTCAGTGTATATGTGTATGAAGACTTATGCTGTATCGAAACTATTTTGCGTGTATAAAAAACTAGTATGAAAATTGGTTAGATGTTGAAACTACATTTACGCTTGTACATTTCAAATAGTGAATCAGGTATCTAATACCAAAGGAAAAAAATCTATTGACAGTTTTCTCAAATGGAAAAAAAAAAACAAACTGGGTTACTTTTCATAAAAATACTGTAATTATAAAATTTCCTCCATTATTAATAATAAAATGTTTTATGCCAAGTTAAGGTTTTAGTTATTGGAGCAGGGAGTTCTAAACAGTTTAAAGAGCTAATATTCCTTTGGAAAAATCTACGGCATGCAGAAAAATTTCTCGAATTTAAAACCTGAGAATAACTGTTTTAGTAGTTATATATTATAATAACTTATAACTCCAAAAGTATGCAATTTGAAAGCTTCTGAGAAAAGGGAACCAAAATTTAAATGTACTTTATCCTGCAGACTGTCAAGAGAGAAATTTTAAGAAAAGTCAAAATTTGTTTAAATCCTTTGTTAAATTAGATTTGTTTTGTACAAAAAATATTTTTTTGACAGTTTATAACCATTTATTTTGCAAATTTCCTCCGAAAACATTGCAGCAAAACTTGTGGGTAAAATTGTCAAACGAAACAACGTACAGGGAAAGACAACATCTAAAATAAACATGGGAGCAAAAAAAGCAAGAAGGAAACATGGTGGTAGAAAACAAAGCTTTTCAAAATGTCAACAGTTGTAAAATATAATCGTTTGAATTGCAAATTATCGTGGATAAAGTAAAGCATTTTCAAATCAGCATGATGATAACATCGCAGAAATGCGCTTTCTGACTATACAAATTTTAAGTGAATTTTCGCGTAGTGATTTGTGAGTATAAGAAGAAAATAGTAACTGTTTCTTCTATACTTCATTTATATTAACATATAAAACTTTAGTGAAGAAGCAAGGAAGAAATTAAGCCGGAAAGATCTTAAAATTAGTAAAAATAAACGCAATGTCACTTAAAATTTTAAACTTATGTTTGAACTGATAAACGCCATTATCGAGAAGTATAAGTAGATTTCAGTGAAACAATTTAGTACGTAGATATATTAGGTAGTTTTTGAAAGCAGTATATGTGAAAGATGAGGAGTGTCCTCGCCGGGACTTGAACTACGGACCTTTCAAATACGCGTCGAGCGTGCTGACCACTACACCACAAAGGCATGCTGAGAAGACGGGAGAAATACCTTATAAGTATAAAAAGATTAGAAAGAGATAGATACGTTAGTTTAATATTGTGCTAGCTTCTATACCTAAAAATAACTGTGGATATAGTTTCCAGATATTGAATTCTTAAGTTTCCTTTGTGCATTTTCAATAAAAATTTATTTAAAAAATATTATTTTTTTCTTCTTGCGTTCACAAATCATTAGCAATATTTCACTTAAAGTTTTTTCCTCTACAAAACGCATTTTTTTTAGGTTTCATCATCATGCAATAATTTGTAGTTTCATTTCGTAGCATATTTTGCACGGCAATCTCTCAAAATTTCGATATTTTTGCACTGCTTTATTTCCAATCACGAAATTCTAGAATTGAGATGCTTTCTTGTTTTCTTTTCTCCCCGATATACTTTACTACAGTTCCCCCTTGAGTTGTTTTCTCCTCTATGTCTTGGTCCGAGATATTTTGGCAGCGGCCTTTTCACCTGTAACATTTTACAGTAAAGAAACAAAAATAACTGTACTCAATAAGCCAGATTGTCCAGTGAAATTTAGTTTTATTTTTATTAATTTACGGGGGGGGGCTATCATTTAATTGCACAGAAAGCGAATGAAAATTGTTGTCACGCAGTATAATATAGGTATTGTCTACTGAATATTTTACTGAATCATCATGTTTGATAACAAACATCATGTTTCGCTGCTCGTATTCAGTAAGCCCACCAGTCTTACTCTCTACTAAAAACCCTGTACGCTGGTAGCTCGGCATCGACGAATACACTGGTTGCATGATAATTTTCTTATTTTTTCCGATATGCATCGAAAATAGGAAATATTTTCGAATGATATGTCTAAAACTCAGTTTGAATGTCGCTTAACAAAATGTAAGAAGAAAATGCTTAGTTATGGAAATAAATAAGCTCAGAAAACCAAAATACATTAAAAATGGAAATTGCTGGGAATGAAATGCAATATATTAAATAATGAGCACTTCCAATTAGTTATGAAATAAATAAATGTAGTAATACTTTTGCTATTGATAACAGCAAATGTGCATTTTCGGAAAGAAAGCTTTCGTAAAGAGCTCGTATGTATGAAAATAAAATTTCCATTAGGTTATTTTTTTAAAATTTACTCTTGTAACATAGGAGACATAAATGTCAACTCGAGAGCAAATAACGCTTTGAAGCGCGGGAATTTCAAAAGAGTCTTGTTACTTCTTTACCAGTCTCGGGGCATTCTTTCAAATTTGATTCTTATGCGCGTATGACTTACAATGTGTCGACTGCAATGCGGAAAAATTTATTATTCATGTTCCATCTTCGAATAACAGCAGCGAGTCTCAAATTTAGTAGATTTTCTTTTCTTTTTTTTTAACTTCCTTCCTCTGCATTTTTTTCTTCCTTTACTTTTTCATCGTGCCATGCTGCGTGTTTAGAAGTCGTAAGGCTAGTTCCAAGACTGCGTCGACATGATAATGGACTGACTCTGCAAATAAGTCATACGTGCGAATGAGGTGGAAATATGAGGAATAATTTTGGAAAGAAATAATTTTCTGAAGGAAATAAAAATAAAGTATACTGCGAAGAAAGCGCAAAGTCTAAGAGACTGGATTTGCTATAAACCTAAAAACGTAATGTCTAGGAATATTGATACGACAACAAATGCAAATTTGTATTCATGTTTCAGTAAGTTAAGGCAGAAAAATTGCTTCAAATTTTATTTGGAAAAGTAAACGTTCTCAGAATTTGAAATGAAAGAAAACATTTGGTTTTCAAAATTTTTGCTAGTCCCGATTTATTCTGCATGAGATAAAGCATCCACAAAATACAAATTAAATATACTAATTTTCGCATTTCTTCGGCTATGAGTTATATTCCGTGAACCAAAAAGAATGCAAAAAGCATTTTAAAAAAGGAATTCATAAAAGCATGCCATTCAAAAACTACTGATGCGCTGAAATAATTCAAATGCTAAAAATTTGATGATATGTGTTATTATTAAGTAATAAGTTTCTAAAGCTACATTCCTTATTCATCAACAGATTGCAATTAGATAGGTAATTTCCAATAGAAGGATGTTTTAGTAGAATGGTGCTAGGATTCCACCTAGTAGCAATAGTTTTCGTTATATGCATTACATTTTCGTATGGTAAACATCAAAAATCCGCAGTTTAATTATAGAATTATAGTTTAACGTTTGTTTCGAACATTTGCCATAAACACGAGAAATCACAAACTTTTAATGATTGATGATCTCTTCATATAATTAAAAGAAAAATATAAGAGTATTCTTCTCAAAATATAAGATCCTCGGAGAAATGGGTAAGATCAGAACTTTTGTAACAACAATCAAAGCAAAGGATTTGTCAATTCCATTGATCATTTGTGAATTTAACAATTTGTCAGTGGTAATGGAGAACATTTTGCTAGTATTTTTATCACATATATATTAATAAAATATTCTTAGTAGTAATTAGATGAATTAACTTACATTTACTTTACGTATGTATGTTTTAAAATTTTAATCATTTATATATGCTTAATGTACATCATATATTACCTATAACATAGTCACAGAAAATAAAATCTGAATTTGTAAATAAGGAAATACATTTAAAATTTGATTGTTCTTTTTAGGATCAGTAATTAAGTGTACTAAAATAATAACATATTTCTTCTAATGATCTTTCGGGTCTGTGATTTCCAATCTTTATGGATTGAAGATGCCCTTTGCTGAACAATCTTTTCAAATGCAAGATACAAAAAACATTGGATATACCGACTTATTAGAATGTAGTAGACTGTAGTCAGAAAATGAATCGAAGGACTGGAATTACAAAGACTTTGTTTCGGTTATCAAGATGAACATATCATCAAATATGAGAGTACTTGTAACGTTTCGTTTTCTCCTTTTAAAATTTCTATTTTTCTATTTCTATTTCGGGTTTTTCTTTCGTAATTTTTTCTTGCGAGATGGATTTAATATTAACAAATAGTATTACTCTGAAGCCGGAAATTAATTCTGCATGTTGGCATGGTACTTACCTTCTAATCTTCAGTAAATGATCAGAAGATCCCACAGTCTGTTAATTTAATTTATAAAAGTTCGATATTGATCAAATTTATTAATATAAAAGAACTCGATAGAACTGATTTGGTTTATTTGATTACGGCAAACCACTCGAGGGCTATCTTCCTAAGGGAAGGGATGCCTTCGCGGAGAATTTTCTAAGGAAAATTGGCTCTTATATTCGTAACGCATGGGAAAATCCACGAAAACGCCCATGCAGACAACTCGTTTGCGAGATTTGAACCTCGGAGCGAACTACTAGTGTTCAACGACTTTGCCGCTTGGCCACTGGAGGAACTTTGATAGAACTGACATCTATATTTAAATCAAGTATTTTTGAATGTATGCAGAGATAAGTCTGACAAAACGAAAGTATAGCGAAAACAAAGGATTCTCTGGCATCTCTAACGTTCGAAGCACATTCCTAGAGGAATGTGGGCAAAACTTGCAATATTGCAACCCCGTGATAGGGTACATAGAATATAAGACAACGTCCACCCTGTTCTTACAATGATGTGTTACATTAGTATGTATTTGGGTTACGAATGAAAATGAACCTATCCAACAACAGGAGCCCTGAGGAGAATAAGAGTTACCGTAATGTAATAATTTAAGCCCAGGAAATGATAAAAATCTGAAATTGCAAAAGTGATGTAATTCTTCCTAATCCAACAAAATTCTATAAAAGAAGTTCGCCATTACCTAATTAGAACCTCTTAATATTAATAAGTTAATTGTCCCATTCTACATGGCGTGACGGAATGACGAACCTTAGGAGAGATTAGTGTGCGTTGCAGCCAAATTTTGAATTTTTATACGTTATTCTAAAGTACTGTTACCGAGTCAAACCATTTTCTTATATTTTAGCCCTTTTATGCAAAGTTATTGAATACGAATCTTTCGCAATGCAAAGTTATCAAAGCAGCATAAACGTGATCCTTGATGAAAATAGAAGTATTATTTTCTATGATGCATTTTATGTTTCTAATATAGAAACCACACCATTTTGTATTATATCGCAAAACATTCAGTAGTCTAAGAACAGGTTTATTCTGAATTTCAAATCTCTTTCTGTGACATTTTCTTCCAGTCTTTAGAGACAATTCATTTTTATTGAGACACTGCTGGAAGAGAATGAAAATTCCAGGAAACACAATATTTCTTACTGGTCACACTGCAATACCCATCACTTTTGTCGGAGCAAATATTTGTTTACGAACGCTACAATGGCAGTCGTCTTTATTCTCAGCTGTCGTATAAAACGTAAAATATAGGAGCTACATGGGGAGAGAAATCTTATGTCTTACCTTGGGTAGCATGAAATCGTTATTCAGATTTCGAGAATTCTGATTGTTTTTTACTCTTGCTCCAAGCTATTTCTGTCTCGCTTTGGGTGTATTTTGAGATAACTTTGTTGTTTCAGTAGAAAAGATTTGTTGCCGCCATTGACGGACTATATACTGTCTCCTACATGGAATATTTTATGAACAATGAAGTTGGAATGCATTATTTAAAGAGATGACTTGTAGATAAATTAAGCAGATATTTAATGGAAGAATTTTAATTAAAATATGCTTCATTTCGATTTTCGAATACTTAATTTCATTAAATGTAAAATTATTGCATTTTAAACTAATGCTAATTTACAGAGAGACCATAGGAAACCATTTGGTTAGGTAAGACGAATATCTTCAGTTGGAAATCATACTGAACACAAAAATCTATACACAATTCTACGTGTATAAACAGGCAAATAATTCTTAATTATAATAATAGCTAAAATTGGGGTTGAATGGGAAAATTTCAATTCAAATAAATGTCATAAACAATAAAAGTTATGTACTGTGAAAGTAACATATACTTTCGAAGTATATACTCGTATTAAGCTAAACGGATAGCATTTAGTGAAGGGAATTCAATTACTTTACTCTCTTATTTATACACCATTAATATTTTCGTCATAATGAAAGAAATCATTAGCCTCTTGCTACAGACAATGATACTTATTTCAAGCACTAACAGAAGGAGCTTTGTACCATCACCGATAATTATACAAATAATTGTGTAGTGTGTTATAGACTTTCTAAAATGAAAAATCGATAGCATGCTTACTCTACGTATTTTGTTCTCCGGACTAATAATTAATCGTATGTAGAACAATGCTTAATAAAAATGGATTACCAAGCTTAGTCAAAAGAAAGGGAGTAATGAGAAAAGAATTACAGAGAGGGTTTTGTGACTTCAAGTAATGGTGTAGTCGCTGATTGTCACCGAAAATATTGTTTGGAACAGTGGTCAGAGAACTGTCGCTTTACAGTAGACATACTACCAAACAAATCAGCAACTAAATGAAGTACGGGCCTACGAAAACGCTGGCTTATTCCAAAATACTTCTTAATGAACGCTGAGAAGGATAAAGCAGACAACTAATAGGAGGCTAACGAGAGATGATATTACAAGATGCCTTTGCTAAATATACACTTATTTGGAATGAAATCACAATTCTAGGAAGAGGAAACATTAGGCTTTTATGACCATCAGTTAAGTCCTTAGTATTCTCTCCAGAGTGAATATGAAATGATTATTCTAATCTCTCACAATAAAATACACTCTTAAACAAAAACAAACAAAAAAAAAAAAAAAAAAGACGCACCACGAACGCACCGAGAAGATATAAAGCAAATTGGACACAAATTGATATGCATACAGGTTTCGACGGAAAATGCATAATTTTACATTTTGGCTGCCAATGAATGAACGGTTTTCGCTACAGCGCATCTGATCTGCTCAACTGGCAGGATATTTAAGAGGAGAAATTACGATTCCAGGTCATAAATTCTTCAAGAATTTCATTCGGTGCACTCTGGTAGAGAGAAACTATGCTTGGCATACAGGTGCGCGAAAGATATGCGCAGATATCAGCATTTGAGAATCGTGTAGTTAGATTCAAAGAAGCCGGTTGGTCTTATCGGCGAATAGCTCGACATTTGAGCAGAAGCGATGGCACTATTAGACGATGTTGGCAGGAATGGGTGAACCATGGCCGCACAAAGCGTCAAGAATAATGCGGTAGGCCTAGAGAAACGAAAGAACGTGAAGACCAAGCAATCGTCAAAGTGGCTCTCACAGCCCAGATGCATCATTATCATTGATTGTACATGCAACTAGTGCTTCAGTGACCGCAAGGAACATTCATAGACGGCTCCCAGAAAAGGGGCTGAGGTCACGGCGTCCCTTGCGCCGATTACCATTGACCTGTGTACAACGTCAAGCCCATTTGAAGTGGTGTCGGGCTCATTCGCACTGGAATGTCATTGACTGGAGTAGAATAGTCTTCAGTGATGAGTCCCGCTTTGAACTGAGTCCCGATGACCAGCGAAAGGGAGTCTGGAGACGCTCCGGACAGCGGTGTGATACCGACCTGACTGTCTTCCGGCAGACAGGCCGACAACCAGGAGAAGCAAGATAATGCCGCCCACTGCACATGTTTCTGCTGCTTGCCTTAGTGCTTGCCCAACATTACCTTGGCCAGCAAGGTCGCCGGATCTCGCTCCTATTGAACACGTTTGGAGCATTACGGACAGGGCCCTTCAACCAGTTCGAGATGTTGATGATCTAACGCGAAAGTTGGACAGAATTTAGCACGATACCCCTCAGGAGGACGCAAACTCTATCAATAAATGCCAAGCCGAATAACTGCTTTCATAAAGGCCAGAGGTGGACAAACGCGTTACTGACTTTTTCACTTTGTGAAGATCTATCACTTCAATACATCATCTAATATTTCTCAAACTGCAATAATTTATTTTTCTCTACATGTACATCACTTCTACCAATTTCCGTCCCATTCGGATAACTCCTTCTTGGTGCGTCTTTTTTTTTTTTTTTTTTTTTTTTTTTTTTCTAAGAGTGTAGCTACGTTTCATTCTTTCGCAGAAGTATACAATGGATTGTAGTATGTATTATATATGTATGAAGTAATATTTGGATAGGCAGACTTCTGAGGAGTATTCTGAGCACCTAGTTGAGAAAGAATGAAATGCAATATGGTTTATAGCGGAGCTGTCCAACCTTTTACCTTCCCTGGGCCAAATTAGTGGAAGACACGATATTTTGGGACGTACAAATTCTTTTTAAAACCAGTGGCAGCTCGTGATCTCCAAACAAGTTAAACATTCGTAGGTTTCATTGAAAATTTTCGAGTTTGCTCAGGTTTGATCTCTGAAAATTTTCTGATTTTCACCTCTAGGCGAGAAATTTTCGGCTTTAATAGCATTAGTTCAAATTTGATCAATATGTGTACTTTGTACAAAAAAGCGCATATGTAAAAAACTTTTAAGTGAATTTGTTATTCACTTGATTCATTTAGCGAGTTGCCACTGCCTGACACTAACGGTGGGTGATGAGAAAAAATAAAAAATAAAAGAGCTAAAAAGAGCTTTAAATTTTATTAACTTGTGATTTTTTAATGTACTGACAGCAACATAAATATATTTTGACGCTATGTTTGGTATTTTATACATAAAATTTCATTATAAATCTTGTTTATAATTATAAAGGTAACAAGAAATCGTAAAAATTAATGGGCTATCTGTCTTGAGAAGCTATTGCATCAGTATCAGGTTCGATTGAAGCGGTTGCAATTTTAGTGAGTTCTCAACATGTTCGCCGGATATTCTGGTTGAAATTCAGTGGGGCTTCGCTCTTGAAGCTATTTGCTCACAAATGTGTATGCTGCCAAATAATTATAACATGAATAACACATGGATGTACCGCGAGGTATATTTGTCTGTGGGTAGGTATGATTTATAAAAGCCCGCCAAAGTGTCCTTAGTTTTCCTTAAGTTGCAAAATCGAACTCTTTTAGCTATCGAACAGAGATACGATCCTAGTAACAAGCCAAGCGACTTCTCGCACAGGTGTAAAGAAATAGAACACAGATAAAGGGTTTAAATTGCCCTTTTATTTGATTAACGATCTTTAACAAAAATGAACAATACCACCGATTACTTGCGGTGAGAACTAAAGAACAATTTAACAATAATTTAAATGGAAAAGAGTAGTGCTGGACTACTTAAACTAACAGTCTGACTCAGAAACCTACATTAGCGATAGACTTTAATAAACAGCCAGAAGGCGTATCAGCAACTACGATTAACAGTAGGAAGGGCAAAATAGCAAAGTGAACTATTCCAGCGAAATCACGCTTTGTCTAACTTTCTCTTTTCGCCTATTTAAGTACTCTTCTTCAGTTTAACTTAATTTGCCTTCTGACGAGGAAATGCGAGGCGAAATATGAAGTTCAAAAAAGATAACAAAAATTAGAATAATTAGTTATTCAAACTAAGGGAAACCCTACAAAGTTTCATGCCAGACTGCAGCTCTGTGCATTAGATTTGAAAATTTGCTATCAGGTTCACTGTACAGACTGTAAATAAAGTAGCAAAAAAGCAAAAATCGGATTATTTTTTCAAAAATCGTAAAATCTGTTTTCATATTCCTGTATCAAATCGAAAAGTATGGCTGATCATTTTTTCCCCATTTTTAGGATCATATTTTTCCAATGTGTCATAATGTAAATATTTGCTTTCATTTATTTCGGCCTGCCATATTTTCATCGAAATATTATACTAATAAGTTGGTTTATACTTTGCAGACGCGTGTTTAAGTCACTTCAGTGAGCAATCAAATCTACAAAAAATGCTAAATCTTCAAGTTCTGTCACAGATTTTGCTTTTGATAACATAAACCATTTGATTTCATTAAGTTGCTATAATAGCCTTTTAATATTGTTGCGGTTTTCTCTTCTGACACCAGTTGTTACGTTATTTTCTTCCTTCACGTTTGTACGGGGTTCCTAGATTTGGAGTGAATAACGACGACACTCTATGAAGTATCGAAACACATTTTATTTAGCCAATATTAATTAGGACAGCTCCAATGTCACGTTTCACAGTCGTCGAAGATCTACTATACATTCGCTGGAACAATCAGCGACACAGCCTTCAGGTTATCAGGCTATCACGTAGAGACAGCTTCACTGCAAATCACCAGAGTACAGCTCCCGACTCTGCTCGGTCGTTCTCGGAATTCCACGTACTCTTGAGACTCTCCACGCTATGACTCGCGATGCACTTGACGACAAGCAGAGCACAGCTCCCGACTCTTCGGTTCAGTCGTTCCCGGAGCTCAACACGCTCTCTCGACGATGCACTAACTGCGATACACTAAGAGACTCTTTCGGTGCACTCGAAGACCCACTCGGCACTCGCTGCCCGGCTGTCAACTCGATCAACTCCGCAGGGATTGACTTGCTATGACGAGACACCAACTTGATACTATCTCCCACTTAGGGGGGGCGATTTTTCGCCAATTGTAGCAACTCTGCCTTTTCTGTCATTTTATGGCAACTTCAAAACTGCTTGGGGGAAGCCATCTTACCCCGCCTGTACATTTCGTAACAATATTTCGCCACGAGTCAACCACCTTATATCTATAACCTAATATGATATCGCCCTGTTTGACATCCACACTTTTGAGAAATTCCTGGAATCGGCGATGATTCAATCCTCAAGCAGTAATAAAAGTTACAGTTTATAACATGGTCCATAAAAAATTATGCATAAATTTTGTAAGCAGTTTTTCACATCTCTAAACAGCGACCAAACTTTTGATAGACGTAAAAGAACTTATCGCTATGTCTGAAATTACAAGAGAGACTTGAGAATGCTGTATAAAACCCCTTATTTTGGCTAAGTATGATGAACAGAAGGCACAGCTGGTGCTTATACATCCGCCAGCATTTATGGCGATAACTCAAATTAAAAATTCAGATGTAAAGCTAAATTTAATTAATAATAGACGAAGGGTGCACAGAGTAATTTATCGCGAAATTGTCTAGGAATTCATCGGCGTGAGTTCAACTACCGGCGTATAATGCAAGGCCGAAGGCAGGAACTTCTTATTTTAAAATAGCGTGCAAGTGTCAAGAGACCTCTTAGGAAAGTGCCTTCACGTTACACGTTCTGACTTAATAATTTCAAACTCTCACTTATACACACGAGAGCTAATTTGCATTCTGGCGGAAAAATGGAAAGAGGAAAGTTAAAATAAAGATATCAAACATAAATTAACTGGTTAATTAAATGATTAAATTAAACAAACCTCACCATGGTTTTTGTGTATTTTGCCATAGTATTTCATCAGACGAGAGTTTCCGACAGCAGTGTCATCGTCTTTTGTTAATCTTCTAGTCCTCCATTTTTGCCGACCATTGTTGGGCGCCATCTATAATTATATCAGTTATATGGGCAAAAGAGACCAAAAAATCATGTTATTAATTTTGACTGTTTTATATAAATCTAATCTCTTTTTGTTGTCGTGTATTTTAATCGTACTAAACATATCATTTCTTCGATTACAATATATTCATCGTTAATTTTCCTGATAAAAATGAACACCACAGCATTTTAAACACATCTTGAAGGACTTGAAAATATCACATCGGCAGTATCCATTGCAGCTTAAACACGAGAATAGCTGGAAACACAAACCTTTGTATCCTTTACCTTAGCCCTACGTACGAACGCAAACAATGTATAAAAATGAAGATAATAACTTCGCGCACAATTCTACACAAGATTTGGAACCACCACTCCATTCGAAATGCATTTTATTTCGCTCCAATTCGAACCGTCAAATAACCTCTCCGTCCATGTTGAAAGCCAGCTTCGAAAGCCGGGTTGCAACAGTAAAATATATCATCGGGATGAAGTTTCGATATTTCTTTTGCTGTTCGTGCTCGCTTCTTCGGCCGCATTGTTACATCCTTTGGGCCACATGGCAGTTTACGGGCCGTGAGTTGGACACCTCCTCGTGTATAGATTAAATTTATTTTCTATAAATAAAACTCTCCTTTTGTAATTTAGCTGATAAAGTACAGAGAACTCAGGGCTTTAGGAAATACATAAAATCTATGGATGTTGAGCAAGCTTAAACCCCAAATGACTTTAGGTGTTTTACTTTATCAAAATCATTTAAGTTGTTATTTTATTATAATAAATTGTACAAGAAAAAATATACTACCTTATTTTACTTTTTCTCATTTTACTAAAATATTAGCAAAAGAATTGATTTGTAACTTCTTTAAGGTTAGCGAAATGTTCAATTTATTCGGTTGTGCTTTTACTTGCTTATATTGCATAGCTTTTGGTTTCAAGATTTTACTGGCACCAATATATATACTTAATGTAACATATAATGCGTATAAAATGTTGTAATACAAGATTTAATTGCTATTGTGGGAGTTATGCAAAGATTACACAATATTAAAATTAAATTAACTATATGCTTTAGATTCTTAGTAAGATTTCTCTGCGTACTCATCTCCTAAATCAATCTACTTATGCATTCTGGGTTGCAATTTGTTTATAGTCATCTTATAGAACTATTTGCTCTAATCGCAAACCACTAAACGACAGCCTCAGTGACATCATCGTCCATATTGAGTGAACGTTTCCTAAATGATTTCTTCATAGCAGAGAACAGATGAAACTCTGAAGGTCGGTAGAAATAAGGTTGATGGAGAAATGAGATGAAACCACAGTCGACCACAGAACCTTGTGCGATTAAAGCACGGTAAGGAGGTAAATTGTCTTGATGCAAGATATGTTTCCTTTCTCAATTTTCATTGGCCTCTCTCAGTCTGTAACATTTTTCCATTTGTGTATCAGATGGCATGACATTTCCCTTGAAAGGAGATCCTTTCGTCATAAAATCAGTCAAAATTAACTATTCTTTTCATCTTTATTTTCATAATTCCTCTTCTTTTTGTTCTAGGGAAAAGTTTCTCGGGACCAGTCAAGCAGACATTTTGTTCTTTTGTTCATGGATAGTTCTAATGATGTGTCGAATTCTTTCGTTCGAGATCTGGAAACGTCCAGTCACTGTTTTCAAAGTCAATCGACGATCGTCCATAATTATGTACAGCGCGTACAGTTTCGTATGTTATTGCAGTTAATGGACGTTCTTCTTGTAGATTATCCAAAATTGTTTCCCGATAACTTTTGAAATTGGCGACCCACCGTTAAGTGTTGCAAATGATGCTACTTCATTTCCTAATGTCTGCAGCATTCTCTGGTGAATTTCTGCTGAAAGTGGCTGATAAGATCTTTCAAAGATATGGAATCACGACTTTGTAAGTCATTTTTTTCTGTGATACTTTATCATCTACTTTCACTAAAAAAAGCAGAGAAAAACAACAAGTCGTTTCATGAAATTTTGTATAATGTGTCAAAAACTTCAATCTAATATTCTGAAAAAATTTATTTATCCAGCATCATTTCTTCCCTGTGAGGCTCAAAACTTTTCACTCTTATACAGAATATTTATTAAATAGCTGAACTTTTACTAAAGTCCTTCTCAGTTATAACGTTGCGCGCCTCTAACTAGCACGCAACCAAGGGTGACTGTGAAAGCTTGTATAAACCACAGAGTCTTATAAAGGGTTTAAGTCCCTTTTTATTCAACGTACTAAATTACAATTGCGTCCTCTTGACGCTTACAACTGTGCCAACTAGGCAGTCAAAATAAAAATAATAACCTGAAAAGAAAATAAAGACAATATTCTAACTACGAGGCTCTCTAAAATAACTAACTCACCGCGTTTTACAAAAGCCGCAGCTAATTCAGCAGACTTGAAGCTCACTGGAACAATTGCAACTCCTTCCCGCCAAGCACATAGGCCGCAACGCGGGGTTCTTTAATTCTCGATTTCTACCTCTGCGCTCGTGCAGTAAGAATATCACACACCGAACTCGTTTCCTTGCTATTTAAATCAGAATACTTCCGCTGATAATTTGAATGCTTGCGCGTTCTACTAAAATTTACATATTCTGGCATTGGCAGTTCCAAGGGAAAGTAAGGCTTGACAGGAAAGATAGTTTAAACTTAAAATAAATGTTAGTTAAAATAAATATAAACCCTACACAGTTTTCTATAATAATATTTTTGATCTAAAGAATAACTTCATTCGAATAGACAAAATGTATGTAAATATTTTATTAGCAGAAGACAAAGGATACAGAAGATTGATCACCCCTTCTAATAAGCAATTATTTACGTATTTATCTTTCGTAAGTTAAGAAATGATGAATATCGAAAATGAAGCTTCGAACCTGCCAAGTCAAGTAATTATTACCTTACTTTTCTTCTCTCGGAAGCTTACAGAATTCTCGCTCTGATCGATCTGCCAACTAACATAAATGTCTCGAATCTGCCAACTAACATAAATTATATACTTACAGTGGTGTATGGTGGTGGCGTATTTAATTATAACTAGGGCTATCTGCCTAAGGGAAGGGATGCCTTCGTGGAGGATTTTCTAAGGGAAACTGGCTTGTATACACGTTACAGATGGGGAAAACCACGAAAACACCCATGCAGCCAGCCCGTTCACGGGATTCGAACCTCGGACCGAACTACCAGTGTTCAGCGACTTTACCTCTCGGCGCTGGTGGGCCCTATATATATATATATACTTACAGTGATAAATGACAGAAAAAATAAAAACTTAAGGCAGGCGATCATTTCATATAAAACTGTATAGCTTTCGAGAGCAACTGATATAGTATATATCGTTGTCTTCCTAAGCAAAAGAATTTTTGTATTTTTCTGGGTAGGCAGAAGACCTATATCACTTGGTCTTCGATTTTGGCGGTTTTACGCAAAGCTTACACATCTCTAATTTAATTAAAAATTGTCACTTTCGATTTTCTTTCATATATATGGGGCTAAAGATAAAATTTCCAGTTTTAATAAAGAAACTGGCTCTCAGCAGAAAGGAACAAATTCTAATTACGTTCTTCATGCAAGTAGTGAATTGATTAAGAGTTTTCTATTAATTTGAAAATCTTTGTAACTTCATGTGGATTTCCTTAACATAGGCTTAATAAATTCTATTATCAGATTTTTAAATGCGTTGGTTTATTAATAGGAGTAAGTAGCTAATACGAGATACAGTCTTTCTCAATATTTGCGTACTGGTTCCATCGTTATCTAGAGCCAGAATCATACACTTATTAAGAGACAATTTGTTTTCTACTCAAAGTTAACCAATAGAAAATATAATATTCACACAGTATAAGAAAGTCATTATGTGCACATGTAAAGGTAAGCTTACAAATATATATATCAGTAGACTCAGATTGCGGATAAGTATTTTTTGCGGATAAGAAACGGATTTGCTAAGAACCAGATGTATTACCCCTTGCAGAAACTAGTTCTGCAGGCTTCGTAAGCCAACGATCTATTGAAATGAATCCATAGCTATATTTTAAATACTTTCCTTAATTCTATAAGTGCGAAAGTTTCATATCGAATTTGCGATGAAATAATATCTATTACAATTTTTATACCGTTCATTTTTAACATTTTTATAGTTCATTTTAAATATAAGATTTCCTTTTCTATATCTTACGTTTTTGAGGGACTAAGTCTTAAATTAGTAACGTCGTAACTGTTTAGTTTAGAACTGGGAATATTTTAGTGTAAAATTGAAAGTCTTTAATTTGAACCTGTGAATCTTTATTTTAAAACCAAGACTACTGTTTAGTTTAGGACTAAACTACAAGTTCTTATTTTAAAACCAAGACTACTGTTTAGTTTAAGACTTAACTTATTAGTTAAAAATAGGGCATAAATATTTCAAAATACCCAAGCTTTGAAAATTCGAATCGTTTAAATTTTTTTCATCATTCAATTCTTTCGGATTTTAATAAAAAATTAGTTAAACATTTTACTCACTTTTTGGAAAACGTTAGGTTTATTTACATCTAATAAAAATGTTCGTAGAGAAAAGAATGTAATTATTCAGCTTTCAATAGACTGGGATTATAAATAGCACTCTCTGATGACTCTGGCTGACATTCTTTTAACATTTTAGAGAATATTTACCTTTCCAACTTTAGAGTTTATCTATACTAACTTTTGAAACAAGTCTCCTCACCATAAAGAGCACTCTATATTTTCTGGTCTTAAAAACATCTTGAAAAAAATTCTAAATTAAGTAGAGCTGTTATTTCAATATTCTTGGCCAGAAAATGAACCTCGATATTCAGACTATTTATATATTTCATTTACTTAATTTCATTTGCGTCTTAATAAATAAAAGTCTATTTTTAAGAACCTGGCGTTTTTAAATTTTTATTTATTTTGAATTAAACGCTAATTTTAAATTTGACTTTAATTGCACACGTTTAAGAACATGAATTTTCCCCTTCTTTTATGATTCTCATAATAACGGTTCGAGAGATGAGAGCATTTAGGGATCTGGGTGGAAAAAAAAAATTAATATTCGTCTTAAGTGTACTTAATATTTTTGTAAATGGTAAATTGAAATCTGAATTATAAGAACAGATTCCAACTTTCCTTTAATCTTAAGGTAAGTACGGGTTTTCTTTTTCAATACTCTTTTATTTTTTCAACCACTTATATGGTTAATTCTTCGAAATATTAGACTGTAATATGAAGTTTTCGGATTGCACCACTTCGATTATTTTCGATTATAGGCAGGTTTTATAAATTGTTTTAATACTGAATTTGAAAACTGATTTCATACATATTAGTATATACATTTCCCAAGTAAAATGCATAAAAATATAATTATTTTTGTACGTATATAGACAGCATATAAATAAGTAAATAAATAAATAAAATTTTTTAAAAAAGTCTGAAAGGTTTCAGATTTTAAATTACGTCTAAAGGGCCGTTTTTTTACATTTTGTGTGTTACTTTTATTTATTAAATATCATGTTCTTCGCACTTTGAACATAAAACTCAGTTCAAGAGCAATATCGCAAAATAATTTTTAAATGAAAATATCTTTAGAATTTCCCATACATAGTCTCGCGCGCTGGAGATAAATTTTTTTTTTCTGTACAACGTTGCCATTGCTCGTTTTGAAATTCTTGAGTTTGTTAATCAAAAATTCGTTAAAGTTTTACAAAATATGAAATCGATAATACACCAAATTCCAAATTCCAAACTTGGTGTTCCAGATGACGATATTTTCAGGAGGATGAAGTTATTCAAAATTGGATGGCTCTAGGTACCGTTGTTTTATCACAATCCGAGAAACATACATACATTTATGCAGATTCTTCATTATTTAATTTCTTTAAATATAATACAGGGCGATAATATTTGGTGGCAACAATTTGAAAAGTGTAACAACGCTTGTAGTGAATCAACGCAAAATGCCAAAACAAAATTAATAGTCCTTCTGGGCAAATTGCCCCTTTGGACTAATAAATTCATAGAACCTTTTGCACACTTTCATTTGTGCATTTCATCATCATGCATGTTTACGCGCAAATTCATACTATTATTTAATAACACGATGTGTAATGCTACCTAATTTTATCGCATTATTTAATAACATCATGTTAATTCGTACTTATATATTATAAGGTATTTCTCCCACTTTCCTAACGTCCTTCGTGGTGTAGTGGTTCCGCATGCTGGGCCGGTATTCCAGAGGTCCGGGGTTCGATTCCCGGAGAAGGCGTTTGCTATTTTTCATCTTTTCTGGCTTCCAAAAAATCCTAATGTCTCTACAATATGTTCATTTATTTACTCCACAGGTATAAAATTAGATATATTTTAGAAATTAGAAGTATTTCCAAACTGTCAGCTGTTATTCCCCCCATTATACTATCCCTTATGGTAGTTTCCCAGAAATGTTGTGATTTTATGCAGTATTTGCACAATATTCGAAGCGCTAGCATTTTTAGTCTGTTACAATAAATACTACCCTACTTAATATTTTTATTATTTTATTTCTTTAATCCAAATTAATTTAAATGTTAAGTCTTAAACATTTTCCTCAAATTAATTACTAAATGCATAAACAATATGTTCAGATATTCCACTCAATTTAAATAGGAAAATCTTCAAGATCTGTATGCCTGAAACATTTTTTTAATCGAAATAAGTATAAGAGAAAAAATAAGTGGAAAATGAAAATAAAATGTTTTGACGTGAGTTTCTTCATATGGTCATTACAGAGCAAGCCTCGCTTTTGTTACTTTTCTTTTACAAATCCTTTCATTCCTTTGATCAACGGAGTTTCTAAAGTGCGTATCTGCTTTAACCTCTTCTGCTTTGACAATAACTGTTTTTGTTCCGGTCTCTTTTACTCTTAATATTACTTCAAAGATTTGTTGAAACCTCGACTTCTTTCTCCGTCCGGTCACATTTCTTTCCTGTTTCTCTCTTTTATATACGTATATAAATTTCCCAAGATACTTGTTGTTCTTTATTTTCTTATAACTTTAGAAAGTTTTTTTTTTTCTTTCAAAGAAAGAGTCTGTAGTTTCCGCAGCAGGAAGCTGCAGACAATTGGAATAGTTTTTTTTTCGGGAAGCGTAGAAGAGTGTTTAAGGCTTTCAGATCCTCAGAAGCCTAATTCCGAACAGTTGTAACAAATAACAAAAGGAGAAAGAATTTGTTCAACATTTCTATGGCCTACTATTCAAAACTATTAGCTTGCAAATTTAATTCTTATTATATGAGATAACAAGAGTTATAAAACAGAGTTCAATTAAAGGTAAATTTTGTGGTCCAGCTGTATTTCAGTTTCTTTCTCCTTATAATATAAAAATATTTTTTTAAAGAATTAGAAAAACAGATAAAGATGTTAAAGTTGAAAGTAAAATAAATAATTTAATAAAAATATAGTATTTCATATTAAAGTTCAGAAAATTATTTAAGTACTTGTATCCTAAATTTATTTTAAAGAAAACACAAATTTGACGTCTTTAAATTTCTGTCGTATCTCTTCATGCGTCTTAGTATTCAGTTAAGGAACACTATCATTATAAATGTATCATCAAACACTATACTTGAGTCATTCGGTGACTGTCAGAATTTTAAGCGTATTAAGGTATTATCTGCATTTCAGCTAAATGCAATATATGCAGCAAAATTATGACAGCACGAAAATATTTGTTACAGATGAAAGCATTAACTTAATTAGTTATCAAAGTTCAATTAACCCTTCTTGTTCTCTCAAATTGTCATCTCCATAGATTAAACGAGAGACTAATTAAACTGTGCTATTACAAACAGAAAGCAAGAATTAACAAGATTTTTTTCCTCGAATTACACCTAATAGTCCAATTAAACATTAACAAATATAGCGGGATTTAAGAAACTCAGGTATTTAAAACCGTAAATCTAAAGCTTAGTTTCTAAAATTAGAAGCCACTGAGCCCTATAAGGCGCCCTCCATAAAAGTGAAAAAATAATAAATAAACTAATGAATAATTAATAAGTAAAATTAAATAAAATGTAAGGATATAAATAAAATCTGAAACCAAATTTTATATTGTGCCCAAAGGGAAGTTTTTTTTATTTACATACACATATACTACGTTTCGAAAGCATTTGGGCTAATGTTCGTTTGGGCTAAAAAATTAAAAAGAAAACATATCTTTAGAACTTCCGATAGACAGTCTCGCGCGCTGGAGACAGTTTTTTTCTTTGGGAGGGGAGGGAAGTTACAGTATTACCACTGCTCGCTATGAAATAGTTGTGTTTGTTAATCAAAAACTGATCAAATGTCTACAAAATAGGAAATAAACAATAACGAAAGAC
Organism: Stegodyphus dumicola; assembly: GCF_044657685.1. Classification (NCBI taxonomy): domain Eukaryota; kingdom Metazoa; phylum Arthropoda; class Arachnida; order Araneae; family Eresidae; genus Stegodyphus; species Stegodyphus dumicola. Next base: position 145,229,063 of record NC_140771.1, on the reverse strand, counting down.
ATTCATTCAGATTCTTCATTATTTAATTTCTTTAAATATGAGACAGCACGATAATAATTGGTCTCAAAAATTTGAAAAGTAAAACTGACATTTATAGTGAACCGACGTAAAATACCTTTCAAGACAAATAGCCATTCTGGGTTAACGTCTCTTTGTGCTAAAAGTAATAAATTAAACTAAATTAATAATAAATAGATAAAAACGATAAATATCCATACCCCTCTTTTGGATGATCCAGCTGCCATTAGAATTTCAGTTAACACCTGAGAAGTGCTGCAGTGGGCTCCGGTGGCTGTAGTTGAATCTAAACTCTAATCAAACTTTTGCCTAACAATTCTGTTCCCTCAGCGGGAATTCAAATACTATCCTCACACAGATACAAAATTTTTTCACAAATCACAGCTCAATTATGTGTGCATTCTAAGTACAAATTTGCATGCTATCTACAGTCAACCTAATTTTGCATTTTGACGCAGACAAGCAGAAAAAATTGAAGTTACTGCAAACAATGAACGTACGAATAACGTGTTAGCAAAAATATAAACCTTACGACATCTGTAAATAAATTAATGATCTTGGTCACGTAGCGCCCTACACGACGATTGAGGACGGTTGTCCTATAACTGGACACCGAAGTCAGCTTGATATATCGCTTTAGTTCAAGCGGCATCCAGAATTCACATGTACTGTATTTCTCCATTTTCTTGTGAAGAGAGTGTTTTTACACGAGTCACAAAAATGAGTAATCTGAGTTTTGAGCAACGATGTTCCGTCAAGATGCGTTTAAAACTGAGCACATTATTTTCTTAAAACTTCTGCAAGCTGATGAAAATTCTGCTTTGTCAAGAATATAGATTTTCAGGGGTTAAAAGCTTTTCAGTATGTCGAAAAAACACTGAAGAAGATCCTCGTTCTGCTAGCATGTATGAAAATGTTGACAAAATCAGAAATCTGGTGTTAACAGATACTTGATTGCAGAGAAATGAATCCTATTACATGACGTTTTCCTTAAATGCTTTGTTGTCTCGAAAAGCCATCCCACTTGTCCCTCAGTCCGCGTACCCGTCTGATCTTAGAACCTGTTATCTTTCTCCTGTACCCCAGACTGAATCTCATTTGAAATGGTCATCATTTGTAACTACATTAAACATAGAGGGAGTCATGAAAGACCACCTGAAATCCATTTCGATTTCGAATTTTTGGCACTATTCGGAAGTGTGGAAAGCATCTCAGGCGATCTCGGAAGCATTATTTTCAAGCACATCGAGTGGATTGATGATTTTAAATGTAAATAAAATTGTTCCTAGAAACAGTTGTATAACTTCATTGACAGACCGCGTAAAGACTAACATCAGTTTTTGATTATTTTAAAGGATTTAAAATAAGAAAGCTTGTATACAAGTTTCTTTATCTTAGATGACTTAAGATGGAAAAAAAATAATTGTCAAAAATTTAAAACAACGATATTTTTATTTCACTTTTAGATTACTAATTTAGTTGAAGATATTCGAAAGTATATATTTTCAGAAAATAGTTTAATATTGTTAAATTAAATTTCTCGAATGGTCTTTTTCAGTCTACGGGAAGGAAAATATAGTTTAAGAAATCATTTAATGATTGTGATACAAACAACTAACCAAGTCTACAATTTTATTCGAAATTTCTTTTGAATAATGAAGCTAACTACTTAATAACCTTAAAAAACTTCATTAATTTTTCAAATTATTTCTTGAAAAGTTATAAATTTATTTATCCACGTATAATAATAATAGTTTAAATTATTTAAAGAATTATATAATGTTTGCTGTGAAATGTGTTAAAAAAGAAGTCTATTTTGTTAATGCTTTATTTTATTGCTATAAATTTCATACAGAAAATTGGTTAAAATAAAAATAAACAAACTTCATTGAATTCTACATTTAAAATTGATTTCTTTGTTTAAAGCCGAGTTCCCCATTTTTTTACATTTATTTATCTTTAATGTATGTATGATAGTTTTAGTAATAAATTATTAACTTCCAAATAATTTTTACCAATTTCACTACAGTAAACGCCATCAGATCACAACATCGTTTATATTTCCACTTTCAGTAATATGTCACAATCCTAAGAAAGCTTCTAGAAACATCGAATAAAAGCAATCTGAAAAGAAGAAAGCAAAAAGCTTTTTCGCTTGATGACATATTTTCGAGCATAATGCTGTTTTTTCTTACTCTAAAAAACTGCATATTGAAACTCAAACCTTTTTACAATTTATCAGCACCTTGATACATGTTTTCGTATTTGAAAATAAAGAAAAGTTTTAATATTTTACTTTATATTTACTGTTTATTTTTAAGGAATAAAAGCTATGAATTCTTTTCATCATGTGCTCAAAATTATGTATTTTTGAAAAAAAAAACTTATATTGATGAATTTCTTTCTATTACGTGTATTGCGAAAGAATGTTTTTTAAATTTGTGTCATTTATAAATTTGTTTATAACATACAGTGGAATTTTAAGCAGTTTGAACAGTGTTTCTATAACGTTTTAGTACTTATTTCAAAATGTGAAGATTTGGGAAGACTATTTATCATTGCTTATCTATCTACATTTATTCTTTTTGATGCTATGTGGCACTTTCATACTTCTTTGGAATCAATCTCAGAAATACTCTTTTATTCTATCTTTAAGGTTTTTCTGAATACCTGAAACACTCTAAAGGTCACAACTTTTAACATGAGACATTGTTTCAAGAACAAAATGTACTTTTCGAGTGCCAGATACCAAATATGGTGATTATGGAGGATGATTTATCATGGTAAATCAAAGCTGCTTGCTGTAGTTGCTTGACGACAGTTATATTATCCGAAAAACAGTTATTTTAAAATTCAATTTTCTCTGTTTAGCCACTGATTCCAAGGGATTATAAATTTCATTAGAGCAAGTAAATATATTCTTGAAACTCTCCCCCCCTTTTTTTTTTGTAAAAGAGCGATATTTTAATGGAAACAAATTCATGCATAATAGCAATTATTGCCATATGTTATTATTTGGCAGCTTTATTTGCATTGATTGAAAAATTTAGTGATTAGTCACTGAAGACACATTGTGTATGTTTTAATACTTTTAACACTTCATAATTTCAGTGATACATTTGTTTTAATAAAATTATGAATTTTATTAATTAAAAAATATGTGTACTTCCAGGATCGCATAGTATTCGCACCCTTTAATCACTCAAGCCTCAATTTCAGGTTTTATCGTAAATTTGCAATTAATTATTTATTTAAAAGACATAATAAGTTTCCCAGATTAAAATAAAAAAAAAATCCAGAAATGTGAGGTGATGCATATATAATAATAACAAAATAAACAAACAAATAACATGATATAATAAAGAACTGGATAAATTCATTCTTAACATATGGAATTATTTGTAAAATGGCACAAAGTTACTTTCCGTTTTGAATGATCTATTGAGTTTATAAGGTATTTTCCCCGCTTTCTTAGCATGCCTTCGTGGTGTAGTGGTCAGCAGACTCGGAGCGTATTCGAGAGGTCCGTGTTCGAGTCTCGGCGAGGGCATTGCTCATTTTTCACGTCTCTCAGCATTAAAAATCCTAATGTCTATACAATTTATGTTTTCTTTTTTTAAATATTTGATGCAATATACCTTCTGTTCAAATTACAATCAAAATATATTAGCAGAACTGTTATGTTTGCTGTTAGAATAATAAGAAAGGTGATTATATGCCATAAATTTGAAATACGGTGCCAAATTAATTTATTTTCTGCTTTATTTCTATTATCTTTATTGAGCTTTGAATGTGAGTAATCTTAGAAAATATTATGCTACTATACACCTTCCTCAGTGTACTTAAACTTCACCTACAAAACAGCACGTTGTTAAATAAAAGTGTATGCTCCTGTATTCTAGGTTTGTTAAAAAATGGGAGTAAAGTTTTCACTCTGTGACGTCATCTCTGGGCTTTTGGACTTCATGAATAAATGCTGCATTTAAAACATTTTCTGTTTATTACTTTTTGAGATCTAGTTTTATTCTACAAATTATTATGTGTTTTCTTCATTTAAAGAAGTACGGCAATATATTCATGAATATTTAAAAGACGTCATTAATTATGTATGAAAACAGTAAATTTTGTTTCCTAAAAGGAATAATTTCAAACATTTAAAAATATATCTGTAAATTATCATTTATAAAAAACATTTAAAAGCAGGAAATTTAAAAAAAGATTGTTTCAATTAATTATAAATCTCTTAAACTACAAATCAAATTCAGCTATTCAACGGTAATTATATCAGCTAACTAATTTGGATATCTGAGTTTCAGTAAAGTTTTTTGCTAGTGTCTTCATGTTTAATCTTTAAAATATTGGTTAGAATAGATTTCGCTGAAATTTCATTACAGGCTTTATTTCAGTAAAGCTTATTAATTAGGAAAAAATAATAAAATATTTTTATCATTTTTGCTAATTACCTAAGTAGACTGAGCAAAGCATGTTGATATCTAAGCTAATTGAGACACAGGGGTAAAAGTAATTGATACAGGTGCAGGCAGAAATGAGCGAGACACCAGAAGTTCATCATTGGTCATACAGGTATACTTGCCGCACTAACTGTTTAATGCCGCCTCACGTTTGAGAGAGAGCACCCTATAAGCGGTCCGGGAGGCACATACAACCCTTTCCCTTACCACAATGAGAGGACTTCAGGTTACCGAGTCTGTTGAGTGCCCTCTTGCTACATAGACACTATACGCTTGCTTATAAACATCCATGTCATCTCCAGAATTCGAACCCGGGTCCGCTGGTACGGCAGTCAGCATCATTAACCACTTTACTGTCACTATGCCTGCTGGGTGGTAAGTGAATAGATATATAAGTCACAATATTAGTCATACAACTAGCTTTGGCCTAACTCGCCGTTGCTAAAGCGATCTAATGCCTTCCATGAAATAATTAACAATTAAGAATGTTATCTATTTTGTCGATGTTATTTATAATCATAAGGTAATTTGCTGTTAATTGTGCTTAAGCGGTATTTGTAATTCTTTGTTCTTCTGAAAATACATTATGCGTTATACAAAATATGTAGGAAGAGAATACATCATAAATCCATTTTATGCTCCATTATATTACTTTTTAAAAACGTTTGCTCAAAAAATAAAATACCAGTACAGTAATTCGGCAAGATTAAAGGAAAAATATCCACAATTTCAGTGAAGGGAGCTTATCTCAAAGTATATAGCATTTGAAGAAAAATGCAGGCATTTCTGACATAAAGATAATACCATTGGTTTAAAATGTGCGCACAATTGTATCTTGTCAAAGTTATATCATCTTTTATCATCTATTATGCTGCACATGTTCTTTAAATTATTATTAATTAAAGATTAACTAAATTTTCAAACTGCAGAGTCCGTTTTGTAAGTTTAAAACATTAATTTACATCATCTCACTCTCTATAAAGAAAGCCTGAATTTATTTTTTAAAGTCTTAGTTAAGGATACCATTGAGGTAAAAGTCAAAACTAACTTCTCTAGAGCATCAGTCATCAATTTCATTGTGAATTGTTTCGTAGAGAAACCCTAAACTAGGGTAACATCAGAATTCCTACCTAAACAGAATCTCCAGCATGAGAGATAAAGAATCGATAGAAAATGGCCTTCGGCAGTATGCTGGTTCACTGCCATCATCAATCGATATAGCAGAGAGCAGGTAAGACTAATATATAAATTCGGCCATATTTGACCAGAAAAATTACTGATTACGAATGCTCGTATAGTTAGTCTGAATTAAAAAATATTTTATAATGCGCTTCCTGATTTATTAAGATGATTATTTTACCCAAAAGTAAACAGATTTCAATTTGTTTGAAATTCGAGGGGCTGAATTTTAAATTTTGTGAGTTTATTTATGTTTCACGTTGAAAATTAAAGAATAAGAACTAATCGAGTACGAGGATGTCTCTTTACGTACTGAATTCAGTTACAATGTTGCGAATTTAATATTATAATCATTTAAAACTTCGATATATAATTGTTTAATTTTTTTTAACATATAGAGATGCATTCACATGATTTGCATATACCTTTGACATAATATATATCATAATAAATACCTTTGACATAATAATGACATAAAAACTGTGGATAATAAACTTAACATCTAAAAAGTCTAAACTAACGGATTTTATTTTGAATTTTTAATTTATTTAAATTTTTCTCTTGTGACAACACAGTTACAGTCAAAACAAATTTGGAAGTCACCATAAACATAATTTTTCACTAAATAATATGTAATAGTTTTTAACGTTACTTAAAACAAGTAAATTTCAAAATCAGGTCTACACTCATACAGTAAGTGAAATAAATATGTCATCTTGTAATATGTAAAAATAATACATTTAAATATTTTTTTAATAATTATTGTCATCAACTTAGAATATTAGCGAGTAAGCTTCTTTAAGGAATTCAGAAATGCATAAGCATTTAGTAGTTGAACTTCATAAAAAATTCTGAATTGTAAGCTTTCAGAAGCTAATCTACGCAATTTTATTGATTTGAACAAATAAAAGCATATCTGAATTGAATTTAATATTATGACACTAATTTATTTTTAAAACTATTTTCTAGTAATTTCGCAATTTCTTGTGCATATTTTTCTCATTTTTAAATGGCGTATTTAAAAAGGATCTAAGAGAAAATTACAGAAAATTACTTTTCTTCATTGAAAATTACTGAGATATTTGCATATGAGAATAAACAGCTTCACAGTATTCTGTTTTCTGAAAAAAAAAAAAAAAAAAAAAATATTGTACGGATGTTTTGTAACAACGTGGATTTAAGAGTATGTTCAACACTAATGTTTTTAACAAGCAAAAATAAAAATAAATACTCTGTAACCCTGATTATAGTAATCCTTTTTACGCAGATGCTAATAAATGTTTTATGAATAAAAAAAAAGTAGCATAATCTGCGATTTATTTTATAAATTCCTTAAAGTGTGATTTGACTGTGGGACGAATATGGCGTCGAATGAGGTTGTCACAAAATGAAACTAGTTTTGTTTACAGACAGTCCACCGTTATGATAACAGCCATAAATGGCATCGCTGAGGGTCTTGGACCAAAACCGGAAGACTCTTCCTTAATGGTGATGTAAACAATAAGCAACTACTAGTACGAATCCCTAGAAGGGGGTGGGGTGAAACATGTTTGCTTCATTATAGGGATGCCGGATGCGACGCAGAAGGAAAAGAGTAGTTGCCTGAAGCTGGACAGAGGTCAAAAGATTCTGTAATCATTAGGTGACTGTACACAGAGATAACCGTTTTCGCAGGTTTTTTTTTTCCTTTATTTGAGATCCTCCTTTCAACTTTGTTTTATATGAAAGAATCAAAATTCTACTGCCAACATAAGAATCTTGATGCTTCCTAAATGACGTTTTAGTGTGCTGTTCGATATGTCAGAAAACATAACACTGACCATAATAGTCATTCGAATCGTTAGAAAAATAAGCTATTTTGTCTAGTAAATGAAAACTTATGTAACCTATTATGGCATTGCTTACTGCCATCAACTAATCAGTGTGAAAGTAAATAAATAGTGATATTACTATCCAAATCTTAATAAGCAATGAATTTCTCACAAATAACTTAATTCACAATTAATGCGCTTGAAAAGAAGCAATAGGAGTGTTTTGATAGAAACTAGTCGTGCAAGTAATGTTTTCTTCCAAGCACACAGTCAGACAGTGACAGAAAGTCATTCACGAATTTGTAAATTCTGAGTACGCCAACATTCGAAAATGACATTGCGAATCTTGCACAACTCTGCGGAAAAAATAAGATTTCAGAGACAGGTTTATTTAATATTGAGGTAAGAGGGTATCTAGCTAAATTGGCGAGAAATCGCCAGGCTGGTGATGGATTTTGGGATTAACTTGTGTCACCGAATTTGGCGAAACAGGGACCTAACCAAAATGTCGCCAAACGATCGCCATATAACCTTATCCGTCTCTTACATTTAACTTTAACCGTACATGCCATATAATAATTTCAGGAAATGGAAGGTACTAGACGTTTCTTAGCGACCGAGGGAAAACTATACAAGCACAGAGAGAGCATCAGTTTTCAGTTCAGTTCAGAGTAGACTACAGAGTAGTGATACTGAGAGATCTGCGTGCGAGCTTTGCTCTTTAGATACCCCTTAGATTGCATTGTGTTTAATATTCATACTAATATGAATTGGTAATTACTGATTGTGCTCTGTTATAATGAAAACAGCTGTACTGTTCCAGAACTGTAGATTTTTTTTAAGTGGGGGGGGGGGCAATAAATGTCAAAAAATTATCTCAAGTTACCATCGGATATGCATTTCTGATGTATGCATCAATCGATTACGAACCCGTAGACAAGCAAAAGGCTTTTTCTTAACTTTTATTTTGAACTTTTAAATATACAAAATATAGATTTTTAAAGATTTCCTAATTCAGTTGGCAATAATATCGAGATTCTTTTTACTTCCTTGTACGAAGTAAAAAGGAAGTATTGTAATCGCGAAAAGTTTCAGGCAGCATATTCCAACGAAAATATCCATTTTGACCGCTATCGAATGCAATTTAACGATGTTTTTGCGTGATATCTGTACGTAAGGACAGAATAAAAGACTCGTTTCCTCCAAAAAAATAATAAAACTGCTTTGAAATTAATTCTGAAGAGAATTTTCGTAGCGTCTGTACGAACGTATGTACGTACGTGCGTACGAACTTACGTACGTATCTCGCATAACTCAAAAACGAGTAGCCTCAGAACGTTGAAATTTTGTATATAGGACTGCTACAACATGTAGATGTAAACCTCGTATTTTGGTTGCAATCGGCCGCACCAAACGTATATAAATACTATATTTATATATATATCCACTCTGTTACTCGGGACAGTGATCTCAGTTTCTTTACTCTTATATGTTTGTAAATTGTACATTTTTTGCTTTAAAAATGATTGAATTATATTGTTCTTATCTTCCAGTTAAGGTTTTTATGCCTTTCGTAATTCTGGAAGCAATATTTGTACAATTATCAACAATTTAAAAGCTGTTTAAGTGTGCTTAAGTTAAATAACATGGCGGACATATTTGTTTACATTTGAAACAGCAGAATTGTAGATTTGTTGCCAATCTAGAGAGACTAAGCTTCGCAACAACAAAAATAACGCCTTCATTTATTCTTGCGAATTAAATCATGCTTAATCCTTTCTGGAATTTTTTCGAGGAAATAAGTGTTTAAGATTTACTTAATTTGTAATAATTAGTAATTTAATTTTTAATAATTAGTAATTTTAATACAGATATTTTGAGCTTTTATGTATTTTTGTCTTGTCGCGAAGTGAAAACTGAATTAATTGAATGAGAAATACTCAATCGTCTGTGAAAAACTGTTTCTTTTTTGTTTAGTTTGCTTAATTTCTTTTTTACATCGTTCTATCTGTATTATAGTATTTGAAAAGAACATGTGGCAACGATTAGATAATTCTTTAAATGATATACATTTTGTGCATTCTGAGTTATAATATGAATGAAATATAATACTGTTAAGTAAACCTAGTGCCAGAGTGTCGCTATGTTAAACAAATAGAGTGAATTTTAAAGAATGCCTTTATTCTATTGTGGTTTATGCGCTGTCGGCGAAGTAGATTTAATTAAATCCAATAAGTTTAAAAGAAATGCAAGAAACAAATGCGTATAATTTAATATTCCGAACAAGGAAGTCATGTGGTGTACACATCAGATTTTTTCCTAGGTTGTCTAACGTCCTATCTCCAGTACTATCCCATATACTAATTTCAGATTTTCTAATGCTTGGAGTACTTTTCTGGCCACATTTGAAGGTTATCTGCAGTATGATGGTCACGTACCCCGTCGATATCGGCCATCATAAATTTCGCTAAGAGCTCCTATGTCTGCAGCTGATCTCATGTACAGATGTCTGGCAACGGATGCACATTGATCGTAAAACCAGTCTTCATTATAAGGTGCGTGCTCTTATCGGATATGGAGGAAATAATAAAAGAAAGAAGAATAAAAAAATCGAAAGAAATTTGAATGAAGTCAATCTAATGTTAAGTCCTGCCAAATGCAAATTGTTCATACAAGTTACTTACCTCGAACATATCATCTCTGCCGAACGTGTGTGTACGAATCCAAAAAAATAATCGGCAGTTGACAACTGGGGAGTCCCCCAAAGAAACCATCTGCTTAAACGTTTTCTGGGGCTTTCCACTTACTACAGGAGATTTGTGAAGGTTTTTCCTTCCCTTTCAAGAACTCATCGCAAATTGAGAGAGCAAAGAAAAAGTTCCTGTGGGCACAAATGGCGAGCAATGAGAGTGTCGGTGCTGTATTATCCTAAGAAATAAACCTTCAAGAACGTATCGCAGCAACGTGGAGCAAGTGTCTATTTAAACCGGAGAGGAACTCTTTCCTGGTGACACAGTAACGCCTCTCTCGTTTAGGTGGGTACTTGTTCCAATATGCCACGACACGTTCTTGACCGTTTATTTCATGAGACGAAAGAGCATCGACATCTTCAATGTTCATATCCGTCTCAAGAATAATTAGGTTATCGACTTGAAGATAAGTCGGGATTGTCTCAGATGTTAAAGCTGATTCAGTTTGTTAAATGCATCCTCATATTCATTTATTCACAAGAACGTTTGTTTGCACTCTCTCAGTTTCGGATGAGGTCTTGCAATAGAAGAAAAGTGCATCACAAATTCTCCTATAGTAAGTGCAAACCCAGGAAACTTCTCACTGATAGATAATTTTGGGACGCCTCCAGTCTTTAGTGCCGAAACGTTTTCCAGGATCCGAACACACACCTTCGGCAGACATAACATATCCGACGTAGATATTTCCTGTCTGAAGAATAAAAGACACATACGTAATCTGTCTTTTTTGTATCAATCAGTGTAACCAATCAACCAGCATTGTAAGCAACAATTATCTGTAAAATAATTAACGTCCTTTTATTGGAAATGTAACCCACGTTTTAACTTAAGATCTGAATTAACTCCCGACTCTTGCGGCTCTAGGGAGTGGAGGGCATGGGACACATGCTTACTTACCTCTGATAGTCATCAGGCGTCCCGGTCCTCCGTCACCTGTCTGAACAATTAACATTTGGTAGGACTTAACGTTAGATTGGCTTCATTCAGTTTCTCATAAATATTTCTTCTTTTAATTTGCCGACTCTTGTTTCTTCCAACTCTTTTCATATCCGATGGTAATTGCTCAGAGAGCCTGCGTCTTATGAAGATTCATTTTGCACTCGATATGCATCCGTTGCAAAATATTTGTATATACGATCACCTGCAGGGGTACGGAGCCCTGACCAAAATTTATGATGGATGATACCGAAAGGTCTTCAAGTGTTGCAAGAAAAGTACTTTAAATATTAGAAAATCTGAAATTAGTAATTTAGGATACTTCTGGATGTCGGAAGTTTTCCAGCTAAGGAAGAAATAATCGGTGTAGAAATGTCAGCCAGGTAAGGAAATCTTAAATGTACATAATTAAAAGTTGAAAGAAACGTTAAGTAAAAAAATGTTGCGTGCTCACTGGTTCGTAAGGTACTGAATGCACACAGGACCGATGGTAGCTTGATTTATTTATTTTCCCAAAAGAAACATTTTAAATTCTGGAAACTTCCATAAAAGTGCATGTAAAGCTTTTCTCAGTATAACAGAACACAATTATTAGTTACCACTTCTAACTACTAAGAATGTTAAATGCAGTAAGAAGTGCACCTCCTGCTTCAAAATGACCTGATGACTCTACAGGGTAATCAATGCTTGCTAAGTTAACTTTGATTCCTTTTGAGACTGCCAAGCAACATTTCATCCGTCTATCAAAACAATTTTAACACAGAAGATTTATTTTTTTTTAAACTACAAACTTCACCATTTGCACAGTTCCTGTTTACGATTCAGTTTCCGCTAATTGTAGGCTTTTAAGCTAATATAAAATCTAAAGTAAAAAATTAAAGAGTAATAGTTTATGAAGAACGCAACAAGCTGAACAGAGCGAAAATTAACACAGAGCATGTAAATTTGAAATAAATGAACATAAATAATTTATGGAAACAGTATTTGAAATGAAACAGTATTTGAATTTATCCACAAATAAAAAGTTCAAGTTACAGCTTTCTCTAGTGCAGGATCCTCAGTCATGGGGAATTGTCCCGCGGGAGAGGGGAGGATTTCATCGTTTCGGAGAGGGGGACGAATGTGGCCAGCCTTTTGTTTACATGTTAAGTATTTTCTTTCATTTTATGAATAAAAAAGCTGCTTTTATTCAAGTCCTGGTACTTATCAATATTTTCTATATTTTTTGTTTAATTTATAAAATACATTAAAAATAATCTAAATTTTAATAAATGTATATGTATATTTTGAGTTTGGGAAAGAGGAAGAATGATATCCAGCAGTAGTGAAAGGAATGCATGGGACGATAAAGGCTGAGAACCACTGTTTCAGGAAAAAAATAAAAACAGTTTTGAAGAGAAGATTTAGTTAAATCGTCCCCCAAGACATTATAAAATTAAATAATAAATGCAAATTAGGAATTATATATTTAATAAATTACTGTTTTAAAAGTGCTGAAGAGCTACTGAGAATCTTGAAAAAATTTAGTCATGGCACAAAGAGGGAAATGGAAACGTTTTCTTCATAAGTATAAATAAACAGCTGATGCATAACCTTAAAATAAGTTTTTAGCAACAAATTTCAAAATGTCTTACGAGCAGTAGTATCATATTTTCCACAGCTAAGAAAAAAATTAATAAAATTTCTCGAAATAGAGGTCATGGAAGTTAATGGATTAAATTGCTTAAATTGAATTTGTGTGCATTAGTGCCCGCTGCATTTAATGTTTGAAACTTTTTTCTAATCTTATCTAGGAAATTGTTTACCTCGTTGCTTAGTAATGAGTTATTTTTCTTGGTTTATTTTCTTTCTTTTCCGAAGCTTTGTATGAGATAGCGAGAGGAATATGAAAGAACTTTAATCATAGCCCCACGTACATGCCATTAAAGCTCTAGCAAATAACAATTCTTTTTTCATAATGTTAAATTTCCTAAGAGCTTTAATATACTTATTACTTTATACTCCTGTAACAGTAATGCATGAATTCATTATTATCTTCTATATTTATTAATTTCATCTAAAATCTGTTTTTATCGTATTTCAGCTTTGTTTGAAGAAAATGAATTTTGAATTTTTTTTAACATTGAACACATACAATATTGCAATATTAGTATTTAGAATTCTTCATGCAAATTTTTAAAAAACATAGTTTCGTTACAGATACGGAAAACAGACGCATCACAAGCACGTATGAAATTGTGCATTTCCTTCCACTAATTTTTTCATAGTGATGAAATTATATGGAATAGAATATTCCTTCTAGAGGAAAGCGTGTCGTATAAAAGCGTCCTGTCATATTATTGAAATTTTAGTGCATAGATATAGGATAGCGAGAGAAAAATAGATGATGATAAAATTTGAATTATGTATTATTAAACAAAATTTTGTTGAACTAGATCTGTTTTTATTGATATTTATTGAAACAAATTATATTTTTTTAAATTTTTAGCATTCTAATTTTAAGTACAGTGGAGCCTTAGTTCACGAAAAAAATTGATTCACGGAGCAAATTTCCAAATGAAAAATGTCTTGAATGACGAATGACATCTCGAGATACGAACGCGTAAACCGGTAGCAAATGATACTCTAAATGCAATGAACGCATTGGATAAAAATGTCTTTGTAAGGGTAATGTCTTTAGTTGTTGAAGTCACAAAATTGATACAGAATGGGGTAAGATGCAAAGGTTCATAGAATAATGATATTCAGCAGTGATGAAAGGAATGCATGGGACGAAAAAGACTGAGAACAACAGTTTCAGGGAGAAAATAAAAACAGTTTTGAAGAGAAGATTTAGTTAAATCGTCCAAGACATTATAAAACTATATAATAAATGCAAATTAGGAATTATATATTTAATAAATTACTGTTTTTAAAAGTGCTAAAGAGCTACTGAGAATCTTGAAAAAAATTAGTCATGGCACAAAGAGAGCAATGGAAACGTTTTCTTCATAAATATTATGATGTTGCGTGGCCCCAACTTGTCAGCAACAGTAGAAGTGATTGCTATGAACTGTAAAGTACACAAATTCGTAAGAAGGGTTTAAATCCCTTTGTATTCCACTTTAGAAATCACAGATGCGTTCACTTGACGCTTACAAACTACACCGACCCGGTGGTGTAACAAAATAGAAAAATACAACTAAAAATAAATGACAGGATGAATAAATAACGAGGTCACTACCTACCAGGCTCTATAATCGTAACTAACTTAACCGCGTTCTAAGATATAGCTGAGATTCAGCAAACTTACTGATTACGAAGTTGAAAGATTCAACGAACTGCCGAGAAAGGCACACAGGCCGAAACGCGCGGTTCTTAAATTTCTACCTAGCAACCTTCACGCTCGCGATTCAAGAAGCACTCTTACAATCTCGTTTCTCTTCTTTTTAACTCAACTTACTTCTGCTAAAATTTGAATACTCTGCGCGTTCTACTAAAATTGACATACTCTGGCATTGGCAATTCCGGGGGAAAGTAAAGGCTTGACAGGAAAGATAGCTTAAAATAAATGTTAGTTAAAATAAATATAAATCCTACATTTGCCGCTGCCAGAATTTGGTAAACTTGGAAGCAGGTCCTAGAAAGAACCTGTTGAAAAAGTTTCCATATTCTGATCTAAAAGTCAAGAGCCCCGTTTACATAAAACAAACTGTTTCCTATAAAATTACAATCATTTCGGTAGATGAATAAATTACCACATCTTCTTACAGGATGCTTTCTGGTCTTCAGCAATCAATCTCTTCTCTTCCTTCCAGCATCTGGAAGGAATAAGTATCAGTATATTCTAAATACATTATGATTTACACTTTCTTAACACTCGATACATTTCCGTTTTCGATCCCTTTCTTGTCCTTATTTAACTGTTTACATTCACATTCATTCATATATTCAAACATGAATTTAACTTTACCCTGGTTCTCCACCATGTGTGGTGTCAAACGCGAGTCTACGTGTTTTTGTATTACAACACTTCCCCTAACCAGAATGATTTGTTAGAATTCCAACAACCAAATCTGACACACCTTAATCCGACATACTGAAACTCGATGAGCTATGTTTAATATTCTTAAAATTCAAGTGTAGGTGGAGAACCCTACAAAAAAAAATTCATTCTAAATTCCCCCTCATGCATCTTTAGGCATGCAGGCTTTCGCTCTAAAGCACGGTTTTATCTACTGTTTAACCCCTTAACTGCCGCGGGCGTATATATACGCCTTGCTCAGCCGATGCATTAACTGCCCCAGACGTATATATACGTCCTTCCAAACTGCTATCATTTGCTTTGCGCTGCTACACCTAAAATTATTCGCAAAGTTAACGCATCGGCTGCGCATCTGGGCGCATCTGGGGCAGTTAACGCATCGGCTGAGCAAGGCGTATATATACGCCCGCGGCAGTTAAGGGATTAATACTTAGATTTGAATTCGTTTCTTTTGAGCATTTACTTTTAGCATCTAAAATTTTATGCTTCTAGACCAAATTCTACTTTTACATAACTTTCAAGTATTTACCTATATTTACAAAATTCTAATACATATGATCTTTACAATGTACCATAAAATGAATAAGATAAAAAAAATTACTTCTTGCTTTCTTCGCCAAGCTGGCGGCACTGAAACTAAATTTTTCATTAATACAAGAATACGAAGTTATTTTACTTTCGGCCAAATTCTGGCTTAACATAACAGAACAAGTCTTTCGAGTAACAGGAACTGCTTGCTGTTAGATTTTACACTTAAAGAAAATAATACTTTTGCCTTAGCTAAATAAAGTAAAACAAAACTAAGTCTCAGCCGAGACAAATTGACTTCCGTCAAAACATAGAACTTTATTTACGCATAACATTTCAGAACAAAAGAAAAAAATTATAGAAGATTTTAACTTATCTTTGAGGTTTCGATGCTTGGAACTTCTACATCCTCTTCTGGCAAAATTGATCCTAAGTTATAGAATTCAGAGAAGTCAATCTCTGCTTTTGAGTTTTTCGAGTTTCCTCCGTGGTGACTTTTCTTTTTTGCCCTTTGTACGCCGGCCTCTTGGGGTGGTAGTCTTCGGGTTCCTGTCTGTTCCGTTTGGGCTTTGGACGGCTGGTCTTGGCGGCCTCCGGTATCGAATCTTGCTTGAATTTCTTCTGTTGGTGGTGGTTTTTTCGTTCCTCCTTTCTGTTTTTTTGTTCTCGTGAACGGCGACCTTGTTTGCTCCAGACTATCTGGCCCTGGAAGTGGTTTCCTCGACGCAGAATTTCTACCGTGGAAAGTTGTATCTAGTCTTTTCTTATTTACCAAAGATTCTTTATGCGGCGGCGTTGATTTCCTGCACTTCTTGAATGCTGGAGCTGGAGTCTGACCATTTTCCTTCCTTCTTTTCGGGACCCTAGAATGACTTGTAGAAGGGCTAGGTTCCTCTTCTGTTCCCTGCTTCTTGGGTGGTGGAGCGGGTGGCGTTAATTCTGGACTTCCACTTCTTTTGCACTTGAGTCCTGCAAGAAACTTTTAAGGATTTCAAAATGATTTTGATTATAATATTTTTTCACCTGGGCGGGACTTGCTTTACAGATTTCCCCTCTCTCGTTCTTAAGGTACAATACGACTCCCTTGATTTCCTGTATTACATAGGGGCCTTCAAATTTTGGAGCCAATTTTGCAGTGAAATTATATGGGGCACTTGATAAAGAAAATTTCTGCTTTAACACTTTATCCCCAACTTTAAAATCTGCTTCACGGCGTTTTCTATCATAGTAAAGTTTCTGTCTATTTCTTGCCGTATCTGAACTTTTAACCGCCTGATCAATAAGTTTGTGTATATCTTTTTGTTTGAATTCTTCTTCTCTTTGTTGTACAAAGAATAATTTATCTAGTGGCGTAATTAACTTCCGTCCTAAAAATAATTCTGCTGGAGTTTTTCCCGTAGTATCATGATTTGCTGTTCTTAAAGCATAAGCTAACTCATTTATGTAGCCATCCCAGCGCTTGTGATGTGGGCTAACATAGCTTCGTGTGTGTGTGTGTGATTATGGCAAAGCCTCGAGGCATATCTGCCTATGGAGAGGGATGCCTTCGTGGATGACTTTCTAAGGGAAACTGGCTCGTATACACGTTACACATGGGAAAAACCACGTAAATGCTCATGCAGCCAGCCCGTTCGCGGGATTCGAACCTCGGACCGAACTACCAGTGTTCAGCGACTTTACCGCTCGGCCGCTGGGGGACCTAACATAACTTTGAATTATTTTTACAATATTTTTATTAACTCTTTCTGCGATGTTTGCCTGTGGTCTATACGGAACCATTTTGATATGGCGTATGAGAAGTCCAGTGCAAATGTTTTCAAATATTTGGCTAACGAATTGTTTACCGTTATCGCTAATGACTTTTATCGGTGCACCGTATTTTAAAATGTATCTGTGTAAGAATGCATCTGCGACTTTTTTGGCTGACGCACGTTTAAGTGGAACAATTTCTGTCCATTTTGAAAAATTATCTATAATTAATAAAAGAAAACGATTTTTATTTAACTCGCTCTGGGGGAAAGGACCAAGAAGATCTATGCCTAAAATTTCATTCGGAAATGTAGCGCGAATGCTATTTAAAGTACTCGGCCGGGCTGTAATTAATATCATTTATTAACTGACATTGATTGCAGGACCTGACATACGCAGTTACTATTTTGTTAATTGCGGGAAATATACCGCCTCGCGTACCCTTTTTAAAGTCTTTCTGACCACTAAATGACCTGCTGTTTCCGCGTCGTGTAATTCCTTCAAAATGCTTAATCGAAGCGAGGCTGGGATGACTGGTTTGTACTCGATATTTTCGTTTGTTGTTTTCGTATAAAATAATAAATTATCTATTATTTCATAGTTTTCTGCTCTATTTCTTATCGCATCGATATCTGTATGTTCAAAGCTTTCGGGGTCTTTCAAATATGCGTAGATACTTCCAAATTCAGGATCAGCTTTCAGTTCAGCGATAATTGTATCTCTAGAATCTAAAATTTTTGAAGTCAACACAGCGCATTTAAGTTCATTACCTTCATCGTCCAGTTTTATACGAGAAAGTGCGTCAGCTACATTGTTTTCCTTACCCGGTTTATATTTTATTCTGAGATTATATTCTTGGAGTTTTAAAGCCCATCTTATTAACCTGGGCGTTAGGTTTTCCCCCGAGTAAAGTCTACCAACAGCCGCATGATCCGAAAAGACTGTTACTGGCGCTTTGCCGAAATAAACTCGAAATTTGTGTACAGCCATTAATACGGCTAATGTTTCTCTCTCTGTAGCTGTATAATTCCTTTGCGTAGAGTTTAAAGTTTTACTGAAAAATGCCAAAGGATGGCCATTCTGCATGAGAACCGCACCTACGGCATAGTACGATGCATCTGCTGCAATTTCCAGGTTTTCGTCCCTTTCCGGGAATTTCAAAACAGGGGCATTGATGAGTGCTTCTTTTAACCTTTCAAATGCAGTATTTGCTGCTGCTGTCCACGTAAACTTACTTTTCTTTCTTTTATTTGTAACAACGGTTCAACAATGTTCGCGAAATCTTTTATGAACGACCGATAATAAGAACATAACCGAAGGAAAGAAGAAAGTTTCTTGGCGGTATTGGGAGGTGGGAAATTCTTGATGGCTTTTATTTTTTAATCCTGAGTTTCTATACCCTTTTGCGAAATTTTATAACCCAGATATTTAAGTTTGTTAGTCGCGAACTTGCATTTTGATGCGTTAATTGTAAGACCAGCCTCTTTTAATAATTTAAAAAACTCTTCTAAATCTTTAATATGTTGTTCCAACGTACTACTCGTTATAATTATATCATCTAGATAGATTTAAGTCGATTTTCCTAGGACAGGCTTTAGAACAATGTCCATAGCTCTCTGGAATGTTGACGGGGCCCCACACAACCCAAAGGGCATGCGTAAAAATGCATAAGTGCCCGATTTTGTGATAAACGCGGTTTTATGTATGTCTTCGGGTCTCATAGCTATTTGATAGTATTCAGACGTTAAGTCAAACGTAGTCATATATCTCGTAGACTTAATCTTTCTAATAATTTCATCTATTACCGGCAAAGGGTAAACCGGGAACTTAGTAATCTTAGTAATGCTAATAAGCTTTCTGTAATCGATAGCAAACCTCCAAGCCCTTTTATCCGAAGGAGGAAAATCATTCTTTTTCCTGCATAGTACGACTGGACTCGCGTACTAACTATTTATGGGCGTTATTATCTGGTTGTGCAGCATTTCCTGAATGTGTTCTTCGATAATTTGCTCTTTCTGTTTATCATACCGGTAGGGTTTAGTCCTACAGGGTTTATCGGCAGTTGACTGTATATTATGCGTTACAATTTGACAATTACCAGGCCGTTCTGAAAACAAGTTTGAAAAAGTACTCACCACTTGCTCGATGGCTTGGCTTTTATGTTCATTCAAATGGCTAAGGTCTACCTGCGGTTGTTTTACTGGCTCCACCACCCTCCGATCCATTTCCAGCATGATCGAATTCTCCTGAAAATTCAATTTGGACTTCGCGGCCTTTAAAAACTCCATGCCTAAAATGACTGGACTCTGCAAATTTTTGACCCCAAAATTAATACTTTGAGGCTTTCATCTTTTACCTGTATTTTTAAGGATAATTTCCCGATACATTGACAGGTTTTTCCCTGCGCCGCTATAATTTCTGTGTTTTTATTTTTAAATAATCGTAACCTATTAAAATTCTTCTTGAAAAATGTATCACTCATAAAATTACCTTCTGCCCCTGTATCGATGAGGGCTTCTACTGGTACATCGCCAACCAGGACTTGTATAATCGGTAATTGTGAATTCTTTACCACGACCGTATTTAGGTATCTTCTTGAGGGTTTTTTCGAAACTTCCGAGGTCTGGACCCTCGCTTTTAGAGGCCCCTCTACTCTTTTAAAGCTTTCCTTTCAACTTCAGTCTTCTGGGTACGCGGACGGTTGTTTTCAAATTTCCTTTTTGGGCCTTGACCTTCGAGCTTCGATGAGTTAGCTTGATAGCTCTTTCCCCCATAATAGCGATTTTTGTTTCCGGTCTGTTGATTTGAGGATTGCCTTCGGTGACCTTGAGAATATGATTCCCGTCTAGATTTTTCCGCTATTCTGCGGTTTTGGAACTTGACCGCCAACTCGAAGAGATCCTGCAAGGTGCTTGGGTTTCGGATTTCGAAGTAATCTTGGACAGCAGGTAGCAATCTTGGTGAGATTATTTCAGTTATCTCCGTGTCAGGTTTCTTTCCATACAGCATATCTGTCAGATTAACTTTTCGCAGAATAAAGTCCGTCAACTCTTCTATATTTCTTTGATAAAAACTATACAGCTCGGCTTCTAGCTTTGCTCGGTCTTTCACTATGGGGAAGGCCCTTTAATAATGATCTTTTGAAATTTTCAAAGGTATATGTTTGGCCTCCGAATTCTCCTAATAAAAATTTCCCTTTACTCTTCCACCATAGTAAGGCCTGTCCTCTTAGTGCAGACGTGGCATTGGCAACTTTTTGTCTTTCAGGCACAGGGTATAACTGGAAATGATTTTCGAGGCCTTCTAAGAATATCGCCACCGAATTTTTTCCGTCGAAATTGACGTTTGGCATGATAGAACCTCTCATCGTTTGGACCAGGTATCCAAATCCTTCTAATTGGTTCGCCATTTCTTGTTGTTGGAGTTGTACAGGAGCTTCCATCCAGTTTTCGGCCATCTCAGTTCGTAAGGTGTTCGGGCGCCAATATGATGTTGCGTGGCCCCAACTTGTCAGCAACAGTAGTAGTGATTGCTATGAACTGTAAAGTACACAAACTCGTAGGAAGGGTTTAAATCCCTTTTTATTCCACTTTAGAAATCACAGATGCGTTCACTTGACGCTCACAAACTACTCCGCCCCGGCGGTGTAACAAAATAGAAAAATACAACTAAAAATAAATGACAGGATGAATAAATAACGAGGTCACTACCTACGAGGCTCTATAATCGTAACTAACTTAACCGCGTTCTAAGATATAGCTGAGATTCAGCAAACTTACTGATTAAGAAGTTGAAAGATTCGACGAACTGCCGAGAGAGGCACACAGGCCGAAACGCGCGGTTCTTAAATTTCTGCCTAGCAACCTTCACGCTCGCGATTCAAGAAGCACACTTACAATCTCGTTTCCTTCTATTTAACTCAACTTACTTCTGCTAAAATTTGAATACTCTGCGCGTTCTACTAAAATTTACATACTCTGGCATTGGCAATTCCAGGGGAAAGTAAAGGCTTGACAGGAAAGATAGCTTAAAATAAATGTTAGTTAAAATAAATATAAACCCTGCAATATAAATAAAAAGCTGATGCATAACCTTAAAATAAGTTTTTATAAAAAATTTCAAAATGTGTTACGAGCAGTATTATCATATTTTCCACAGGTAAGGAAAAAATTAATAAAATTTCTCGTAGTAAGCTGTAGCATTAAATATTTGCGGTGTCAATATCATGTCTTGCTCTAGAAACATTTTAATACAGACAGGAACAAATCACAGTGGACAAATTATTCAAAGAACAGAGGGTCAGCAATCCGTAAGTAGAGGAGAGCGCTGTAAAGAGAATGAGAAAAGAAAAAGAAAATACTTGTATAAGTATGCATATACTAGTATATAACTATATTTCTAATAAATAACTCATATAAGTATACTTCTAATAAAAGAAATACAGCAGCTAATATAATTTCCCTTTTAAACAATAATACTTTACACCTTGACTTCTGCGTCCTGTCAAACTGGTACTAACGCCGTAAAATTTCTTTCTTAAGAGATACTGTAGCATTTAATTCAAGTTTCCTATTTTTTATATGTTAGTCTTGTGTTAAATATTGCGTATATGTTAATATTGTGCATGTCTTTGATTTAATAAATTTCACTGGCTTTGTATTACAGAACTTGCGTACAAATTACTCTTTTCTAAGCAATAATTTGGGATCCGGGAACGAATTAATTAATTTTACACAAATTCGTATAGGGATAATTGTTTCGGTTGACGAATATTTCGGATAACGAACTATCTTCAAAAGCAAATTAAGTTTGTGAGTTTGCAAGGTTTCGCTGTACTGTAATTTTTCACTTCATTGCAATTACAAGGAAAACATTGTCTATATTTACCCTGAAGAAAAGATCACAAATTATTAAATAAAAATAACAGGTTTTTCAGAACGGATTTATTGCAACAAAACAATATGAACTATTTTAATTAAAAAAACCCTAACCTTTTAAAATAAGTTATTTCAGCTTCAATCTGGACTCAGAAAAAACTAATTTATAACTAATGTTTTTATTTACTCAATCAGCTTTCTTTCCCCTACATTTCTTGTTTAGCATGTTTTCAGTAAATTATTTCCCTTTCTCAGTTAGTTTTGATTAACCATTTAAAGTTTCCTAAATTTTAGTAATAAACAAATAAAGATTCTATGTTCCAAGAGCATGGGCGTTTTCATGGTTTTCCCCATGTGTAACGTGTATACGAGCCAGTTTCCCTTAGAAAATCCTCCACGAAGGTATCCCTCCCTTTAGGCAGATAGCCCTCGTGTGCTTTGTCATAATTGAACAACTCATAACTATGTTCCAAGATGTTTATTGTCTGTTATCAGAATATTTGATTGCAATGAAATAAGACTTAACGAGAAGAAAGTGAACTAAAGATAGACATATTATAATGTGCTACGAAATATGTGAAAGGAACTGATTCTATTCTTCATAAAAAATGTATATGCTTAGATCTCGTCTATACTATGATACGAAGATTAAAGTATTTGAATGAAAGATTCGATCCGTTCGAACAAATTATGACGCAACTGATGATAAAATCAGAGCAGCATGTTTTACATAATTAGGGATCTAAACATGCAGTTTCTTTCAAATGCAGAACCTCGAGTGATCATAATTGAAGAAAATATTACATTAATTAAATGAAAGTTATAAATTTATTGCTTAATTTTCCTCCAGAGAATGTTCTGAATTTCACTTTATTTTTAATATAATTTAATAATTATTACTTCTGTGCCAATCGTAATGGGATATCAGGATTTGTTCCGCATGCATTTTGAATGTAAGTTAATTTTCCTGTACTAATTTCATTATCAAATATGTTTTTAAAAAAGAGAACTCATGCAGTTCACCATAAAAAATTTGTTTTCTTAAACTTTCTGCACAAATGCAACTTTTTTCTTATTTTTAGAAACTTCTTTTGTTTCATTAAATCTATAAAAGACTTTAAAAATCAAGCATTTAATCATTATGCATATTTATCCGAATCTGAATGAACTCCTTTACAATAAGAAATTAAATCACTTTTATAAGCTCTTAGTTTTGGATCAAATATATCAGAAAATTTAAGCCCCCACTTCTGAAATTGCATATATATCAGAAACATAGATTAGAAGTAAAATGCAACATCTCTATGACCGATTTTCCATATTCATTTAATTTCAAAAATTCAGATCAATAAAAAATAATCTGAAAATAACCTCTGTTTTTTCTCAGATTATTTATTACTACTTACATTTGTTAAAAAATCGTTAAATTCTTACATATGATTATATCTTAGTTATGTGTTACATTATTGTTCTGAAATTAAAATATATTTTTGCTTGAATAGAAATTTTGCTTTCTAAGAATGAAAATTTACGAGAACATAAAACAGAGAAAATCTAGAAAGACTGATAGACCGGCTTTAACATCTGAATTTGGATGCAGCCATCGATTTTACCAAAGAAATATTTATCAAGAGAAGAATCTCCAGGCAGTAATTCTACTTCAAGAAATACTTTTTAGTTCTTTTTTTGCTGTGACGGACTTAGGGGTATTTAAAAGACTTTAACGCTTTTTTGCAGTTTAACCACGTTTCCCCTTTCCTTCAATTAAGCCGTTAAGTGGAAAGGTCTCTAGAGGTAAGAACACATAATGTTAGAGAAAAAAAGCAGAAATAAAATAATTTAAAATGCATAACACAAATTTCCTATTTTAGCTTTATAGAATTATTTAACATTTGACACGAAAAGTTAAAATGAATTTTTTTGCCAAGGGGGGTGGAGGAATAATAAGTAGGAGCGTTTTATGGGATTAAATAAATTCGTATGTTAAACAAATTTAAGTAAAAAATATATGTAAATAGTTAAAAATGATTATTCTTTAACTGAAATTATTATTCAGAAATGATAATTGAATAAATTAATACTAATGCTGATGTTTATTTATATTCTAGAACGTTATATAGCATGCAAGTACAATAAAATCTATCGTCTCACTGTTTGTCAATAATATGGAATAAAATGAAAGTGATAGTATACTTTAGAGTATTTAATTTAATGTTAAATGGCTAAAATCAAAGGACAAAATAATTCACATACAAAACATCTCATGATGATACAGTCACAGACTTGCACTCTTAGACTTGTACTCTTAGGCTATACTCTTAAACGTAATCTTGCACTATACTTTTAGAAAATTGTTGAATACATTTTCGCAAAATTATTTGTGAGCGCAAGAATAATTGAAGAATATTTTTACCTCTATGTTTCATATGTTTCATATTTAATATGCTAAAATCTTATAATCTATGATTAATATTCATAACAAAAATGATGTCAATAACAGCATCTGTACTTGGCAAGAAAATGAGTTTTAAAAAGGTTTTTGTCACTAATTACGAGCACATTCTTACCGAAAATTTTGAAATAATCGAAACTTTAAAGCTTAAAAATGTTATGGATCTTAGCTCTAAATTCTATCTGATTCCCGAATTGTGTTAAAAATGCATAGAAAAAAATAATACTAACCTAAATTAACTCGTTATTAAAACCAGCAATGAATATTGGTACCGTTTCAACACGACTTTGGAATGCACAGAAGTAATTATCAGTAATTGGTTAAATCTCTAAAATAATTAAAACATTAGTTTGCTATTACTTTTATAGGTAAGTAATGAATAATTTTACCGTTATTTGAAAAACATATTATCATCCAAGAGCTAGACAAGATTAGGAAAATCAAAAGGAAGGAAAAAACTGTCATCATCAGACTAAATGTATATCAAAAATTAAAACTTCCCAATAAAATCAACTACAAATTTCTCGATTTGCATGCACTTTCTAAATTTCATGAAACACTTGTTAAATTCAGGTTTATTGTAAATGTAATTAAAAATTCCACAAAGTAGATCGACTTTGCTGAACTGTCTTCCAACTACTCATTTTGCACTGAAATATACCCATCACTTTTAAAAATTAAAAATAAAATCTTGTAAGCCTATAGCTAGTATGATAAACAAAGAGTAGCATAATATTTGGATTATCAACAATATAAGACGGTTTTAACAAATCAGCTATCAAGAATAAATATATGTGCACTTAAATTGAAGACCAATGCAATGAAATAAACCTTCAGAGGATATTCGCTGGAAGGTTAAGAATTCTATAAACATAAGTAAAAACAATTATCGTTGTCCTTAACAAATGACCGTTTATATTTGAGACCTATTTTATGCTCAACGACTGAAGACCTTTTTACTTCTAACTTGTAAACTTCTCTTCATGATCTGCAAAATTACAATTGTTATGCATCGCTTATTACACATTTTACTCTTAAAATACTATCTACATTTAAAAGCATATTATACGCACATAAAACGTTCTAAATTTAGGAATAATTACAATTCATACTTTGTCATATAATTCTCGTTGTTTCAACTAAATATCGTATTTTTCATTAATTCAAGTTTATTTCGCAACTCGTTTTTCCTTTATGTTGCTGAACTGTCTTCCAATTACTCATCTTGCACTAAAATATACCCATAACTTTTTTTTGGCAATGGTATGCACTCATTTGAAATTTGCTACGTTAGACGTAAGGTCTAGTTCTTGTGCCTATTTGACTGCATGATTTCTGCAATTTTTTGCTGATTATGGTATTTTCTTATTGTTGGAAATATAGCTTACATTTTAATATTACATAATTTATTCCATGTCTAGTCAATGAGGCATTGAGAAATGCAATTTATCGTTAACATTCTGACTGGCAATCTTATTTTATTTGACAAAATTCTGAAATTTATTTTCCCGGCTGTTCTTTATTTGCAGTTTGCGTTGCCGTATTTGAAGCAATATTATTATAATTTAGAATTAAGGTTTGTGTTTTGCGGCTGAGTGTACAGAATAAAATGCTTTCCACCATTTTGTAAAATTTTACACTACATCTAATTCCATTACATCCATTGTAACTATCGACTGCATACGATGATTGCATTAGTTCATTACATCACATTAAGAATAAGATTTAGAAGAAAAGGAAAGTAAGGAAAACGTTCTATGGTATATGATTAAGAGGACACTCAGAACAATTACTTTTCTTATAGAATGAAGTTCTTTTTTTTTTTTTTTTTTTTTTTGGCCCGTGAATATTTTTTTTTATTTCAAAACGCTTTTAATTTTCAGCTTAAATTGTTAGGGAGGTACAGTGTTGTCCACACTCGTTTTCAATAGGATGCTATGTGCGTCAATGATACTGTTGATAATATATTCGACACATTTTAATTTGAACAGATGCTTTGATGTTCTGCTATTGGATGTTCCGGAAGAACCTGAGGCATCCAAAAATTTAAATCTATGTTTGCATAGATACGTCTTTTTTATATAAAAATGATTTTATTTCTTTATTCAAATTGTATCTGCTTTTCTTGTTTTAAGCATAATCATTTTCATTTGAAAATGCACAAACAAGTATTTTCAACAAAGCTGAAGATAAAATAATGCTGGTTTGGAATTCAGCTTCAAAACTGGAATTCAAGTTGGAAATAAAATAATGCTGGATATAACGAATGTGACGTTATTTTAATGTTATTTCTTAACATATTAATGAATAATATGAGTAAAACAAGCAGATAGAATTTTGATTACTTAATACTTTGCAAGTGAAAATTTGAGTGATTTGAGTAATTTTAAATTACTTAAAAATAGTTTTGCGTTAAATTAATTAAAATTAAATTTTGTACAGATAAGTAAAATCAAACATTTTTTATGTTATGTGTTAATTGCTAGTTGATGATCATCATAAAATATTAATGAAATGTATTTTGAGGCTAAAAAATTAGTCACTATTTATCTTTTTGTTACTATTTCGTAAGCTAGATTGAATTTTGAAAATTTTATTTTTAAATAATAAAAATTTTAAACAAATTCAAATGTATGTATGACTGTTTTTACTTACTTTTTTTAAGCACGAAGTAAAAAGGAAGTATTGTAATCTCGAAAAATTTCAGGCATCATATTTCAACGAAAATATCCATTTTGACCGCTATCGAATGCAATTTAACGATATTTTTGAGTGACATGCCGTACGTAAGGACAGAATAAAGGACTCTTTTCCCTCAAAAAAATTATAAAACTGATTTAAAAGAAATTCTGAAGAGAAATTTTCATGGAGTTTGTCGTTCGTATGTATCTCGCATAAATCAAAAACGAGTAGCCTCAGAACGCTGAAATTTTGTATATGGGATTGCTGTAACATGTTGTTTCCTTATTCTAATATGTTTGTAAATTGTGCACTTTTTGCTTTAAAAATGATTGAATTATGTTGTTCTTATCTTCCGGTTAAGGTTGTTATGCTTTTAGTAAATCTGCGGGCAATAATTATAGAATTATCAACAATTTAAGTTGTTAAAGTGCCGCTAAACCTAATAATTTTTGCCAAAACGGCCGTGTTTGTTTACATTTTAAATAGTAGAATAGTACTCGTAGATTTGTTGCCAATTTAGACAAAGTACGCTTCGCAATAACAAAACGCCTTCTTTTATTATTGCAAATTAAATCATGCTTAATCCATTCTGAAATTTATTCGAGGAAATAAGTGTTTAAGATTTGCTTCATAATTTTCAAAACAGATATTTTGAGTTTTTATGTAATTTTGCTTTGTCGCAAAGTGAAAACTGAATTAATTGAATAAGAAATACTGAATCGTCTGTTTCTTTTCTTTCCCCCCTCCCCCTTTTTTTTTCGTTTTCTTAATTTTTTTGATTCATCGTTTCAGATGTATTATAGAATTTGAATAGAACATGTGGCAGTGATTAGATAATTCTTAAGATGATATAAATTTTGTGCATTCTGAGTTAAAAAATGAAGGAAATTAAATATTATTAAGTGTCGCTATGTTAAACAAATATAGAGAATTTTAAAGAGTGCATTTATTTATTCTATTGTGGTTTATGCGCTATCGACGAAGTGAATTTAATTCAATCCAATAAGTTTAAATAAAATGCAAGAAAAAATGCGTATAATTTAATAATTCGCACAAGGAAGTCATGTGGTGTACACATCAGAATTTTTTAATTTCTTTTTCACACTTCTTTCTCTCCTCATAGGGAAGCCACTAA
Organism: Stegodyphus dumicola; assembly: GCF_044657685.1. Taxonomy (NCBI): domain Eukaryota; kingdom Metazoa; phylum Arthropoda; class Arachnida; order Araneae; family Eresidae; genus Stegodyphus; species Stegodyphus dumicola. The sequence goes on along the minus strand of NC_140771.1, from coordinate 145,200,450 downwards.
ATTGTATGTAAAAATAATGTTTTCCTGGGAAAGTCAATATCATCGATACAATTAATCATAAATTTTCTGAGGCGATTCTACCCATTGCCACTGTTTTAAATTATTGTAACACAGGTAGCACAAAAGCAGAAATGTAGCATTTTAGGGTTGTGAATTACGTTTTTTAATATTAATTTTGAACATTTTAATGTGATTTTCGATTGTTATGCAAGTATAATACATTAATTTAAAGGCCTAAATAGCAACAGCTGGAAATATGATTAGTCATACCTGCTGAGATTTGTTGCATGAAGTTGATGATTTTATTTTTGTCGAAAATCATATTTTCGTTATAAATCAATTCTGTTCATTATGTTTCATAGAATAATTTATCATTATTATTATTATTTTTACATGAAGTACAAGAAATAATTTTAGAAATGTTATTATTTTATACAAAACCAATCTATTATTTTTAAAATTATTTTTAAAGTTTTTAATTTTAATTTAAATAAATTTTAAATTAAATTAAAAAAGGTCAATCTATTATTTTTGTTTAATTTTTGTTTCTGGTTATTTAGCCGAACTCCGAAAAATCTGTATACGTTTACGATCATTTTTTATTATTAAGGTTGTTGAAACATTCCGTGGAAACGGAAGTGTAAATTTCCGGAATTGTTAAAGGCAATAATAAGAAAGGATTTCACCCTTATTTTCTTTCGTTGATACAGATAACAATTTCGATAAGCATATGGATATGCTAGAGATCGCTTATCTCCCTCAAATACAGCAAATAAAAACGCAAAACTGTGGATCTGCTTTCATCGAGATAGAGCATTATCAGTCTTTGGAAATAACGAGCGCCCAAAGTTGAGTTGTCGCTTTCTAGGATGATAGATCAGCAAGAGGTGTATTACTCCGCGATTCTCAAGAAATCTTAATCTTACACCACTAGATTTAGAGCTTTGTCAAAAATGAGGGTTATAATGAAAAGGCTGAAACATTTTGACCACCTCAAGAGGAAATTCACACCAGCTATTGCGAGTCTTGCACCAGAACGAAAGTGAATATCCCTATGACATCCTTTCATCTATTAATGATACTATAAGGTTAGTTAGTTTCTTAGTTAGTTCTATGCACTGGCCCCCAAGCCCACCTAACAGGTGAAGTTTGTCATCTGGCTATGAGGGGACAGGCCAATCCAACAACAAACGAACATTAAATAAAGAAACTTAACAAAATAAAATGTTTAAATGACGGAATATAACAAACTTAATAAACATCTGATGATAAGTTCAGATCATGCAATTACACAAAACGAATATAAGAAACTCAAAAGAAAAAAGGGTTATAAAAAAAATAAAATCACAACAATTAAAACAGATAAATATATCCCAAACACTCTAGGTATATTCTTATTCTCATTCACAATTGTATAATAGCTCTTGCAAATTTTCTAAACAATTTACAGTTACTAAATAAATCTTCAAACTATATAAATTTATATTTTCCTCTCTCACTTCCAATCAGACAACAGTCCTCGGCGAAGTGCTTTGAATCGCTGAATTTATTTCAAACTTTACATATATCATTTTCCTGGAGGTGGAGCCTTTTCAATTAAGCAGGGAACCTTCTTACACAATGTGCAGTGAGAATTTGATTGATATCCACATCTCCTAAAATTCGGATGTTTTTGCTAATTTTTAAACGACTTAGATAATTGTTGTTTCTTTGATAGAGATCCGCAGATTTTTCCAATCTTCAATCTGCTTGTCTTCGATTATAGTACATGTCTTCTTTTTTTAAATCTTGAATAGAAACCTTTTCGGTCCCAACCCCCAGGACAGCATCTCTTGCTAGTTCATTAATATTTATATTTATTTGAAAATGGCGGGAGATCGCCATAAGTGAAGATAAGGCATCTGAGTGTAAATTACAGTAATACACCAAGGATAATTTCTTGATCCAGGATAAAGCCATTTTAATATCCAAAATTCTGTTTCATAAACTGAATTTTCTGGTGTTAGAGTAAACGATTTCCAACCAATTTCAATACCGTGTAAAAATACAACGAAGACACAGCCGACTATTTCCGCAAACTCTTATCCATCTGTATAAATTTCAATTTTTCCAGTTGAAATATAGTCTTTATTTTAAGATATACCTTAAGTTTCGTTAAGATGGCTTGGACTCAGATGATGCTCTAAAAAGCCTCGCTGGTAATTGCTTTATCGTCACACACTATTATCTGTTTTATATTATATCCCATATAATACGTAGTTCTGTAAAGTATTTTCCTTCTTCCAGCACGCCTTCGTAATCTAACGGTAGCACACTTCGTGCATAATCGAAAGGTCCAGTTTCGAGTCCTGGCGAGGGCATTGCTCATTTTTCATATCTCCTCCTTTAAAAAAATCCTAATATCTCTGCAGTGTAATTATTGAAACTTGTGAATTTGGATTCGGAATGTATTTGAATGAATAATTTGACCTGTTTGAAATTACATGAAATCATTTTCAACCCATTTCACATAATATATACTTGGTAAAAATCTCTTTAAATCCTACATTTCACTCTTAAGGCCCATATCACACATGCATTAGTTTCATACGAACACGAAAATAAATTGCATGTTTTTTTGTTTTCAACTAATCAGCTAACAGCTTCGAATGCTATCAGCTTGTTTGTAATGGAGAACCTGTTTCCCCGTTACATGTGTTAACGCCAAAGTGAACTATCGTGACTAGCTGTTGTAACAAAGCAGAAAAATTGTTCCAAACAGTTGTTCTTCCGAAACAAACGAGTGTGTGATAGCAGCCTTAGAGAATCGGTATATAAAATAAAAGTTTTAAAATTAGTAAATTATTAATGCAATAACTAATTGCTTATTATTCTGATTACGTGCATTGTATTGCATTGCAGCAGCAAATTATACAGTGATTTCAAAAAGGAAATTAGAATAATAATTTGAAAGTAATTCTATTTCCAGATGTCGATGATATAAAACTGTTACTTGAACAACACACGAACTGTAGAAATGCAAAACAGAGAAATCGTCATGAACTAAATATGATTTACTAATTTAGAAGACAAACAACAAAAATCAGCGTTATATTTACAAAATTTCCACAGGACTAGTTTCGATGGTTTTACCGAACCACCATCCTCAGCTGCAAAACCGCAAATGAAAAAAAATAAAAAAATAGATGATCAGAGAAAATAAAAATGATTTATCCATCATTGTCGAAGTATAAGTAAACCTTCGTGCACTTTTTCTTGTAAATAATTGTATACAAACTACACTAGTTATTCACAGTTGACAGTTATGTAAAATTCAATACTGAGAGAAAATAGAATGAAAAATGTATCTAACGTTTTCAAGAAAATCAGAATAAAATTTTCCCTTCCCTCCACACTGCCGCTTATTTCAGTTCGATTAGAAAGTAAAGGAATAAATGGAAAATACCCTCACAGGAAATAGAAACTATGTAGCACACGATAAAAGCGCGAAATTAAAGATTTTAAGAAAAAAGAAAAAAAATTCCCCATACCTTTATTCGTGTTAAATTTTCTTTATTTTTTACTGTTCCCAATTCTTTGCTGAAAGAGTGTCAGAGGAGATGATCAGAGAAAAAGAAAAAAAAAAGTGATTTCAGAGACTTTGGACTCTTTTAAAGGTAAGTATATTAATTAAGTTCTTTTGAAGTTGGCTAATAGAAAAGTCTTTTAAAAAGATTTTGTTCTCTTCTTTTCATTCAGTTCTGTTTTTAATTTTCGATGCTAGCTGCTCTGAATGTTCGAGCGTAAATTATGCCCAGCCGTTGACTTCGATAGATTTGGCTACGAAACGAATGGAAAAAAAAAAAAAAAAAAACGTCTTCGTCTCTCTTTGTATAACAGTGTCTGGGAGATTACGGGAATTAACATCACAAAAGTCCGGTGAAAGGGAGAAGAAATAGGGCTCTGGTCGAAAGGTTTATCTCTATACATTTAGATCGGTTACTCATTACCTGATATAAGACTGAAACAGTAGTACGTGCAAAGTAAATCAGTATGTTGCCTAAGGTAAAAAAGAAACTTTCTTTTAACTGCCCGAAGTTTCGATAAATCGAGTGACTGTTATACATTCTGTAGTTTTAAACGGTATAGTTACACTAATTTTTTTTTTTTTTTTTTTTTTTTTTTCCAGTTTGCATTTCATTGCAGAAGTTGTGCTGAAAAATAGAAATTGAAAGAAATATAAAAAGTTAGATTTTTTATGTTGATTAAATTTCAGGGGGAACTAAATTAAACTAAGTTAATTGAAATATTTGAAATAGGAGTTTTGTCGTTAAATAGGGCCGTTATTTTTCGAACACTTCCCAAACAGATTCGTCTAGTACCTCTGGATTTTGACATGCTCTAAAAAGAAATACCTTATAGAATTAGAAAATAATTAATGAAGCCTAACGATATATGACCCATTTTCAATATTTAATGAAGCTTGGGATAAAATTATTGTTTTTTAACTCTGAAAATCTTTTTGCATTCTATTGCCCACATAATCAATATCTGATTAATTGCAACCTCACAGAACTTCAAATCTTTAACTAATAAACAACATTAGTTACTACAATATATACATGTGCGGTCTACCAAAACGTGAAAAATAGATACATATTATTAAAATATTAGGTAATCATATTTTTATTAATTTCACTAACTTTTAGTATTTAGACCTTCCTACCTGTATGACTATTCTTTGATCTCAACAAGGTTATTTAAGAAAATAACTCTGAATATAAATTTACTAATGAAGAGCATGAAAAAATACTTTCCATAGGTCTTATTTATGATTTAGAATCTAAACTTATCTACTCTAATTTATATCTTATTTATAGAAATCTGCGATATAAGTAATGCTTTTATTAGTATCGTTTAACAACTTTGACCGCTTTAATTTTATTTTAGATTAACTCAGATTGTTTAAACACTGAATCAAAAATCAAGTAAGCTATTTCTCTCTATATGCACCTTATGACATGTTCTGTCTCTTATTATTTTTGTATTAAATGTTAATTACATCCCGTGTTATCTAATTTAATTTAAATATTTCAAAAAAAGCTAACTTATGTTTTGGATCTGTGATGTTATTATTTAACCTGCAATATGATAGGCAGGCCCACATATATTTAAGATTATCTTATTATTTTAAAAATAATTTGCAAAACAAGAAGAAACTTGCGTATAAATTAGCCTTTTATTCTCCCCAACTGCGGGCCTTTAGCCGACTTCGGCTTGGCCACTACTAAGGCCAAAAGTGGTGGTCACTTTATTATAGAAGCACCTAATAGGTGGGCCACCTTTTCCTGCTATGAAGAGACGGGCAGTTACAACCATGACTTCTCTAGGATTCGAACCTGGGCGCCTTGGTACTGCAATCCTCTCTCCTAACCACTATACCGTCTGGGCAGCATATAAGCAGCCTCACACATATGAATTTAAAGGCGTTAAACAAAATGTATAATTAAATGCTTTAAGTATGTTACTTTAATGCGAAACCAAGTAAATATGTTAGTTATGTTATGTTAAGCTATTAGTTATATTGTTAAAAAGTTAAGCTATTAGTGATAAGTGACCTTAAAGAATTTTGTAAATTTTAGGCTTAACTTTATACACTAAAGAGCAACTATGGCTTTCAAATGGGCACGTTAACAGCAGAAAACATCATCTTATATTCGGCTCAATATGTTGCATAAAATGAATGATATTTGAAAGAACTCCGATGAGGTTTTCATCTCATAATAAAAATGCTTACAGACTGAAAGAACAGAATCCACGAAAACAATTACACCAGTATCAAATTTTTTTAGCAGAAAGAGAACCCCTATTCATTATTTTTAATGATAATAATAATAATACATTCCTTATCCAAAAGGAAATAACCCTAATGCTGGTACTTACTCTTAAAAGACGTAATGGGATTAATTATATCAATAGCCGGCTTTCCTGGGGAGAAAAAAGGAATTTGCTGTCAGTCCTAACGGACGGTTGGATAGTTTTGCCAAATAAAGTCTTAACAATACCACTCTGCAGTTAAATGGATGTGAGGAGTCTCCAGTCTCTGGAGGATTCACTCTCCCCTTCCCCCTTCTCTACGCCTCAAGAGCGATGTCATTCACCTGTCACTACTCTGTGTTTTAAGGTAAAAAGATGTCTGCTCGAGGCCCTAGAGAAGAGGGAAGGATAGCTCAAATTTAGAAATAAAGAACCCACGAAGAAAGATGTCATTTTAGATCTACAGCAGCATTTTAAGATGGATGAGCATAAAAGTTTTATTTACTGTTCTCTGGCATCCTAATAAATTATCTTAATGTGGACTTCGTCATAGCGAAAGCAATGGCTTATCAGATGAAAATGATCTAGTTGCTTCGTTATGCTTGATTTGCTTTTATTAATTTTTTAAAAAAGTTTTTCAAATGTTTTGTCAAACAGTCTGCCAAACTGAAAAAAAAAACATATTACAGCATATGAATATTTTATTGGTTACTATACTGCTCTAATTTGTTATGTATTTTGATATTTATTAGATGCAGCTCTTTCTTTCTTCTAAAAAAATCTGATATCGGAAAATTTTCGATTACAGTTTCTATCTCAAAGAAGCCTTATGAGAAAAGAATATGGTTAAATCATTCAAGAGTCATTTTAAAAGAGTTGTTGGTAATCGGCGCTAAACTTTGGAAGAATTCTTAACTATTTTAACAGAAACTGAATGAGTATCCAACTCAAGACCTCTCACTCCGATTTCAGCTGATTACAGGAATTTTGAAACTTTGACTCCATGTCAATTTTTAGTTGGTAGAACTCTCGCAGCTCTTTCTGAGCCAGATTTATCCAACATGAATGAAAACAGACTTTCTAAATGACAACGAATTATTAGGTACACTCAGAATGTCTTTTAAGAAATGTAACTTATGACAATTTCTCTCTAAGACTTGAAAGCGACTTATCGTTATGGCTAAATCAAACAGAAACTTAAGAAGGTATAAAAGACATTTTATTTAAAACTAAGGTAAGAAGAAAAGAAGACACACCTCGTTCTTACAATTCAGTCAGCAATTATGGCGAGATCTCAAAAGTAGAATTTAAATATTTAAACCAAATCTGAGCATCTATTAGCCCAATGTAACATAGAGAAATTTAAAGTTGACTCTTAAGCTTAAACCGAAGTGAAGAAAAGAGAAGAAAGAAACAACCTACAAGAAAGAAACAACGACGACGACAGGAAACATTTCCTTAGGATAGCAACTAGCAACATGGCCTTCAGCAGACAGAACACTCTGTACCTAAAAATAATCTCAAACCTCCACTTTTATACACGCGAGTTGATTTGATTTCTTGCATGAAAGCGGAAAGGAGGAAGTGACAGAATTGATTCCAAACATAAAAAAATGGTTAATTAACATAAACCTACAATCCTAAAATTAACCCTACAATCAAAGCCATTTAAATAACATTTTCAAAAAAATTAGCAAAAACTTAAAAGAAAAGCTGAAAGATTAAAATGTGTAACTAATTAAAATTTCTATGTATGAGATTTCCTTCAAATAAATAGAATAACCATTGAAATTATTCCCATTACATTATTTATTTTATGCATAATTATTTAAATACCTTACATATTTTGTTGAGTAGATTCACTAATCTTAATGTTCACACACAGCATTATAATAAAAATATGCCTTTTAGAAACAAAAAAAATTAATAAAATTAATATGAAATTTTATTCATCTACACCCGTTGATGTGGCTGTCATCATAATACAAAACAGAACAGAAATACAGTATAATTCGATTCCATATAAATGGATAAAACTGCATCTGAATAACAAGACCTTTGAGTAAAACTGCTAGAAATAGAATTCAGTCCTTCAAGTGCTGATGGCATTCTCCAAGCAACGCTCCTAGCAACAGAATAGTGGTACCTGAAATTCAAAAGGTCCTTCAATATGAAGAAACCTAGTATCAAAATAGGATTTTTTGTAGTAAAAGAGTGATCTTTTAAACAGAAAAGTATTTCACGCTGAAGAATACTATATCAAAATAACGTTCAAACCAACGGTGCTTTAAGAATCAATATCTTTTACCGTGAAAACGCGAACTAAAAGAAAATGCTCCTGACAATAAAATTATTATTTTTCAAAATTATTTCTTGTAAGCGCGGTCTTGAAATAATACTCTTTTTCTGCTATAATACTGCCATTAAAAAATCTTTCAAAACTGAATTTAGAACAATTCAGACCAAAAATTTTATTTTTGCAAAAAAATAATAAAAGCCGAAAAAGAATTGAAACTTTAAAAAATGTTTGGCTTTACTCATATTATTGATGTGTATATTAAGTAAACTAATGTATTTATATAATGTTGACATTATGATTTCGATTTATGTAGCATACATGTACATGACGACAAGGTATACTTGAAAAAAATTATGAAAACAATGGCATATATATCCGAAACTAATGTGTTTGTTGCATTATGGCTTACATAAGATAAATAAAGAATAAAAAAATGTTTTGGCGAAAAGACTGGCCTGCGTACTTGATCTGTTTAGATCTAGAATTTGGCACATCTCTGGTGCTTTCAAACGTTTGAAATGAAAAACCTATCGTCTAGACATAAGCCGTAACTACATATGAGCCGTTAACTGCATAAATCGGTTGTCTGCATATCTTAAATTGAAATATTAAAGCGCTTGATTAAGTCATAGCTTTTATATTTATAATAAATTTCTCAAATAATAAAGAATAACAGCAAAGAACGACAAATAGGTTTTGGTCATTGAATAATAAATGATTTATTTCAGAAACCATTTTGATTAACTCCGTACACTAATGTAAATCGTTCAATAATTTAACTTAAATTCATTAGCATGCGCTGAATGGTAACAGTAAGTTTTTCGGTTCATTTTATCCGAATTATAAAAAAAATAAAGTAGTCATAAAGTTAGAAAAAGTATTTCAAAGGTTTTGTCAAACAGTCAGCTAAACTGAAAAAAATACATATTATAACATATGAACATTATATTGGCTATTATACTGCTCTAATTTGTTATGTATTTTGATATTTATTAGATGCAGCTCTCTTTTTCTCTTAAACACTGGCAAAAAAAAAATCTGATACCTCAAAATTTTAATCGATAGTCTAGTTGTCGCAGAATCAAGTATTGTGCTTGAATTATTATAAAAAATTATTTCAGTTTGATAGTTATTTTTGAAAATAAATATTGTACCGCTATAATCAATACTAATAAAAATTTGGATGTGAAAAATAGGGAATCATCTGATGGTTCTTCAGTAAGATTTATTAACAGAAAATCTGGTTCACGAAAACAGTTATGCTTTATTCGGATTCTTCTGATTACCACAATAAAAAATATTGCAACAAACACTTGATTTAGATTCCGCTCGAAGCAAATTCAAAGCAATCCCCTTCTAAAATTCACATGAGTCATTTTAATGTGTTTTTCTGTAAATCAGTGTGAAGATCCACCCAGCAGCTACAGCCGTATTCAGTGCATTGATAAATAAGTTCTTGTATAATTTTTGCTGCAAAATTTTGGTCGATAACTACGGAAATCGGTCAAACAGGTTTACTCCACCCATTCCTTCGTTAAATAATTTTGCTATGTAAGGTTGGAGAACATCAACATTCTTTTTTTGAACTTGGATTTATCTTTTTGTTCTTCCTAATGGTTCGTGAGTGATAAAAGGTGATGTAATATTTACAACAGAACTATCTTTCCAATGGCACATATAAAATTCTCCATTCGCATCGGTAATCAAATTCTCCACGTTGAAGTTTCGACTTCGTTTGCTGTTTTAAGAGGACACTGTTCCTTGAGTCTCGTACTGTGCTGATTGCTTTAAAGCCTTCGTTAAATAAATCTGTCAGCAGACTGTGTGATATAAAAAACGTTACCGGAAAATAGTTTATGTTTCGCTGGATTGTCAATAAAAGATAATAGTTCGGAGACAATTATTGATCCAAGCCGTAAATTTTCATTTTTCGAACTTTTTTCACCGTAGATAGACACAGCATAAGGATAACCATTTGCTGAGCAGAGCATCCAAACTTTGAAACCAAAGCGACTTGGTCCCCACGTATGAATATCTTAGCAGAATTGATGCCCATAAAACGGAGCCATGGATTCACCGATCTTCAGAGTTTCATGTAAAAGTCCAAATTGGTAAAAAAAAATTCCATTCGCTTCATAAAAGGGAGAGATTTTCCTCAGGTTATCACCAGGTTCCAGTTTACTATTATCAACAATATGGAGATACTTCTTTAGCATCCGAAGTTTATTTCTGGGTATTGTAGTACTAATAGTTGGGATGTACAAATACTAGCCTACACTAATCACTACAGAAGAGCTCATATTTCAAGACGACAATCTATAAATCCTGATTTAAATATTAGAAAAGTATATGAACTATACGTCACATAATATGAAATGGAAAATATAATATTTGTGAAATTAAAATATTACTGTAAGGTGTTCTCTCAAAATTTAATTTACATTTTAAGCAGCCGTCTAAGTGTACAACGCCATACGTGTGATTCTCTAGAAATAAAAATTCAGTCTTCAGATAGTGAAGAAAGTCAGAAGGCAGAAATTGAAAACGAAACTCACTTAGGCTGATCAGGCTCGTATGGTATCAGATCAAATAGCAGCATCCGAAGAAATTTTCGTATTTTCTTTCGACTTAGAAAAAGCTTTAGCCTTTCCTACATGACTACATACGTAGCTTATTATAAGCAAAATTTATGTGTTTATAATTTTGGTTTGCCATTATTTCAATAAAAATATGAACCACATGTTTGTTTGACCAGAAGTTGAAGGATCCTATGGATCTCAAGAAATTTCATCATACCTAATAAAGTACATAAAGACTTTGATTCGCTAAAAATTTTGAAAAAATAGTATTATATTCAGATTCAAGTACGGGACAAAATAGAAATACCAAAACTGTCTTAATTTTATTGAAACTTGTTCAAAAGTACAGATAAAAGAGCTCATTCAATCGATATGATATATTTGGTACGTAGGCTAGCTATCTGCCTAATGATTCAGGTTTTGTCATTATTGAATCACCGGATGATTGGTACAATGTAATCAAAACATGTAAAACGAAAGTGCCATTTAACGTAATTCAAATTATTCACCAAGACGTTTTCTCAACAAAACATTTAAAACAATTCAGTCATTAACAGAAAAGTACCCGTTACAAGGTTTCCAGTAAATAGGCTTATGCACTGGATAGAGTTAGAAATGTCCAAATCCCACTTCATACAATTCAAAACATGACTATAATGAAAATTCAAGTATTAATGCGATTAACATAAGTATATCTGTAACAGGTAGAGCTCAAGTTTGGAAAAAAGTATATCAGACTTTGTTATGTCCTAAAGGTAGAACTGTAACAAGGGGAAAAAGGACAGACATTCATTCAACGTGATTACTATAAAAATTGGAGAATAAATCGAAACGATAAATCCTCACATACATTAGATTGATGAAGAACATATCCTTTATACTGCTGATGAATTAATCACAAAAAGTATATTATAGCAGAACTAATAGTCATTTTAATTAAAAATATTTATTGAATATATATAATAGTTAAATTTTTCTGTAGCAATAAATTTAAAAATCTGGACACTGCATTTACCGGTGAGGACATTACTCATTTTTCATCTCTTTTGCTTTAAAAAAATGCCTAATGTCTCTACATTGGCGCCCGAACTATAAAGGTGGTGGATGATGATTCTTCGCCACCAGGATTTGGTGACTGGGTCCCCTAATCCCCAGTCGCTCTTTAAAAGGATGATTATATAAGGTATTTTTTCCGCTTTCTTAGCATGCCTTCGTCGTGTAGTGGTCCGCACGCTCGACGCGTATTCAAGAGGGCCGTGGTTCGAGTCCCGGTGAGGGCATTGCTCATTTTTCATCTCTCCTGCCTCAAAAATACCTAATGTCTCTACAACTTTATTCCTTTTTTCACTTGACAAATCTATTAATTCCTTCCAGTCACATTAAAAATTCTAAAATTACTGACGATAAGGTTTTAAATACTTTTTCTTATTAATTTTATATACCATTAGATGAAAGTTGCATCAGTATTTATGCATCCTACAGTAATTATTTGAATTTATATTATAAAGGGAAATTTAAAAAACAATAACCATTGTTTCATCGCCTCTGTCTACTTTTAGTTTTATGGAATTAATCAGTTTGTGTAATGATAGGCTCAAATAGCACGCATAAAAGGATGTACCAAAGGTTTTTTGAGTTCTTCATTCCATCTATGTACACTAAAATGCAATAAAGACCTTAATTCCTGACGTATGTGTCGTTCATTTCCTCAGTTCTTTTCCTGACACCCTGTATGTATTTTATGTTGTTTGTTGATATATATTTACACTATCTACTGACGGAAAGACATAGAAAATTAAACCTGAAATTCATTCTAAAAGGATCTGTGCTTAATTATTTGCCAGAGTAAGTAAGTTTAGACTTCCTTCCATTTCACTTTCAGTATAATGAATAGTCTGATTGAATTTGTTAAGCTATGCTCCCACTTGCTGCATTATAAAATATAATTAATATACGTGAATATTACAAGATACTTAATGTAATTCTATATAGCTTTAATACTTGCTTCAGTAACCTATTTTGCTAATGCATTAGAAGCTATTACACAATATTCAATCATTCTGCATTATTACTGTGAGAATGCGTCAGTCCCTCTCCTAGCCCGATAAATTGTAAAACTCGCTGAGGAAAGAAACGGGGTCTACTCTGAAGCCTTGAAGTAAATCTAATTCCTGTCACTTATAATTTAATTTTAAAATGGTACTAACGCATATGAGTTTATACAATGCAAATTTCATTTACTAAATTAATTTAAGTATAAAGTTTCTTGTTTCATATGCTCAGAACAACTGATAATAGCTCAGCCAAATTTTGCATAAAGGATCATCCGTGTTTTCATTAATAAGTACAAATATTATTACAGAAAATGTAAAGAAGGATAATTTGTTTAGCGCCTGATCATAAATTAGCAGTTTAGTAATACTGAGCATCAATCATTTAATACACTGTCATATGCAACAAGAAAAGAATATGGACCTCATTGGAACACACTTGTTTCATTAATCAAATGCTAGGACTCAGTGAATATCTGTGCTAAGATATAACAATAATTCATTATATTTTGAACAATCCGAGAGCTCCGAATCTTCAATCTCCGTATTGAAAGGTTATTTATCATATGGCTATTCTAATATACTTTGTTAAGTGTTTGACAGTTCTTCTAAATAAGCAGTTTAGATGAAAAGTGAAATCTTTGCTTCTGTGATGAAATGATAAAAATATAGGCAAATAAAAATTAATAAAAACCAGTTTCCATGAATACTAAATCACACTGAAACGTAATATGTAAAGGGACAAATATCACAATGGTTTAAAAAGACAGAATTACCTACAGTCGAAAGTATGGAAGATCACTGTTCATGATGGATTATGCAGGTTATTTGCAGTACATTATCAAGTTTATACAGGATAAATAAAGTGTCTTCATCGAGTAGTACTTAAAAATACTAGTACTTAATACTTAATTGACACCCTTACGGGACACACGTGACAACCCTTAATATTTAACTGACATTTTTAAGCAAGCTACTTCATGAAACACAACGAAAATGTATCATCAGGTGATGTTTGCGATCGGCACCTTTTAAGTAAATAACGTATTTCGGAAGCCTCCTTTTATTTATATTTCAGTTTAAATAGTTCCTTGGAACAGCTGATAAATGCTGCGATGTTCTTAAAAACAACTCTAATGAAGCCAAAGTCTCCCTTTTTTTCGTCCTTTTTCATTATGAAGTTAGTGCAAGCATGTGCAAATGGTTCAGCAATGAAGTAGTTGTAATTTCTGATGTTTTTTAATTAAATCAGAGATGTATTTTTCAGTTATGTAAGGTGAGCCATAAATTTTCATACAAATTATGGTTAATAAAAATATAAACTGCGGTTAAGCTATCTTAATCGAGCAGTTATTTAACAGACTAAAGTTTTAATAAAAAATAAATAATTTCTTTGATATGTCTACCTTCATGTCTTTGGCACTCTTACCAATAGAGAACGCAGACTTTGAAAAGTACACTGACACATAGAAAGTGGATTTGAGGATACTTCCTTGCAACATTTTGTTTCAATTATCTCATTATCGGTTTATTTTTGCATACTACTTTCAAAATACGCATATTAAAAATAAGCAGGAGAAAGAATAAGTCTTCTGGGCTGGAAGCCTAGAAGCCCGGATCAAATGTTGCTGGAGGCAGTAAGAGCAATTGTTACTGGTAGATTATGAGATATTAGATATACGAGAAAATAATGTTTTGAGGAGCGGTTCTTTAACCACGTGTAACGGCACGTGTGTATTACTTCCATATGGTGGCATGTTGGCGTATCCAGGTCTCTTGCCATGGATTTCAAATTATATTTGACTTCTAACAGATTGCAAGTTTTCTTTGCTTGGCCAAGAGTTTAGTAAACTTGCTTCTGTCATCACGTTTACGCAAAAACCAGTTTATTTGTATTTCCTGACCCATGATTTAACTCTGAAACACTGAAAAACTTAATATAAATTGTGTATTTAAACAATAAAAAAAAAAAAAATCTGAAAGGTTTCAGATTTTAAATGAAGTCCAAAGGGGCCTTTTTTTAACGTTTTGTGCGTTCCCTTTATTTATTAAATATCATGCTTGCATTTAAACCCTAAAATTCAGTTCAGCAGCAATGTCGCAAAATAATTTTAAAATGAGCATATCTTTAGAATTTCTTATACACAGTTCCCCGCGCTAGAAATAAAAAGGTCCCCTCCCCCGTAGAATGTTGCCATGGCTCGTTTTTAAATCGTTGAGTTTGTTACTCAAAAATTCGTTAAAGATTTACAAAATATGAAATCGATAATAAAATAAATTCCAAATTTCAAATTTGGTCTTCTACATGGCCATATTCGTAGAAGGATAGCATCATTCAAAATTCGATGTCTCTATGTACCGTTGTTTTATCACAATGCGAGAAATATACATACATATATGCATATTTTTTATTATTTAATTTCTTCAAATATAATGCACGACTCTAACATTTGGTGACAACAGTTTGAAAAATGAAACGGACATTTATGGTGATTCAACTCAAAATCGTAAAAAGAAAACAATGGTCCTTCTGGGACAAAGTCCCTTTGGAATAATAATATAGACGCCTCATAGCGTCATGAGAATCACAATTTTGTAAAACATTTTCGCATAATAAGCATGCTGTTGATATTTCAAGCTTTCCATAGTGACAAAAATTCTCAGACATGATGTGTCCAAAACTATATTTGAGGACGCCCAAGCTTCCACAAAATGAACATTGAAAGCTCAAGTAACTGCAACTTTGTTTATATTATTGAAATTACTAACACTGCTAGTCGGATAGGCCTTCAAATAATTACAAGTGTGGAAATTGTTTCGTTTTCCATTAGGGGGAATAAAATGCTTTTCAGGAAAATTCGCATAAATCTTATAGAGCAAGATAAATTTAATAAAGTTCGTTCCCACTGTTAGTTTCTTAATTTTCTTTTGAATTTAGTTCAATTAAATTATCCAAAAATATTTGGTTGATGAATTAAATTTCCTTGTAGCTCACCACATTTATCAAAATTATAATTAACGATATTAACTAGAATTTTGTTTTCCAAACGTTTTCTAAGCCCTATTTCATAACCGTAATCTTTTCTCTTCTTTCCTTTTCTGTAAGATATTGATAGCCATAATTATATAAAACGCTATTTAAATGAAGGTATATTTAATTCTTTTTTTCAGTAACTACGATACCTGCACATATTAATAATTAGTTATATCAGTAGATTCATCTAAAATTCACATCAGACTCATGGTGAGTTACCGGGTGGCCATAATTAAACTGACAGAGCTCCTAGTGTTCTGTAGCGCGATCTATTTGCGAGAATAACGCCACATTTTGTAGGAAGATTAAACAAGACGGGGGACGAAGGATTCCGCGAAAAAAAATCAGTTCCAAAAGTCACCGCTAGGGGAATATTTGGCGCTGTGTAATAGAAAATAGAGTGTTAACAAATGCAAATCAATACGGAAATTACCTTTTATTTTGCATTCAAATGAGGTTCAATGTGGCCGCCGTTGTTGTGGACTACATATTGCATTCTGTGCACAGTATGCACAACAGCAGAAAGTAACATGTCTGCAGGAATCTCCCGTACAGTCCGTGATATGTTATCCTTCAAGTAGACAGATCCTGGACCACTCCTTGATAGACCTTGGACCCATAGCCAGAAGTCGCATGGGGTAAGGTCAGGCGACCGAGGTGGCCATGCAGCTGGAAAGTATCGGCTAATGAATCTTTTTATTGTGAATTTCTGTCGTAGCATCTGTTCTACCCGTACAGCAACGTGTGGAGGGGCTCCATCTTGCATGAAAATGATTTCCCCCAGGCATTGTCTTTGCTGAAGTACCGGAATGAGAAATCTGTCCAACATGTGGCGATATTTCTCTGCAGTAACAGAACAGGTTTCCGGTCCTGTTGGGGTAATGTTGTCATAGAAGAATGGACCTACGATAAATTCCGCTGTGAACACAAACCAAACAGTTACCTTTGGTGAATGTAAGGGAATTGTTGTGACTGCATGTGGTGGTTTGTCATCCCAAATTCGGTAGTTCTGGGTATTCACAGTTCCATTCAGGTAAAAGTAGGCCCCATCTCCCCATAAGATTTTCCACGGCCAAGCAATATCCACCTCCATTTTGGCAAGAAAGGTGAGAGCAAAAGTCAATCGCTTATCATGGTCGGGGTACAGTAATTCCTGTACACGGCTGATCTTGTACGGAGAGAAGTTGATAATCTTTCGTAAGATTTTCCATTCCATGTACTGTAAGGCATATCCATATTCCGAGCTACTCCACGAGCGCTAGAGGTGGCAGCAATATTGTCTGGTCCTCTGTCGACCAATCGCCATGGCAACTGCTTCGATTGTACCTTCTTCTGCTCAGCGTACGTGATATTGCAGATCATGAGACTTTATCTGTGTTTATGTAGATTTTACGCTTTTTTAAAAATGTTGCCATATTGCACTTGAACTAAATCAGAAAATGTGCATAATAAAAGGTAATTTTATTCCGTATTAATCTACATTTGTTAACATTCTATTTTCTATTACACCGCGCCAAATATTCCCCTAGCGGTGACTTTTGGAACTAATTTGTTTTTTCGCGGAACCCCTCGTCCCCCGTCTTGTTTAATCTTCCTACAAAATGTAGCGTCATTCTCGCAAATAGATCGCGCTACAGAACACTGTGAGCACTGTCAGTTTAATTATGGCCACCCGGTATACGGTATAATTGCACTCTTATGAATTATCGTATTAGTTAACAAACTGTGTGATTGGAAACATACCTGTGTTATTTATTTAAAACGTATTTTGAAGTGTACATATGTACTGGAATCATTTTTATAGTACTTTCAGTCACAATTTTCCCAAAATTTACTGATAATTTCTTATTAAAGTACTTTGATCACAAAGTCACAAATCAAAGTACTTTGAAAGCACAAGTTTAGTTGGACTTCTTTGAACATAAAAAAGATCGTTTAACGAAGTTTACTAAAATCACCCCCTGTTGCATATTAATACTGCCAAAACATTTCGATGTTAAAGTTCACCACTTAATGAAAAATATCTGCATATATAATTAATACATCATCAAATCATCTTAATTACTTTGTTCTGATTACTTTAGTTAACAGAATGGAATTCACATGAAACTTCCAAACGCACATTATATTATACACAACAAGGGGTGATTTTAGGATTTATGATATTACAGATGATGGACTATGTTTGGTAAAGTTTTACCGAAGTCCACGTGTTGTTCATATTCGTGCATGGAAGCTAACGTTTTTCACAGTTCAGGTTTTGAAAAGTTAAAAAAAATGTGTTTTCATGTAGATGTAGAACATATTTGATATTATATTATTTCACAAATGCTAAAACGGGCTTGTCCAATCCAAACGACTCTGCGGTCCTCTTTGGAAATGCATTTTATTCCAATGGACTCCACTGCATATAATTCCTCTTTTTTAAATCGTTTCCGTTAATACAAATTTTTAACTATTTTTACTTTGTATTTATTCCTACTTTACTACTAATACTTTATGCATATATAAATTTTCTGAAGGAAAATTTAAGACGGAATACATTACTATTATAGTTTATATTACTATTCACAAATTAGCAATGGAACAGTTAAACCTTTAAGATTTTGCATAAATAATTAATATATAACTATAATAATCAGTACATAATCGAATGGTATTATATTTTCTGCAAGAAACCAATATCAATGCCATATATATTTCTCATTTCTTTCACTTAGTTTTCTTTCAAGGCTTGCATTTAGATTTTTGCTTGCATTTGGACATCGTAACTAATGGGGCAGGATTTCATCATTTAAGCACGCCCATGGTTTATGTTTCATGAATTTCATTTTCGAAAAGAAAAAAGATTTGCAGATGTAAGTTGGTCCACTGCTGGCGTAATGTTTTACAGGGCGCGCCGCATGCAGGCCACGAGCCGCGATACGGTCATCCCTGCACGAAAACAGTTTAAAATATATGCATTATTAAGATTTAGGTTTCATGAATTTCATTTTCGAAAAGAAAAAAAAAAGATTCGCAGATGTAAGTTGGTCCACGGCTGATGTTAGCTTTTACAAGACGGGCCGCATGTAGGTCACGAGCCGCGATTTGGTCATCCATGCACTGAAACAGTTTATAATATACACATTATAAAGCAGCAAATGCTTCCGGTTGGATATAAATTTTGTGGTGCTTACAGCTGTTCCTTTTATCTTGTTAATTTGCCTTTACATTAAGACTTTAATCGACATATTTATGCCTAAATACTCTGAATATTTTTGCTTCTTGAAGAAGAAGGATGGTACCAGAATCTTTTAAAATGTGTAGTACTTTTTTACGGATTAATAGCAATCTGTGATTATATTTCAAAATAATAATTTTCCGGAACGGAATATTAACATCATGGTTTCAAAAATGCAACTAAAAGACAGGCTCATAAAAATTTGAACTCGTTTTTTTAAAATAATTATCATGTTATGAATCTCTCTTGAAAACGTGAATGTGGGCTATTTCCAAAATAGCTACAAAAGGACGTATTTCGTTATAATCGTAATTATGTTCTTAGGAAATTTTAATCTAAAATAAACCGTTGCACTGTAATCTGGATCCAAATTGAAACTGAATGATAACGTCTTGCAGTAGCAATCAATTCATCGGCAGTTTTCCTTCTTTTATTTGTGATTTCTTATCAATTCATCGGCAATTTTCCTTCTTTTATTTGTGATTTCTTACAAAATATTAGCTTTAACTTAAAGCATAAACTGGAATCTTATTAAGTGACAATAAATACATAATATTTTCATTTAAAAGATGAAGATTACATGCATTAATAGAGTGTATTATGTGAAAATAATGTAGTGTAATCTTCATTTCAGTCATATATGATTCTTCACCATGTGCAATTAATATTTACTATTCTGTAGATGAATACAACTAACATTCAGAAGATTTGCAATAATATTAAGTTTAAAAATCACAAATATAGACAAATAAATATTTCTTACAATTACAACAATCTCGGATTTCAGTTTACATCTAATAAGTGCTAAATTTTTCTAGTCTCAGATCTAGAATGACAGATTTAGGGACAATAAAATGATGTCCAATTTCCTTACAGACTTACTGAATACTTTTTTCCCTTTTAAAACCACGAAGACATTGCAGATGTACAGGGTGTCCGTAATTAAACTTGAAATTTGCGAGCAGTCTGTAGAAAAAACTATACAGCGGATAAAAATTGGGTAATGGCAGAATGAAATGATGGGAATGTTATCGAGGAAAGAAAAAATGAGTTTCAAAAACCACCCCTAGGTGGCGTATCATAGATTTATTGAGAACCTATAAATAGTCTACAAAAAATTACAAAACATGTTTGTTATATGTGATGTCCACCATTGTCTGCTACCATCTGGAAGCGTAAAATCGTATCTTCGACTGTTGAAAGCAGCATGAACAGGCGAATGTTACGCACGTGGCGTTCTATTCTTTCTTTAAGGTCGGATAGAGATGTGATGAGATCACGGTAGACCATGGCCTTGAGGTATCTCAACAGCAAAAAGTGGCAAGGATTCAAGCCGGGGGATCTAAGAGGCCAAGCTGTGTGAAATTGCCGGCTGATGATTCTGTCTTCACCGAAATGGCGGCGGAGCATTTGTTTCACAATGGGCGATGTGTGGAGAAGCACCCTCCTGCATAAACACTGTGTTTGTATCACATCGCTTTGTTTGAAGAGCCGGAATAACGGATTGCTCTAATAATGAAGCGTATCGTTGACCTGTGACGGTGCATGTCACAGGGCTTGCGGTACTGTGCTCTTCGAAAAAAAAAAAACGGAGCCACAAGGAAAGTTGTAGTAAAGCCGCACCAAATCATTACATGCGAAAAGTGTAATGGAATTTGTAGGAAATGATATGGGCTAGTAGCAGCCCAAAAACGGCAGGTTAATCGTGCTTTCCAGATGAAAGGTGGGCCTCGTCGGTCCACAAAATGTTCCATGGCCATTCATCCTGGAGCTCAACAAGCGCGACGTTACCAGTTCTGTGGTTTGCCTCTCGCATCTTTATAGGTTTGCTGTGCGAGCACAGGATTACTATGGTTACATTTGCCAATACTTTACATTCCACAACGCCATCTAGTGGTGGTTTTTTAAACTTTTTTTTTCTGGATAAAATTCCCATCATTTCATTCTGCCATTACCCAATTTTCATGCAATTCTCCTGCATAGTTTTTGCTAGTTGCTCCCAAATTTCAAGTTTAATTACGGACGGACATTAGTTGGACGCAAGAGATACCTGCGGCTAGAGTTTTAATTAAAAAAAAAAAAGCTTTTAAAAATGTAATGTAATAAAAATAAAATCGGAAAGGGCTCAGATTTTAACGGTTTGTTCTTAGGGTTTGTTAAGGCTTTTCTGTTCTGTCGATGAGCTTGTAGTCTACCAGTCTACTGTCGCACTCATTTCGGCTAACACATATCTATTTCTCTTTTTAGCTTTCGTAATTAAATATTATGTTCTTCGCACTTACGACACGCAAAATTTAGTCTAATAGCAAAATCACAAAATATGTAATAACTGCATATCTTTAGAATTTCCGGATACAGTCTTGCACGCTGGAGATAATAATGTTTCAATTGGTACATTGTTGCTACTGTCGCTGTCAAATCGTTGAGTTTGTTGAAAATTCATTAAAGCTTTACAAAATAGGAAATATTTAAATTCGAAATTCAAAACTCGGACTTCCAGATGTATATGTTCGGGTGGAAGATTAAGTTATTCAGAATTTGGAAAGTGACATTTAAAGTGATACACCGCTAAATCCTGTTTCGAGACTATTAGCCCATTTGGTCTTACGTTCAGGCTGAAAATTTAATTATTAATTATTATTATTATATAATTATAATTTAGTATCTGTGGTAGAGATAAAATTTCAATTTCTTCTTCAGTTCAATATATCCTTCTGTAAGATTTCTCTGAAACGAGCTGTAAAAATTGCAGGCAGTCATTATGGCCAAAACTAGCCCAAATATCATCCCCCCTTTTTCATAACTCATTAACAACCGCGCTACCTTTCACTTAATGTAAATGAACAAAAGTATTTTTGGGGATGTATTAGAGTTTAATTAAGAGAAAAAATATAACAGGGGGAAAAAGTATTTATTTCTGTTGAAGGTGCAAAATGTTGCGAAAATTCATCGTCAGTCAAAACCGATTACATTTGGGAAACATGTAAATCTTTGAAACATCCGCTATACAAAGGCACATAACATTTATTACAAACACTTATCGTTTTACTACCGGAGTAAGTGCATCTTTTAGTTTTGTTGGTTGGTCTTTCTCGATAGTGGGATTTGTGGTGTCCTTTCTTGTTTCGCTTGAGTCTAAATTTGAAAGAAAGATGGTCGGCAATGTCGACCTTCCCTTCAATGTCGACATAAATAAAATTCGTAAAAATAGGACGGCAGTATTTCTTACGTTTTGCCTGCACTCTATATACATCACAATAAAATTGTTCAGAAGCCATCCGTATACTTGCTGTAATTTCCGATGAGTTTCAGTTATTTACGGACACAGATATGTTTTCGTTTCTTCAGTACCTCTTAGTCACTGAAAGCGGATAAATAGTATAAAAGTTAGTTGTCATAGCTGTGAAGATCTTGTGGTTCCATCGAATTACACCGATTCCATGCTCTTTATCAAATGCGGTACCATATGTTCCACATTCTTCTTCTTCCAATTTTTTACTGGCATAATAGTACCGTTTCCCAATCTGTACTCAAGAACTGCTCCAGCCTCAAGAACGCATTCAATTCCCACAACTACATGTGGAAAGTAAAAAAGTTGTGGAAATATACGGGATGATTTCAAGAAACTTCTACTATTAAAAGATGTGTTACAGCATCTCCTCGTAATCCAAGATCAGTCGATGTCTTTGAAGGTTTTCTTAAATATATATCAAAATGAGGAACACAGAAGACCAAAATTTCTACTCGAAACGAAGAAACATTTTGCTTTGAGAAACATTTTGCTTGAATATCTAACAAAATAAAGTATCATTTCCTCATCTATAGAAAGATATATTGAAAGAAATCTCATGTGGCATGAAACTGGTGTTTAAAATATTTAAGCAGAGACGAACCTTAGTTAGATTTTCGGTTTTATCCAATCCTTCATAATGTATAATGCTTCATTCAACGTTAAAAACAGTTGTTACGAATAATCCTCATTTTGGAACAGTTGTTTTGTGGTAACTACAAAATAAAATGCCACTTTCTATGAAAACCTGCGTATACTCGCAAGGACAGTGCTTTGAACTGAAGTTGCGTTTATGTAACATTTTAAAAAATGCATATTTAAGGCAACAAAAATAAAATAATAAGCTTACCTTTTGACTTCATTATACAATCTAATGCTTTTGGAAAATTGGCGTATCTTCATTAAATTATTTGATTGGTTTTGCTTTCTATAAGGTTTATTCAAATTAAAGAAAAGATTTTACAAAAAGATTGCCAAACTATCATTATTTTTATAAAAATGTTTATTGTGAGAGAATAAGCTTTTTTTTTCATATAAACAGTGAATTTTTATCTACAATATACGAAAAAGGTTAAAGAAAATAACACTATACAGAATATGAAAAAAATATTTTGACTAATATTGCGAAAACGCAACGTCAGTCGTTAATGAGTTAATAATAAATTTTCGAGTCGTTTTGGTAATAAAATGTATTGTAACATCATATAGCTGTAACGTTGTTCCTGTGCGGCCACAGTTATAACCAGCGAAGGATGTGAAATACCTCGTGATTAAAACATCCTCCCTTAAAGATGTAAAAATGATGCGAACGCTAAAATTAATTAGTTAACTGTAATTTTTGAAATAAAGAGATAGTTGTTGATCATTAAAATAGTGTATTTTCTTTAATAACTTCGTTACAGCATACGTGTATTTTCCGTATCTGGTTATATCGGAGTGAAAAAAAAATACTTGAATGGTGTAAAGGCGTGGTAAACTAACTAACGAATGCCAAAAAGAATTTTTCTTTGTTTATTTTCTAGTAAAATATCAGGAAAAAAAAAGATCGACATTTTCGCCTTTCTTTTCCTGTTTGGTAAACGTGAGTATTCTCCTAAAAGAACACATACATATCCTTTCTCTAGACCGGCTTTGCGAGTATTCTCCAGAGCTCAGAAAAAGAAGCAAATATGTATCATAACTTCCATCTCTTCAATTAGTAGTTGCTCCCTTGACGCTGAGCATATCGGCTTGATGTGGGATTTTTTCCGTGCAGAAGGGAAATGCTGGAGCTTTTAGGGAGTTACTCTTGACATCTCTACCCATCCTTTAAACACAAATGCATTGGTTGGGGGGAAGAAGCATTAGACTTAAGTCACGGCACTTAGAGATGAGAGAAGACCTCAGCTTCGCTCCTGTCTCCCATTTAGGGAGTTACGACAGCAGCATTTTTGATGCAATCTGAGGATTTTATTCAGTCAGAAATCATCAGTTCACTTCAGTAAGTAGGTGATAGGGAAAATTTTCAGCACCCTAATGTCTAGATTAAGGGATATAAAGTGGGTGTTTCAGCATTTAACACACACTGAAAAGAACGCAACAACTTTTTTTTTTTTTTGCTAGAAGCCACAATGGTTCAACTCTAGATGAATGTTCAATTGCTTTTACTGTTTCTGTCCGTAACTTAAAGAAAATGGATGCGTAAGTTATTAAACTATAGTTACTGAACAATGCAGTATCTTCCAGTTTTAAATCGAGAAAAAATTAAACAGCAGTTTTAAAGCATTACTTTAAACACAAGCAATTAAAATATAATAATGCTCTGTTATAATGCACTGTGTTTGGAAGCAAAAGTAAAATATTCGGTATAAAGTAAATGACTGATTTCCTCAAAGAAAAAATAAAATATTTATGTAAAATAATACTAGTTTGTTTATCGATTCTTATGTGACTTGGTTCCACATAAGTTAACTAGTATTCCGAAGGTATTCATGAAGTTTAAAATATAAACAAACTGGTCGTAGAAGAGAACCAACCATTACGAAAAATAGTTCAAATGAATATTTAAGTTACGTAAGATTCTATTTTGAGAAATCTTTTACGAAAACATAATAAAAATAACTGTTTAGGGACGATTATGGCTTTCCAATTAACCTAATTATACGTAACCTTTATGAATAGCTGATTTTGAAGCTCGTTGAGAACTTATTTTTCTTAAGTATTCGATCTATAGACAGTTGAGAGCATTATTTTCCAAGAACTACATTTTATAGAAAAATATACACGGCTGGCTACCCAAATTGCAATACCAAGAAAGACAAGAGATATCACAACAAAATTTATAAACTTCTGTAAAATGTGGTTCCTTCCAGAATCAGTAGCCAGAGTAGCCGCCATTGTTGGAGATCACCGCTGTCACACGCCTCGGCATTGATTCAAACAGACTTCAGATGTGTTCTTGGAGTACAGTAGACCAAGTAGCTTCCACACGTTGCCAAAGTTGATCTGGTGTGGCAGCTTGGGATGTAATCTGAGTCAATTGTTCAGCAACCATGGACCACATGTTTTCTATCGGCAAAAGATCCGGGAAGCAAGCCGGGCCAGGGAAGCAATTCAATCTGGCGATTGACGAAGAGCCCTTGGTCAATGCGTGCCACTTGTGGTCGCGCATTATCCTGTTGAAATATGGCTGTGGGCAAGCCCTGAAGGTAAGGAAGGACAACTAGCTCCAACACCTTGAAGATGTAGCGCTGGCTGTTTTAAGTGCCGGTAATGCGTATTAGAGGAGTGCGAGAGTGATATCTAATACCGCCCCATACCATAATACCCTGTGTAGGACCAGTGTGGTGGTGCATAACGCAGCTGTTCAGCATCCTCTCTCCACAGACTCGAATCCGACCGTCGTGGTGTTGCAGACAGAAACGTGATTCGTCAGTAAAGATAATTTCATTTCATTCTGTCGTCCACATCCTTCTTTCATGACACCATTGCGGCGGAGACGTCTGTGGTTCTGCGTCAAGGGTAGACGAAGCAATAGACGTCTTGCGGACAAACCACTCTCCTGTAAAAGGCGTCGGAAGACACGTGCAAACACTGGATGATGCGTTACATATTGAATGTGCTATGCTATGGTTCGTGATTTGACTGAGCAATCCGTCACTGCCCTGCGCACAATGTTCCTGTCATCACATGAAGTGGTTCACTGAGGTGGATGCGATCCAACACGTCGGTCCGTCGTACCCTCCTGCATTCAACGGTCACATATCCTCATTACAGTTGTTTGGTTTCGTCCAAAACGACTACCAATTTCCCTCAAAGATAATCCACACTCTCCGTAGGCCACTATCCTTCCTCTGTAGAACTCGGATACTTGATCAAACGATGATCGCTGTTTACTACGAGGCACAATTCATCGTTTTTTTTTTTTTGAAAAAACCACAATAAAAACACAATTGCCGAACTTTAAATCGTCGAAAACTCCAAGCCTCAAATAGCGCTTTGAAGCGGAGCCATAGGCGCGCGTTATTTGCGTCTGCGCTGAAATTCTAATCATTTGCATATCTCACCTCCGCTAATGCATGTTGTAAATTTCATGTTATTTGCATGCTTCCTTTAGGGTGTTACATTTACGGTGGCCAGCAGTGTATATATAATTTTGACTCATAAAGAATCCCTTTTTTTACACTCTGATGGTTTAAGCAGCAGACGCTTAATATCGGAATATAATATCAGAAAACTCTCTCATAACAGGAGGTATTTGGGATGAGCAGATTTTTCTCAGTTTTCCTATCTTCGAAAAATTCGAATGGATTCTACCGTTTCATTTCCAAGTTACTTGTTAATAGACTTCCCAAGTGTAATTCGAAATGTGGTACTTAGATAAGTTAGAATCACATAAAATAATACAGTCTCAGTTCCAAAGAGATTACCTACGAAATAGAAGATATTTTTTAAATTGCCATAAAATTAAATTTTATTAACCGATATGAAAATTACTCTACTATCTTCTCACGTGGCGTTTACCACGTACATTCCATGTGGCGTCTGATATTCGCATGACATTCAGTATAATAACATTTCAAGATAAATAGAATCCTAATCTTAGAGACGACTCAGAAATACTGTATCCCTCGACAATAACTTGGATTAAGAGAAGTAAAACGACAAAGCATACTTCAAATATCAGTATACATACATCAATATTATAGACAGTTCCCTCTCA
This sequence comes from Stegodyphus dumicola, assembly GCF_044657685.1. Taxonomy (NCBI): domain Eukaryota; kingdom Metazoa; phylum Arthropoda; class Arachnida; order Araneae; family Eresidae; genus Stegodyphus; species Stegodyphus dumicola. The sequence goes on along the minus strand of NC_140771.1, from coordinate 145,173,477 downwards.
AATGGAAGCAGCATCCTCATTTACTAGAAAAGTTTTCTATGGCTGCAACAAATCAATCTTTAAGAGTACTGGGGACCCACTATTTGGCAGCATGGTGGGCAGTTCTTCGTCTCTGGCAAAACCTCAGCTAAGCAGCTTCTCTCTCATTTTATCGAATGTCAGATGCATCAGTTCCCGGAACATTAACATAATTTTTGTTTCTGCAAGTCAAAGAGACTTTAGTTCTCAAATCTTCACGCACTCTATTGTATGGAGTTCCTCTGCTAATATCCATTTCACTTTGTACCTATCGAAGGTAATTCTTCACCTTGTTCGAATCAAACTGGATATCTGTTGTACTGCAGATGGTGTATGCTTCATTACTAATCTATCTGTACCCATCCCTCTTACCATACTTTCATTTCCCATGCTGCAGCTTTTAATTTAAATTCGAGAGCATCTTCCCGAGTCTTCCTCACTACGTGTATTCTCTAGTTTCTTTCAAATTTGTGTTGTTGGCTGTCATTCTTTCCAAAGAAACCACACAATCCACTTTAGTTCATGTGCATTACCCTACATTGTACCATGTAGGTACTTGTCAACGGATCTTTTGCACCGCGTTTCACGTCATGGCTCATTACTGCCTTATGATCCGTTACAAATTTTAACTCATTACAGGTGAGGCCTGTTAGAATATAATGTTGAACTTGTACAAGTATCAGAAATAATTATTGCTACGATTTTCAGCTGCGTATTATATTGCAACAACGGCAAGACCCCAAATCATTAATGAACATGCGAATAATTTAACTATTCAGAAACCTCCTCTGTTATCTTCGATTTTATTGCTGTTTAAGTTGAATTTTTAGACCATAGTGCGTCATATATTGACGATCACTAGATTATTTTGCAGTATTGTTTCATTTTGGTATACTGGGAAATATGGTATTTGTTTTAATATCAATTGTATTCTCTTTGTTTAACAGAAGGGGCATCACTAGAATTACATACTAGAGAAGCAAATATGACACAGTTACAGAAATATTCGAGCTATAGTAGTGAGGGTTGAATCCTTTCAATGTGCTAGGCACTTAGACTAAGATAAGCAGCCATTACAAAGCAATTACTAAAGCACGCCTCGCCCGTGGCATTGCAAATAGGCAAGCCCAACCCAATGCAGACGTCGTCGTGCACGTGCCAACACGCCCAAATAGGCGGACACTGCGATGGACAGAAACAAACGACTAAATCGCGTGACATTCGAAGTAGGGTGGAGGGGATACTGAATTTGGTGGAAAATCCGATGGAGTTATACGAAACGAAGTTCACCGATATTGGGATACTTGGAAACCGGAATAACATTCCACGAGAAAAGCATGTTTAAAAATTAATTTGGAATTTTCTTCGAGTCCTCCAAAAGAATGATTTAGAAATTGCTCAGAAGTGATTTTTTTCTTCTCTGAAACCTTTTCCTTTCTTCAACTTAATCTTTTATTCCTTTGAGGGGCGGTATATAAAATAATTTAAACTGTGGTAAAATTTTGCATGAACTATAACTTATGGACCCTAAGGACACAAAATTGAGACTTAAAAAAATTCTAGAGCGAAATCCGGAATTTTGAGAGCCGGTATATATTTTATACCGGCGCCCCTCTAGGACATTTTTTTCCAGGTAGTTGCCAACTGTTAATCTTTGTTTTTTAAATTAATTTTGGGTACTTTTGATGTGCGTCTGTAGTGATGAGTGCTTGAATATAGTTATGTAAGTCTAAAGACAAAATTTTCTTAAATTTCGGCAGAAATTTAAAATTTTAAAAATAAAATTTATGTTTTTATGCACTTTGATGATGCAACCCAGCTGAACATACTTATGGGTAAAAAGCTCTTCAACTTGATTTAAATTCAATATTATTTTATAAAAAAAATTAGCAAATATAACACGGCTTGTGTAAATCGTATCATGCTGTAACTGAACTAGTATAATATTACAAGCAGATGTAACTCAGCCGAAAATTTAAAAAAATTGAAAAATGAAGCACTACGACCGACTCAGCTGAGAAATTATGTTGCATTTTTGAAGTTGTATTTTATGCTTTAGATAATATGTGAAAAAAACCATGCTTCATACTATGATACGAAGAATTGCCCCCCCTTCACGCACACACACTTTAGATCACGGAGGACCGTAAGGGTCCCTTTTTTATTTTTTGTAAATATAGGTTGTAATATATCTTTTTGTTCAGGAAGAAACACCGTTAAACAAATTTATTATTTGATACACCTCAAAGCTCTTATTCTGATTTTCAACCCCTTTGGCTTCATAGGGGATCCTTTTCAACTTTTGGATAAATTTTAGTTTGCATCTAAAACGGGGCTTAGAAATATTTTTCCTCCTTTCACCAACTGTGAAAATTTATTTCCGAAACAACCTATTTGTATCAACCAGAGCGCAAATTTCTCTTGTGTTCTCTAGTCTTTCATCTGAAATTAACAAAGAATTAAAAAGAATTTCCCTAAAGAATAAAAGCATGCTTTCAAATCAGCAGTTTTTGTGATTACACTATGAGATGGACCTTAAGTACATTTCCATTTTAAGTGAGCTTTCCCTTTGTGTGATCTTATCACACTTCACAAAGGGAAGAAGGCCTGGCTCCCGAAAGACAAATTGGTTGTCAATCATCTCTTTTCATTTTCTTACATTCTAGGATTTTGGAAAACAGGAAGCAACAGGTGTCTTTTGGGGGCTAGCATGCCACGTTTAAACCCTACAATTGTGTGAAGTTTTGACCCCAGACGGGAATTTTGAAATCCATGAGTCTTTCTCTTTGGAAAGAGATAAGTGCTGAAATAAAAATTTTAGCTAAACACAGACGAATGAAACTTGAGCTGAGTACACAAAGAATAAATGAAACTAATATACTTGTATTCAGTCCTAGCGCAGAGTCAGAAAACTCCCCATTCCTCCATGAACATAATATTTAATCCTAAACGACTTATAAGTTAATCATGAAATATTATTACATCATAAACTGTTATAATAATAAAGAAATTCTGTCACGTCACAGAATAGAAAAGGAGAAGACTGGTGCTGCCATCTATTGGCGCGGTACCCTCAGTGTGGGCGCCGGTATATATTATATACCGGTTTTAAAATCGTATAAATAATTTGCTGTTAATTATCACTTCTGACTGAAATGAAGTAAATATGTAAGATTCAGCATGTGTACGTCATATATTTGCAGATTTTGAATTTTTTCTTTCCCTCCAATAGAATTTATCAATCTTCCAACATGGTACCTTGGAACGACGTAAATTAATTTCATAACTGTAAAATATTGAGCATTCATAGAGTGATGTTGCCATTTAGAATCGAAAGAAAATACTAGACACTTACGATTATAGCTTTTGGTGTAGAAAAGTTAGCATTTTTTCGGAGGTTAAAAAATTGACAAACAACCGGTATATATTATATACCGGTGCCCTTCAAAGGGTTATGGTTTTGCGCTTCGAGAAATTCGTATTGATTTGATTCTCACGATTGAAAGCAGCATCGATTATTTCTTCCTTCATATTCTATGTGCACGAAGGTCTTAATATATTTTTATCTATCATTTCTTAATCATTTCAAAACAGCTCAGGAAGAAAGAAATGAAAGGAAGAAGTATTATTTTTTTATGTCTTAAGTCGTTTCTGAAGCTAATTGTAGTAAAATCAATTAGATCTTCCTTTTAATTTTTAGTGCCTTTGTTTAGGTATCTGGATAGTGTTATTTATAAACACTCTGAAAAGTTTAACATTTTTTATCAATAATTATGCTGTGTAAAATTTTCTCAATGTAAACGAAATAAAAAAAAAATCTGTAAGTACAACGTGATAAGCACTCAAATAATTAATATACAGTTATATTACAAAAAGCTATTTGAAAGAAGAAAATTAATCTAAATTTTCTGCAGTCTGCCTCGGAATAGCTTAATTAAAATTTGAGTGTTTTGATGAATATTTAAAACTAATTTGCTGAATAAAATGTTTTCATGTCGTGAAAATTTATCCTTGATGTTAAAAATAAACATAGTACTGATATTGAAAAGAAAAGATCCTTACTAGGAAATTTCAATACTTAATTTTTCTGTGAAAAGAGAATTCGCTTCTGTCTGAAATCTAATTGCATACCTGTGAAATAACGGTAGAAGTTTCTTTAAAGTATATTAGGAAGTACATTCAATAAAGACTGACCCAAGTTGCATTAAAAATACGAAAAGTTCATTTGATGCATTGGCACTTTCCTTGATATTTTCCCCATAATGTTTAGACATTAACGGATTAAGCATTCGTTGAGAATTACAGCTGAATCCCCGTATCATTAAACCGCCTTATCACCGAAAATATTATCTGCTGAACATTACATGGGATGACCAATAATATACTCATACGGAGCGTAAAGGACAGCACACAAACAAGAAGCCTTACATGAGAGCCGCATTTACACCCTTCACAGATAGAATTCAGCTTCGCTAAACATATATCATCCAGATCAGTTGTTATACACAATATATTGTCTTCAGAATGAAAAAGGGTTGTTTCCTTTCCTCTGTGGTTATTTGTATACATGTAAAATTCTATCGGTTTTAGGCGTAGACTGAAAAGTGTTTCTTCTTCTTCTGAAGCAATTACCTTCGAAACTGATAGATTTTTCTTTAAAGGAAACCTCCTAGTTTGTAGTTTTATATTTGTATGCTTTTCTTTCATGAAGATATTTAAAGCTGTGTCTAACATATCTTTCAAAAATCACATCCAAACCTTTATACAGTTGTAATTTTGGTCGTGAAATGATATATAAAAATTAAGTAATATGAAGCTATATTTTGGTTATAATGCAGTTTGGAGCACATCCTCACCATTTCTACACAAACAATGGTTCATAATATAATGTACAGTAGTACAAAGACATTAGGAACTTTTGATGTAGAATCTCTTGAACAATTCACTTAAACAATTCAATGGAAATAGAACTCGGTTCATCAGACCACTGGATTGATACACTGAGCACTGTATAAAAAAAAGCTGATGCATTCACCAAGACTTCTTTATACGGAGTGTTAAATTATACTCATTTTATCCTGCACTTAAATTTATTTCATAGAGTTTTATTAGAGATATATTTCTCATTCAATTAATTCAGTTCTCACTTCGCGGCAAGACAAAAATACAAAACAAACTCAAAATATTTTCATTAATAATTGAGATACACATAAAACACCAAATACACTTAAAACAATTAAAAAAAAACAATTTTTTACAGTTAAAATTACAGTTTCTCTGCAAAAACAAGCAATTCGGTCTGCTGGCAATACGAGAGATATTTTTCGTGCACAAAACTAAAAGTTTCCTTTTAGCCCCACTCAGCAAAAAGACACTGAAGGTGCAAAAAGAATTAATTTACTATTCTGATAAGTTTCAAATGTAAACAAATATGGTTGTTATGGTTAAAACATTAGGCTCAGCCGCACTTAAATAACTTATAAATTGTTGTTAATTCTACAAATATTGTATGCAGGTTAACTAAACACACAAAACCCTTAACCTGAAAATAAGAACAACAAAATCTGAAAGCTTTAGATTTTACATTACGACCAAAGGGGCATTTTTTAACGTTTACTGTGTTACCTTTATTTATTAAATATCATGTTCTTTGCACTTAAACCGTAAAATTAAATTACACAGCAATATATCGCAAAATAATTTTAAAATGAGCATATCTTTAGAATTTCCGATACACAATCTCGCGCGCTAGAGGTAATTTTTTTTCCGTACATTGCCATTGCTCGCTTTGAAATCGTTGAGTTTCTTAATCAAAATTTGTTAAAGAGTTACAAAATATGAAATCGATAATAAAATAAATTTCAGATTCCTAATTCGGGCTTTCAGATGCCCATATTCAGGTCTAGACGTACCTTATTCAAAATTTAATCGCTCTAGGTACCGTTATTTTATTATAATGCGAGAAACGTACATTTATGCAGATTCTTCATTATTTAATTTCCTTAAATATAATACAGGGCTGTAATATTTGGTAGCAACCGTTTGAAAAGCGAATCAACACAGACAGTGAATCGACGCAAAATGCCAAAACGAAATTAATAGGCCTGAGCTAACGCTCCTTTGGGAATAATTCAAGCATTTTTAAAGAAACAAATACGCAATTTAACAGCATATAAAAATAAAAAAAAAGAGCTCATTGAGCTGAAAAACAGAGTGGATATATATATACACATTTGGTGTGCCGATTGCAACCAAAAAGCGAGATGCCCATCTGCATGTTACAGCAGTCCTATATACCAAATTTTAACGTTCTGAGGCTGTTTCAGTTATGCGACATACATAAATACGTACGTACAGACGCGACAAAAATTCTCGTTTCAATCCCTTCTAAATTAGTTTATAATTCGTTTTGCAAAAAGCAGTCATTTATTCTGTCCTTCCGTACAGATGTCACGCAAAAACATCGTTAAATTGCATTCGATAGAGGTCATAGTGGATACTTTCATTGAAATATGGAACCCGGAATTTTTCGTGATTACAATGCTTCCTTTACTTCGTACAAGAGTGAAAAAATACTTGAGAAGAAATGTATTGAATTTGTTACATTCCATCTCACCTAAACATGCAACAGAGGGAAAAGCGACAGTTCACCCATCACTTTTTAATTTGACCACTATGGTAGAAACATTAAAATTTTAGGTGGGATTTCTTGAAAATTTAACTGTACTTTTGTTAGCATAAATTTAGGTATTTTGCATAATGAAACTCTAAAGGCATACGAAACGAACGTGCGCCAAGATATATATTGGCGAGAGAAAGTAAAGTTCGTGTGCAATGCAGTATATTCGATTTTCACCCTAGCTACTTGTACCTGGCCAAAGGTCTAATCCAGTAGTACTTTCTTCTCTTTCAGGTACCATGTCGAAGTATGTTCCTGTTTATTTGTCTTATTGCCTAAAATAGGTAAGCCTGGTGATTTAGGACTGATGATGATTCTCTGTAAGTTATTCTTTTCAATACTTCAGTGTTTTTAATGTCCGTGAACATTATTACTTTTGTTATGCTTAAGTTAAGCAAAATTATCCTATTTTATTAAATAAAGATTTCGTAGTTAATCTTTTGACTTATGATTCTTTAAATCTGTGCTTGAGGAAACGTACTCATTACGCCTTCAGTGCTGAGTAAAAGTGCATAACCAACAACTTTTTACTCAGCTCGTGCCATCAGATTGTTGGGCCCACCAGCGGCCGAGCGGTAAAGTCGCTGAACACTGGTAGTTCGGTCCGAGGTTCGAATCCCGCGAACGGGCTGGCTGCATGGGTGTTTTCGTGGTTTTCCCCATGTTTAACGTGTATACGAGCCAGTTTCCCTTAGAAAGTCCTCCACGAAGGCATCCCTACCCTTAGGCAGATAGCCCTAGTGAGCTTTGCCATAATTAAATACACACCATCATCAGATTGTTGAGCTGACAGTGTGCTGAGTATAAGAATACGAGAATAATTCGTACATAAAAAGCATATCTTTAATTTATAAGCGTAGACCATAGAATACCCATAAGCATAGGATACAACTCCTTAATTCCTTACATTACTGCAGAGTCTTAGTCAAGCAAGTCTTAATTTTAGCACATTAATCCTTTTGTTGTGTAATCGAAATGTAACCCTTTTTACCATATCATACTAGCGTTTACTACCTTTTCAGGTAAAGCAATAACAACAGTATCGGTTGCCCTACTCACTTCAAAGTATAACATCAACTTAAAATGTTTTAATTCCCTTAGGTAATGATCAGAACGGGATTTCAGAATCACAATGTTTCGACTGAAACATTTTCAAAAGATTTCTGTAGCTGTTTTAACGAAATGAAAGCCAAATTGAATGTCCTAACTTTACTAGCAAATGCAGGATATTTTTTAAGCAACCAACGGACCTGATTAGATTATTTGATTACGATCGTCTAACTGTTTCCAAATAAGAATACTCTGACGAACCTTTAGAAGAAAATGAGCTCGTACTCATCTCACAGATATAGTAAATAACGTAAACGCATTATATAGGCAGCTCGGTCGCCACTTGGGTGTAAAACTTGGGAGGAGAGAATTAACACTTTTTACTCTAACTTACAGTAAAAGCTAAACTAATTATTTGATGATTATATTTATCCCAGCGATTTTTTTTTCATTAAACTGCCGACAGTCGTATAACACCATCTGTATTTTCCATAACATCAGTGCTATTCCTTTTTTTAAACAGCCTGAAAGATCACTTGAAAATTGTTATTAATAATTATACCAAAGAAAATATTAATATTTCATTTTAAATTAGTAAATAATACAATACATAATTCCCATTTCATTTTGCTTGGAATTCATAAACTTACACGAATTTTAATACTGTTGTAGAAACATTTGTAAAAAGCAATAAGAATTAACACTACTGCAATTTTAATGTTTTCACTTATAATTAAGGACCGGTTTTGCTCGGAAATATTTTTCATAGAATAACAAATGAATGGGGAGGACATATATCGGCAGTGAAAACCGATGATTTGGGAGCATTTTGAAAGCATTTAAGTTTTCCAATAGGAAAATCGTTAAAATCAATTTTACTATTTTACAACCGCTTGTTTAATAGCCGCCATTTATTCTTAGATTCTAGGAAATTATTGATGGAAATTCAGGTTTCGCTACAGAGAGAAAGAATGGTTATGATTTATTGTTGCACGTAGATTCAAATAATTTGTAACAGCGACTACGTGCGTTATTTTCAACAAAAGCACTGAATACTGAATTGTATTTCCCCACTCAATGATTTTAGTGATTTAGTAGATGTACTTATACATTACATTTATATATATTTTGAATACTTCTGAAGGGTTTTGCAAAATAAATTCTGTTGGAAACTAACTTGAACAGTAAGCTTAAACTTACGAAATGACATCGACTATCTTAAAAGTTTTTAAAGTGACACATTTTCGACAACATTTAAGACCATAAGCATGAAATTAAATATGTAAAAGTTATGGAAATTATAAAGTTATATCAAAACAGACGCCAATATTATCTTGAAATATTACCATACCTGAAATATTATAGTGAATTTTATTAATATTTTCAAGGTTACTGTAAAAGAAGGTATCCTTCTCTTTGATATTTTGTTTTTCGAAACAAGCAGTAAAATTATTATCACACCTAGAGGAAAGTATTAAAAATAAATTAAGGTAAAGAATAAAAATAAAAAGCGAGGAGTTATTTAAAGCAGGATCTAAAACATACCTTAACAAAGCATTAACTCACTGAAAGATCCCGAACATCTTAACTGTGTTAAGTAAAAGAAAAGAAACATTCCAAACATACAAATGCTTGCAAAAAATTTCATAAATTTCTTTGCTATTGTTAATTAAAAGTTTTCGCATGACTTTGAGAATCTTGCTACTCAATGTCGAAGTTCAGTAAAAGCACGTATTTTTAATATTAAACTTCTTCTCTAAAATAACATTATTTCTTAAATTCTTCTTATATCTGATTCTGCAGGATTAATTCTAATATAAACTTGTAAAGTTGCGCGCTTCCAACCTGCACGCAACAAAGTGGTGACTGCTGAGAGCTGGAAATAGACCAAAGTCTTGAGAAGGGTTTAAATCCCTTTTATTCAAACTTTCGAAGTTACAAATGCGTGCTCTTGACGCTCACAAACTATGCCGACCCGGCGGTAAAATAAAAATAAGAAACTAAGAAAAGAACAGTAACAAGTGACTAACTACGAGGCTCTCTAAACGTAACTAACCTCACCGCGTTCTAAAATACCGCTGATAATTCAGCAAACTCTGAATATTACGTTGAAAGATTAACAATTTGCCGAGGCAAGCACACAGGTCGAAACGCGTGGTTCTTCAATTTCTAACTAGCCACCTCCACACTCGTGAAGCAAGAAAAGCACACCTTCGAACTCATTTCCTTTCTATTTAGGCCCACCAGCGGCCGAGCGGTAAAGTCGCTGAACACTGGTAGTTCGGTCCGAGGTTCGAATCCCGCGAACGGGCTGGCAGCATGGGCGTTTTCGTGGTTTTCCCCATGTGTAACGTGTATACGAGCCAGTTTCCCTTAGAAAGTCCTCCACGAAAGCATCCCTCCCCTTAGGCAGATAGCCCTCGTGTGCTTTGCCATAATTAAATACACCAACACACCAACACCTTTCTATTTAACTCAGAATACTTCCGCTGATAATTTGAATCCTTGCGCGTTCTACTAAAATTTACATACTCTGGCATTGGCATTTCCAGGGGAAAGTAAGGCTTAACAGGAAAGATAGTTTAAACTTAAAATAAATGTTAGTTAAAATAAATATAAATCCTAAATTTGCCGCTGCCGGAATTTGGAAAACTTGGAAGCAGGTCCTACAAACGACCTGTTGAAAAGTTTCTACAATTCTGAACTAAATTTTAAGAGCCTCGTTTACATAAAAAAAATCTGTTATCTCGCAAAAGGTATAATAAATTTCTGTGCATACTTATTTAAATCTCTCTTCTTACAGCAACTTTTCCTGGACTTCAGCAATCAATCTTGTTCTTTTCCTTCCAGCATCTGGAAGGAATAAGTATCAGTATCTTTCTAAATACATTATAATTTATACTTTCTTGACACTGAATAAATTTTTGCTTTTAAACGATGTATTTTTCTTAGTTACTGCTTAATTCACATTCATTCATTCAAGTATTCAAACATGAATTTAAATTTACCCTGGCTCTCCACCGTGTGTGGTGTCAAACGGGAATATTCGTGTTTTAGTATTGCAACACTTTCCCTAACCACAATGATTTGTTAAAATTCAATGACCAAATAGACACACCTTACTCGACATTCTACAACTCGATGAGCTACTTTAACCTTCTTAAAATTCAAGTGTAGGTGGAGAACCCTACAAAACACATTCGTTCAAACTTCCCCATCATTCATCTTTAGACATGCAGGCTTTCGCTCTAAAGCATGATTTTATCTACGGTTTAATACTTAAATTTGAATTCATTGCTTTTGAGTATTTACATTTAGCATCTAAAATTTTATGCTTCTAGACTAAATTCTACTTTTACATAATTTTGAAGTATTTACGTATATTTACAAAATTCTAATACATATGATTTTTTACAATTTACCATAAAATGAATAAGAGAAAAATAAATTTTTACTTTACTTATTCTTCGCCAAGCTGGCGGCACTGAAACTAAAGTTTTTATTAATACAAGAATACGAAGTTATTTTTATCTTCGGCCAAATTTTGGCTTTACCATAACAGAATTAGTCTTTCGACCAACAGAAACTGCTTGTTCTTAGATTTTGTACTTAAAGAAAATAATACTTTTGCCTCAGTTAAATAAAGTAAAACAAAACTAAGTCTCAACCGAGACACATTGACTTTCGTCAAAACATAGAACTTCGTACTTATGCATAACATTTCGGAACAAAAGAAAAAGAAAATTTATAGAAGATTTTAACTTATCTTTGAATTTTCGATGATTGGAACTCTGTCATTCTTTTCTGGCAGAACTGCTCTCATGTTATAGGTTTCATGGACGTCATTCTTCTCCTTAATGACCTCCGAGTGTTGTCCACGTTAATTTTTCTTTTTCATCCTCTGTATGCTGGCCTCTTGGAGTGGTAGTCGTCGGGTTGCTGTCTTTTCCGTTTTTCCTCTGGACGGCTGGTCTTGGCGTCCTCCAGTCTGGAGTCATTCTTGAATTTCTTCTGTTGGTGGTGGTATTTTCGTTCCTCCTGCTGTCTTTTTACTTTCGGAAACGGCGGCCTTGTTTGCACCTGACTTTCTGGCCCTGGGAGCGTTCTCCTTGATGTAGAGTTTCTACTGCGATACGTTGTAAGTGGTGTTTTACCTCTTTACCAAGCTTCCTTTACGCGGCGGCTTTGCTTTCTTGTTTTTCTTAAATGCTGGAGTCTGAAAGTTTTCGTTTCTTCTTTTCGGTATCGTCGCATGGGTTGTAGAAGGGCTAGGTTTCTCTTCAGTTCTCTGCTTCTTGGGTGGTGGAACGGGTGACGTTACTTCTGGACCTTCTACTTCTATTACGCTTGAGTCCTGCAAGAAACTTTTAAGGATTTCAAAATCATTTTGATTATAGTATTTTTTCACCTGGTCGGGACTTGCTTAACAGACTTCCCCTCTCTCGTTCTTAAGGTACAATACGACTCCTTTGATTTCCTGAATTACATAGGGGCCTTCAAATTTTGGAGCTAACTTTGCAGTAAAATTGTCTGATGCACTTGATAAAGAAAATTTCCGCTTCAACACTTTATCCCCAACTTTAAAATCTGCTTCACGGCGTTTTCTATCATAATATACTTTTTGCCTATTTCTTGCCGTATCCGACCTTTTAACCGCCTGGTCAATAAGCGTTTGCTCGTCTTTCTGTTTAAATTCTTGCTCTCTTTGTTGCACAAAGAATAATTTATCTGAAGGCGTAATAAACTTTCGGCCTAAAAATAATTCTGATGGGGTTTTTCCCGTAGTATCGTGATTTGCCGTTCTTAAAGCATAAGCTAACTCATTTATGTAGCCATCCCAGCGCTTGTGATGTGTGCTGACGTAACTGCGAATTATTTTTACAATGTTTTTATTAACACTTTCTGCTATGTTTGCCTGTGGTCTATACGGAACCATTTTGATATGGCGTATGCCAAGTCCAGTGCATTCAAATATTTGCCTAATGAATTGTTTACCGTTATCGCTAATGACTTTTATCGGTGCACCGTATTTTAAAATGTATCTGTGTAAGAATGCATCTGCGACTGTTTTGGCTGACGCGCGTTTAAGTGGAACAATTTCTGTCCATTTTGAAAAATGATCTACAATTAATAAAAGAAAACGATTTTTATTTAACTCACTCTGGGGGAAAGGACCAAGAAGATCTATGCCTAAAATTTCATTCGGAAATGTAGCGCGAATGCTATTTAAGTACCCGGCCGGACTGTAATTAATATCATTTATTAACTGACATTGATTGCAGGACGTGACATACGCAGTTACTATTTTGTATAATTGCGGGAAATATACCGCCTCGCGTACGCCTTTTAAAGTCTTTCTGACCCCTAAATGACCCGCTGTTTTCGCGTCGTGTAATTCCTTCAAAATGCTTAATTGAAGCGAGGCTGGGATGACTGGTTTGTACTCGAGATTTTCGTTTGTTGTTTTCTTATAAAATAATAAATTATGTATTATTTCATAGTTTTCTGCTCTATTTCTTATCGCATCGACATCTGTGTGCTCAAAGCTTTTGGGGTCTTTCAAATATGCATAGATACTTCCAAATTCAGGATAAGCTTTCAGTTCAGCGATAACTGTATCTCTAGAATCTAAAATGTTTGAAGTCAACACAGCGCATTTAAGTTCATTACCTTCATCGTCCAGTTTTATACGAGAAAGTGCGTCAGCTACATTGTTTTCCTTACCCGGTTTATATTTTATTCTGAGATTATATTCTTGGAGTTTTAAAGCCCATCATATTAACCTGGGCGTTAGGTTTTTCCCCGAGTAAAGTCTACCAACAGCCGCATGATCCGAAAAGACTGTTACTGGCGCTTTGCCGAAATAAACTCGAAATTTGTGTACAGCCATTAATACGGCTAATGTTTCTCTCTCTGTAGCTGTATAATTCCTTTGTGTATGATTCAACGTTTTACTAAAAAATGCCAAAGGATGGCTATTTTGCATAAGAACCGCACCCACAGCATAGTCCGACGCATCTGCTGCAATTTCCAGGTTTTCGTCCCCCTCCGGGAATTCCAAACAGGGGCATTGATGAGCGCTACTTTTAATCTTTCAAATGCGGTATTTGCTTCCGCTGTCCACGTGAATTTACTTTTCTTTCTTTTAATTACTAACAAGGGTTCAACAATATTAGCGAAATCTTTTATGAATGACCGATAATAAGAACATAACCCAAGGAAAGAAGAAAGTTTCTTGGCGGTGTTGGGAGGTGGGAAATTCTTGATTGCTTTTATTTTTTAATCTTGAGTTTCTATACCCTTCTGCGAAATTTTATAACCCAGATATTTAAGTTCTTTAGTTGCGAACTTGCATTTTGAGGCGTTAATTGTAAGACCGGCCGTTTTTTAATAATTTAAAAACTTCTTCTAAATCTTTAATATGTTGTTCCAACGTACTACTCGTTATAATTATATCATCTAGATAGATTAAAGTCGATTTTCCTAGGACAGGCTTTAGAACAATGTCCATAGCTCTCTGGAATGTTGATGGGGCCCCACACAACCCAAAGGGCATGCGTAAAAATGCATAAGTGCCCGATTTTATTATAAACGCGGTTTTATGTATGTCTTCGGGTCTCATAGCTATTTGATAGTAGCCCGACGTTAAGTCCAAAGTAGTCATGTATCTAGTAGATTTAATGTTTCTAATAATTTCCTCTATAACCGGCAAAGGGTAAACTGGGAATTTAGTAATACTATTCAGTTTTCTGTAATCGATAGCAAATCTCCAAGCCCTTTCATCCGAAGGAGGAAACTCGTTCTTTTTCCTACATAGTACGACTTGACTCGCGTACTCACTATTTATGGGCATTATTATTTTGTTCTTTAACATTTCCTGAATACGTTCTTCTATAATTAGTCCTTTCTGTTTATAATAACGATAAGGTTTAGTCCTACAGGGTTTGTGGGCAGTTAACTGTATCTGATGCGTAACTATTTGACAGCAGCTAGGCCGTTCTGAAAACAAGTTTGAAAAACAACTCGCCACTTGCTGGATGGCTTGACTTTCATGGTCATTCAAATGGCTAAGGTCAACTTGCGGTTGTTCCACTGGTTCCACCACCCTGCGGTCCATCTCCAGCACAATAGAACTGTCCTGAAAATTCAATTTGGCCCTCGCCGCCCTTAAAAACTCCATAACTAAAATAAGTGGATTTTGCAGATTCTTTACTACAAAAATTAATACTTTGAGGCTTTCATCTTTTACTTGAATGTTTAATGATAACTTCCCGATGCATTGACAGATTTTTCCTTGCGCCCCTATAATTTTTGTGTTTTTGTTTTTAAATAATCGTAACCTATAAAAATTCTTCTTGAAAAATGTATCACTCATAAAATTACCTTCTGCTCCTGTATCGATGAGGGCTTCTACTGGTACATCGCCAACCAGGACTTGTATAATTGGTAGAAGTGAGTTCTTTACTATGACCGTATTTAAGTGTCTTTTTGAGGGTTTTTTTAAAACTTCCGGGGTCTGGACCCTCGCTTTCACAGGCCCCTCTACTCGTTTAAAGCTTTCCTTTCAACTTCTGCCTTCTGGGTACGCGGACGTTTGTTTTCAAATTACCTTTTTGGGCCTTGACCTTCGAGGTTCGATGAGTTAGCTTGATAGCTCTTTTCCCCATAAGAGCGGTTTGCATTTCTGGTCTGCTCATTTGAAGATTGCCTACGGGTACTTTGAGAATATGTTGCCCCTCTAGCTTTTTCCGCTATTCTGCGATTTTGAAACTTGACCGCCAATTCGAAGAGCTCCTGCAATGTGCTTGGGTTTCTAATTTCAAAGTAATCTTCAACAGCAAGTAGTAATCTTGGTAAGATTATTTCAATAATCTCCGCGTCGGGTTTCTTCCCATACAGCATATCCGTCAGCTTAATTTTTCGCAGAATAAAGTCCGTTAACTCTTCTATATTCCGTTGATAGAAACTATATAGTTCGGATTCTAGCCTTGCTCGATCTTTCACTATGGGGAAGGCCTTTACTAACGATTTTTTGAAATTTTCAAATGTATATGTCTGGCCTCCGAATTCCCTTAATAAAAATTTGCCTATATTCTTCCACCATAGCGCGGCCTGTCCTCTTAGTGCAGATGTGCCGATGGCAACGTTTTGTCTTTCAGGCACAGGGTAGAGCTGAAAGTGATTGTCGAGGCTTTCTAGAAATATCGCCACCGAATTGTTTCCGTCGAAATTGACGTTTGGCTTGATTGACGCTCTCAAAGTCTGGACCAGGTATCCAAATTCTTCCAATTGGCTTGCCATTTCTTGTTGCTGTCCCGCGGCTTCCATCCAATTTTCGGCCATTTCAGTTCGACAAGTGTTCGGGCGCCAATGTAAAGTTGCGCGTTTCCAACCTGCACGCAACAAAGCGGTGACTGCTGAGAGCTGGAAATAGACCAAAGTCTTGAGAAGGGTTTAAATCCCTTTTATTCAAACTTTCGAAGTAACAAATGCGTGCTCTTGACGCTCACAAACTACGCCGACCCGGCGGTAAAATAAAAATAAGAAACTAAGAAAAGAATAGTAACAAGTGACTAACTACGAGGCTCTCTAAACGTAACTAACCTCACCGCGTTCTAAAATACCGCTGATAATTCAGCAAACTCTGAATATTACGCTGAAAGATTAACAATTTGCCGAGGCAAGCACACAGGCCGAAACGCGTGGTTCTTCAATTTCTAACTAGCCACCTCCACACTCGTGAAGCAAGAAAAGCACACCTTCGAACTCTTTTCCTTTCTATTTAAGAATACTTCCGCTGATAAATGAATCCTTGCGCGTTCTACTAAAATTTACATACTCTGGCACTGTCAATTCCAGGGAAAAGTAAGGCTTGACAGGAAAGATAGTTTAAATTTAAAATAAATGTTAGTTAAAATAAATATAAACCCTACAAACTAATAATAATAATAATTTGTTATACGTTGAACAGTTGTAATAATATTTGTGTAGCAAATACTAAAATCTAAGTCAAATAAAAATTAAATTTCTCATCACATTGTCAAAATGTATGAAATTTTCAAATAGTGAACTTCAATTATTTTATTACCTGCAATCCTGTTAAATTGTAAAGAAGGATACATCATTTACTATCATTTTTATAAACATAAGAATGATATATAAAATATTATAAAACTATTATATTTTTAGTTCATTTCAATAAAATGCAATCCATCTTGGTAGGAAACGTTTTAACATATAAATACTGTTATTTGCCAAAGTGAATAGGCTCTTTCAGTCAAAACTTTCAAAGAGAAGTTGGCTTTTACTTATATTATACATGCGGAAAGCCACAAAATTGTCATACAACTAATTCATTTGGACACTAGCGGTGCTTTAAATTAGAATGGTAGCCTAAACTTATCAACGTGACTGAAACTAGACAGTATGAATATTCAAGGCTGCGTTTTAGCTCTCAAACTTTTGCAACTGATATTTTTTGCATATTTTAAGTTCAGAAGTAAATGAAACAACGAAGAAGGTATGAATTATTACTTTTCTCAGAGGCTGATGCTAACTCTTTGTATATGATAGACTATGTCATCTCATAAACTGCGTTCAGCAGTTTTGAAGATTGTTGAGTTACAGAATGTGATATTCAGATTTGCCCACACTCTCACTCAGGTACCACGTGATCCTTTAAAAGAGTAAAACAACTGTTTATCATTAATATTATTTACGCGGTTTCTGATTATTCAGTTATGGCAAAGCACACGAAACCTACTTACATAAAAGGAAGGATGACTTCATGAGGTAATTTCCAAGAGAAATTGAATTGTGTTCACGTTACACATGTGGAAAACTACAGAAAACAATATATAGTCAGCCTCTTAGTTTCGAAGCCGGGATAAATTATAGTATTCAATAGCCATGACCACTCGTTCATTGGTGAGACAACATTTAACTTTAAAGGAAATGTTAATTGTTGCCTTTGGATTAATATTTCTGCTAGTAAAGGAATTGTTAATTATTAACTAATTAATATCATTGTTTTCAATCAAAAGCTTAAAATGTTAAGAAATAATATTTTACGAATGATAAAATATTTGCCGTAACGCTTTGCAGCTAGTCGGATTGGTTTGTGAGTATGAATTTTAGAGTTAGGAATTCTTCAATAATCTCCAGTATAGTAAACACATTGAGCGAAGAAGAGGTATAGTACACAAACATTACAAAACCAGAATTGCTTTTAATTTATAGTATAAAATGCAGGTAAAACTTGGGTAAATTTCAGTTTATGATGCATGATTCGGATTAAATGTTATAAAAACATGCTTGAACGCTCGATAATGAGAATCACCTCATCCACATTAGCATAACTTTGTGATTTCTATTACGTATTCCTTCCGCTAGAACATTTTCCTTATTTTATGCATGTAACAGAAGGGGGAAGTTCTTTGTTCAGTTGGAGAAAATGGCGAAAAGTAACAAAACAGCGCATCCCATTTTAGCATTTCTCACCTATCCCAAGTATCGAATTAATCTCCCAGAATTCGATAAGGATTAGGCAAAGAATTAATCACCATAGTAACCAGATCCGTAAATCTCGAGGGGTTCTGAGGCAGCGCATTGAGATTCCTAACGCGAAAATTAAAGAAGCAATGACAGTCAAAGATCTTATTTCAAATGGTAATTGAATTTTGTTGAAACGTCAGAAGGAAATTCACGTTTGAAGAAATGTTCCTTTCCGATGAAGAAATTAAATTTATAGCCACGAATATCAATTTTCTCATCTCAGTAACTTTATTTTCTTGACAAAATCGTCTTTGGAGTACGTCTCATTTCAGACTAATGAATTAAAAGTTGTCATACACTTTTAAAATTCACTCTGCTACTTTTAATATACTATACTAACTCAAATACTGAACAAAATAATTTCTTACAGCATTTAAATTTCAAGGCGTTTCAGAAGATATAAAATGACTACACTGAAAGACAGAATTCACATATCTGAGATAGATATGTTGAGAGTTTTCTCTAAGAAATTACAATAAATATCATACACACAAATTTAGACTAAAGCGCAAGACTAAGTTAACGTGTTGTCTTACAATATAATGTGTTAAAACAAGTTAAAATACATTTTTAAGTTTTGTTCAGAAATAAGGCATCCATGATTCGTAAAACTTTAAGAAAGCGACAATTTTTAG
Organism: Stegodyphus dumicola; assembly: GCF_044657685.1. Taxonomy (NCBI): domain Eukaryota; kingdom Metazoa; phylum Arthropoda; class Arachnida; order Araneae; family Eresidae; genus Stegodyphus; species Stegodyphus dumicola. The sequence goes on along the minus strand of NC_140771.1, from coordinate 145,154,541 downwards.
ATTTTTTTTCAGTTTGGAATACAAGCACAGCAGTTAATCTGATCATTTTACGATATATATCGAGTTATGTGGTTTGTTGCATAACACATTTCTAATACAAATTAATCTTTGAACTCACTGAAATTTAAAAAATTAAATGAAACAGGACATCATAAAAAAGAAAACCTGTCATAATTTAAAGCTTTTATGTTTGAGGCAGTTTGAGGCACATGCATAAAAATTCATTTAACCATTTTACAAAAACGTTCTAGTCATGTGATTTGTTTCGTTTAACAATTAGAACACATTTATAAAGTCTTAAAATTTAATATGCAAGGTTTATTAAAATGTAAGTTTTATATTAAAAATAGGATTTCAGATAAAATCTTTCGCAATTTAAAATATTTAGATAGCTTCAGGAGAAAAAATAAAATTTTGAATGAAATATTACATTTAAAATGCATAGTATTTTTTAACCAAAATGCATTTCTAATGGCTGAGCAGACTATTATGTGGTACTAAAATACTTAATACATGGCAATGAAAGTGACATTTCTAATGACTTATTATTAAAAAATAAAATATAATTTACAAATTATTAAGAAATTAAAACATAGCTTGTAGATCATTTAGTTAAGCAATGAACTATTTTAAAGTGAAAGATAAATTAAATGATAAATTCTCTGACAGGGTAACGTATTACATTGTAGCGATGACAAAAAATGAATTTAGTCACAGATTTTTTTAAATGTATTTTTTTAAATAAAAAATAAAAATATTTTAATTATATTATTCACTCAAAGGAAGGAAAACTAGATTAATTTTATTTTGAAATAAGTTTAATAAGGATCCATAATTATGTTTCATTAAAGTTTAGAGATCACTCCTTAATAAATGATAGAATTAACATTTCTGGATTTTCAAAGAATTTTATCATCTGGTTGTTTCATGTCAGTTTTTCACTGTTATAAGAAACAAAACTTATTAAACCGCTGCCAGTCGTATGGGAAATTCCGAACTCCAAATAACGTACTTAGATCAATATAAAGGTTTCCTAACTCATATAATAAAAAATAGCTTTTTCAATAACTTCCTCTTGCAGACCTTTAACGGAAATATTGAAAGAATGAATTTGAAATTTTTTGGATATATCTTATTTTTTAACTGTTTTATTCATTAAAATTATAATTTGGAATGAAATGTTTAAAGTCGTTTTAGGATTCCACTTTTACCGCGAGAAAGTTATAATCCCGAAGTAATAAAACAATGTTTGGATCTCATGGACGCTGATTTGTCTCCTTCCTATTTTGCAAGAAATCTGTAAAGTTGCTTTAGAATTTTTCGAAGCAAGGAAACCGAAGAAATTTGCTATGCCCTCTGCGAGATTTAAACTCCGGGGCTTCACGAAAACTAGTCGAGCGTATTCCTAGTTACACCACAAGGACATGCAGAAAGGCAGAAGAAAATACCTTGTAAATGAATAGGCAAAACAGTTGCACGTAGGAAAAAATCGTAGACAATGGATCTCATGAACGTCGACAATGAAGGCATAGGAAGAAATATTGGGTGATAATAGATTAAAATTCAAGGAGATAGTAGCAGAACTGGATCTGTACTAAACTGTTTTGGTCATTCTCCATTAACATCTTGAGATGAAAAAAATCTCGACAATAAGGGTATCGTGACATCTTTCAACATTTCAAAAATAACAGCGTGTCAATGTAATTCAGATACAGATGTTTGACGTTAAGGAAGTTAAGCAACTAAATTTAGCTCCAAGGAATTACTGTTTTCGACAAACTGAAACCTGACTTTTGCAGAAAAAGATTTATTAATTGATGATTATCGCATTGAGCAGAGCAGTTACTATTATTCTAGGGGCATCATTCCGACTTCGTTTCAGAGATAGTGTTGTTCATTTAAAGAATGAGGAAAGTGCATCTAGGTATAAGGAGAGATTGAAAAATAAACCTGCAATTTTCTACTAAGAATTATATCAGGCCGAAACCTTTTAGATCTACTTGCATACATATTTTGCAGTTTAAAATGAGGCAAAATATAATATTTATCTTTTATAAGAAAAATCTGTAAATTTCGAGTTGGAAAGTAGCTGACATCCTCCTCCGCAGTTGGCTGAAAATCCATCAAGCTTTCCAATGAAGTAATTATTTATTATGTTTCATTCGAAGTAGATAAATTTAAATGTGGAAGGAGAATAAGTCTTGTGTTTTCTTCTTATGATAAATTGTAATTTTTCTAGTACGAATAATAACAATAATCTTTTTATCCCTTCTTAACCATAATTATTTATAAAATTGTTTGGATACTCCTTTAAGTTCCAAACTATTTTCTCCTTTGTCAGTAAAATTTCTTTTCAATTTATAATTATTATTTGATTTTAATTTTCGAAAATATTATATTTTTACCTCAGTGGGGTTTAATAGAGATCGAGTTGTTGCATAATACAGTTCTAATACATATTAATCTTTGAACTCACTGAAATTTAAGATTTTAAATGAAACAGGACATCATGAAAAGAAAACATGTCATAATTTAAAGCTTTTATATTTGAGACAATTTGAGTTATATGCATAAAAATTCATTTAATCATTTTACGATACAGTTCTATTCAGGGGATTTGTTTCGACTAGTATAACTTCACAATTTTGAATTAGAAAAATGAATTTTGTGTCAGGAAATAAGAAATTAATAAATCTCTTATTACTATTTATTATTTTATCTAGGTTTCTCTACTTCCTCTTAAATTTCCTGCAAATCTTCTTTACTTGGGGAAGTAGATTCTTTTATAATCTTTTGCATATATCAAAACCTATCAACTTCAGTAAATGATTTTTATTCCAACCCCGTTTCCTTTACTTTCGAAAGCCTTACCTCACACTTTTAAATCATTTCTTTTCTATTAGCAGCGGCAAATAGCAAAGAAACTGTTGCTTTTTTCTTTCGTTATTTTATTCCATTTATTCAAGGTGTATTTCTAGATATATGGCTAAGAATATTTATTTATTTGAAGAATAAAGATTCTGTCAGTCACCATCGAAATGGTATCATTTGCTTGTAAACTACATATCTGTCTAAAGCTGAATTTTGCCTAGACTGAAGTTTAGGGTTAGCATGCTTCGCTTCCTCAAACTCAGAACAGTATTATTTCGACAAAGCATATTTTTAAATGCTGGTTATGACTAGCGTTATGATTGCTTAGGCTTTGAAAATTCTAGTATTAATCATGAAATCATAAGTTATAGAGTCAAAATTCCTTTTAGGAATTTTAATAAATTACAAGTTTATATACATTTCAGTTTAATGCGAAACTTTGGTACAGCTTTCTATACTTATATATCATATTTTAAATGCGTAAAAGAAGACACTGGAATTCTTGACAGCTTTCGGTAGCAGTCATGGATGAGGGTTGAATGCGTACAGATGAAGATGAAGAAATTGTTTTTTTTCAAAATCATCAATCCTAATTCTCACACATATCCATTTGGCTTAGCAGACAATTTTTCAATCATAATTAAATATTATAAATTTCTATGCACTTCTTATTCTATTTAATATGATAAATTTCTTAGTTTTTTTAAAGAAATGACCTAGGCATTTAAGCAAAGGTAAAGCGAAACGATGTTGACAGAGCAGCAGTTGGAGAAGGGAAGAAAGACGTAAGTCTGAGGTATAAAATAGAGCTAATCTGTGACTGTTTAATTTGAGGTTGTTTTATAACGTAGAAAAATCTCGAATTTGCGAGAACATATGAATTTAGGGGGGAGAGCACCAAATCTAGAATAGTTAATTTTGTGGTCGCCAATTATTTTTAAAGCAGCTACCGTGTTTTCTTATATCTTACATGTATATCTTACCTGTAGAATGAAGTAAAATCTTTAAATGCATAATAATTCCATTGAAAGCACTTCAAAACTCAGGAGGAATGGGAATAAAAAATATTTTAACCTTTCTCTTATTGATACCTCATCCTAGTCACTTTTTTGGGCGAGTAAAAGCAAGTATTTAAAAATATTCCATCCATATGATCTTTAGTATTTTAAAAGATAACACATATAAGTAGCAGCTGAAGAATAATATTCAATACCTGATGAGGGTACAGATAATTTTCCGAAATTTTCTACTCGAAATAACATTTAATACCTCTCAAGTAACTGAAAGTGCTATCCAAGAATTCGCTACGACCATTGCTTGACCGACTACCGGAAAGATGTATCTTTAAGCAGTAGCTCTTTAAAAGTTAGAGAAATGTAAGAAATTCATTATGTTTCTTTGTATGAGTTCTTGTGATACATTACAGTAAAGGTCAATTACTTCGGCATCCAGTGCTTCAGTCGCTCCGATAATCCGCAACACTTTCACCGATATTCCTGCCATAAAATAAATGTTACTGGCATTTGATTTGGCAATATCTGAAAAGTAAACAGTTGCTTCGCATCGTTTTGTCATTTTCAGTTAGTCTTTCATTCAAAGTTTTGCATTTATGAATCGTTTTATTTTTATGTAATTAACGTGTGTTCAGAATCGGATGAAAATACTAATAACAAATTTAAAAGAAAATATGCGAGTATAACAACTCACCAGAAGCAGGGTAATATTAATTCAACCCATGAAACAAACAGGTTTAAAATTTTACATGAATGTATAGGAATAAGTTTATGAAAAAGTTAAATCCTGATTGCCGTATTAAAAACACTTAAGTACTATTCCCTACAAATAATGCAATTTTCATAATTGCTGCTTTTAGGAAACAGGTTATAGAGTCATTTAGAATTTTTTCTATGTCAGGAAACTGAAGAAATCTGCAATGCGCTCGCTGGGATTCGAATTCTGGACCTCCCTAATGCACGTCGAGCATGCTTCCACTTACACCACAAAGCATGCGGAAAGGAGGGAGAAAATACCTTATATATTCTTCTTTTAAAGGGCGACTGGAGAGCAGAGGATCCAGTCGCCAAATATTGATGATGATGAATTATAATACAACACCTTTTAGTTCGGGCATCATTTGCAGGGTCTTCTCGTATATTTTCGATGTCAGGTAACTAAAGAAATCTACAATTTCTCTCGCCCGGATTCAAACTCCGATACTCCCGAATACGCAACGAGTGTGCTTCGAGTTACGCCACAAAGGCATGTGGAAAGGAGGAAAAAATACTTTATAAGGTAAACAACACAATATTGCAAAATTTGGCTTAAAAGTAGAAAGTGAAAATGCACAATAAATAGGCCATACTTAAAAAAACTAAATTATTACAGCAAGTTATAAAAAGAAACTGCAAAGATAAAAAGAGCGTAATTAAGGGTGAGTTAAGCGACGATCTCTTAAATTAACGTGTACAGAATTTGCAGGTAGCATATGAAATGGAAAAGAAGATTCGACCGGATCATTTCATTTGAAATGAAAATCGACTGACGAAGAATATTCGACCAAAGTACCTTGGCGTAGGCTAGAGATAATTATAAAGGCGATTCAAACGGAAAACTTATTTTTTTTATGAAGCAAATGAGAAATTATGAAAAAATTGTACGTGTGCACATATTCCAACGTTTAGGAAAAAGAAAATAAGGTAGATATGTGAACCAATAGGATGTATATCCTGGATTATTTTTCCGAAGGCATTCAAAGTGATTTTATTTCCAATACAATGATCCTGGATTGAGCACGGTCACACAATCACAATATGCCTGAAATCTCCTGTTTACTCTTCATTGCAACGCAAAATCGATTTTGGAGCAGAGATGCATAAGTTATAGGTCACTATTTTCCCTTTAATATTTCAAAATTATCCCGTTTACATTCTCGTAATCAGTAAACATGCTTTTACCAGTTGACTGAACAATCGTCTTCAATGAAATGTCGTAAATTACCTACATAACTTGTATACTTGTCTCAGGGACATATACTAGTTACAATGCTGAGCTTTCATTCTACGATTTTAATTGGTTCAAGATCTGCTGAAGAAACGCATCACAGATTGCTTCTCTAATTGCTGTTCACGTAGAAAATGAGATGGCCTGATTTTGTTTCCTTCTGATGTGATGCAGCATTATGTTACCACTGTTTTTCGTTCTTTGAGTTACAAAGCTAACTAGCAAATTAATTGCATAATGTTTGAGAATTTTCTTTCACTTTTAATATTTTCACTTGAATTATCTACCTAACTTTATGATATAAACCAAAAATTATATTACTGGAGGAATGGAGGGAGTATTAAATATTTATATCATTTGTTCATTATTTTTAACAGAAGAAAGGAAATTTATGAGGAAAGTGATGAATTTATTCCAACTTTATTCGAAAAAATTGTATTACTTCAACAAAAAAAATCTAATTACATATAATTAAATTATGAATAAATTTATTTGCTATTAACTTTTTCTCAGTAAATATATTTGCAGAATTATCAAACGGATTTTTTTCATTCGTCAAAGCCCTCAATGACACGGAGAAAAGTCATTTTGCTGAATTGTAGAATTTTAGTCTGATAATACAACACAATTCAAAATCCAGCAATCCGCTTGGAGCCCCGAACATTCCTAACTGTCGAGCTTTTGCTTAGGGCGTTACTCGAATGGACTCTACTCTAATCTACAGACATTTTTCAAGAAATCGCAATGCAAGCTGCTAATATCTCCACACGATGACAGCAGAATTTTAAAGATTAATGAAGTTTTCGATTATTCACAAATACTTCCGAATGCAAAACTACTATTAGAGTACATAAGCTTTAAGGAAGAATCTATATTTAAAAGCTATGGTTTGATTTCTGAACATGTAAAAAAATAAGCAAAAAAAAAAAAATGTAATGCTTTTAAATTTTCAATAAAATAACGTAAATATTGCCTTTATTGATGTTCCACTGCAGATTTAAAAAATTATTTTGTTGACAACACGGATTCTGTATTTCGTGGCATCATTCCAAGCTTCATTTTAATTATTTGAGGCTATGTCTTTTAATAAACTTTCAATTATACCAAATCAAAAACTGAAAGGTTTCAGAATTTATATTACTAAATTAGATTTTATATCACGATGGTATTAACTGTAGATATACTATTAGATTCTATATTAGTATTGGATTCAATTTCATATTACTATTGGACTGACGCTCCTTTCGCGTAAAAATATTTTAAAACAGCATATCTTTCGAATTTCCGATAGACAGACAGGCGCACTGGAGAGAAAAATATTTTATTCTGAGCAGTGTGTTGCCACTGCTCCTATTGAAACCGTTGAGTTTCTTTATCAAAATTTTGTTGAAGTTTCACAAAATGTGAAATAGATAATAAAACAAATTTGGTATTCAAGAATCGGGCTTCCAGGTTCCCATATTCGGTTGGAGGACTACGTTATTCAAAATTTAGGTATCTCTGTTTTTCACAATGCGAGAAAGATATATGCATTCATACAGATTCTTTATTATTTTTTCTTTAAATAAATATTTTTTTTCTTTAAATGCAGGACGATAATAATTGGTGACAACAATTTGAAAAGTGATACAGCGGTTTATAGTTTTCCCACCCAAAATGCCATTTTGAGACTAATAGCGCTCATGCGTTAACGCCCGTCTGGGCTAAAAAATCTGAAAGCTTTCAGATTTTATATTACGCTCTAATGAGCGTTTTCTTCATTTACGCACACATACGCATTTCGAGAGCATTTAGTCTAATGTCTCTTTGAGCTGAAAATATTCAGAAACAGCATAGCTTTAGAATTTCTGATAGATAGTCTCGCACGCTAGCAATAAAAATATTTTTTACCGTACAATGTTGTCACTGCTCGCTTTGAAATCCATGAGTGTTTAATCAACAGTTCGTTAAAGTTTTACAAAATATGAAATAGACAATAAAACAAATTACAAATTCCAAATTCGGGCTTCAAGGTACCCATATTCCGGTGAAGAACTGAGCTATTGAAAATTTGATGGATCTAAATACAGTTGCCTTTCCACAATGGAAGAAATATACATACATTCATGCAGGTTCTTCATTTTTTAATTTCTTTAAATATAATACAGGGCGATTATATCTGGTGGCAATAATTTGAAAAATAAAACAGAATTGAGTTTTGCGAATAATATCCCTTCTGGGCTAACGCCACTTAGGACTAAAAAAATACTGTTCCTTACGTATCACTTAATATCACTTGCAAGCTATGTACTAGAAACATATTTCTGCGCTACGTATATTGAAAACTACTTACATATTATTTACACTAAATGCCATTTAACTGTTCTTTCAGGCATATTAAAAAAAAGCTATCCTAATTTTTGTAGCCTTCACTCAAACTATGAAATATATATTTACGTATACGTATTCCCCTTCACATTTTAAAATAGCTTGTAAATTCAAGAGTTTCACTGTGCTTTCGTATTATTTAAAAAATTACAAAAGTACGCCAAAGTTTCAAAAAACTCAAGTAAATGTTTGGTAATGGCTAATTGTGTTACTTTTTGAAAAACTAATTAAAGAAAGCATAATTTAAGTATTTGTTGATAATATTTGTGATAAAATAAATCTTATCTGAAGTTTCATAAAATTTAATATTTTTAACCCTTTTAAAATAATTCATAAAAAATTTCAGGCAAGCTAAATACTTCCAAATTTAGGAATAAGTAAAAATTTCCTCCTTCGACCCTTAAGGGATTTATTAAAATAATTAATTAATCGACCAAAGTCATTTCGTATAAAAGTTGCCTTCTACCTTTCAGATGATTACGAAAGAGGGAAAAAAAGGATTAGTCTTATATCCTAAGTGATTTGCTAGAAAATGAAACTGCAGTGTTTAGAAGAAAAAAAGGTTCTGTCTGTACAGAATTAAAAATGTTCAAGGGAAAAAAGAACGTTTTTAATTCATTCAATTCCATTAAAAGAGGAACGGTTCTAAATCCCAGGGGGATCAAAAGTACATCGAAACAAAAAATGTAAAAAATAAGATGTTCTTAGGTCGAATATGCATTGATTTAATCTAGAAGCGTGCTGTTCGGGAGAACTATCTTTTTTTTTCACAAAAAGCAAAAGAAATAAAGTAAATGAAAATTAAAAATAGATGAAACTTCGTATGCGATAAGGCTTAGGTTAAACAGACTTGGATTCTTCGTTTTCTTTCACAGGGTAAATAGGTATTTTTCAAAAGAAGAACATTAATCAAAATATTTCAAATAATTATCAGACCAACTCTAAGAACTCCAAAATATTTGATGAAACAGAGCAATTTATTCTATGCTATTTATTGTTAATTCCAACTAAATACATTATATATAATATGAACAAAATGCATATCGAACATAAAATGTTTACTTTTCCCCCTTTATTGTTTTCTTTTCCTATTTAATTTTTTCTTTAAATATTCAAATAGTTCATTCTATGCAAAATGCAAGTACTGTAAAATTACTGTGCGATTATTACTGAAAAATACTGAGGAAAGTTTTTTTTTCCAATGGCAGGCCCAAACTGTCCACAGACATTGGCCACTACTAAGGCCAGAATCGGTGGTCACTTTATTATGGAGGTACCCAATAGGTGGGCCACCTTTTCCTCCTATGAAAAGTTCGACAAATACAAGCATGTTTTCTCCAGGATTCGAACTCGGAGCCCTTTGGTATCGCAGTCGGCTCTCCTAACCACCATATCACCTGGGCGGCAGTACTAAAGAAGGTGCAATGGTATTAAAAAATTACATATTTTCCCTATAAAACGTTGTAACCACTATCAAAGCACACACCAAGAAATCAAATTATTTGAAGCAGAAATTCACAGACATAGTCACCTATTATTTGGACATAATATGCTACATTACAGACATGGTAATTTAGCATATTCATTCATCAGCTCCATAAATAATATAAGACAATAATATAGAGTCACAATAGAAGTCTTTTTTTTTTTTTTTTTTTTTTTTTTTTTTTTCACTTGAATTTCATTTATTGGGTTAAAACAGCCTATGCCTATGCTGAAGAAACCCCTATTGGTTGCATTTATTATTATTTGCACTGCAAGCTACTAATTCATGGTTCTAATTTATTAATAATATCTTTTAAATTTCAGTTAAACTTAATGTAGGTTACGTAATCATCAATTATTAGTGCTGTCATATGTCAACAGAAATCAAACCGGTCTCTTTATGAGCGTTTTATCTTTTTCGATATAAACTTTTTATCAGGCGATTTATATTTTAAAGGCTGAATAGGAACTAACAGTTTCGATGCAGCTAACAAGTTTACAGATTTAAAAGTCTTTCTTCTGAATCATTTGAATGACATATCATTTACAGTTTAACTTACGTTTCTTTAAAAAGTTTTGTTTAAATGTTTTAGAAAAATTTCTGAAGTAACAGCTACTTTTTTATTTCCTAAGAATATAATTGTTCCAAGAAATGAGGGAAAATGACTTGCGATGCTTTGCTAATTTATCCAGGCAGTTTTAATTAGTAAACGTCGATATTTCTTGACTTCCCATCTAAGGTTTCTTTTTCGTTTCTGTATTTTAAATTTAACAGGCTAAAAAAGCTATTTATTAGTCTCGAAACACGATTTTCCGTTGATTCACTATAAATGTGTTGTTTCACTTTTCATGTGAGTTTGATTCTATTTCGCAAAATGTAAGTTATTTATATATCTTTGAAATTTTATCTGTCTGTTGTTGATTGACAAACTAAGCTATTTAAAAGCAATAGATACAGTTCTTAAGAAGATTATTTTTTTGCTTTTTAATATAGCTGATTTAAATAAAAATCATTTAATTCATGACATACCAATTAAAACATTAAATATTTTTACAGAATTATATATTTTTCACTCCTTTAAATGTATATATATAATGTTCTCACGCTGGTCTAAATGCATAATCATCTAATATTCTATCAAATGTTTCGCTATTCCACCACGGCCATCTCTTTCGATAATCTTCACCGATAAACCATGTTAAACTTTAAAACAGCCCTTTTAGGATATCTAAAATTTGAACACTTTCAGATTTATTTTTGTTTAATAGAAAAGCGTAAAGCAGCGTTAGTGACTAAATGTTTAAAACCAAGCAGCATTGTCATTGTTTCAAATGTTCCAACACTTGGAAATTTGCGCATTTATCAGAAATGCTCATCTGTCATTTAGCTGTCTTATTACCGAGGACGTTGCCTGTTGTGTACCACAGGGAGAGACCAATTCCTATACCTTCGAGACAAGAGTAACTCTGTCGCAGTTATGTTAGAGAGCATTCCGGAGGATGGATTCGAAAGTCCTCCCCGTCTTACTTTATCATCAAACTTCTCGTGAAGATTTTCAGGTTAAAAGTATTTTACGTGCTTCCATGCCGCAAAGACACTATATACACTTTTAAATATCCAAGCATTTTCCAACATTCGAACTTAAGGCTGTGGTAGTCGGGTTCTTACCCCCATGCCAGCGGGGCAGCTGGTGTATTGGTAGTTCATTCCAGATTATAATCCTAGTCTTTGTAAGGAATGCCTACGTGTAGTACTCATGTTTTCCAAATGTATAGGGTAAATAGTATTAAGTATAATGGATAGTGTAAATGTAAGTCTTATATAAAGCCTTTTTACGATGGTCTCCGCCGAAAGGCATTTAGCCGAACAGTTGCTTTGCCATAGTCAAACAGCTCTTGTTTTCATCCCGTTTTAATTGTCCTTAATTCCTCTGAAGTTGAAAATCTGCACTGTAAGTTGCATGGACGCATAAGAAAAAGTGTTAATTTAAAAGATTCTTATATTGTATTATACATTTAAATTCGACTTAATTTAAGCACTAATTTTACCCTCTTTATCTGGCGGACGAATCATCTACAATTACAGATTTATTCTACTTACAGTTTGAAACATAGAAACGGAATAATTAACATTTCTTGTAGAAATGAAAGATAAAGATGATTTAATTTATTTACAAGTCAAAAATCTAAATTTAGACGCTAGTGCACGGCTCTGATATTTCAGCACTCAGAACATAATTTTCAAGTAGAAGGAAACTTCCCAAAAGATAGATCTAATGCTGGATATTAAAATTCGGAGTTTCGAAATTGTCAGCTGCAGTCTTGGCTCTCCTAAATCTAGGTTTTTTGTTCTTAATTAAAACTAATCTCATTTATCTGTTCTGGTGGAATAAACAAATCTAGAATACTAGTACGGAGGATATTTTAACCTAGAAATTAAAAGTTAACATAGAGAACGTAAATTAAAAAAACCTATAATTTAAATTTGCAAAGAAATTTAATGTTAATTAAAATAAACAATAAACTGTTTTTTATTTTATTATTTTCCTATAGAGTTTAGAATTCTTTTTCAGTTGTTTATGTAGTTTCTTGTTTTCTTGATTTGTTACTTTATTTTCTGATTCTGCTGAAGTTTGTTATTCCTTTTCATATTTTTTCAGGTTTTCTTTTCTTTCCTTACTTTCGAATTGCTTAGCTACATTCACTAGCTTTTTTCCTTGTCGTGATTTCCGTTTTGACTTACGCAAGCATTCTTCTGCGGTCGTGTTTTAGTGATTATTGAAAGGAATTATAGAAATGTATAAAGAGTTTAAAATTCTCAATTTTAATAGATATATATTTCTTAAAATTTGCTGGGAGTAATAAGCTCAAATTAAATATATGCAAGAATAATTGATGTTGAAAACACACTTAACTTGTTAAAAGAACTTAAAATAATACAGCAAAATATAAATGAAATGTTCAATAATCATGTAATATGCTAAATTAAAACACAATTTTCAGATTTTTAATAGAAACTCAATTTACATATGTGTGTTTGTATGTGTATGTCTGTGCGTATACACTGAAAAACCGAAAAATTATGACAACCTGCTTAATAACGCGGTGCACGACCTTTGGCTTGCAAAACAGCTGAAACTGGCCTTGGCATGGATGCCACAAGTTCTTGGTAGATGACTGGAGACAGGTTGTACCAAATGTCTAAGCAGCAACCACGCAAAATCGAGAGATGAACTCTTATGAACTCTGTTTGAACTCTGAGCTGCCACTCCATGACATCCCAAATGTACCCTATCGGATTAAGATCAGGTGAGTTAAGTGGCCAAGACATTAATTGAAATTCGTCTTTATGCTCCTCGAACCACACCACTACAATTCGAGCCTTTTGACATGGGCGTTGTCCTACTGGAAAATTCCTTTGCCAGTTGGGAAGACAGATGACATTAAGGGCGCAACTGATCCGTAATTATATTCAGATAGTCCTCAGGTTTCATGGTCTGTTCTACCACAACTAAAGGTCTTAGAGCCGTCCATGAGAACTTCCCGGAAAGCATAATAAAGCCCCCACAAGCCTATGAATGACATGCTGTAAGAAAGCAACTATTCGCCTGGAAGATGTCATGCTCGACATTATGAATGAGAAATCGTCATTTATCCGATCAGCAACTGTTTTCTACTTATCCATGATCCAGTCTCGATGTTCCAGCACCCACTTTAGGCATGGCTGACAATGAAACTTGGTCAACAGCAACACGAGTTGGAGATTTGAGCGTAGTCATATATCCAACAATGTACACTGAACTGTGTGTTCTGAAACACTTTTACTTGGACCTGCATTGTACTGGGCTCTCAGCTGAGTTATTGTCTGGAGCCGATTTTGCTGTACCAAGTGAGACAGTCTCCGACATCCTTTTTCTTTGATGACGCGTGGATAGTATCTACTGGTGATTTCACAGTCATTTATCCACTTTGCATAAATAATAGCATCGACAGATCGTGAAACACCTACTAGTCGTGTAGTTTTGGAGATACTCGTTCCGAGTCATTACAATATGTTCTCTATCAAATTCGCTTATATCAGCATCTTTTCTTCAGTCACAAAAGTAAGTACAAGAATGATTCCTTACCTTCTCTAGCAGCAGTTAAATACCATTCTCATTTAACCACGTGCCATCCGTGTCATGCAATCGAGTTCACTGAAAAAATATGGATATGGTCGTAATGGTTTGGCATATCACATATAAATACTGGAAGATCCAGTGTAAAAAATAAGTGTAAAAAAGAAATCAATAATTCGAAAACTGTAGTCAGTAGCACGATAAGATTTTTACAGAAATGCGCAGAAAGACATGTGTGTTTTTGAATAATGAAAACCTTTATTGCCAGGATAGTTTCAGGTTGTGTTTCAGTTTCGTCAGAAATTCATACAGTGGCGCAGCAAAGTTCACAGCTAGGAATGCAAATGTTTAATTTGACGGCCAATAGACATCACACTGAACAGTCTACACAAAATCTAAAATATTCAGTTTTAAATCCTGATACATGATGGCAAATATGACGAATAAATCTTTTTCCTATGGCCAATAACCTCTATGCATTTGTGACCTATGTGAATTCTATTAGATTCTTCTATTCTCTGTACAATAGTGTTCCAATGTGAATGGTCTGGAGATTCTGGTAGTCGCAGGAAAGAGAGATCGAGGAAATAGTCATCATCAGATGTCGATGGCAGTATGTGTTGGGCAGAACTTAAGGGAAGGCATTCTATTTTTCATGAATTAATTTTACCAGTAAGAATATATGCTGCCACCTTAAAGAGCAGCATAACGATCGATTGAGACAGTTCAAAATGTACTACTAATAGTATGCAGCTATACTTAAATTTATTAAACATATTCATATGTATTTCCTATGATAGGCTACATGTTAGAAAATATTCTGTGTTCACTTTAAGAATATAATCAAAATTTACAACTGCACAGTACCCGACTTTAAGAATTCAATTTAGAGAAACCATTTTCAGTGTTTCGAACAAACACCTGTCCTTCCAGAGCTATAAATATTTCATTCTACCAATAAATCTTTTTCCTATGGCCAATAACCTCTATGCATTTGTGACCTATGTGAATTCTATTAGATTCTTCTATTCTCTGTACAATAGTGTTCCAATGTGAATGGTCTGGAGATTCTGGTAGTCGCAGGAAAGAGAGATCGAGGAAATAGTCATCATCAGATGTCGATGGCAGTATGTGTTGGGCAGAACTTAAGGGAAGGCATTCTATTTTTCATGAATTAATTTTACCAGTAAGAATATATGCTGCCACCTTAAAGAGCAGCATAACGATCGATTGAGACAGTTCAAAATGTACTACTAATAGTATGCAGCTATACTTAAATTTATTAAACATATTCATATGTATTTCCTATGATAGGCTACATGTTAGAAAATATTCTGTGTTCACTTTAAGAATATAATCAAAATTTACAACTGCACAGTACCCGACTTTAAGAATTCAATTTAGAGAAACCATTTTCAGTGTTTCGAACAAACACCTGTCCTTCCAGAGCTATAAATATTTCATTCTACCAAGAAAGAGTTTCTGAAATCATGGCTTGAAATTTTATTGAAGATTGATGTTATGGTGTTAATTGTTTCAACAAAGAAATATTTTATCTATTTGGCACTGAAATTTAAAGCTTTTTTGCAGTCTTGTAAATTAAATTCATTCTCCAAGTAATAAAAGAAATGGAAGAGCCATTTCAGACGAGGTGGCAACAGATTACATTGCTCTTGTTTTATGGTCACGTTGAGGGAATGTACATAAAATGAGTTTTCAACATCAATAAGTTTTATGAACTTTGCTGATTCGTTACTACGTCTGAAGAATTGAAACTGTTTCCTAATATAAAATGTTGATTGAAGCATTTCTACTGTTATTGAATTATTATCGTTAATTTCAATTAGGATGACGATATTATCGACTATTATCAATTAGTGCAAGTAATTTAGGTATAATTTAGCTATCAATTAGTGCAAGTAATTTAGGTATAATTTAGCTATCAATTAGTGCAAGTAATTTAGGTATATATTAGACCAGGCAATTCATTCCGGAATGTACTCAAGGGTTTACTACCTTAAGGAGGATTATTTTCAAGGAGGACTTTCGAAGAAATACTGTCTAGTGTTGATGAAATCCTAGCGCGTATTAAACTTATTTATTTGGCTATTATTAAACAAGAATGCTAAAGGAATAATTCTTAAGAAGAAGCATAGGCTCATCTATAACTTTAATAAAATTTTATATTCTTGAATCAATTACATTTTATTACGATCAAGCGATTTCAGATTACAGAGATATTCGATTTAAATTATAAAATACATATTTTTAAAAGCAGCGCACCTAAAATGACCTATCAAATAATAACATATAACAATAGCCTTAGTTCTGAGACTTATTTACAAAATAATGACCAGTGCAAAATGAAGAAAAATTATTGAGAAGAGAAACTTCTCTATATCGGGTTATCCGGAACGTTCTGCGTTCAGTTTATGTTAAATAAAAATAAAGTAGTACGAAACATAAGGCTCTCTCATTGGAATTACATAAGCACCATTTTGTTCTGTAATTTTTTGCCTCCTCTCATGCAGCTGGAAAATTCCTTTTTTAAACAAAGTCATTAGGTTTATTCGTGAAGCAGTTACCGATGTGCTGCTTGACATTCGCTTAAGAAGTAAACTCCATGTCACTCAGAGCATTTTGAAGTGACCTAAAGAGATGAAAATCCGACAGGGTAAGGTCTAATGAACACGGTGAGTGACACAAAGCATCCCAGCTATACTCAATAAGTTTTTTGTCTGACATTCATCGAAACGTGGAGCCGAGCATTGTCGTGATGGAGTACAACTCGTCTAAGACTGATCATTTGCGGGCGCTTTGCTTCGATTTTTGCTTTGAAAACCGCAATTTAGGAATATTATTCATCCGAATTTATTGCCTGATTTAGTCGTCAAATTTTAGTGCACACAGTTCTTTTGTAGTCCCTCCATTCACAAATGATTACTTTTTTGGGATGCAGCTTCCTTCTGCATGTTACTAAAGCAAGTTCGTTTGGACTGCCATATGATCTGATTCTTCTAACATTATTGTATATTATCCACTTCTAATTTCAGGTAATGAGCCGTTTCAAAAACGAATCTTTATTTTTTCAGCAAAACGTCATATGCCAAAATTCGAGCAAACATATTGTTGCGTTTTTCTCTTCTGCTGACACCAGTTGTTACGTTATTTTCTCCCTGTTCGTACCGGGTTCGTAGATTTGGAGTGAATAACGACGACACTTGATGAAGTATCGAAACACACTTTATTTACCAATATTAATCAGACAGCTCCAAAATCCCTTTTACAGTCGTCCAACTGTTATAAACACGCTGACACGTTCAGCGACACAGCTTTCACACTGTCAGGCAATAACGGTGGAGACAGCTGCACCGCAAACACCCGAGTACAGCTCCCAACTCTTCGATTCAGTCGTTCTCGGAACTCCACGTACTCTCGAGACTCTCCACGCGATGCACTCGATGATACACAAGAATATAGCTCTCGACTCAGCACAGTCTAAGACAAAACTCGACGATGCACTAAAGACTCTCTCGATTCACTCGACGACCAACTCGGCGCTAGACTTCGAGACACTTGCTCAATGACTGACTATCAGCTCGCTAGACGAGGCACACACACTAACTGACTGCGGACCAGCAGGGTTTATATAGCTTTCAGCTTGTGTTCGGGAACATTCTGGGCTAAACCGGTAAGAATTCGTTCCAGAAGGTTCTCCATCCGTCCATGGTGTATCGCGAATTTTGACGTTAAATGTCGCCCAATGGGGCAACTCTGTTTCCCTAGTCATTTTATGGCAACACTAAACCTGCTTTGCGGGGAAACCACCTTACCGCGCCTGTACATTTCGTAACACTATGTTGTTCTGTTAAAGGATAAGGTACCCATAAATAGTAGCAGCTTATGAACCCAGTCTTCTTCAAATGATAATGTGCTGTATCTTTGGAATATTAGTCTGATAGTTCTTCAATTGTAAAACAGGAATTTTAAACAAGTTTCTTTTAATAGGCCCTTTTTTTCAAGGACTAAATTTCCACGCTTAAATTTCTCAAACCATCTTCGAACTGAACATCAGAAGCACATGAAATTATTTCATTCCAAAAGTTAGTGCAGTTCATATCTTAATGAGTTTGGTTTCATAGAAAGTGATCTTTTCATATGTGGCAAAACTGGCGATACAGGCGAGAGTTGAGACGCATGGACAGTTAACACCTGCAAAAACAAGCATTAGTATCTTACATCCAGGCCTGTAGTTCTCATGCTCTTATTATTTGTTACAAAGAGGCAAAATTGATCATTCACTATCGCCAACCAAACTGCAATATTTTATAAACAGTAAAGCACCATGCATCACCTTCATCTGTATCTAACCAGTGCATGTAAATTCTTGTTAACTTTGTAATTTTTCTTTGCTTCATATTTAATGCTTAAGTATTTGTAGTTATTTCATCTATATTTGTTATATACATCTATACTTGTATCTAATCCTCGCTCATTATACCTGAGTGCTCAGCTAATACTGTAATACAGTTATAGCAGTATTACCACTTTGTACATTCCCTATTTGTTCCTGTCCTTCTTTAAATATTTCTTAATTTACATGATCGAACATTGCACCAGCATTATTTTTTTTCTCTTTGTAATCGTAATTAACGGAATCGAAACTGGTTCACTACTTCACTATCTATAACTATCAGAAAATTCAATTGCTACCAGTTAATTAATTATACTGAATTCTCTCGTGGCAGCCATTTCCCTAAGATGACCACTTGAAATTAATTAATATTTCTAAGAGCATGGAGAAGCACAGTTCTAAACAAATCAGATTGTAAAATCTATATCTTAAGATTTAAATAGCATTAATTTTTTTCCGAATTTTATATTTTATAGAGGCTAATATTCTCATAAAAAGTGTCTCTTATTTACAAAAACTTCTTTAGAAGGCTTTGAGACTTTAAATAAAAAAATTAATGAAAACTTTAAAAAGAAAGATTTGGCTCAATATGTTAGTAATGGCGATAACCCTGGATCCCATTTTTCCTATTAGTGCTACAAGTAACACAACATAAGAATAATCGAAATTTTTAATTTAACACATTCTTAAATATTAAAAGCCAAATACTTTTACTGTAGTACATTAAATATCTTGTACATAAAAATAAAAACATTTAAAGGGATAAATGCAAATTTCTAGAAAATGCTTTTTATAAACAATAGTGTAAATAAATTATGCGTAGGTAAAATTTGCATGCAAAATATCTTTTCAATGGATTTTTACTGCTAATTCTTTGTTTTTAGAAAAGCAAGTTCTTATATTCTTCTTACTTGATTTGTTACAACAGTCACCGTAATGAAGCTATTAATCAATTAGCAAACTTCGTATATTATATTGTTATGAATTCTACCTCTTTCGGTTTCTTGTGGCCATTGTTTCCGTGTATTTTGTTATAGAATCATACTTACTTTATGTGAGGATCTATACTTATTTTGCTGTAATAAACACTTTTTTATAGCATTTTAATTTTACAATCCATACAAAGAGTTTCTTTATCTGTCCTGTATTTTATTAATTTTGGCTTGGCAAAATCTTTCATGAATTTCGGAAGAATAACATATTTATTTCGTTGTTTTGAAGATTTGTATTTACCTATTTTGATACGTTTTATAATTCCTATTGGGAGTCTGGCTTGCTCTTAATTTTATAACTTTAAGGTTTTACCAAACACAATTGAAGGAAATCTCTTCCGAGATATTTCTTTATTTCTCCAGTTCACGGATATTATATAAAAAATTTGAGAGAAATCTTTGTTATAAATATAAATCTCTTACACAAGCAATCAACTAAAAAAATGAATATTCATATCTTTAATAATTATTTTCTCTATTGAAAAATGAGCAAGCCTGCAAATGAAGTTAATTTACCATGAAAAATATCATAGCAAGCATTTCTTCCTACCTCTTTACTTTGTCACTTTTAACAGAATATTCTAAATTCAAGATTTAATATTCTACATTTGCATTTTCTGGGGGAACTATTTATTAAACTAATAGACCTATCATAATTATTTGACTTTGAACCTTTCCTGATATTCAACTGAAATTTACGAATCACAATTTGCTTTAATTACATATTATGCTTAGGATTTTTGTATTTCTTAACATTTTATATGATTGAAGCTTTCTGAAACTTTAATGGTAATGTCTCACTGTAGTAGACTGCAATATGAAAAGTTCAAATTACATTTCATAGTAAGTTTTTGATTTATTTTTAATTTTGCTATCCTTGAGAGAAACTTCTTATGATAAATAAAATCTTCCACTATATTCTGTTTGTTGTACTATTAACGCAGTGAATAATATTTTGTTTTATTTCAATAGTTGCTTGCATTGCCCTTGATTTATCCTCTTATTATATAAGCATTATCCCTGCAACTACCTAACTTCCTTAACACTCAATTTCCGAGCAGAAACTGTTAAGTCTGCCTGTCTTAGATCTAGCCTTTAGAGGCCATAAAAGGCTTTTATATGACCAGCTATAAACATCTCAGCTCTGTATGTCAAAATTTAAGAGCGGGGTGATGGCAGCCTCTGCTTTCATGCACCATTGAAGAATTTCCGACTTGACGATGGCTAGGATAAAACTATTTACGTAATGGTGTATGGTACTTCTAATGTTGGACGAAATGCGTTTTTAAGCATCTTATATGAAGTTCAAGAATAACTTTGGGAAAGAAAGTGATTTACTGATACGAGTATAAATATTTTAAATATCCAAGAAAGTTGAAACTTTCCTCTTAAATCTTTGAATACCGATATGTTGAATAGAAGAAAACTAACTACTGATCATGTAAATTATTTACAACCAGGAAAGTTCGTAAAGAGCTCAAACATTCTTGCTTAAAGTTCGTAAAGAACACATATTTTTCGCTCGTATATTATGCAGATGAAGGTTGTTTCTTGATCCAGTACTTGTAAATAGATAGTGCTTGCATTTACGTACTTATTTACGTACCGTTTAATTTCTATCATAAACAAATAAGCTTTTGTGATCGTGTTATTAAAGTAGAACTGTCACAGAGAAATGGAGCTGCCATGTGGATTTTATACTTCAATGGTATATGTAAGTATAACACCAGAGCAGTTTTATCGAGGATTGACATCATTTTCACTGCCGATGGTGAAATATACCAGACCGCATTTGTAATTTATATGAAACGTTACAAGTACAAAGATTCCTTTTTGAGTATGCGCAGAATGTATTAGCATGAATAGCTGAATTTCGTTAAATTTCTGCGATTATATGAAATGGATAGAGAAAATATTTTTATGCCTATCGGTTATTCAAAACGACATTAAGAAATAAAATAAAATCCGAAAGATTTCAGAATTTATATTCCCAAAGGGGCGTTTCTTTAACGTTTTGTGTGTTACCTTTTTTTTTAAATTTTAAATACAATGTTACTTATGAATATTCCTGGCGTCATAAATAAATCTGATAATCTACTCATCGAACAAAATTTTAATCAAGATATGTACACTGCGCTAAAAAAAGGGGGGGACAGTTCTATATCTATCATAAAATAGAAGACGTACGACGTTAGCGTTGTGAAAATGCTAAATAGCTAAGTTTAAGTCCAATGTATTCAGTAAATAAAACAAACAAATTAAGTAACGTTAAATCTCAAATATTTATTTATTGAATAAATCATTAGGGTTGTTACATATTGAAATGGTCATCTTAGAAGGTGGCAAAGTTGCTTAAATTGTTAACTATAACAAAATAACAAAAATGCCTTCATTTGTTTCTAATATTACGATTATCATCGGTGGCCCCACACAAAACAAAAGGTAATACGAGGGTTGGGGCAAAAGTCATGGCAACTATTTTTTTCCTTGTAGATATGTGAACAGATCACAAAACGTATATGTGTTGTGTGGAAGTTCTGCAGGCATAGTGTGTATGCAGAACAACAGACGGCTCTGTGATAACTGGTTTTACGGTAGCGAGGGCTCTGAAATCAGTCAGTTGGTGAGTGCCGTGCGAGATGGAAGTAACCCATGTTGAGCAGCGCGCTTACATCAAAATAGCCGTTCTCCGAGGGACAAAGGCGATGGAATGTCACAGTGAATTAGTAGAAGCCCTTGGGAATAATGCTCTACTATATCGTACAGTAGCACGGTGGGTAGGAAAGTTTCAGTAAGGACGTGTGTCAACCAGTGATCAGCAACGTTCGGGACGACCGGTGAGTGTGCGGACCGACTTGGCACGTGCCGTCATCTAGCACCTCATGGATGAAGACAGACGATGGACATTACTGGAGGGCGCAAGTGGCATCGAGAAACGCACCCTCCACAGGATATTGCGTATTGAGCTAGCGTCAGAATCCTTCCCCAGACAAATTGATGGTGATAGTCGCGTATGACGTCAGGGGTGTCATTGTTTGTCACTTTGTTCCTCTTGGCAGAACAGTGATCGCACAGCACTTCCTGGTGCGACAGGTACGACGTTGAGTTCAGGATAAACGTCCGGATCTTGTGGACAGTGCAATAATTCTGCACGACAATGCAAGACCACATAAAGCAGAGTGTGTACGGCAGCTATTCCGACGTTAAGGATGGGAACAATGGGAGCACCCACCGTACTCTCCTGACCTTTCGCCCTGTGACTTTGATCTCATTCCCAAGATTAAGGAACCAATATGTGGTAGGCGGTTTGCAACACGAGATTACATTGATAATGCTGTGCGCCAACAGATGACCCGATTCACACATGGTGCGGCAAATGCTGAAGCTGATGTTATTCAGCCCCTCCCACATCGTTGGCAGCGTGTGGTGACAGCAGCAGGGGACTGCATTGAGGGTCTTTAGGCCCAGGTTTGTCATGTCAACTTTATTGTGTTATCATTCTTTTGCACGGTGAAGGCTATATTGCCCTGTATACTACCGTAATAAATTCGTGTGTTACGATATTTCAGTGCTATTCATTGTCCACGCATGATGTAGTTAAGACAATGTCCTTTCGTCTGTATATGTCACATTTTTCAACCGGACTGATATCTTCAAGAAAAATAATAGTTGCCATGACTTTTGCCCAACCTACGTAAAATAAGGAAATCAATTTTCTAGTAACATATTTCAGAACGACGGACACCGGCGTACATTAAATTAGAATTTCTAGTTGGGGTTAATTAACCTCTAGTTCTTTAACAAACTGAATAGAAAACAAAATTTGTAAGAGGTAAACAGTTTACACTGGTAGAAAATAGTTAGAATCAGCATCGTAACTAAGAATCAATAGAATCAAACACTCTCGATAGTTGTTAGAAAGTAATAAGGATAAACGTCATATGGGAGGCTAAATTGGAACTTTCTGAAATGGCTGCATTTTTAACGCTGGTTTAGGCGAGTCAAAAAGACTTCAGGGTAGCTGGTGAGAAAAGTGTTGAGGGTAGGGACTCGATCTCCAAGACGAAACATCTGGAAAAGTAAGAAACAGTATGGAATGAACAGTGTGGGAACAGTATGGAATGAACTACACCAGGAAGACTATCAACCATTCTCGGTTTTTTCTATGTGGAGGATCGAACGCTGCTGCTATGGGGTAGCCAGCCATTGCCAGAG
Organism: Stegodyphus dumicola; assembly: GCF_044657685.1. Taxonomy (NCBI): domain Eukaryota; kingdom Metazoa; phylum Arthropoda; class Arachnida; order Araneae; family Eresidae; genus Stegodyphus; species Stegodyphus dumicola. Next base: position 145,131,079 of record NC_140771.1, on the reverse strand, counting down.
GTTCAAAAATGTATAAGCGTTGTTCGTCGCTTGGTAGGGAGAGCGGGACTCTCCGTCTCCGATTTAGATCTAGGTGCTGCTGCTCGAAAACCCACCAGAACATTTTTCATTTGGCGGGAACCTTAACTTGGAGCAGAACGAGGAAAGAACAGTCACCCAGTTCCAGCAACCCTCTGAGCGGCGGACCTGTTTTTCTGTGGAGGAAAGAGTGGGTCCTTCCAGAAGTTGGCTAATATCTTATAATTTTCAATGTAGCACTTCAAGTCTACTCTAAGAGGTCAACCACCCTTTAGCCAAAAGGCGAAGTAATCAAAATACCACCCGCTAGCCTCACCAATGGTACAAATCTAATACACGAATTGGTTGAACGGCCAAAATTTCCAACTCTCACAAGTTCACCCCGTATAACAATTGCACAGAAAAAGAACTCTGCGAGTGAAGGGTGCAGAATATGCAAATATGCATATATGGCCAAACGTTTGACTACGACAAGGTCATTTTCAAGTGATGAATCGCTGTTTACCAGAAATAAGAAAGTAGCTTTTAACAAATTCTGAGGATAGGAATGCATTTCATTAGATCAGCTTGTTGAAAAAATAATGGTATTAACAATTAATACTGAATTTTAAACTCTGTTACATAACTCTTTTATCACTTCATTACATCAGTCAAAATTACCATGTGAGTTAGAAAATATAGATTCATAATCATACCAGAAAGAGCGGTATAATTAAATTTACACACCAGACTATATTAAAAAAACAAAACTTTAAAATTTAAAAATTAAATAACATTCAGCTCCAAACCAAAACAACCAAAAACAAAACAGAATAAAACCATATAAACTAAATTTTAAGTTTTTCAAGAAAAAATTTAAAAGTTAAAACCAAACTTCACCTATAAAGGATAATCAGATTAACATCACCAAACTTAACTTGAAGTTAACAAACAAGCAAATTAATGAGGAGATTAAATTATTGATTAGCAAAATTAAGAAACAATAGAACATAACATTATTAAAATCATGTTCTTTGCCTTTAAACTATAAAATTCAATTCAACAGCGATATCGCAAAACAGAAATCTCCCACATAAAATATCCGTGTATGAAGAAGCACTTGATGTTAATATTAATGGAGAGCTTTGAAATCGTTGCGTTTTTTAATCAAAAATTCGTTAAAGTTTTACAAAATATGAAATCTGTATATTTAAAGAAGAATGTCTGTTTGTGTGTTTGTTTTGTTTTTTTCACAACACGTTCAGTCACTATTATATCTTCACCAAACTTTCGAAAATTCTTTTTTGGGTGCTGGGAAAGGTCGACGTCCACTATTTTTACCCAAAAAAATCGGTATACATATATTTTACCCGAATTTAACGAACTTTTGATTAAAAACTCAGCGATCTGAAAGCTTTGCATTGCCACTCTGCAAAATCGTAAGATATAATTTAACTAAAATGCTCGGCGATATAAAAAATTGTGTTGCCACTCAGGAAAACGCAATTATATTAATTTGTCCCGAATTTAATGAAAAACTTTGCTCGTTACGAGACTTGTTTGCACCGCCCAAATTAAAATATTTCAAAGTGTGTTCTCGTTCAGCAAAGGGTAAAATATTTAAATTTTCAGGTATTTTCTTTGTTTTTTGCCGTCCAGGCGTTAGAGGAGCCTGACTGCGAAACCAAAGGGCCCAGGTTCGAATCCCGGAGAAGGCTTAGATGTAAAATTGTCTGTCCCTTAATAGCAGGTAACGGTGGCCGCCTATTAGGTGCCTCCACAATAAAAATGGTCACCGCTTCTGACCTTAGTAGTGCCAATGCCGTTATAGGCAATTGCCCCATTTGTAAAAAAAAAAAAAAAAAAAGCACTTTGTTTGCTTTTGAAAATGGTCTTGCAATAGCGTAAAGCGTTACTTTTGCTATGAAATCAATTATGCTACTAGAACGAAAATCGGTTGTTCGATTTGCACCTTAAGTTCGATAACAACGTGCTTAGTAGAAAGGAACAGACAGAGAGACACTGAGAACAGACTGAGAGTTGCTGAGACAGCGGAAGAACAGACAATAATTAGAGAAGTATTGCAGCGGTATCGTTCTCCCTGTTGTTAGATTTATTACTCCCAATCTAATTTAACTGACATCGAATCCTTCCGCTAGTAAATAATAAAAAAAATTCCAGATTCCAAATTTCGGCTCCCAGATGCCCATATTCGAGTGAACGACTACGTTATTCGGAATTTGATGTCTCTAGGTACCGTTGTTTTCTCACATTGCGAGAAACAGACACACATTCATGCATATTCTTCATTACTTGATTTCTTTAAATATAATGCAGGGCTCTAATATTTGGTGGCAATAAATATGGAAAGTGATTCAGACTTTTACAGTGAACCAACGCAAAGTTCCAAAACGAAATTAATAAATTTCTTCTGAGCTAACGTTCCTTTGAGCTAGTAAGTTTCAATATGGGCATTATTAATACTAGCACTGCAGGCAGCATTCAGTTTGATTTGTTCTGTGGCCAGAACTTCTAATGTAATCCTTACAGGTGGCTTATATGATTTTCACTTTTGCATGGTTAAGATTATCACTAACTGTAAATCTCGTTTTTAACAAAGTCATAGAAGACAACGTCTCTTCGGATAAAACTCTCGACTTCCTGCTAGCCATGGAATAGGTCTATTTCTGCTCGTTCTGTGCATGGAGCTAGATGATTCAACTCTTTTTATTGATGAGTCGAACACTGGGGCAATGTTCCATCTCACTGAAAGAAGATCTACAATTCAACATCTTCCACTGCCGTTTGCGCGATTTAAGGGGACAAAATGATGTGTAATATGCCTAAGATCAGACTGAATTTGGTATTAGTTTCATCAAAGGCAAAAAGCTCCAGGAGTCTTTTTGCTCTTTGGGATGTACCAGATATTGACTTTAGAAGAACATGAAGGACTTTCTTGTGTCACATTCGGACTTTAAGCTCATCAAATGTAGTGAATTCTGCAATTTACATTAAGTTTATATAGAACGAGATTGTGCACAGTTTATATTTATGTGACTGAAAATAGAAAAGCACTCTAAATCGATTTCACATTATACATACTTCACAGAAATCTTATGAAATCCCACTTCATTCTCACAGACCCCATATATCCATTATGATGGTACCTTAGAAATCGTATCTTCCTTTAAAACCTTTCATTCATCAAGTCGAAATTAATTCCGCTATGTTTTCCTAGTTAAGGTTCCTAAATACGACAATTTCATTAAAAAAATAAAAAGCTTAGCTGTGGGCTTTTAAAAAAACACAAGAATTGCTATTTATTTGAGAGCTCCATTCCAATTTTGATCGATGGATTCCAAGAGAATGGCAGAAGAGCTGGAGAGTGAATTTGAGATTTTTACACTCCAGTTCTTCTGACATTGACATCTTCAAATTTTCGAATAACCATAGATTTCATACTGCACCATTTCGTAAGGACAGGCACTTACAAACATTCATGTGTTAACCATAATTCGAATACGATCTCTGCTATATAATAGCCAATTTCCATTAACCACCATAATTACCAGAGGAATTGCTTCTTCTAAAGAAATGCCTGAAGTAAAACTTTACATTTTCGTTCCAGTTTGTAAACTAATAAGTCCTACCCAGGAAGGTTTTTATTACATTTAATGTGTAGGTATTTATAAACTTTTTATATGAGTAATCGAAACTGTCAGTGATGTAGAATTCGGCTTGAATCCCAGAGAAGGCATGAATGTTGGTGGGTTATTATTACTTGAAGTTCACTGTTATTATGATTTAGATCTTTACCATAACTTCTTTTTCCCTTTCCTCACCAGAATGAAAATCAGTTAAAGAGTACACAGGCTGAAGATTTCCATTATAAGAAAAGAGCAAGTTTCTAAGCTTCTGGTCCACGTTAGTTTAGTTCCGCTTTCTCTGATGAAGTTTGTAATTATTCGGCTTTCCATTATTTCCTGCCGACATTTAAATTGTTACGTCGATTAGAGATTTGAATCAACTTAGATTTAAATTTGATTGTGTAGCCCTTCACTACTAGTATACTTTTAAATTTGGATTTTACTGTTACTTGAGTTTCATCTCCACAAGTGGTGGTTAATTTTGTAAACATAAGACTGCATTTATGTTCAAAATTTGTGTTTAAACAAAAAATGTTTATTTAAAAACTTTCCAAGCCTTAGTAGCAAATGTCAGACACAGAAATATGTTGTTTTACACCTGTTAGGAGTTTGAAACTAGTTTAGGCTACCAAAGCAAGTAAATACCAAGATTTATATTAATTTGCATCCCGGAAAACAAAATTGCTGATTTTCCCCCTTATTTAGGAATTTTATGTGAACAATGCATATTTCATCGCTTACTTTTAAAGATGATGTCACTAAAAATCATGGAACTATTTTCTTTAGAGGAAATATTCTTTACGTAGTAAAAATGAGAACCAGTCAGTAGGTATCCACTCCTTTTGCACAAAATTAGCCTAGATCGTAGTTGGTTTTAATGTTACATTTGACAATATTGTGGTCTTTCGTGTAAGTCTTAGGGATAGCTTGTTTTTATCGCTAGAATGAGTTCATTTGGTAATAGCAGGGCGTTTCACAGTGGCTCTAAGAAATTGCCACATAATTTCATTACATTTTGTGATATGGAAGCTGATATTGAAGAATTTAACATTCCCATCTCAGCGCACGCAAAGAGCCAGCAGAATTGCAGTTGTATCGCTGACAAAAATAAAGAAATCGTCGAGAGGCAGAAAAAGAGGAATAGCCAGTTTTCCATTATCCGATAAAAAATGTCCAAAGCGGAAGTATTAAATAAAATTAGTTTAGATGGTAGTGAATGTGACGCATTTCAAAGAACATTTCATGAATTTTATATTAAGGAGGAAAAATTCCATCGTTTTTAAATTACATCCTGTATTGCAAGAAAAGATAGATTTTTAAATGGAAACAAGAAACATTAAGAAATGTACTGCATGGTATTGGATTTGTATGGAGAAAAAGATAAAAGGAAAGAAGAGTTTTAATTGAAAGGAGTGACACTGTTAAGAAGAACCCAGTATCTTAGAAAGCAAGTATCTTAGAAAGCAATTTCAATGTGAAAAAAAGCCTCTCATGTGCTTGGACGAAACTTGGGTGAACATTAATATGACATTCTCAAAATGCTTGCAGTCGGAAACAGTTTTGGATGTTGAACAGAGCGGCAAGGCATTTAAAAGACTAACCTCTCATGGGGTTGGGCGAAACTTGGGTGGACATTAACATGACATTATCGAAATGTTTACAATCGGAAACAGTTTTCGATGCTGTAGAGAGCACTAATGCGTTTAAAAGACATTAATTATCTTGTAACATATCGACTTGCTTATATCCAGTTGCTCCATCCATATATCCATCGCGTGCTGAAGGCGATATGGAACTTTTACTTTATACGTCTCTAGTTTACATAGCAAATGCCACATCTGAGAACTATTAAGGGCAAATGAATTCACGTGTTTTTGTAAACTGTACCTTTGTAGTAAAGTGTGTTTTGTAAAGTGCACCTGTCTAAATGTAATTGATACTGTTATTGAATACCTGTAACTGGATGCCTGTATGTAACTGTAACCGTACGCGGCCCTTATATGTAACTCTAATAGTATATGCCTTCAAATAATTTCGAAAAACGGAAGGTACTAGAGATTTATCAATGGTCGACGGATAACTATATAAGCCCGGAGAGAGCATCAGTTCTTAGTTTTTAGTTCAAAGCTAATTCTGGAGTATTGAGATCGCTTCGATTTGCATTGCGTTGTGTTTAACGTTCGTAGCAGTTTGAAGTACAATTACTAATTGCGCTTTGTGATACTCAGAAGAGCTGAAAGGGTGCTTTTGTGGAGTGTTGCAGAACTGTATTACTTGCAAGTGTTTCTTTTGGGAGCATAAATTTTATCAAACTATCTTTGGTTCTGAGGGCATTCAATTCATTACGAACCCGTTATAACATTATGTTATAACTGAGTTATAACTGAGTTATAACGAACTCAGTTATAACATTATGTTATAACTGAGTTTTTGTTGAAGCAACAACTCGCGAAGACCATAGAAATGTGTTGTTTTGCAGTACCAAGATAAATTTAAAAAGGACTGACATCTTTTGTTGTAAATTAGTAAAGATACATGATTTATTTCATATGTATAAGTTAGCAGATATATCACAAAATAAAATTTAACGGTATTGTTATAATCCAATTTTATTTTAGGAAAATATTTGAAAGTTATATCGAGTTCAAAAATGATGCCTGTAATTTTCTTGTTTGTCATGTGCGATAAATATATAACATGAATACGAGTCATTTTTCTTAGTTGTTACTCCGAAAAGTCATACGTTCACTTAAGCACGTAGCTCTCGTGTGCTTTGCTATAATATAAACCAAACAATCAACTACACTCTTAAGTTAAATTTTAATGTATGCTTAGAGATAAATTAGTAAATTCTTAGGAAAAATGTTTTCTCGGGTTCAAAATTCTGTCTCGATTATGATTTTTAAATTTTCAGTGATTTTTTTAAAACTGAAATCAGTGATAAGTTTACAAATGTTAAAGATTTAAAAAAATCAAAGGAAAATTTAAGGCATCTTTCCGCTGGTTTTGAATGTCTTGCAGTCTTTTTAATACTATCTAAGATAATTTATTATTATTTAATACTGTTAAGGTATAAAGGTTTTACCTAAGTACAAAGTTAAGATAAATCGTTTTAAAAACTTCTCTTTTTCAGTGCATTTCAAGTACTCTACAGTAATTCAAATTAAATAAATTGCTTCAAATACTTTAAATTATCACTTAAAGCCGTTTATGCACATGTATGTGCAAAAAAATAATCAAACTATTAAACTAATAACTTGTAATGTAGGGAAGCACTGAATGTAGATTATCTGAGTTTAGGAATAAACTAATAAACTGATAACTTGTAATGTAGGGCGACACTGAATATAAATTATCTGAGTTTAGGAATATGTATCGTTTCCGAAATAGGTAAAACAATCAACACTGCTTCTTATCTTGGGAATTCATATATTTGTAAATTAGTACTTTTCTTATCTCAAAGGACGTTAGCCCAGAAGTTCTATTAATTTCGCATTGTCATTTTGCGTCGAAACCTTTAAATGTTCGTTTCATTTTTCAAATTGTTGCCACCAATATTATTGCCCTGTGCTATATTTAAAGAAATAAAATAATGAAGAATCTTCATAAATGTATGTATGTTTCTCGCATTGTGATAAAACAACGGTGCCTAGAGCCATCAAATTTTGAATAACATAATCCTTCACCGAATATGGGCATCTGGAAGCCATAATTTGGAATTTTTTTTATTATCGATTTCATATTTTGTAACACTTTAACGAATTTTTGATTAACAAACTCAACAATTTCAAAGCAAGCAATGGCATCACTGAACGAAAAAAAAATTTTTATCTCCAGCGCGCGATACTGTGTATCGGAAATTCTAAAGATATACTCATTTTAAAATTATTTTGCGATATTGCTGTTGAATGAATTTTATGGTTTCAGTGCGAAGAACATGATATTTAATCAATAAAGGTAACACTCAAAATATTAAAAAAACGCCCCTTTGGACGTAATGTAAAATGTAAACGTAAAAATGTGAAAGCTTTCAGATTATTAAAATTTTTTCAAGATATATTGTTTTTTATTAGTACTTTTTTATTTTTAGTTAGTATATGTTAGCAAACTAGTGCTTTTTCTTGACCATGTAGTTGCATTTAAAGGCGTGATAACTGAAGCTGTAATTAAAGCTTATAAAACAGATAATTAAATGAGGACTGCTATGCCTCTTAGATAAAAAATTAAACTAAATTTTGCATATATATTTTTTCAATTAAAATAGCATTTATTTAAAAAGTGAGCGTTAAAGGCAATACATTAAACTGAAATAAATTCAGTATCTCATCTAATCGTTAGCTCCGCGGATCAATTAATCGATGGAAAGGCTTGATAAATATATCTTACCCCTTCAAAACTTGCGCCTTTTGCTCTTTCGATCTTTAGCGGAACAGGTGCACCGGTGAACAAGCTCGAAACGTCCAAGTTTATGGCTGCACTTTCTTTTGTTTTTTATTTTCTCTTACGTTGTCGTCGAAAGAGTTAACCAATCTATTCCTTCCCAGGAAATCTTTAATCTTCAAACATCCATCTTCTTTATATGGAGGTACTTTGGAGTGTCAAGATCTTCGGAGAGGGGTGAGATAATACGAAGACTAATTGCTGATGGCGGTCGAGTGAGATCAGCTAGCTGATAGAAGGGGCGTAAAGACTAGTGTGTTACCTTGATATAGATTTAAAAGTATCAGATTTCTGATTTTATTTGATGCTTAATTACTAATTTTGTGAATTACTATGGTAAAACGTATGATATACTATAATTACTTTTGCACCTAAGTTTAAATTGATCCTTTCATCTGTATGTTATTGATGTATTTATCACATAGAAGTGAATTTTATTTTTTTTAATGTATTTTTAATCAGAAAATTCACCATTTGCCCCAATTAAGCTTCCAGAATGCTTGTGAGAGAGACGCATCTTTACTGCTATACTTTGAAATCATCCTGGCCGTTTCATGCTAGAGATAAGAATTTCTTGAAACTGAAATTGTGTTCTGTACTTTTGGGAAGGTTTTCTGACAATATCGCTGCGTTTACTGAGAAACAGAGATCTTTGCTATCATACATTTATCTCAAATATAAAAATAATTACAGTATTGATGTTCAAGATATGCAATATCTAGGTTAACTCATTTAAAAATACATGGGTAGCTAGCTCTCAAATTAAGTTTTATCTGAACGAGTGTGTACCCAATCCTATGCCTAGTGATCGAGTTTCATAATTGTCCAGAAACTTCGTTCTAGCTAGAAATGTACCGAGATCTCGTCTCCACTAACAATTCGCTTCAGAAATACTTCTCATTAGGTCCCTGTTCTTGAAAAAATTCATAGTACACAATAACACCTCTTTCAATTTAAGTGTCAAGCTCTTGCGTATCTATATTTCCCACACTTCGATAAGTTTTAGTTAAATATAAATGATCCGATGGACTGATCTAAAGATTTTTCCATTAGTAATACTCATATTTTTATTATGATACTCTGGGTTTTCTGTAATGTTGTTCTCCAGGACAACTGCACCCGACAGTAAAATCCCGCAGACAGTGACGTGGGTCTCATCTTCTCGGTCTTTTCTTGTTTGAATGAATGTATAGGTTTTGCTCCTTCGTCTAATAAATTCCCGTAAAATTCCACTATTCTTGCTTGCGCATTACCACAAGGGCAACACCAGCGTATTCATGTGAACCAGCGTATCACATGCTGGCAGCTGAAGATATGATCTTGTATAATCGATGCGACAAAGATATTGGTCACATATGCGATTTTCAATGCAACTCGGCTTTTAATACAACGTCATTTTCTTAATCGGAATAGCATTAAATGTATTTGAATTCAGTTTAACTTTAATGCAAGTAAATATGGAAGTAATAAAACATAAAATCTTACTATTTACTGCACGTTATGTGTTTTTTTATAAATTTAGATGAAGAATTATTAGAATTAGAAGTAAATGTAAGCGATAAAAACCTGATATCTGTTTATTTTAATATTATGTCCGTAAAAGGCGACGTTGTTTTGCTTAGTTTTCTGTAATGAGGTAAAACAGAACATTATTTTGGCGTAGATTCTGAGTAAACCTACATCGATATCGATGGCGACCAGACACAGGCTCTTCTTTTTCAGGAGCACAAAAGGTCAGCAAAATAAGATGAGTGACTACCGTATTTATATAGAAAGGTTTTATATAATAAATCAAAAATAATGTATTTAGATTTATAATCTACTGATGGACTGATTTATATCATGTCAAGCTGAAAGTCTGAAAAATATGACACATCTAAAACTGGGACTGGCAGCTTTCTAATTCATGTTTTGATTATGAGGCCATTTACATCTTACAACTGCATTTTTATTTCGAAGAAGCAGAGTTAATCTTACCATATATAGCCATGAATTGTTCCAAATGTTTCTTTAGCCTTTCAAAACATTTTATACTTTTGAGAAGCAATCCAGTTTCATTACCACTAGATGTCATCAGGAAAATTTAATTGAACATAAAGACACAATTCCTTCTCCTATATAAATCTCCTGTTTAGACTAAATTTTCTAATCATTATTCTTATTATCATTATAATCAAATATATACTGATTGGTTTTAAGCACTGTCTAATAATTCATTTGTTATTGTTTTGAAATTTGCCCTCTAAAGTCATACAAAAAGTAGATCCACGCCTCAGGAATTATTCTGGCTGTTAAATCGAAGCTCTTCCGTAAAGAATACACGGCCTCATTGCTCAAGTGTCCAATTGCGATTTTAACAGGCCCAATTCAACCATGCTACAAACTTCAGGTCGTCGGGCGTACAGTCCACATTCATGCAGTCGACGCGACACAGTTTGGAGGGATAAATGCCGTCCTGTAGCAGAGAGATACGAAACCAGCTGCCGAGCTTTAGTGATCTATGGCGTCTTGGTCATAGCAACAGGAAGCGATCGTCTGCCATCGTGGTAACCCTCCGACGTCCAGACCCAGGTCTTCTCCATTGATTTTGTGAATTTTTATCAATTTGGTAACGATTCCACAGCTACTGCTGACACTACGATGCATATTCAGCTTTCTCGCAACAGCGGATTGTCTTGTACCAGCTTGCAACATCCCGACAGCGCTCCAATGCATTTTATCGATCAGATGATGTCTCCGTCTCATGCTTTCGATTTGGCTATCTCGAATTACATGGAACTACCGTTGCATGCGAACTGACGCTTAGGTCAGGCAGGCGCCTTTTTAAGGCGTTGTGGTGTGAATGCGGGATTTCATTTTATGTTAATTTTGGTTGACTATTTGCATTTGGCAATGCGACCTCTATCTCATATGTAAATTGTTTGTTTTATTTCCCCGTTCTACATTCATATGCTTTCTTTTAGCGTGTGTTGCTTACTTTTTGAGTTCGAATGTATTTTATCATAGAAAATGATGAAACTAATTTTTAAAACTATTATTTAAAATAATATTCTTTGAAACCATTTTGTAAAATTTTCATTTCGCAAAAAATGAAAAATAAAAAAAAAATCCATATTCCTCGAGAAACTCTTAACAAGAATACTGTTTATATATAATCCGTTTTTCAGGATTAAAGGCTTATATACTGTCATATATAAGCCTTTAATGTTACCAAAATAATACTTTTGTCTGCATGCATGGCTGGACATTGACTGCCTTTAACGTTTAGAGGTTTAACAAACTAGCAAGGTTCTATAAGGTAAACTGACTCTTGATGAAGTTATTTGGTTCCTTTGAATATTATGATTGAAAATTTCTTATAGCGAATATTTGTAGGAAATTTAAATCAGACTGGATTTCATGTACTTATTTGACAGAAAACTATTCTATTAATTTTGAAAGTTACTATTACTTCTTTTGAAATTTATTTAAGTTACATTTATTATATTAAGTTACATATATTATATTAAGTTACATTTATTTGAAAGTTATTATACTTAAAATGAAAAAATTAGTTTTAATACAAATACGTTAAAATATTAGCAAAGCATATCTGGAGGAATTTCTGCCTGGAAAAAAAGTATTTCTTGAAGCTTACTTGCAAACGTAACTTCTATAAATATTACATACTTACTTTAAACATGAACATTATACATTTACCTTAAACATGTTACGAAGTTACTTAATATAAAGTACAATATTCTATAAAATAATTTCAACGCTGTGGCATTGAGAATAGATAAACAGCTATTAATTCTTTTTTGTAGTCTTTCCAGAACAAAATTACAAATTATAGAAGTTTTTGTTATGCTATGTGAAATACAAAACTTTGCGTTTATTTATTCGCATAGCTATCAGATACGCATAGCTAATATTTTCATGCTTCAGCTGCATAGTTAATAACGTGCACCATTTCACATTATATGGAATGTTGAATCACCTGAACACGAAACTTTTGTTTTAGGGTTGCTACCTGAATTTGATTGAAAACTTTTGAATTTTGATCTGTGATTCAAACTGATTGCAGATAAAACAAGTAATATATATAAAAAAAAAAACTTCTTTAAAGTCAATTCCTACTTAGGGCAACAAAGAAAAATTTTATTTTAGTAAGTAATAAAAAATGCTTTTTTAAAGTCAATTTTTTTTAAAGTAGGAATTGAGTTTAATATGTGAAAAAACTGCATTAACATCAAGTGTCATCCACTACAAGTTTTAAAGATATTATTTGAACTTGAGTGGATGAATAAAAAGTATTTTATTAACGACTGTATATTTGAACAAGATATAGCGAAAGTGTGAGCTAATAGTAGGTATTTAAAAATGATATAAAATAATATATATGATTAGATAAATAATAATCAGTTAATCAGATTTAGTCTTTTGCGAAAGGATAAATCTAATTACCATTCTTAAATCCAGTTTGATTTAAAATTTACCCTTAAAAACCATCGCCTATCCACAGATGTTACACCGAGACTTTCAGAGGTATCTAGGAGGGTTACCAGGTAGGTTTCAGAGACAAATTACTAGCCTAAACTATAGCAAAAAATCAAATTAAAATACTCAAACAAAATTTCATTCGCCACTCCTGGTTAATTAAAAATAATAATAAAATAAACTGTACGTTTCTCGCACATTTTTACAAATGGTTCCTTATCTGCTGATGATAAAGTACTTTTCAGTTCAACAATGTCTTAAACTCGAATTTGCGCAAACTGGTGTCGGAGCAGATACATAACTGAGCACAAGTGACAAGTGACGGGAGGACGTGACCACCACCCCTTTACTATTAAGTTAATTAGCATAGTGTCACGCCCGCCCTTATCTTGAGTATGACCCGTGATGCCTCATGGGTGGCTCGCACCGCGCGCCCAAACCCAATGCCTGGACCGTCCGGTTGGCAGTTCTACGAATTTAATGCCACGGGGTTGACGCTCATTCTTACTGCCCAGGTCCAGTATTCATTGAATAACCAAATAGTTAAGTAGTACATGGCCGAACTGGGCTGAAATATATTTGCTTGTAACATACAATTTCCGAATTGGTGCATGCCTGTGTTCAGATATTACAAATTACATACCTGTGTGTGTACACCTTACATTTTTGTACATAATACATTTCGATGCTTGTTAACAGTCACATGCTTATGAGAGTACAAATTACATAATACATTTAGATACTTGTAGCTGACACATGAGTATGATATTACAAATTACAATTAAATACATGACACGTTGGTATGCTTGTTACAGACAAATGGGCATGAGAAATGCTTTTGTTGGCTGTCAGTGTGCTAGCATGTGCATAGTTTTACCCAGAGTTATACTGCTGAATATCTGAGATTATTACTTAATTTTTTTTCCTGTGATTGATACCTTGAGGTATCGCTCTCAGTGTAGGCGAATATTGTCTTTGCTGGGTGCGTTTTGCACAGACCATTTCATGTTAGATATTCATTAATGGGTTACACTTGGCATATTTCAGTGCCCATGTCCATTAGCTTTTTTATGATCTTTACTATAGCCTTGCTGTGATAGTTGTGCTTAATTAGGAACCTTCTAAAGGCCTGCTTATTGTTCTGCGGGTACGGAAAGTGCATTCCTTCTGTAAGCGGGCACTGATACAAATAGTGTTCTGCTGTGCCCAATTCACCGCAGCTGTATTGTTCTGAGTTTGATATTCCAAATCTCGCAAAGTAAGCAGGAAAGGGCCCATGCCCTGTAATATAGTATACCATTTGCGCCCGTGTCATTATGAATTCAGAGTCTACTTTAGGCAGCAGTGCATGGGCTCGGCGGCCGGTGTCCGCATTGTCCCACGCCGTCTGCCATAGTAAGTGAGTTGCATCTTTCAATTTCCGTTTGAGGTAGGACACTGGCTGCGATATTTCTATCTGTGCGGCCTCCATGTTCTGGGCGGCTTCCTTAGCTAATCTATCAGCTGTCTCATTGCCGGAGTTTCCGACATGAGCTCTCGTCCATTCCAATGTTATTCTCATTTCTTGGTTTCGACGTAAGTTTTCCTGTATACCCTCTATGATTGGGGAGCTACGGGCGGGATTGAGGACAGCATGCAGGGTTGACTGACTGTCTGTAATGACACGACTGCAGGGGCGTTCCCGATGTATAATATCTTGTATTGCGTTACTGATGGCAGTGGCCTCGCTTTGGAATACGCTGTTCTGCGATGTTAGGTGCCCCTTCCATAGATTGACAATATTATCGCCTTGGAATGCCACATATGCGCAGCCGACCCTTTCATCGATCTTGGAGCCGTCTGTATAGTAAGTATATGCGGCTTTAGCGGATCTTATTCTGCCGAACGTTGACGTGTACTCCAGTGCCATGCTGCGCGGGATGCGTGTCAAGGCGATTGAGGGACTGCTCTATTTCGTCTGCCGTAAATGTTTCCTCACCGTATTGTACTACCTGCCCCAGCTGTCTGATGGATTGATATACTGCTTCCTTCTCAACACTAATGTGTAGAGGTAGCAGGCCTGCCAGGACTGTCAGCGCATTGGTTGGCGACGTTCTAAATGCCCTCGTTATGTTTAACAGGAATGGCTTTTGAAGGCTCTGCAGGTGCTTCACCTTTCTGCCTTGCATCGGTAAGGCCCAGACAGCTGCACCATACGTCACGATATTTTCTGTGACAGTTGAGTATAATATCTTAAGTATGTGAGGGTTGATTCCCCAACGATAACCCTTCATCATTTTAAGCTGCTGTGCTATGCTGGCGGTGCGTTTTTTTAACGAGAGCACATGCGGCATCCAGTTGAGCTTATCATCAAATATAATTCCTAGATATTTTAGTTCTCGCTTGATGGCGAGACGCTGGCCGTTGAGCGTGATACGTGGCTGTCGCGCAAGTGTGCCTCCCCTTTTCGGTATTAATAACACCTCTGATTTTTCTTCCGCTATCTGCAGTTTGAGTTCGGCACACCTCGCTTGGGAAAGGTCGCATGATTCTTGACAATTACGTTGTAACTGTTCTCTCGTGTGGCCCTGTACCAATAATGCCGTGTCATCAGCATATGCTATGATTTTTGTATGGCTTGGCCACTGCTCTGTTAAGATGCTATTAAACGTCAGATTCCATAAGAAGGGTCCCGCGCAGGATCCCTGCGGGCACCCTCTTGTCTGCTTTTTGTGCAGAAAACCTTTGTTATGCGGCAGCATAACTGAGCACAGCAAAAATTAACCCAAGAAGTTACTGAGCGCAGCCAAACCTCTCGGTACACAAATACTTTAGATAATTGTGTGCCGAGAGGTTTGGCTCTGTGCCACCTACAATAATCCTGCACCTCCTTCACAGTTACTACATGCGATGATCCCATGCAAGAAGGTAGTGTCATGATGCAAGCTCCGCTAAGTTCAAGATTAAACTTAATTTCCTACATCCATCAATTTACATAAATTTCTGGTTTGAATGAGTAACATTACGAGCCAATGAGAATGAGATAAAAACTACCTTAAAACTATTTAATAGAAAGAATCTAAAGCACATCTATTTCTAAACTAAATAATTGCATAATATCATACAGAGGAGCGGAAACACTTTCAGCAACAGTGCAGCTTGCATTTAAATGTTACCATTCCAAACAGTATTTTCATTCAGTTTTGCTGAATAATTCTGAACATATGAGGATACTTTGATTGAAGTCTATATTTTACGGTGAGCACCGAAATCTGGAGAATGTCGACTTTCATTGGTGAATGTCAACATTCACATAGTCGCTTGGTGTATGTCCGATAAGAACTTAAGAACATAAGAACTTAAAACACACAGTACATTCAAAATAAGAAAGGAAAATAATAGAAGTTAAAAACTTGCTTAATTATACAGTACGTTCTAAATGAGAAAATAAAATAATAGTAATAAAAACTTACTAAATTATGGGATTCAAATTTTATTTATTGCAAAAACTTAAACTATTATGGCACTTTGAATTGTCGACTCCTCTCTTTTCGACAGAGCATATCTGTGATTGTCGACATACACCGGTGAGGGTCCGAATGTACAAGAATGTAATGCAATATTCGATCTTTCACCGACGTATTTGGTGAATGTTGAGTTTCCCCGGTGACAGTCGACATTCTCCAATTTCGCTCTTTCACGGTAACATATATATTTCGAAATAAATACCTAACTTTTTAAATTTCTAATTTACTTACTATTCTTTTAATGCCCGTATTTTAAAGCAATTTAAGATTAAATATAAAACTTTATACGATAATTCAAGGCCTACATAGTTATAAAATTCATTGAATAATATTTGTTTAACAAATGCTTGATTATCTGCCAGATTAGGTGCGACTTTAATAAAATATTTTTGCACTATATGTCATCTCATAGAAAACATGCAACTGCAAATATATTATCACGGTCCAATGCGTTCTCGAGGTTTGAGAGGTTGTGATATATCCAGCAAATACTTCATTAGTATTTAAGATTAAATAATTTTATGCGATTAATGCGATTATTTAAGAGTTAAATAATCGCTAATATTAAGATCCCATTTGATTTTTAATTTAACTGTAATATTCTTTACATATTATGGCTTATTACAACAAATTTTCATCAAATAGCTACAACTTAATTACTTGTGGAAGCGAAAGCTTTCCATATTCCAAATTCAATAATAAAACGTTTGAGTACTAAACGTCCTTTGAAAGCAGAGCGTCTGAAACGTTTTCTTATGATAGTTCGTATTTAATGAGACGCTTCTGAAGCATAATATCTGAAAAAATAAACCTGCAAGTTCAAGAACTTAAAAATTCTGCATTTTAAGAGCTAAAAAATCTTTTCTTAGCGTTTGCACGACTAAGCCTGCTTAGAAAAATGGCAGTATCACCTAGAGTAAAGAATATCCCAAACAAATGCCAAATTATCTTCGATTTTTCAATCCCGAAAGACTACCAAGCTACCTAAGATTTCGAGACTTTATTACCCGGATTTTAAGGATTTCACTCCCGCATCACACGCCTTTTTTGTGTTTTTTCTCTATCTTCCGTAAAATTCCTATGAACATATAAATGGAAGGATCAGTAAGAATTTTGTGCAAGAAAGACGAAATCTGTTCTGCTTAGGACATCACAACATTTTTCTCTCTCGTTTCTCAGATGTAATATATCCGAAATAAATTTTACTTTGCTTTTCTCTGAAAGTTAGATAGATATTTATTTTCTGTCCATAGTTTGTGACAAGGATTTCTCTAAGTGAAACACACTCCTTAAACTGAGATATTTCAGAAAATGTGTCATTTATAGAATCGAGAATTATAGCTACCTGTTTATATTGTCTTGTAAAATAAAAGTTCTTTCTAACATGATAGAAACATGTAATTTACTAACAATCTTAAGAAATGATTCTTACATAGTTTCGGTTCTAGCTAGTTCTCATCAATTTGTTTTAATTATAGCTAACTTGATCCAATTTTAATTTTATTTGGAAACGGAAATTCGAATTTTCGAATGCTATGAATCTTTCCAAAGATTTGAAATTCAAAATCTTGAATCATCGAGTCTTTTTGTCATCAGAAAATTTCATATCATAATCGTAAAACAATATTTAATATTTTAACTCAAAACTTGGAAAGAGTGATTTAATAAAAGCTCAGCAGAAGCGTTAATTAAAACCTCTAATGCGAGTGTTGCAATTTCAGTGGATCTGAATCAGTAATATTATCTCATGGCGGTTCCATGTGCTACATTCTTGATTATTGTTTTAGAATCTGTCGTTGGTTGTGTAATGTTTGTCTATATCAGTCTATAATCCTAGATGTTCTAAATCTACATTTCAGAATCATTTAGAAATAAATCTGAAAAAATGAGAAATATTTGATACGTTACGTAAATGAATTTCATAAAAACTATATTTAGAAAATGAGTCTCAAGTTTCAAGATATTTAATTACAGATTTAATTATAGTACTTCATTTTTGTTTTCTTAATAATTGTATATATATTTTTGAAAATTATGTTTCTAAATTTGTTTTTCATTAAATATAAATTTGAAAATTTACTTTTCTCAAAGATTTTATGTAATAAGTAATTTTCTTCCCTCTTGTATTCTTCTAGTAAAAAGATTTTGAGAAATTTGAAAGGTTCCAGAGAATGAAGTACCTTCTCGAATCTGGATAGGGATTCGAGAATCTACAGAATTTAAAGCAGTTTTAATTAATTTAACAAAGTTTAATAAATTTCGTCTATCAAAACATACGCCGGTAAGAATTTTTGAACTAGCTTAGATTAAAATTTAAATGTATAGTCCTTGATTACCAGTCGAAGTTTTTTAAATTGAATTTTAGCTTTACTTTAGTTGCATTACCATGAACTGTGGTTGATTTTGTTAGCACGAGAACGCGCGCATATGTTCTAAATTCTGTTTAAATAAAAATCTTTATTTAAACTTTAATTTGATTCTATAGTTACTTTCGGACATAGCGTTAATTCGCTTCACGTTTGTTAGGAGATTTGCACTAACTAACTATAATCAAGTTCATTAAAGTCCTACAATGCATACTTAGAACAATTAGTTGCAACACACGCATGTGATCTCGAACTCCAATAGTTACGAAAATTTTGTTGTAAATGAAAACAAATATCTTAATTCAGTTAATATTTAAATTATTTTGTTACTAATATGATAATAAATTTTAATCACGCTCTATAAATTATGTATTTGTGTAATAACTTTCATTATTGCATAATCAGTGCCAGCTAATGCAATTTTACTTTGTTCATGCTTCATTTTTGTGGACTTGTATATCCCACTTCTGATAACTTGTAGAGTCCATGTGGGCGGCATAAGTTAAATCTATGGAGCATTTTTGATTTATAAAATCATTTTAATGGATCAGAACGCACACCAAATACACATACGGCACACAAAATAAAAAATTCAAGATACTAAATACAAAATACTAACAGAAAACTGCTGATATCCTACTTTTAGCTTTAAATTTCAATTCTTATTGCCAACTCTAAGAAAGCATTCCGAATAAGCCTAAATATATTAAAATTACATATTACTATGATTCATATGCTAAGCCCTTTATTTAATTCTTTGTCAGTACCTACATTCTTATTTCAATATTTTTTTATTCAAATGTAATGAAGAAAATTGGCAATTAGTAACTTATCTTTTCCAAAGCTCAAAAGTGTAGTCCACATCCGAAGATGTTTTTAAGTTACACAAGATCGTGAATTTATGTTCCACGTTTTGCTTAAATAAAGATTTATTTTAACATTTATTTGACACGGTAGTTTATGATACAGCCATAATTTGCTTCACGTCTCTTAGGGGTTTGGGGCTAATTAACTTCTGCCAGATCAAGGAAAACCCCACAAGTGGCGCCCGAACAAATAAAAGTCATATCGCAAGACAAGGTAACATTTAATCTGCCCTTCCCCAAGCCTGAATGCTCATACGGCATCAGAAATTCCAGTGGAAGATTTTGTGTTTATCGTAGATATAATACGGACGCCTGTGAAAGCCGCAGCTATTTTAGATCGCATAAGTTCGTTAGTGATTTTTCTAGAACAATTAGATTCTATTTTTCTGCTTTACTCGGTTACAGAAATGCAGAAGGTTACCAAAGTACCGCACTTCGAGAACTGCACTAAACTGGTAAAAATGGATTAACTTTTACTGGGTGAACAGTCAGTGAGAATTTTACGTTGTAAGTATTTAAAGCCGCCCTTGCAAAAACATTCACCGTGGTGAAATATAGGGCGAAAAGTGGAACTGTTTGATCAGATACCAGACTAGGATCAAAGAAGTAACTGAGTTTATATTTAAGAAACTATAAGTTGTAAACTTATTGTATGAAAAATGCGAAGGTTACACAAATTATACCGTTTACGTTGCTGCCGCAAATTCGGGATTTTTTAAATTACGAAACCCGAGTCCGCTGAAACTCTTATAATTGGGTTCGCAGTGAAACTAGAATGCAGGTAAATATCAATGAGTACACGCACATACAGAAGAAGTCCAGCGGATATTTGCGTAGACATCATAGCTCAAATAAGTCCACGGTCTGATGGCGGTAGACATTTTGATAACAGGAAGAAACCTTCAACCGATAAATGGAGTTCTCCAGGACATATCACAAGAGAGGAAACTGGAAAAGGCAGTAAGAATTTAAACTAATCAGAGGTACTGAAATAGAGGGTAAAATCACCCCAAAAGAAAACCCTCTCGGTTCCAATTAAATACAGCGTTGATAAACAATTTACTCCTGCCAGTGAATAAAATTCTATTGAATAACGTGCTATCAGCTACATTATTGCATACAGTGCCAGAAAGAAATTTCTAAGCAGACAATTTTTTCAGAAAAACTTTAAACGGTATTTGGTGTAAAGAAATGAGAGTTGGTACCGCCCAAGGCAAGCACTATGAATGCGTAGCCTAAGTAACCTTACTTGTGCAAGTAAAGAAACGACAAAAATAGTTTTATTGGAAACGAAGAAAAAATGAAAACAACAAAAAGTGAAGACAAAAAAAGCCAAAAATCTTCAAGCGAAAGTAATATTAGGGATGGATTCCTCAAAAGCGATCGAAGAGAAAATTAATTTTTCAAGAACCTGCTGTCCAGCTGGATATGAACAAGCTGGTGAAACATAAATACAGCTGCCGGTCTTGAACTTAAAGGAACTAAACACGCACGTGAAGCTGGAGCATTTGGAAAGACAATTTTCTGGTTTATTTGATGAAGTTCGTGAGTTAACTCAAGTGGTAAATCACAGTATAGATACTGGAAATCCCTCCACCTGCTGTGCAAAACCCAACCGCTATGATAAGGTCAAAGAAGTAATTATTGACGCTGGCAAGATAAACGTTTGTATCTGATGAGTTACAAGGCTTAACTAACACCTTTCTTTCTGGCGCTCGATGATAGTGCCATCTATCTAATAAAGGCAGAACATACTCCGCCCAGATGAACAATTGGTTCAGTATAATATTAATATCAAAACCTTTTAATTTAGATTTAAACAAGTGTACCAAAAGTGTTCACCAATGACATCATGTAGATTAACAAACACATATACAACAAATTTAAATTCACATAACAGTACTAAATTTAGCACAAGAAATTACAAGTAAAGTGTACTTACAATTCTTCAGAGCGCAACACAAATAGTAAAAACTAATTAAACTGCTAAATTACCATAAATCTGCCACAGTTAATCCGCACTTAAATCGGAAACATAATACTGAATTAATAACAGTAAAGCAAAAAATGAATACATAATTTTAAAGTCTTATTCACTCAATGGTAACAGGGAAAGTTGATGTATAGGACGCTTCGTTTCGCCCAATAACGTTTTTAGTTTCATAACACGATCTTTTCCATCGGCACCCGGATATAGTTCAGTTATTGGTCCAAGGCGCCATCTTAATGGACGCAAATTGTCGTCTTTTAGACTAAGTCATTGAGGGTTAAATTTGGTTTACTCCTCAACCATTTGGTACGGCCTTGCAATTGGGATAGGTAATTGTTAGAACAACGTTTCCAGAAGCTCTGGAAAATTTGCTGAGTCAATTTCCATTTTTTAACAGGTATTAGTTTATTTATTAGCAAGATCAGGGTCAGGAATTGTTTTCAACGTAGTTCCAATTAGGAAATGTCCAGGTGTTAAAGGACTAAAGTCTTCAGGGTCAGATAAGATGGAACTACTGGCCTGGAATTTAACACGCCTCGATTTGTGAATAACTAGAGTGCGAAACTCTTCAAGATTTAAAATCTGTGTTCCAATAGTCCTCTTTAAGTGAATCTTCATCTGCTTCAAACCAGCCTCCCAGAGGCCGCCAAAATGAGGCGCTGCAGTAAGGTTGAAGGTCTAGTGAATATTTTTATCAGTCAGGTAGTTTTGAAATGTTTTCTCAGAAGAAAGTTTAGTCAGGTATCTTTTCAATTCACGGTCAGCGCCAACAAAGTTGGTTCCTCTATCTGAAAAGGTTTTCTTGGTTTTTCCTTTGCGTGACACAAATCTTTTGAGAGACGCTATAAATGCTTCTGTTGTTAGAATGTCACGTGATGTCATCTGTGATCATTTGCAGTCTTTTCTTAATGTCAACGGACAATTATGTACCCTTCTCAATTATGTATTCCAAAGCATATGTACATTTTCAACGCCCTTGTATGGCCATGTAGCATCTATTGTTAATGAATCAATAAATACTGGACCCGGGCAATTTGGACGGGAGTCTGCCCGGTGGTATAAGGTGGCAATTGGTTCGCAGAACTGTCAACCGATTGGTTCAGATGTTGGGTCTGAGCGTCCTGTGCGGGCCGCACATGTGGCCCTCTGATCAAACTCTAGATAAGGGTGGGCGTGGCACTATGCTAATTAACTTATTAGTAAAGGGGTAGTGGTCACGTCCTCTATCGCTTATCGTTTCTTTTGTTAGATCGCTGACAACTTCTAGATGAATATTTTTTTGTAGTGAAGCATATGTAAAGGTAAACGTAGCATTTATATGTCTTTTCACCTCTCCCCTTTCTATTCTTAGTCAGGAATGGTTTTGCAAAATCTAGTCCTGTGTTCGAGAATACTCTATCCGGCACTACCCGAGAAGCTGGGAAATGGGCCATTATCTGACTAGAGGTAGTTGTTTGATTTTTAAAACACTTATATATTTCCAAATTATTTTTCTTACAGTTTCTCGGCCGTTAACGATCCAATATTTTTTGTCGCAGAAACGATAATGTTAATGTAGCTTCTCCATGTAGGTTCACTTCGTGAAAATGATCTGACCATCAATTCAATAACCTGATGTTTGTTGGGAAGAATGATTGGATATTTTTTGTTTTCTGAAAGATTCGAATAACTGAGTCTACCGCCGACTCTGAGAATTTCTTCTGTATCAAAGAAAAGGTTTATATTCAGGATTTTATTGCTGAGATACAATTTCTTCCCTGCCTTCAAAAGTTTAATTTATATTTTAAATTCGGAATTTTGTATAAATTTAAAAATCAAATTGATTGCCTTATCCAGCTCTTGAATTATTAAAACCCCCTGAGTTTTAAAGATGTAGGTTTACTATTGTTGTAGACCCTTAAACACCATGCAGTTACACTTTTCAGTTTATTCCAGATGAAAGCGTAGTAAGAAGGTCATGTTCATTTTGATTATTGGATGCAATGCCTTTCGCTGCTCTTCAAGAGAAAGTTTCTAAAGTTCAGGATGTAAAATAGGTTCAACTCTTTGATTACTGATTTTACAACTCTTTGATTAAGTTATCTTACCTTAGCCAAGGTGGACTTTGAATCCAAAATTCATTTTCTATAAGATTTATCAACTTTGCACCTCGTGATACAATGTCTGCAGAATTTTCAATTCCTTTGCGAAGAAGGAGAGATTAAACTCTGTATCTCTCTAACACGATTTGCTACGAAAGTTTTCCAATTATTGTGAGAACCCTTTATCCAATGCAGAACTATTTGAGAGTCACTAAGGCAATAAATATTGTATTCCTTGATATTAAAGAGCATTTTTAGATAGTCAGCTGTTCTTGCAGCAATAGTAGCTGCCATTAGTTCCAAGCGAGGAAGTGTGAGCTCCTTCAGCGGAGCTACTCTGCTTGTAGATAGTTGCAAAGAATTTCTGAAAAGTAGTGGGATTATAAGATACGCTATACCACTATATCCTTTGATACTAGCATCGGAGAAAACAATTAGGATCCTATCTTGTGCATTAATTGCTAAACAACACAAGAAATATCTTCTAGGAACAGTAATGTTAACAGAATTCCCGATTTCAGAATACCATGTCAAAAACTTCCTTTTTAGCTCATCAGATACCTCGGAATTCCAATCACAACCAGATTCCCTTAATTTTTTTAAGATAAAATTAGCTCCAATTACATATGCAGAAATTAGTCCAACTGGATTATAAATTTTGTCTACAATGTGCAAAATGAGTTTTTTTAATTATTGTTTGTTCATTAAGAAATTAACTGAATTGTGTTACATCTAAACTTAAATTGTCTTGATCTGTATCCCACTTCAAGCCTAGAACTTTTGCGAGTTTTTATTTAAATTATTTTCCTCAATATTGAATCCATTTCTGATCCATAGTTCTCTTAAAACTCCAGAATTGCTTGTTATTTTACGAAGATGCATGTTTGCATCTCTCAGAATATTCACCGCAGCAGTCGACACATAAAATGCTTTATCAGCATTTTAGGCATCATGCAGAAGGTCGTCTACATACAAGATTATCTAACAATTCTACAACATCACTATTGTTCTCTTTATATTCCTTAATATGATATTTAATAGCTGCTGCGAGCGTCAAAGGTGATTGACAAGTTCCAAATTGCAATAGCAAGATTTTGTATATTTGAAATGGCAAATTCTCGTCATTACAGAATAAAATAAATTTCAAATAATTTTTGGAATCTTCATCAAGCAAAATAAAATGAAGCGCACCTTTTATATATGCCCGAAAAGCTATCCTGTGTAACCGGAATTTCAAAATGATATCTTATAAATTGCTATACAAGTTGAGTCGTTGGATTAGACACTTGTTTAGAGATTTTGCACATTTGTCTTTAGACGAACAGTCATAAACGATGCACATAGTAGTAGTTGCCTTGTCAGAGCAAATTGCAGGACTATGAGGTGCGAAATAGCTAGCTATCCCTCTCAAGTTCGCAATTCTCAAGTTCGCTCTTTTCTCCAAACAATGTCGGAATTAAAAACAGTTCATCCGACATTTTTTGTTAAATAATTCATTCCGATTAAAACGCTAATTTTTGTTTCACGGGAGTCATTTGCTAGCTGCCACAAATTCTATAACGAAAGAAGACAGTTGACCTTGAACTGAGCTTGAATCATGCGATATTTTATCGGTTATGTAAACATCAATAAATATGCTTTTTAACGGATCAGTTCTACATTTGAGAGCTATGGAACTAACCCGAAATTTCTTGTCTTCGGAATTACTTCCAAACGAATAAACTTTCAATTTTTCACTTCTTTTTATAGGCAAATTTAATTTTTTGCTAAATCTTTAGAACAATAGTTCAGTTCGGAACGTGAATCAATTAACACTCAACAAAGCTTTTTTTTATTGTTTATATTGAGCGATGACCGAACAAGCTTGTAATAATACGGATTTTTTTTTTATTTAATTGCATAGTAGACACTATAGCTATAGTTTTGTTTTCTTGCTTACTCGTTTCAGTTTTAGAATTCTCAGCCTCTAGTTTGTTTTTAGATAAATGAAACAAATGGAATGATTTCTTACAAATTTCAGTACAAGCATATTCAAAGCTTCTGTACGCGTTCTACAGTGAACTACCCTATGTTTCTTAAAGCAGCAGTAACACAAATTGAATGTTTTAAGTACTTTCGTTTCTGCTCGTAAATGTATTTCATACATATAAGAGAATCATGTTCATTATAAATATTACAAAAAAACACAAAATTTCTTAACAAAATTATTAAACCTAGAAGTTGATGATTTATTTCTATAATTTTTGAACCCTTGTTTTGGATTAGCCCCTAAATATTTATAACCTTTTGAGCTATTAATCAACATAGTGGCTTCTCTTCATTCAGTTACGATGTAATGAACTCTATTAATTCACTCCAATATTTTTGTTAGATTATCGTTTCCTGTGAAATTCAAGAGCAAAATATTCAGGTAACAATTTGAGAATTATTTGGTTCAATAACTGGCCGTATGAACCACTAGAAACATCCAAACTACATAAATTTCGAACACAGATTTGTAACTGATCATAGAGTTTTTTTAACCCAAAAAACATTTGAAGAACTTTTAACTGGTTCTAACTGTAAGAGCATTTGCATAAATTTTTATATGTTAATATATTTACGACCAAACCTCTCTCCGGATTGGAGTGAATTGCGTTATCACACGAATTAAAAAATTCAAGCCATTTACTGAGATCACCAGCAAATTTTGCTATATTCAATTTAATTAACTTTACTGAAGCACAACTTGCAACAACATTGTCATCGTTCAGAGTACTGCAAATAACATTACTAGTAGCAAATACACTTCTTTCAACAACTTTATCACTATTAATTTTCATTATTTTACTAACAATCAACAACGTTGTGATTTTTTCATCATACCCTTGACATGCAATTAGTTCGTTATCATCAGAGCCGGATTTATACTTGATGAGACCCTAAACCTCGATGAGGCTATTTGAGATTATTGGGCCCTTTATAAATCTGTTATACTATATTTTAATACTATGTTTATACTATAGTTTAAATTTTTTGGGGCTCTAAGCTCGTGCAGCTCATAGGTAAATCCTGCACTGGTTATCATATTCTTTTTCATCAGTTATTAGAGTATCGATCTTTGAGACAAGTTTCTCATGATGTTCGATTAACAACTAATGTGATGAATTTAAATCTTCTATATGTTCTTTGTTTAATTCTGCCAATAATAGCTTCTCAAGTTTATTTAGAAGTGTAGTAACTTTACTACATAGAACGCTTCTATTTTGCTTTTCCTAGATCATTCGTCATGTTT
This sequence comes from Stegodyphus dumicola, assembly GCF_044657685.1. NCBI lineage: Eukaryota > Metazoa > Arthropoda > Arachnida > Araneae > Eresidae > Stegodyphus > Stegodyphus dumicola. The sequence goes on along the minus strand of NC_140771.1, from coordinate 145,104,433 downwards.
TGTTTCAAAGATCGATACTAAGAAATAAATAATTCAAAATCTTACCGACCAAATTCTAGCTGGAAAGTTCTTCACTGGTGGCTTCAGTCAATGCGGGAGCGTGTCCCACCTTAAAGTGTCCAAGAGGGTGGTTACAGGTGCTCTGGGTTGGTTTAATTCCATGTAGTTCGCAAGATTTACATATAACATGTATTACGATGACAAACATAACAGAGTGTTACAGGGACAGAAGATTGATGCGTTATAAAGAATGGCCCTACAATATTTGCGGCCTTTTGACAATGCAAGGTAAGAGGTCTATACCTGGTGGGTTAACTTACACCTTTCTTTCTGACGCCCGATAATAGCGCCATCTATCTACTAAAGGCAGAAAGAGGGCTTTTTCTTAAAAATAACCATGGAACATTTCTCGTTTTTAAATTAAAACCTGACTGTTATCGTATTTTTTATCATTTTTGATAATTATGCACTAAAACATCTTATGTGATTTTGCTCATAGACTAGATTGAAATCATATAAGTTTATTTTCGGAAAAAGTAAAGCAGTCTTAATATTCTACGCAGAGAAAGATTATGCAATGAAAATTGTGCGTTTAATGATAAATGTACTTTTATAACTTGTTGCAATATAATTGTAAATATATGTTTTCTTAATGGAATATAGAGACAATTATATTGTCTTCTCTTTTGCAGTTAGAACTATTCTCTTGGAGTAACCTGGAAACTGGAAAAGAAATATTTATGCAGCAGGATTGGAGATTTCAATAATTCATAATAGTAATATTTCGTATATTAAAAATGAATCCTTACCTCACTTACCATGCTGTAACATAAAATTCTGGACTAACTTAAGCCATAAATTTCTGCTATAGGATACATACAATCTTGCAATTCTACAGAATACTTAATATCTTCTAGATCCGTTAATAAATATTGAGGTGTAATTCATTTGGCTTTCAGGATGTGGACATACTTATTCATAATTTCCAATTCAAAATACATCACCAAATACAAGAAACTAGGTACTTTAATCAGAAACAAAATCGGCTAAGTCTTTACCAGATACAAATTTGCATTAGTGATGACAAAGAGAAGCAGAATTTCTTGACTCTTCGGAGAGATGAGGAGCTCTTATGCTCCAATTTTCCCATTTAAATGAAAGTCCTATTGTCTTGATTCCACCATAATTATCAAGTCACGTTTAAATCGGGTTGCATATACAACGACATCATGTGATCACATTAACAGTAACAAGAGGCATAATGTCGTTGCGGAAGATGACGAGATGACAATGGTAGTCGTTGTAGAGGTACTTTTCCTTCAGCAGTGCACAGATTCCTGAATTCCGGGAATGAATCGTAATAGCTGACATTAACTGAAACGTTCATTAACTACTAATTGTTTGTCCCGAGGAGAAGCAGACAATGTTATGGCGAAAGTAACTCTAAATAGCTTTTATAACTGCAGGAATATTCTCTATCGTAGTCTCCTGAAGATCTAGCGCATTGCATTTCGCAGTTTCAAACAAAATGGAATATTTTAAGTTATATTGTGTTTAAGTCAACATTTTATTCACGTAATTTATTCTCAAATTTCATTATCAAAATATTTTCAAAACTTGAAGCAAAACTTGTGACTGCTATATAGAATTTGGATGTGAAGCGAATAAACATGAATGAAAAATACAAGTGAGAATAAAAGTTCTAAGGAAAAATTTTAGAATTTCCTTCTGAAGCAGTTTCGAACTATTGATCCCATAGTTTGCAAAATATAGAATCAAGCTGAACTGAAATCGCAGTACTAATTAGTCTACTATCATATAGTTCAGAAATCCATAAAAATAGATATTCTGCCTAGTAAACAGCAATAATGATTAATAAACACACTTGATGAACAGCCGACGGAGTTAGCCGTCTGTTGTTATAATGTATCAGCAATTAGTGTGCTAAAAATTAACCAGATTCTTAATTTTTTAACCGAAACTAATATGGCAGCTTGTATGAAGGAAACATAACAACACATATGAAAGTAAGAAATAGCTGTTAAAAGTTTCTTAGTGTAGGAGACAGGCGATATGGCAAATGCGACGGATGAATTTCCGTTGATGATTGATCAATCGATGAATCTTAAACAGGGTATCTTAAAAATAATTTAAATCTTCTTATCATTAACTTTTATGCGTAGGATTAAATAAAGGAGGAATGTAAAATATAGATAATAAAAGAAAAAGAAATTATGTTTATTAAATAAAGAAAAGAATTAATGACTTTTCTGCTGACCTGAATTATTCTTTTAATTTTAAGGTAATCAAATTCAGTAAGTTAGATCATAAAAGTATGTAGAAATCTAAATACACTCACTTCCAAAAGTTAATCACGGAGAGGAAAATGCTAATTTCCGGAAGCCAATCAGAATTGAAGAGGATGCAATTCGCTGCAGAGATAGATGGAAGTATGCAAATATGTTAGGTAACAGCCAATCGAGCTGGCGTGCTGTGGGGCGCATTGAAGCAGGACAGTCGATCACAGATGTTGCTCTTTTCTTCGGCGTTCATCATTCTGTAATTTCACGTTTATGGAAACAATTCCAAACCACACAGACAGTTGTCCGAAGGCCCGTAGCCGGTCGCCCAAAGGTTACACCCCCCCCGCAGAAAATCGACATATTGCTATTGTAACCAAGCGGAATCGCAGAGCGACCTCCACACGTGCGACATCTATGGTTACAACGTCCATTGGTAACGCGATATCTGCAGTTACAGTACGCCGAAGATTACATATGAGTGTGCGGTACGCCCGGGTACCTCGAGTTTCTGTTTCTCTATTCGTCCAATGAAGAGGGGCATGATTACAGTGGTGCCGGGAACATGTCAATTGGAATGTGTCTGACTGGGGCAATGTCATGTTTACTGATGAGTCAAGATTTGCTCTGGAGCCAGATGACAAGCGTATAAGGATATGGCGTGAACAACGAACACGCAATCAGTCCCAAAACATCACCGAACATCACGCATTCCGAAGCGGAAGCATTATGGTGTGGGCAGGGATTTCATTAGGATACCGCACCGATCTGCACATGTTTAAACGGAGCTCTTTGACGGCTGTCGAGTATCGAGATGAAGTCCTAGAACCATTGTGAGATTGTACGCTGCAGCAGTTGGCGCTACTTTTGATTTAATGGACGACATAGAGCTGACATCATCGATGACTACCTGGAGAGTGAAGGGATTGCGCGTATGACGTGGCCAGCATATTCGCCCGACCTTAATCCCATTGAAAATCTTCGGTATGCTCTAGGCCGTGCTGTATCTTCACGTTTCCCACCTCCAGCCACTCTTATTGAGCTGGAAACTGCTCTACAAGAAGAATGGCGATTACTTAATTCTGCGGTGGTTGACCATCTAATTGAAAGCATGGTCACAAGGTGTAAACTTTGTATAGTGATGAGGGGGAATCACATACTCTATTAATGTCCTTTTTTCATTTTATGCTGTTTATTTTCACTTTATACATAATTCTGTTTGCAGTATTTGTTGAGTTTTTTGCATTTTACATCTTCGTGCTTAACTTTTGGAAGTAAGTGTATAAATGAAAGAGACTGCTGGTTTGCAGCGTTTAATAGGATATGTACACACACACACACATATATATAGATAGATAGATGTACATACACATTAACGATTTTTTCCTTAGAACTGCTATAGTTTTATGAAATATTTTAGGATGTAAGTGCTTCGAACTCCAAATCAAAGCTTTACACGCAAGCGTGTCGTTTTTCTTTTCGTGATTTTTTTTCTTCTGGTTACTTATGTCTGTTATTTCATTTTCCGTTTCCACAAATAATGGGGATTCAGATGAGTGTCACTACCGTTTCCAGAATTCATTAAATGTTTTAAGATTAAGACTTCTTTATGCTTCGTTATAGTTCTTATGCTTCGTTCTAGTGGGACTAGCTTTAATTTCTGTTTTAATGCAGAAATGTTTTTTGAATACAATGTATTTTAACTCTCTAAGCTGCAAGGTCCAGAATATAATTGTTCGACCTTAGGTCGCATACCATAGCCAGCTCTCCGATTATTATTCAAAGTTTTACATCAAAAATGAAGCTACTATCAAAACAATTAGGTTCACTAAACAGCCTTAAATATCTAGCCACATGCTGATTTCTAAATTTTAGAAATGCCCCTAAAACCAAATCTTTATGCATTTTAGAATTTAAACCTTGAAAAATTAAGTCTAATTAAACAATTAATATGCAAATAATTATGAAATCAAAAGAATCTGGAGAATCTCAAAGCAACATTTATATCTTAGTTCCAATCGTTAATTTTCCAAGGAAGAAGTGCTTTTATTAAGCAGATTGTCATTTTTTTCCCTATACTTCTTTCTATGCAGATTGTTGTGTGAAGTTATGCCTTTGCATTTTAAGGAAGCATTTGTCTTTCCATTTAACAGCTTTTGTTACTGAAATACCTGCTTCTCTTAAAAATTCACATGTTTCATAATTAAATACGTAAACTTTGCCTGGAACGAAGCCGGATAACGATGTTCTTGACGCTGTTCCTACACCAGACAGAATTTAATTGCGGAATTCGGGATAGTCAAAATGATTATTTGAACTAGTAGTGAAGTATGAAAATGATAGGTTGGCCGAAAATGAGTGTGTTTGGTAAATGTGCTGATGTGTTCGAAGGCGTTTAAGGTAATACATACGGCGGGTATATACATTTAGGGTAATATATATAGTAATGATCGTAGAATAGCTGGTACGACAAATTAACTGGCGATCACCAAGGTATTATGAAAAAGTATTTTGATAGGAAAAGAAAATAGGCATGGGAAATAATAACGTAAATCGTTTAAACTAGGAAGGGGTGATGAAGATAAGAGAAGTAAGTCAACACAAGGAGAAAGTTAAATACGGTGTTATTACAAAAACGCGGGTAGGTCTCCTATATAGAATGCTTAAATATAAATAATAAACATAATTCAGTAGCATTATTGGATATAGAGGTGTATTTTCTTCGTTGAGAAGATTTTCAAGAAACATTTCAAGACTGATAGATTATTAGGGATAAAAGTGTCAATGACGCAGGGTCTGTATTATGAGCGCAAAAGCACTGTGCTGCTGATCAAACAGAGGAGGAATAAAAAGCCTCTGGCACCGTTTTAAAACTATTCAAGTAAATACCATATTTTATTTTAATTTATTGAAGTTATTAGATGAGCAGATAGATTTTCAGGCAGAAACAATGGAGGCGCATTTGAAGGGAATATAAGAGAAAGAGGTACCACTACTTGTCTTGGACCAGCAAGAACTATTGTTGGATGGCAAGAAAAAGCTGTAGTAGTTGTAAGGCCATTTTCCAACACTTTTGGAAGATATGCAGAGATTAACGCTTATGATAATACATGAAATAGACATCGGTGATTAACCCATTTGTAATGAAAATCCATATATGTACGATAAAATTAAGGAAATTATTGCGAAGCATATAAAAGAGATGCTTAAAAATAAGATTGTTAATAATAAATAATCCCTACGCTAGTATGGTTGTAGTACCTAAGGAGATCTATGAGATTTTGCGACCAGTCACCAAGGATCAAAAGGCACTTCAGGAGGATCACGAAAAGGAGTCCAGGGAACTGTCAAGAAGCTTCTTTATCTAGAAAAGGAGGTGGTTCGTCAGAGACTAATTCTTTCAGCAAAGAATGGCAGAGCGTAACAAACGGAAATAGCCCAGGTAGAATCTGAATTCGAAATTCATTTCTTTTCTACTTAAATAGAACTTTAATAACTTTTATATGCGTATTGCATCTTATAATCAAATTTCAGTTTTCTGATTAAGAAGTGCTCGCAACTTTATTAATCTCAGGTTAATGTTTTTCACCACACTTTCATAATCGAATCAACTAAAGATATTACATCTCACCTTAAAATTCTCATGTACTTTACATAGTTTTACTTTTGCATCTTGTATGATTTCTTGCATATTTATTTAACTTTCAAACTTAGTACAAAGTCACAATAGTATTGCTGCTTTTTGTATGATATTTTGTTTCATTTGCATGTATGTACTATAATACTTAAACTCTGCAGTTTTGAAAAGATAACCTGTTTGATTTAAATTTGACTACGGTATTTAGCAGAAAAATTACATTTGCTTTTAAAGATTTTATATTCAACCTATTATGCATTTCACTTCCTTGAAAATATTTTATCAAACTTCACACTGTATATGTCTTAATATTTCTCCAAGTGTTCTCATAAGTTTATCTCAATACACCTTTGGCTCGTCTACACACTTTTATGTCGTATACTTGTAATTTATATACTTTAATACTGATTTGTACTTCAGTTTATTCGACAAGGTTTCTGAGATATCTAAATAATTCCTGATCCTAGTTAGATAAGTAGTATGCTGAACAATACAATTATAGATCAGAACATATTCCATTATTATTTAAATTATGTTATCATATATGCTGCGTCTATCCATTGAAATTACACTTCACCATCGGGTTATTCTTAAATACACCTCTTTTCAAATTTTATTCATTGTAAATAGTATAAATTATGAGAATTATATCTTATCTCGAACTTACATGCATTTAATTAGTTTCTACGTTTAATACAATAGAGCATGCCATTATTTTTATTTAATTTAGAGCAACCATGTATTAATATAAATATTATTATAATTGTTTTACTTGTTTTAAATATTCTCATTTAATTCAAAATAGCTATTTCATGAAATGCTATGCCTTTTTATATGTTCATTTTATTATTTCTGTGTCTCCATTACTCCTAAACGTGTACTCAAAACGTTTCCTGAAATCATCACCATTATGAAATCTATGCATATTTTCTTACCAAATTTTAAGTAGCATCATAATAACTTTTATTTGTTTTCTCAACCATCATGTGAAAGTCTCCAAAACCAGAATGAAATCTCGCTAATTAAAGACTTTCACGGCACCATTTATTTTGTGCCGAGGACAATTATTCATCATTCTGGTATACAGTAGGAAGTATCGCAGTGAAGGCCATAACTCCACATCATCAAAGGGAATTATTTTACTGTATTTAGGTTTCTCTTTTTTGTGTAGATTCTGCAAAGCAAGAAGCTTCTACATTTTCTCAGACACTAGAGCTTTCTAGTTAACATGGGAAAAAAGTTTTCAGTTTGTTATGTTTTTCAAAGCGGAAGGTGTTTTTCCCTCCTTAATTGCGTGTCTTGGTGGTGAAACGGAAAGCAATCTGGCTATCATTCGGAAGGTTTGGGTTAAATCCTGGAAAGAACGTCGCTCATTTCTTCGATTTCCTGGATTTTTAAAATTCTAATAATTCTACAGTAGCACATGAAGTTAGCTGGTTTCTCGTCATTCCTAATGCCTCTGTAAAGACATTCGAACTAAAATTTGGTGGACGATAATTCTTCACCGCCAGAATTGGGATACTCCCCTCCTTTCTCTCTCTTCACCGCGTGTCTTGGTGGTGTAATTGGAAGCACATATGGCTAGCAACTGGGAGGCACGGAATTTGAATCCCGGCGTGGCCACTGCCCATTATTCGTGCTTTCCACTTCGATAAACCTATAATGACTTTACAAATGTTAGGCTTACCTACCTACTTGAGTAAGTAACGCAAGAAAGATTTATCTTTAGCAGTCTTGCAAATAAAACTAAGCTTCAAATACAAACTGTGTGAGCTTTCTGCGTAAGGTGTGTAAAGCGGTATAACAGTCATCAGAAGCTGATGAACGAAAGAACAAACAAAGTAAGAAAGGATGTAAGAAAACTGAAGATTATAATCATGGCCACACCAAATGATCAACTTCGACTTCCCCAAATTAGCCAAATTAATCATTTGAATTTTCATATTTGGAAAGTGCTGAACTGCTCTCTTGTATATGTTAGGGGACAGTAATCCCAAGAATCATTCTATACATTTGCTCGAGTGCTCTCCTCAGCCACTATTTTAGGATTTTGGCCAGGTGTTTATTTTATATTCATCTCTCAGAACTGCACTAAGATTTATGCTTTATTCTTAAGTTCTTCATGCAGCAGGACACTTCTCAAACTCACATCGCCTGTAGCTCGTCATCATTCTCCTATAACTTTGATAAATTCTATCGAAGGGAATGCAAGAATTAGATGAAAGATGAAGAATAGAAAAAAGAAAGAAATATAAAATGATTTCTTTATAGTTAAGTTTTATAAAACGAATGATCATCATTAGTACTTCTACTTTTACAGTTCAGTAATCAGGGTATGTGTAGCGGGTATCTTTTTTTCATCTTTGAAATTAGCTGTAGAAGATATTCCTTTAGAAAATGAATGCATTTCTACTAATTAATGCTTAATAAATGACAAATTGTCCATTTAATAGTTGGACTTCATTCTGAAACTTTACTGGCCAATAATTGGGTTATACGTATTTCACACTCAAATTAAACTCTTGTTTATATTATTATGTACTTATCATAATTTACTCTATCATCACACTGGCATAGTTATAAGAGACAGAAAACGTTTGAAGTTCGAACACTGAAGATTCTGTGTTGAATGAAATTGCTAATCTTGAATTAGAAGAGTTGAGCTTAAATAATAAGTTTGCTTAACTAATTTAACTATTACTTTAAAACATTTATTTAATCTCTGGCACTAGCGTATTTTATGTTTGGTTAAATTTAGAATAACGTAAACAACTTGTAATCGTAGCATTACATTCTTACGGGTTTTAATTTACTGAAATTTCATTAATGACATATTTGTTTTGACATAAAAATTAGTACCTGCATATCAACTAAAAATTTAACGTAAGTGTTCACATTTATATAACACACATACAAGCGTTCATTACAGAAATTAAGAGTTTTATGCAGATGTTAAAAAAACTGATTTTGAATAAATTTGCAAACTTCATTATTTTCTCTAAATACTATCTAGGACAGAACTATAGTTATAGGATAGGTTATAAGAGCTGTCTAAATTTCTCGACTCTGGTACAGTTCAAATCTAATAAAATGTAAATAATGGAATCTTGATTTTTTTGCTGGATATTCCTCTTCAAGTTAAAAACTAAACGTTACAAATTGGTAGCTGATTAGATTAAACCGCCAACGTTCAGCTGTGTTTGCTACATCGGTACACATAAACTCAAAGATCTGCTGAGTCATTTCTTCTTCCTTCATTCCCCTTTGCTTAAAAATAAGGAAACTCGAAAGAGTTCCCTACTTCAAAGTTTGCATTCCTTGCCAAATCCCCTTTTCCCACCCTATCTATTTCTTTGTCTTATTTTCCCGTGGTTGCCAATGACAAAACAGAAAAAATAGAGAAAGAGACCGAAACCGAAATCAAAAACGGATCGAAATAAGAATGTTAGGGAGGGGAGAGAGAAATTTCTTCTTCACCAGATCTGAGCGACCGAGAAGTTTTCTCTTCGACTCCCACACATAGTCCTTCAGTTCGTCCTGTCAATAAAAACCACAGCTGTCTCACTGTTTCGATCGAAGCTCAGAGTAACGGCTATTTCAAGACGAGACAGCGGGACCAGGCCCTTGGTAAAATATTAAAAGATTTATTATAGAATTTATGTTTCCATATAGTATTTTGTTTTCACGTAGTCTACATACATAGCTTTTCAAAGTTCATACGGAAAATTCCAGTATATTAACAAATATTTGATATTTTTAAATGCTTTGAAAAGGAAATTATATTTCAGAACTAAATTTATCATTGCACTGTTTCTCAAAAATTTTGCTGATATATTCCTCTTGGTTTTTTTATTTTAATAAAAGCAAAGAACACGAAGCCTGTTATTCAAACAATAGACACGTTAGTGGAGGGCTCTTAAAGGGAAGCTGGTTCGTATTCATATTGCACATGTGCAAAACCACGAAAACAGCCATGCAGGCAGCCCGTTAGACGGGGTTCGAACACCAGGTGGGTTTCTGTTTAAAGGGCACTCCGAATGTATAAACGTATCATGTAATTCAAACATATAATTAAAGGAGGGAAAGAGGGCTGTGCTCTATCCAAAGATCGGAAAAGGCAAAAATATAATGACCAAGGAAAACAAATATCAAAAGAAATAGAGGAAAAGGCTCCGAACTCAATACACCTTATTCCAATAATTCCAGTTATCAAGTGTTATAATTTATTTCCAAAATTAACAAATTAAATTACTTCAAAGTTTTATAACTAATTTAATATAACTCAAGATTTAAATTTATTTCTATACTTCCTTCTATTTCAGTGATAAAATTGTGTACACTAATTTTACATATTCAAAGAACGCTTTATATTTTCGGAATATAAATATGCATTTTTTAAATATTCATGTAACGCAACTCTTATTTAGGCATCTTCTGTCGCTAGTCGGTATTTTTCTTTCTCCCACTCCAAAAGGTTTATGTATATCTCCGAAATTCTTTAAAAAATTAAAAAAGATATTTTTCTGGTAGTATCTGAATTCTGATGAGGTTTTTAAAGTTAAAAAATAATTAAATAATGAAAAATATTCCTAAAAGATCTTGAAGACGTCTGACCTACTTGAAAAGTCTAATATCAAAATATGAAATAAGACTAAATAAATATATTTTACTTAAATCTGCAATATTAAAAGGCAAAATAAAAAAATTAGGTCTGTAAATGCATATCGAGGGGGAGAAATGACGTCGCCCGTTAAACCTGATACATCAAACTGATCGGCATAATACAGTTGTGCTTTAATTTTTGTTTAATTAAGAAAGTGTTTTGGAAAATGGTGAAAACAACATGTTTAGTAAGCGCTTTTCTTGGGTAAATGCTTCAGCGTAAAATACTGAATAATTAACAAGAATCAACAAAAGTGCGTACAGCTACAATGAAATAAATGTTCAAAATATCCTAGAGTTTTACAAGTTGTACGTGATATAAATAGCAGTACTGAATTAAACAAATATGATAATTTCTATCTTTCTTACTTGTTTCTTTGCTATTTACTGATAAAGTGCGGAAATTTCCAATTTTTCCCCTGTTATAAAAAACACCATCTGAATTATTTTAGGGTGGGAAACATTTAATCTCCTTCAATTCTTTTTTACCAACAATAAACGTTTTTATTTTAACTTTAACATATTTCTATTTTTTATGTTACTTTGTTGCAACAAAATAAGTGATACAAGTTTTCTCTTGCTCTGAGTCAAATAACCTTTCGCTTTAATTTCGATGTAGCAGGAAATTTCCTAAGAATTTATCCTTGAATTCAATAAAGTGAATTCTTATTATATATATTTGTCAGTATGTAACAAAACAAAATTGAAAACTTCAGCATTTAAAAATAATATAAAACTACTCAACTTGAAAATAACAGGTAAGTACACCCAAATTTTAAAAAATGGTATATCAAAATGAAGGGAGGCTTCTACCAGTATTCTCAGTCAATTAAAAAAAACGATTATGAGTTTCAAAGTTGTATTATAGTATTTTAAAGTACAATTTAATGAAGAAAATATTCTGAATTTTTATAATTAGAATTTGTAGGCCAGCATTTCACACATTTATCATATATGTAAATATTGTCCATCGATATCATATTCCTGTTTCGTACGAAATGCCCAGACTAGCTACTACAAACTAACTTTAACATCAACACTGGATGAATGGCATCTTTGTTAATCCAACAATGCTTATAGAAAATTATCCTAATATTTCTCAGCTATTTGCAATTGCCTATGTTACCCATTTTTTATCATCCTGTAATAACCTCATTACCATCGAAACAAATTTAATATTTCTAATTTAAGTTAAAGGACTAGTTAACTTACCATGCATTTTAAATCCCAAGACATAAATATTGTACTGATTTTTGTGAACTCGCCATCATATTATAATTATTTCTTTTTTATACCACTGCTTTTGTGGAAGTTTTTAGATTAATTCTCAACAGGAACTTATTTAGCCATAATTTAGCTTTAGCGTGATGTCTGTACTATTTGCACTCAGGTCAAACTCATCTTCGACTACAGTTGTCGAATCATTTAGTCACGCAAAATAAAAATGTAAGGCTGTTAGATACTATAGTTTCTAGAAAATTAATATTTTTCCTGCATCTACATGACTGGAAATACGACTTCAGTTTCTACCATAAAGTATTTAATATTCTAAAAAAAGAATCAAAAAGAATTGATCTGATACCTTACCGACAACGTCTAAATGAAAATAAATTTATAAATGGAAGTATATCTCGTTTGTGAAAACACTTAAGCTGAGGAGATTGTACATTTATAAATATTTATATTTAAAAGACTTGAAAGGCTCTGTGCGTACTTGCGCACGCCTGTGTAGACCCGATTGCTAGATAATATGCCTTGCTTCATTTTACTTCATGATATACAGCTGCAAAGATTTGCGTTGTTTGGATATGAAAAAGACATTTCTGACTGAAGATAGAAAACCATACTTAGATCAAAATGACCTCGATATGCATGCAGGAAAACATTTCAGTGGATCTTATCTTGTTACTGTTGCCCGGAATTTCAATTTGTGGGAAAAGACTAATATTAAAAAACAGAGCTTTTTATATTCATAGTGAAAGTAACACAATTTAAAAACTTTGGCATTTCTCATCTCCGTATGGTTATTTGGATTGAAAATCGTATATTGTTTGAAACAGAAGGAATCGTATATTGTTTGAAACAGAAGAAGGAAGATAAGTTCTATATAGAACTTATGAAGTGTATTATTGTGAATTACCGACAGCAGATTCAGAATCACGTGATCTTATGAAAGAGAGTTGAATTCGTCATCATACATTACTTGAGGCGGAGAGGAACAACAATTTCTATTTGTAAATTCCGTTTTCCTCGTGTCAAGAGTGTACTAAAACTCGAATGGTTGCTTAATTCATCGGAGGAATTTATTCGCAGTAGAGTACGAATAAGTTTGTTCAAACGTCGTAATAACAATACAGCAATTAATAATTATAGCATAGTTATATTTAAAATGTGGAAAAAGAATGTAGACATATAACCATGCTGTTCGAATGAAGCAATAACATATTTCATCCAGAAGTATTTCTCCAAAGCTGAACCAATAAATCTGAGTGATGGTACCACACAATTTATCTGACATATACTGAGTGAGAAGTATGAGACGCCTCGCAAGCTGTTTAAATTATATATTAGGATTTTTCCAAGAAAAAACATATTTCAGCTTGTTAAAATGTTTAGATTATATAATTTTAATTTATGAAATGACTCTAAAATATATTGTTTGAAATATCCAGAAGCTTCATCAATGTAAAGTTTTAAAACTCTATGCATCAGGATGAGCAATTGGGTACTGTATATAAACTTTTGAAAGAAATGGGAAACATCCTGTTCACATGAGAATATACCTTTGAAAGTGTATGATTACTAAAATTTTCAATTTTTCAATACTATTCAAATCAATTTTTAATAAGAAACAAAATTATAGAGAATTCGCAGTTCACCAATACGGAGTTGGTATATTACTAACTAAACATTGAGTGATTGAGCGAAAACATGACAGATGTAAAATGCTCTTAAATAACAAATCAGAAATGGTGTGAGACCCTAACTTCAAAAGCATTCAAATGATCCTGAAACCTGCAGCTACTCTTCATTATCTGTCACATGGTAATGAAAGAGAATAAATCGGGAAATACACGAATGAAAAAAAAGAAATGGCTAAAAAGGGTCACGTAAAATAAATGAATGAGCACATACAATTATTTAGAAAACGTGATCAACAACTTGAAAATGCATTTCACCAAGTGAAGTGCATTTGAGCTATTTAATCAAGATCATAAGCCTAAGGATAAAGGCAATGAAGAAATACCTGATAGATCATTAAATGGTGATCAATTTACACAGGAACAAAGAGCAAATAATGAAAAACAAAAGGAAATATTTAGCTTCGTTGCCCAAAACTTTAGGTAAAAAGTACGAGTATGGAATGGATGGAAAATAGACTGGCATTATTCATACCTGGAATAGCAAAGCCTTTTATTCTCGAGAACTAGTTAAATCCGTGTTATGGTGAAAATGTTTCGAAGCTGTCTGCAGTAAATGGTGTAGGAACTATTCTGACCGTTGGCTCTGGACTTTGAAATTACTTATTCAAAAGGATGAATGTATTTTTCAAAAGCGTGTACTGTTTGGAATTACCTTAATGAAGATACAGTGGAAAGATATTCATATATTTTTCATAGATTAAATATGAACAGTATTGAAACCTTTGCATGCTTGGTTTAAGACTATAGTAATTGATAAATTGTAGTGGAACAGTAATTTCATCGGTATTCTGAACTCACAAATGAACTGAACTCACAAATGAACATACATTTGAATTTATGAAGAGAGTGAGTACGAAAGAAGATGCTGGATTCCTGACTGAAACAAAATGTTCAAAAAAATTATCCAGCAAATGATTAAGTGTTTAAACATTACCAAAGACTACCGAATCCCTTCAAGAGTAAAGGAATAAAAATAAGTAAAGGAAAACTCGAGATCAGTTGGGTGATACGACACGATTTATAATAGAAATTAAATAGCCATATTTTGGGAACATTAAATGTTTAATAGGTTTTCAAGAAGTCAGCATAATGGAGCTTATATCAAAGCAAATTTCAACTAAATACATTTATAGCACTTTTGAAAGAAGGAAATTTCAATCAAAACACTCTCCTGTAAAATATAAATATGACATTATTGAAAGAAGGATGCTCCCTATAGTTATTCTATGTTACTATGTAAAACATACAAGGAAGCACTGTAGAATTATACAGAAATTTGTCTAGAAAAAACATAATTCTAAGATGGTCAAGCATACACTTAACAGAGCCAATAATTTTGAGGGTCCAATGAGAATCAAGCATAGATTCAATGCATACTTGACCTTCATTGGAGGATTTAAAAATTATAGAACTGGGTAGCACAAAGCTGATTGGGAAACATCCGTGAAACCATAACACATCAGTGGAAACGGAAAGAATTCAAGTATAACGTTCAAGACAAGATGTCAAGATCGAATACACTCTTTTTTCTTCAGAAAATATACTTTTGTATAACGTAAGTATCTTGACGTAACTGAAGAAGCTGTTGGCAACTCTCATCAAGAGTCACACTTCGCACGAAAAACCGAGCTTAAAAATGCTTTTCGCAAGATGCTTTCCACAATATTTTCAATACTGAGCTAAACATTGAGCATTGAACGATGAATCACAATCGAATATTTAAAAGATCTTAAGATAAATCCTTCAGGTTTCAACAGACAGTTTCCTACGATGGATGAGATTTAGATTCATCGCTACTTAATTGATATGAAATTGCGATTAAACAATATCACCGTATCCAGCCAGGGAAAAGGGGTGTCCATTCCTGGAAAGAGAGTGATTCTTCATTAGCCTGGAACGATAATGATATTATTCTTTTGGAATTTCAAAGAAATTTTATTCATAGAATATCTTAAGAACGTACGTTACTGGCCGAATTATGTAGAAATTTCGATCAAGATGAAAGTAACACTTCTGAAAAGAATTCAGTAATGATCACAAAAATGGGTATTTTCACAAGCGATATTGGCTGTCTTAACTCACTACAACTGTAGACTAAAAATTATCAAAGTTTTGGAAATTCATTCCATATCCATTGTATTTACCTGTTTCGGCTGCCCAAGACATCCATCTATTTTGAAAGCTCAAGATATTCCTAGGTGGAAAGAAATTTTTGTCAAATGGAGAGCTAAATGAAGCAGTGCATGGGAGTTTTGGAAAGTTTGAAGAAAATCAGTTTCAGGAAAAAATCGCAAAATGAAGAAAAGTTAAAAATCGTTTTGAGCTTTACGGGAATTATGCTGACAAACTTCTCAACTGAATTAAAAGTGTGGTATGTTCATTTTCATTTCGTAAACTTTCAGTCTGTCTTTGTAGTCCATACTGCCAAGAACAGCTTTCATTAATCGAACAAAAAAATATGAAAGTTAAAAATTTAACATATGTTTATGAAACCCGTTGTTGCCCAGATCATCTAAAATAAATGTACCACATCACGTAGTTTATTTTAGTTAACAATAATTTGTTTTATTATTTGTTACTTAAACATACTTATTAGCACTGCTATCACATAAGTTATTAATTGCATCGTTACAGCAATGAATGTTTTAATGACCTTTAAAAACATATAATAATGCACCCTTGTTTTTAGATACTTAATCACTGGTGATTAAAAAAAGTTAATATTAAATAAAGTAAAAATAAAAATGGAAGGATTCAAATTTTAACTATCACCCAAAAGAGAACTTTTTAAACTTCAATAATGTATATCAGTAAGAAATAACAATAGAGATAGCCAGGATAGAAAAACGGAACATTTTATAGGATACTAGATGAATACAGGTTCAGGTTTTTACTGACATAGGTACATTACATACCGTCTGTATATCTGAAAAGTGAAAAATAAATAACGTCATTCTATACAAATATTTAACGTTTTTAATTAGATGTATTGTGATTTAAATTCATTTTTATTTAAATCAGTCCTATTAAAAAGTAATATTCTAAGAAAGAAAAGACTTGTTTTTTTGTAAAAGAAATAAAAAGAAATTTCATATATTATGTAGATTTGAGAAACTATTTACGTATGCCAGTTGTATAACATTTCTTAACTACATCTGTTGCTTTTAAATGGCTTAGTTTGTTAATTAATAATAGACAGACTCAATTGAAAGACAAATATCTTCAACAATAGATTCGAGTGAAAAGGGAAACAATACAAAATCATGTTTCAAGACTAATAACCCTTCTGGTCTTTAAAATTAAATATCAGTGCAATGACATGCCTGCTAGATAAATCTGCCTGACGAAATTATTCCTTTAAAAATGATTCTAAAGTTAAGAATTAATCGCTATATTATCGAGTTCACTTTCATAAACATCATTTTCTCAAGTTTTCTGTAACCGCTAAATACGACGTATGGTAAGTGAACGGCCCCTAAAGAAAGCACTCTAATATCTTGCGGTATTTCGCGAGGCGCTTTTAATCTTTCTCAAATAATGTTTTCCATGTGAGTAACCTATCACACTCTACAGCCGCCGTATGTTCATTCATTTAATAATCTCACCCTTGATAACAATTGAAAAAAATATATTTGTTATCCCTTTTACAAATCTAAAACTATGAACTATAGTTTCTGTTTAATTGATCCCTCTAAACAGATTAATTAACTCGCAGTGGAATGCAAATTTCTTCAATTTTAACTGATATATTAAATTCCTGTGAAGACATCGAATCTAAATTGGTTCGCTTCCTTTTACAGACTTATTGTAATAATCATACAGTAACAAGTTAATTTTAATCTTGTACCCATATGTAAAGTCGTTTTCGTATTTGCCAGTTGTGAAGAAATCATTGCTATTTCAAACTTATTACAAATGAAAATAACTTTTTAAGCCTCATAAGAATTTCTGAATTCTTACCAAATAAACATTAATATAAAAATTGTTTCTGAATCCTGAAAAACCAGATGATTTTTTCTTTACTTTTCTATTCTTAAATATAGTTTATCTGACGAACAAGCAATTTCTCTATTAGGTTTCATTACATTTCCGCAAAACTCCTGGAGGAGAATTTCATTCAAAGAGTATTAGGAATTCCAGCGGAGCTATGTTATATTTCCTATAAGAATTTTAAAATACTTTAAATCTTTTTGAAAATGAAAACGTCATTTAACATTATTTTTAGAATTTCATAGTTACTCAATTTGCATTATAAACTTAATACTTTAAGATCGTTAAAGAAATATTTTGCAGATTATGTATACGATAAGTTCAACAGTGCTTAGAGTGTTTACCAAGAAATTTTTCAATATCAATTTGACACAAGAAGTTAAAGCTTTCAAGTCTGTAATAATCTACATTATTTATCAAATTTCTTTCTTTCTTTCCCATATAAATGTTTTAATAAAAATTAATACATTAATTATAATCACACTATGCAGATAAAATTATTTCATAAAGTGAACATTCAAGAATAATGAAGAAACTTAATTCGCGCTTGTCTTCGAGAAGAGGATATCGTGACTCATTTCTTAAAATAATATGCTTTCTGTATGAATTATTAATTCATTTTTGACAAGGCTTAGTTGGTTATTCTTTATTTAGAAGTATTACGTTTCCTGAACGTTTCTTACTACTTGAATTTCATATTGCTTACTCGCCAACATTCAGCTCTCGTCTCAAGCCCTCTTTAACATATCCGCATTGACTGACTTTTAATGTGGCTTAAGCTTGGTAAAGGAAAGATATACATCCCTCAGATTGCAGTTCTGAAGGAGATAAAGGACTTAAGTCTCCTTCCATACGTAAATACTCAAGCACCCCACGGCTAGAAGATGTCCGAAACGAAACTCGGAGCCAACTCTTTCTAAAGAGACCTCTTCCTGAACCCCCACACCACCCTTCCGTCTCGAGTCCCATTTATCATGGCCTGTCCCAGGGATCAAGGAAGTGTCCTGGCCCCTCCAGACAAGATTGATGTTGACGTCGTTGCAGACTTCGAAAAAAATTCTGCATTCGTTGGCGAAATCCGAGCAAAGAGAAGGAAATATGAAGGCAAAGAAAAAAGGTGTTCCCTCGACAGAAACGCTATATTAACTCAGTTGAAGGCAGCTAGCACGTCTGTCTTTTTATCAGGCGTTTGGTATCTGTCCTAGAAGTATTGAATTTGAAACTTTTGAGAAGTTTCAAACAAAAAAATACCTGACTACATTTTTTTGAAGGATTTTATTTAAACGTGAGTTGATCTATAATGAAGATGGAACTAGCAACGGTTTATTAACGACATTAAAAAAATTAAAACTTTTTATATCTTGTGTAGATTTCAGAAAATATTTTCGTATGCCAATTGTATAACATTTTTTTAGATGCATCCAAAAAAAAAAAAAAAAAAAAAAAGACTGCAATGTACCTTTATAAGATTTTTAGGTTTATACCTATTTTTACGCCAAAAGCTATTATCTTTATGAAAAGCGTTCGATAACTCCTGAGATGAAGTTGGACGTTGTAGACTTATGCATTTACTGCCAGCACCCTTTATTTCCTTTAATTAAACGTTCCTTATTTTCATCATTTGAGTATTGGGTCTCAGTAAATCATCCATGGCTTGACTTTAAAATGTTTAGACACTGAAATAAACTTTAAGCTCTATCTTCATTGTAGATCAACTTACATTTAAATAAAATTCTTCAAAAAATTTAGTCATGTATTTTTTTGTTTGAAACTTCTTAAAAATTTCGAATTCAATTCTGTTAGGACAGATACCAAACGCTTGATAAAAAGACAGACTTGCTAGCTGCCTTCAAAATTAGCTCAGGTACAGATATTAAATGTATTTGGACCTTGCGTCTTATACTATTAGCTGATGTTTTCAGAATGCAAGTGGTTTATTATCGATTTCATATTTTGTAACACTTTAACGAATTTTTGATTAACAGACTTAATGATTTCAAAGCTCGCAATGGCAACACTGTAAGGAAAAGAAAACATTTTTATCTCCAGCACGCGAGACTGTGCATAGGAAATTCTAAAGATACGCTCTTTTTAAACATATTTTACGACATTTCTGTTGAATTGAATTTTATGTTTAAGTGCGAAAAACTTCGTATTTAATAAATAAATACATAAAACGTTAAGGAAACGGACGTAATTTAAAATCTGAAAGCTTTTAGATTTTTTTAAAAATTTTATTTGTCATTTTATGTTTAATATATTTACCATGAGTTATATCGGACGCATTTCCCACATATGTATGCTCATAAATCATGAAGGTTCATTCATTTGTAGAAAGATCATTGCGATTTCGGAAAATCAGCAATTCAGAGTTTTTTATCTAGTTTATATGAGTATTGCAAAGAACGAGAAAGCTATCTACGTAAACGGGAGAGATGCTTTCATGGAGTGTTTCTAAAGGAAACTGTCTCGTTTCCAAGTTAAATATCGATGAAACCACTAAACCGTCTAAGCAGTCAGCCTGTTCACTCCCTGTGTAATGAACACAGGACGTCCTGTCAGTGTTCAGCGACTTTACCGCTAGGCTGTTGATAAACCTCGTAGATTTAGGAATATCATACTGCTGTTTAATGAAATCCTACAAAATCTTACTCAAGGAAATCAGGTGGGAAATTATTTCGAAATGTATCTATTACCTTCCAATCAGAAAAGTATGAGTGTTATCAATTGACATCAGGCTATTTCCTTCTACCTTGATTGTATTCATTCTCTCTATCATTCTTAATCCGTCAGCCCCAAATTTTCATTTAACTATTCGGAAGAATAACTATTTATCCAGTAACACTCTAAAGTTTATTAAACTAGCAACAATTGTTATTAAATACATGAGTTGATTTTATGTTTGGAGATCTGTTACATTCGTTAGATGTCTAATTATTTCGTGACTTCTATTTATGAAGTTCCAATATGATTGGTGCAATAAATATTTAATTAATTAGATTAATTTATTTAATTTCAATTTTAACGTAATTCTTCTTAACATTCTATTTGATTTGTAATAAAAACGTATAACAAAGTTATAACTAGGAATGTAATCTTATGAACAGAATTTGGCACTAAAGGAAGGGGATTATATTCTTGTTGCTTATTTATTATCCCGTGACCTAATAAACACTTATCTTACATTCGACACTCCTAATGTGATTACCGAAGTTTCATTGAAATAATTAGAATTACTGACAGCCAGAAACAGGAAGCTATAGATTAAAATATGGAACTCATTTATATGAAAAGAAATTTTAAATAGTGAGGAATAGTGTAATAATAGTAAATAACAAACACGTTGGTAATAAATAAAATAAATGAAATTTTCTAACGCAGAAGTATTAAAAAATTCGGAATATTCTTTTAAACTAATAATTTTAATAATAGAGAAATGTAAGAGTGTAGTTTGATGATTTAGCAGGGAAAGAAAACTTAGAAATTATCTTTATTCAATCATCTATAATGCATGCTACGAGTACATTTTGCAACACAAGTACTGGCACTTTCTATTTTTACAGCACATAAAAGAAATCTGAAAACATAAACATGTTTACATAATATTTGTGTTCATTCAATTTGATTGCGTTATTTATATATAAATTTAGTTGATTAATTTTTATTGTTATTACATATATTTTATTTAGAACATAAAATATGTGATTTATTAAGAAAGAATTTAGAAGGTCTCTATAAAATTTTAAAGCATATATATTTGATGCACCTGTTAATGTATTTCCCAATTTCATCAATGTTACGTTGTCAGTCACTTTGAAGAGAGCTTCCAGTACTTCAAAAATGCCTCTGAAACATCTGTTCTACTCTAATAACTTCTCTTTAATACTCTCTGTCATTTCTGAATATCTCATAATATCTTTACCTGTATATCAGTACCTTAATTATCATCATTGCTAAAGAAATCAATTTTGGTTTTGCTGACTGCTGTAAAAAAAGGAAGATGCACAACTAGATATTATAGCAGTCCGATATACAAAATTTCAACATTCAACGGCTAATCGTTTTCGAGTTATGCGAGACACATGCATACTTACGTACCGACGTCACGAAAAAATCCCTTTCAAACCCATTTAATAATCCGTTTTTGAAAAATGTGTCCTTTATTCTATCCGTACGTACATACGCCACGCACAAAGAACGTCCAGACGGATTCGGGAGCTGTCAAATTTGTAATTCGAGAGCGGATTCGGGAGTGTCATTAATGTTGAAATATGATATCTGAAGACTTTCGGAATTATAATACTTCCTTAACTGCGCACAAAAAGGCAAAATGAACAACACAGAATGAAGTAGATGCATTTGCTGGGTTTAGTAAAAAGTACCATATAGTAAATTGTCGTCATTTTGTATTAAGATAACAAAAGCCTGAACGGATAATGTTTTAGAAGTGTCCATGAAGTTTGAATAAAGGATAGAGTAGTCTTCAACATTTTCTACCCTCTAAACTACAGATAGGATAGAAAGAATTAAAACTTTAAAATTAATGTAGCATTGCGCGTTGCAAAATATAACTGTTTTGCTAACAAAATACTTTAATGTGACAGATACCCGATCTGAGGTATCTATCAAAAATCCGATCTGAGGTTTCTATCAAAATGGATGCTATGTAAATAAAAGAAAAGTCTGAATCAACAATGAAAATGCACTCTTTTGCAAAAAAATTCAAGTAGCATGAAGAAAGTGGTTGTTTTTGATGAATATGTGTATAGCTCATACATAGATAATAACATGATTAAAAAAATCGAGGACATAGTACCTGTTCATGGCTCACAATCCCCCACTGCGTGTTCAAAATAGTAGAACTGCTTCAACTGGCAATGAGCTGTGGGGATATTATTAGTCCAAAATGGGCAATTTACCAAGTAGGGCTGTTAATTTCATTTTGACATTTTGCGTCATCCACTGTAAAAACAGCATTTCACTTTTCAAATCTTTCCCACCAAATATTAGAGCTCTGCATTTTTGTTGTTCAGAGGTCCATATTTAGAGTAAAGAAGCCATCGATTTAGGACAACACACTTTATTTACACGAATAATGAATAAAATGATCACACAGCAAATCATATTGACCATCTCACAGCATATATTATCTCAGCATCTCCAACCCTCGAATGACAGATGCGTCGGGAGAAGAGACAGCTGCGCCAGCATAAGTAATACGCATGCGCATAAGAAAAAACGTTCGCTCGCCTCTACCCAACAATTATATTTAAAGAAATTAAATAATGAAGAATCTGCATCAATGTATGTATGTTTCTCACAATGTGAGAAAACAGAGGTACCTAAAGACATCAAATTTTGAATATCGTAGGCCTACACACTAATATGGGCATTCGGAAGCCCAAATTTGGAATCTGGAATTTCTTTTATTATCTATTTCATATTTGTAAAATTTTAACGAATGTTTGGTTAACAAACTCAAAGATTTTAAAGGGAGAAAGGGCAAAAATGTACGGGGGGGAAATTTTTTTTTTCTCCAGCGCGAGACTGTTAAAAGGCAATTCTAAAAATATGTTCTTTCTAAATATTTTGTGATATTTCTGCTGAATTGAATTTTATGGTTTAAGTGTGAAGGACACGATATTTAGTAAATAAAGGTAAGACACAAAGCGTTTAAGAAACGCCCTTTGAAGCGTAATATAGAATCTAAAAGCTTTAAGTTATATATATATATATATATATAACATATATATATTACATGATATATATATATATATATATCATGTTATTATTTCATCGCAAGTCAACATTATGTCGAGCTTTGCAAACTAATTTAAAAAAGAAAGAATTTAACTTTTTTAGATGCAGCTGTTCATTTACCTCACCCTTTTCGCATACTCACGAAGTAAACAAATGCTTCTCCCAAAGTGGCAATGCTTTTCACTTTACTGAGATGCCAAAAACTTAAGTGTAAGCAATAAGTACTTCAAAAATACTTTCTTTGAGATTTTGAAAAAGACTTGAGTTCCCCCCCCTTCAAAAACTGCGTACTGAATTTCATACCTTCGTGTCTTTTCTTTTTTGGGCTATGCGACAAAAGCTTTAAGTTATATATATATATATATAAGGTACACAGAGGCGGACGAACTCTTTTATTACTATACATGCTGAATACTCTATAAAGCGATTTAACTACAAAATTGCTACGGGTGGTTTAGAATTTGAATGAACGCTTCAGCTAAATTTGTGAATGATTTGTGTAATAGTCAATGCTTTTTTCTTTTCTATGATGATCTTCTTTCATTAATATGCTAATATATGTCTTCCCTAAAACATAAATTGACTGATACCTCGGCATACGCCATTAATTGATTCCAAATCCTTGAGCGTATAACAAACGTACTTTCCCAGCAAGAAATAAAGAGAAAATAATTAATCCGTTCTTATAAACAAATCCTACTGTTGTTAACTATAACGATGTTTAATATTAAAATTCAAATGCATTGAGTGCAATATATACAGTGTGTATAAAGGAAGCACTGCACATGATACTCTACATAAATTTTTTTCTGCTATCCGGATCAAAAGCAATTGTTCAGTATACTCTGAATTTTTTTTGAAATTTCTTACTATCGATTTCACCCTTTTCGTCACGTTAGCCGATTCAAAAGAGTCTTTGTTTTTCACAATTTTAGACGCCAGCATACTCGGCATAGGATATGCAAGTCCCAATACGCCTGCTGCCTTCATACTTTTCAATAATAACCTTTTCACCTCGAAACAATTTTATTCCTTGCTTGATTCTTCTCATTATTTTTCCTAAAACTCATTGTTAACGAATTTACCGAAAATGTATGCGAAAAGACACAAAACCACTTAAAAATTCAGAGTTAGAGCGCGAATTGTTTACTGAATAATAGCAAGAGGAGTACTGATGCTGGTGGGCAATTGTGGGCATCGTGTAAATCAATGTTGCGAGCGCAGTCATGACTCACCAAATTCGAGTCATATTTCAATCAAATATCGTATATCGAACTGAAAATTTTTGCTGCTAAATTGGACGTATTTCGAAGCTGACATATACTGAGATATCACTGTACATTATTTCTTTGGTCTTTTCCTAGTACGGTAAACTGTTTACATAAAAGAAAGGCTATTTGTCAAATCACTTTTTTTTCTGTGAAAACAGAATGAAAGATAGGCGCATGAAAATATATATCCATTAATACACATATCTCTTTTATTTAAGGAAGGAGCAAATACTCAATACATAAAAAATGCTTAATCATAAAAATCCACAAAACTGTAGCACGGTACTCTTCGAATATATATCATTTAAGCTGTAAATACGCCCAGTGGAGAAGTTGTCAAGATTAACGGGATGAAATCAGAAGCAAATAAATGGAACCTTTCGCGAAAACCTTTTGCTGTACTCATTAATCAAAGAATTACAGACGACACGAAAATCCGAACTTATCCACACTTTTCCTATGCATGTATGCACATTGTAATTCTCGCAGCGACAGAAAGAAGATATCTATTAAATCCGAAGGAGGGTAGTAAGTCTTCGCACAAGGCAAGACTTTCAAGATTAGATTTCGAGAAACGCGGCTAATAAAGCTAATAATCGCAGTATAACTGCGAAGAAAAGAATTGCAACACGCACAATTATAATACACCAGATTAATTAGATTTTTTAAAGGTATCGGTTTTCAGCATGTCATCAGATTAAGCATATTTACCATTTGATTTGGAAACGATCGAGTTGTGTCTCTTTGTTCCAGAAGCCATTACACAATTTTTAATTCTCACTTTCAGTGCGATATTAGCACATATTCTTAACATACTGAGAGCAAAATTTTCGAATTGAAAGCAGAATATTTATAGACACTGCGGAACACACAAAAGGAAACTGCAATCTTACGATGTCAATTTGTAGTCTAACACCTCAAGAAATGAAGAAATGTTTTGCCATTATAATTTTCGGAAATAAATAAATAAATATCTCAATTCTTTCAGATTTTAAATTTCGCCCACAAAGGTTTGTTGAAGATTTTTACGCCCTCGCTGAACTCGCAGTCTACCAGTCCGCTCTTACATTTAATCCTGCTAATACATTTTTCTTTTTTTTCTTTGTAGCTTTATTATTAAGCACTTGCGTCACATACACTTCAACAGCAAAATCACATAATTATTAAAAGCAGGTGAGGGCATATGTTTAGTCTTGGTCCATATTTTTCCATTTTTCAGCCTTTTCTCAGTTCATTATATAAATGTTCAGTTTCCTTAATAAGACTGTTTACAATTTTTTCAATCTTTTTATTATTAATGTTCCGTATGTTAGTTTTATTTAGTAGCCCCAAAGGGGCATTGGTCCAAATGGACTGTTAGTCTCGAAACGGGATTTTGAGTTGAATCACTATAAACGCCGCATCACTTTTCAAATTGTTGTCACCAGAAATCACTGCCCTACATTAATTTTAAAGAAATTAAGCAATGAAGGATATGAATGCATGTACGTATTCAATGCATGCATGTACGTATTGCATGCATGCATGTACGCATTGTTGAGAAATGACGGTACGTAAAGCAATCAAATTTTGAATAATGAAGTTTTCCCTTCCGCACATGTGCACTCGGAAGCCCAAATTTTGAATTTCGAATTTTACATTTCACACTTTTTTAAACTGCAATAAATTTTTGGTCAACAAACTCAAGGATGTGAAATTGAGCAATAGCAGCACTGAACGGAATAAAACATCATTATTTTCAGCTCGCGAGATTGTCTATTGAAATTCTAAAGGTCTATTTCTAAATAATTTTTTGATTATGTTATTCAATTGGATTTTTAGGTTTCATAAGCGCGGAGAACATGATATTTAATAAATATTTATCAATATCTTTGAACTTCCACCCATTCACTAAAGAACACTGCCGAGATTTAATAAATCAGTTAACACAAAAAACGCACTAAGAAACTTACTAAGAAAACTAAACATTGATTCGATAAACTGAGAAAAGACGGAAAAAAATTTTAAAATGTCAATACTTAACACTGCATCGAAAATTTGAAATATATGCCGATTTCAAAATTTGTGGAATTTTATATGGCGTACCTGCGAAGAAAATGGTAGACTGCGAGTTCTGCGAAAGCGTAAAAAACTTTAACAAACCCTTTTAGGCGAAGGTAAAAATCTGAAACTTTTCAGATTTTTTTAATGTGACGTTCTTCGCACTTAGGCAACACGAAATTCAGCAGAATCACAAAATATTTAAAAACAGCATATGTTTAGAATATGCGATAAAAACGTTTCACGCGCTGGAGATAAAAATGTTTTATTCCGTACAGTGTTGCCATTAATCGCTTCCAGATCGTTGAGTTTGTTAATCAAAGAGTTACAAAATAGGAAATAAAAAATAAAAAATATAAAAATCATAAAGGTTTCAGATTTTAACTGTCATCCCCAAGGTTTTTTTAAGGTTTTTTATGCTCTCGCTGAGCTCACAAGTCTACAAGACTGCTGTTACATTTCCTCTTAAGAACCCCTTTTCTTTGCCTTTTTAGTTTTATTATTAAGAATCATTTTCTTCGCACTTACGTCATATACAATGAAATGGCAAAATTACAAAAAACATCAAAAGCGGCATAGCAGTACACATTTATAATTCCTGATGCAGCAATCAGTGTTGGCCTACATTTTTCGATTTTCTTCCAGCTTTTCTCAGTTAATCATATCAATATTCAGTTTTCTTACTAAGATGGTATTACAAAATTGTTTTTGTCTTCTTATTAGCAACATTTTGTGGTTCCACTTATTAAATATTCCGTTCTTGGCGCTTACGCCACATAAAATTCGATTCAACAGAAAATAACAAAATATTAAAAAACAGTCTATCTTTAGAATTTCCGATATACGCGCCGAAGGTAAAAATGTTTTATTCCATACAGTGTTGCCACTTCTCGCTTCGACACCGTTAAGTTTGTTAATCAAAAATTCGTTAAAAGTTTTGCAAAATATGAAAGAGGTAATAAAACAATTTCGAAATTCAAAATTTGGGCTTCCAGGTGTCTATGTTCCACTGGAGAACTACAGTTTTCAAATCTGAATGGTCTAGGTATCGTTCCTTTTTCACAATGGAAGACACATGCATACATTCATGCAGATTCATCATCCTTTAATTTCTTTAAATATAATTCAGGGAGATAATATTCGGGACAACAATTTGAAAAGTAATAGTGTTTTCTGTGTTTCGATGCAAAATACAGTGTCGAAATTAATATCGCATTCGGGGACAACCTCTCTTTTGGACTAAAAATAAAACATATGCAGCGTCATTCTATGAAAATATTGAATATTTTCAATTAGATAGAACATGGATTAAATGAATTTTTATTATTTAAATCAATCTGATTTAAAAATAAGAAAGGAATACTCTCAAGAACTGCATCTATTGCTTCCAAACAGTTTAGTTTGTTAATCTACAATATATTCAGCTTGAAAGATAACTATCTTATATTTTGCCGAATTGCAGCAGACTCAAATGGAAAGTGAAACGACGCATTTGCTCGACGAAAAATCCCATTTGAGACTAATAGCTTCTTTTGGATTCATAGTAACTAAATAAACAATATAAATTTTTAAAATATTAAAATGTTTAAAACACAAGCAAGTTTCTTTTAATTATTTTGCACTTTTTGGTGTTATCGATCTCTTTTATTAAATGCAATGATGTGCAAATGCTTATGAAATTATTAATCAGATGTGTCGTATATTAAATGCATTTTAATTTATATCAATTGGAGGCTTCATTAACAAATAAAAGAAAGATGAAAATTAAGAACTGCTTTTAGTGTATTTTAAATCAACCAATTTGTTGACCGGAAAAAGCACGGACTAAGTTTGAAAGATCTTGCACTTCGCCAAACAGTACTATTCTGAAAACCCGCTATATGCTAGGTCCCGTGGAAAAAGAATTAATAGACTTTTGTTTTAGCATATGTTGCTTTTAAACTGCTCAGTTTGATAAGTCACAAACAGATTAATTAAATTAAAAAATAAATAAAATAAATTAAAGGTTTTGCTTACGATTTTGCTGCATGACAACACTCTGCGTATCCGTTATGAAGAGGGGCATGTAGAAGATAATATAAAGACCTTACATTTCAGATCATGACAGAACTCTCCGAAGGCGCTTTTAGATTTGTCAGTTTTATGAGAAAAAGATGTCATATGTTATATGAAAGGAATACACACATTTGAAATCTGCCATATGATTATTATTGATCTATTTAAAATACCAGTAATAAAAACACTTTGAATATCTTCGATATTATCCGAGTGCGACACAAAGAAAGCAAATGAGCAAATAAGATTGCCAAAAATCGTATCAATCGACTGATTCGATGCAGAATTGCTAGGGAACTGCTTCTTGTCAAAAAGATGCTATGAAATTTAATATAAAACAATCAAACAAGCAATGTTTTCATTAGCACGTAAATGAACAGAAAATGACTGCTACTACTATGTTTTATGACAATTAACAGTTTTTTATCATTATTGATGATTAAAATAATAGATGATATAAATATTGGCATTAGATAACGCAAAAGTGATTATTCTTTTCTGAACTACAAAGATTTTCGAAATGAAGTGCTTAGTTATGCTCGGAAAAATATCGAAACTTCATGAAACGAAAGTAATTCTACTAAAATAGAACCCAAGGCTAAAATGCAAAGCTTCAAAGAATCTTGTCCGATCGATCATTGAATGGTTGGTACTGACATCTAATTAAGAGCCACGATTTATATCTTGGTGAAACTCTGTAAATAACCTTGTTTTGATCTAGATTTAAATCGTTTTCGTTGAAATCAAGCAACATTCTGCTCATTGAATTATCATGTCTGTGATGTGAACAGTGAAATTAATTGTCCAATCAGTGAGATAATTCAAAACAGGTAATTATGGACTGAAGAATTTACAGAAGATTACAGCTTATTTGATATAACGTTAAGAAAATCCTATTGCCACATCTCGGGACCCAGATTTGAATCCCAGAAGAGGCATAAATATTTATAAATGCATAATTTTGTGCATGGAGGCCTTTGTATTTCGTCGGGAGGGATCTCCACTCGAGAGATTGAGAATATGGGAAGTGGGTGTACGAGACTTATTTACTCCTTCGGAGTGTTCTGGATTAAAACCGGAATGTACTACAGCGAATATTCTTACTGTCATCAATAAGGCTTTGGTCAACGACACATCATAATGAGTGCCACAATGAATTCCGTGAATCTGATCTAGTTTAGATCAGGACGATAAGCAACAACAGGAAACAAAATTAGTCTTCCTAGCAGAATATCTTCCTCAGCACAACTTTAATTGCTAAAAGGCTATCTTAATAATTTATTTAACTGTATCCCAACAACCTAGTCAAAAGAACTGTCTTCGGAACTGGGAAATTTTAGATAATACACTAGTGAAACCATGGGCAGGAAACGTTATCCCAGAGTCACTCCTGTGTTTTCCTGGCCGTGAATGTTGGGACTCTTTTGGAACAATCATTGTCTTTCTGCGGCAACTTCTCCTATCCAGAACTCGATTATAATTGTCAGAATATTTTGATTCAATCCCTTATTTGTTACTCTTTCATCCTTATTTGAAATGAAACTGATACTCCTCATCTTATTTTCAGTTCGATCTCGTGTCTTTCTGGCAGCCTCAACCTCCACATCAAAGTCTAAATCTACTAACTACTTTCAAATTCTCTAAATTGTCCTTTCTCGCTCAAAAGGAAATTGTCTCCGATGTCGTTGTTTGTCCTTCCAGCCCAGATGAAGTAGACTGTTATCTTACTTCTTCACTCCTTAGGAAACTCAAGCTTGGGGTGTGGTCAGCAGTCAGTATCCAGTCAGCTTGGGGTATGAGCACGTTGCAGTTTTATAGATAACTGAGAATCTGGACCAAAAAATGTAGATCAAGAAAATTATTATATATAATTTCGCTCTTTAATCTCATGTCAGCTCTACCCGCATACCATGTATATGTAAAAGGCAAGAGCCAAATGTATTGTATTCTTCTGAAACGCCTTGATTATATATAATTCTATATACCCAAAACGCATGGTTAAGCTTCAGATTTCGAAAGTCACTTTGTTGTATTCTTGCAACGTAGTAATGATTTGATCTAAAATTTTAGCTTTACAGAAGGTTATAAATAGTCGAGGTAGCGAATTTATCTGTCAATTATGCGGTAGATAATCAAATATATTTATCAAATATGATCGATCAAGTATGTTTTCACACGTCACTCTAGTATATGGTATCCAACGTTTTTACAATGGAAAGTTTAACTAGTGCAGCTCATTGTATAAAATGAAATCGAATTTATAGATGGTTAGTTGAAACCTCTTTTGAATAATTTCAAGAGATAAATATAGCTAATTAATAAAAGTGTCTAGAAATGTTTGCTTAAAAGTTGTTTGCATGCTATATAGAGTTATTAATGAAAATTTTATTTTTATTTTAAACACCTTTATTAAAATGTGCTTTGTATCTTCTTTTCTAAGTAAAGGAATTTATGAATGTGCTTCGTCTTACTAACTTGTGATTCACAGTCATGTTCTCTCAATTTTTTTTTAATGTTACTTCATTCTGTATTCCTAGAAACTTTTTGAAACTCACAAACGTAACTTTCTATTGCCCATACCTGGAAGCCAAAATTTGCGGAAATTTTTAATTTGCAAAGAATATTACGTATTTAAGCGCAATAAATAATTTTTTTTCTGCTATCTCAGAAACTACTTTTAGTGTTTCATTTTATGCACTGAAATTTCCCACAAAAACTTTTTTTTACGTTATTTTAAATTCCAGATGTAACAATTAACCTATAGCCAGCTTATATTCTAACATCGAGGTTAGTGTTGTAATAAATTAACGCGGAAATTTCCGAAAAAATTCGATTTTAAACCCAAAACATATTTTGTGATTTTGTAACAATTTTCAATCATATTCTGCCAAGATATTTGATTTAAATGAGATACTTTACAAAATATCGGTTTTTCTAAATGTCACAAAATAACAAGAATTTTCAGAGTAGCAGTTCTCAGTAAAAGGCAATAAATTAGCAAGTTTGTGATTACCTCTCCAAAATAAAATTTCTCAAACCCTAAATTTCCTATCCTGCATCCCACATAAATTTAATTTTCTTTTTAAGTTGCTTTATCTGTAATATGCATACTGTGCTTACCTTTCAATTGAAAGTATCTTATGATATTTTATTGAAAGCCAATTTGTATCATTTATTTTTCATTGCACTTATTGTTAAATCAAATTAAGTTGGTATTATGTTAAATTAATAAACTATCAATTTGAATTTCATATTTACAAAAGAAAATTTCATGGGGTGTTTCGCTAAACTTTAATATGCATTAGAATGTTATAGATAATAAGATAGTCACAAAGGTTCTCATAAACTTTGCCCCTTCTAGCGGTGTCTTCTCAGATGCGGTCAAAATGGGAAAGATGATATTAATTACGAAAGGGAAGGTAAATGGTTATGCTAAAGAGAGATATTTTTGAAAGAAAGTTGTCTTTAAGTTTCGTTGAATATCCATATATCAGAAAAGAAAAGAAAAATAATTCTTGCCTGATATTTTTCCTCTTAATTTCGCTCAGAGCTTATCATCAGAGATGCTTTCATAAAAAGTAGAATGAAGCTACAGAGGGAGCTCTAATTTGCTCTTTACTGTAATTAGTTACCAAAGTTTTAAGTCATTAGTTTCCAAATGTATGCATGGATGTACATGATACCAGAATGGAGGCAAATTATACAGGACGAGAAAAATTCTGAAGCATCCTTTTCCTTTTATGTATTATCAAACAGTTTAATATCGTTAATATGCATTTTGGAAGGATTATTCATAAAGTATGCCTACTTATAATTCAAAATTAAATTATAATTATCAGATGACTTTATTTCAAGGTTTCCGTGCTTTTCCTCACGCATGTTTGTTTTGCAGCACTTAAACAGCCCAATTCATTTTTATAAATCTAATTTGTACTTCGTAACTTTATATAGCTTATCTTAAGTCATTCATTTTATGTTAAATCTATACTATGATTTATCTCTCACCAGAATGCAAATGAGTTATGATTATTCAATGCAGAGTTGTGTATAGTTGTAATGCTTTTGACAGCCACACTCGCAGTTGTTATTTTTCCTCTCATCCAGCTCTGTGTTAGCTGGCATTAACCATTTTGCTTGCCGAAGTTAAATAGAGCACTTAAAATTTGAGTTAACGCTTAGTATATTGGTATTGTAATTTCATACTACGAATTGCTTTAATTTGTGAAAGTGACTTTCTTTTATCTAATACTGCCTCTCAAACCGTATAGTGCTTAGTGACCCTGATTAGAAGGCATAGATGTTTGTGAGTGCATAGTGTCCGTGCGGCAAAGATGGCAAGCCGAAAGCATTATTGAGTGACTGGAGGTGGGAAACAAATGGACCGCTCCTCCCTGGAGTGTTCCTCATAAAAATTGGAACGGAGCTTAACATATAGTAAAGCCCAGCTATGCCTTCGAGAATTTACAGGCGCCGGCCTTGCTTTAATCTGTACTTGCTAACTAATGTCCGCCAATGGCGGAGTTTTAATTTGTTATCACAGGCGGTGCAGTTGATAATTTTAAGACTAAACAAAAATGTTTTTTAATACATTCTTGGGTTGTAAGGATCTTGAGTTTTACTAACGTTTATTTTATTTTAAAACTTTACTGTCCTCTCTTATTTTACACTTCAGGCCAGAATAAACGCGTGAATATGTTTATGCAAATTGTACTTGCTAACGCTTATTTAAGTTGTGGCTTTTCGCCAAGAACAGAGTTAGATGGAGAGAAAGTGAGCCTCTTTGTCACTGTGTTCCACGCGAGCTTTCAATCAGTTGCTGTCTGCCTTTAAGGCCAGAGGTTTAGTCCTCTCGATATTTAAAACATTTTTCCGCAGTTTGCGCTCTACATCTGATATAAACTAAAAGGCCAACCTTAGTGTCAGTCATCTGTATAACGTATTCAGAGTTAGCTCTTATTTAAATGTAGTTAGTTAGTAGCTCTTATATTTTTACGTTCAGACCACAAGTGGTTGGTCTTTGTATCCCGAAGTGCGGTAGCACCTGTAATATCGTGGAGAATAAAGGTTCGTTAAACCCTTCGCATCTTAGTCATCTATTCTACAATTCCACAGAACATAGCTTCTAGTAGTAAGCTCACTGTTTCCATTCAGGACACTTCATGTTCGCGAAGCAGATAAGGAGGAATAGTAGCCCTGATAAGGTCTCTGTTATACTTTTACAGGCACATCAATAACTCTCGTTTCAGTCTAAGAAGAGTTAAAGATCTTTAAATCAGTACATATTAGAATCCTATAGCTTCAGAAATGAATTTTCAAATTTATCAAGAAATTTAAGAAATGTGCAACGTTTCCAGAGCAGTTACTAGTTTCCCCAAAATAAGAAGCTCAGACTGTCACAATCATGGATTTCTAAACTGGTAATAAATATTAATATCTGATCTTAACCACTTTCTATTAAATAGCTTTAGTTTAAAAGTTTTGAAAAGAAAGTGGCATATTATACGATTTGTTAAGGGAAGGAACTCTGCAGCTTTTAACAAATATTATTGCATAATTTTTACATTTACAAATTTAAAAGTCTAAAAATAATAGAATTATGATATTACTTGAAAGTAAGTCATTCTTTTTAATTAGCCTACGAACAGTTTTGTAGAGATTCACAGTTCAATTTGATTTTGTACAGTAAAGTTGTAGAGACATTAGGTATTTTTTTGGAAGAAGAAAAGATGAAAAGTTAGCAACCCCTTCGCCGGAAATCGAACCGTGGACCTCAATTACGCGCTGAATGTGCTGACCACTACACCACGAAGGCTCGTTAAGAAAACGGGAGAAATACCTTAATAACCCCCCTTTTACAGGGCGACTTTAGTTTTTAGGAAACCCAATCGCCAAATCCTGGGTGAGGAGAATCATCATCCAACACCCTTTTAGTTCGGGCGCCACTGTAGAGACATTAGGTATTTTTTGGAAGCAGGTAAAATGAAAAATTTGCAACGCCTTCTCCTGGAATCGAACCGCTGATCTCTGGAAGACGCGCCCACTGTGCAAACTACCACACCACGAAAACATGCCAAGAAGGCGGGAGAAATACCTTATAAGGTTGCCGACCTTTATTGCACATTTGTGTTTTGCAGATGCAAGAAATGGTAAAATTTCCACGGCTTTCTTTTCATACATGAAAGTTTCTTCAGCATGGTCTATTATTTGAATGTAGAAAGTTCACTTCAGGGTTTAGATGGCAAGTCTTATTTGGATAAAGAAATATAATTATGAGTGTAAAAAAAAAAAAAAAAAAAAAAAAAAAAAAAAAGTAACAAAACATTTGAGGTCTCATTTCTTCGAGATGAATAATTTATGAACCCTTTATTCTGAAACCTTCAGAAGCTCACAGTGGAGATAACATTAAAAGTGAAATATATTCGTCATTATCAAAGTATTTCATGTTCATTAAAACAAATGAAAGAAGATATTCTTTTCTATTCTTTTCATGCACCTTAATATAATAACGCAACAATTCATGATAAAATATTGCCGCTTTGGTTAGTTTCTCCTCGTTAAATAACACACTTCTAAAGAAAAATAGGATTATATTAAAGAATTTATTAGGTATTTACTGAAAATTTATTTCAGCAAAATTTGACATTTTGAAAAATATACTCCAGCATGTTTTTTACATTTGTTTATAGAATTCCTAAACAAAAAATGAAATAACTAGACTACTGACTATTTCATAAGACCTTTATCTCTGAGAAAATTTTAAAAATAAACGGAGTTTGTATTTTTCTGAGAAATGGAGCTGATATGCAGTTATAGCGACAATGTAACTGGGTGACAATGAATTAACGATTTTAGTATTCAGATCAATGTATTGCAAAGTATGATAACTAGGGAGATTTACGCTTAAGATTACTTGGTTATTATCTAACGGTGACATTAACGCATGGCCTGCTTTGTACTATTGAAATACGGTATTAAGATGATTTGGTATGTAAGATCATGAGTAAATTTCTGTATCTTGTCTGCGCACAACAGATTTATTCAGGTTCCTTAAACAATCAATATACACTTCCGGATGTCACACGAGATGATAATATGGTCATAGCATTCTGAAATTCCCAATGCTGTATTAGACAATTCTACAGTATAAGCTTCGAGTAAGATAATCGAGATGCAAAGCTCAAAGATGATTTAATCATAACATTCGTAAACGATGTTTTTATGCCAATATTTAAGTAAATGCGCACTATATGAATACCGTAAGTGACTAGTGATTTTCAACAGAAATCTATAGAATGAAAAAGGTGATATAATACAGTGTTGTCAAAAATGTGATGAGTTGCAAGGAGATTCAGAAAATATCTAGTTTCTGTCAGATAAAGAGTAAAGGAATACAACTGGATCCCTGCTGGTACCTTTGACCATGGTAACGGTGTATCTTAACTACGTAACGTGGTCTGAGAGAATTTTAATCATACTATCGCACTAGACTTAAAATATCCCCAACCAGTAAGCAGTAATTATAAAGCACCAGTAATCTTTATGTCAAAGGTAGTAGACAATAAATACACTTTTCACACGAATATCTAGAAATTTATATATACATGAGAGTGTACATAATATATCCTGCTCGGGATTAATATAAGTATCGAAGGATTTGGATCTGAGCCATCAAACCTGAAGCTAGCGGATCGAACATAAAAAAAAGAAACTTATATTAAATGTAATGGTAAAACGCAGGAAAAAAAGAAGAAAAAAGTTAAAAAAACGAAAAGAAAAATTTTAAATGATTCCGATTTTAACACCGTTTTTGTTAAGGTTGCTCACGCTTTTGCTGAGTTACCGCTCTGTTCTTGGACTCGCACCTGCTAATGCTTGTTTTCACTTAACAAAATGGCTTAAATTAATGTTTCTGTCTTTTTAATTTTATTACTAAACATCTCTTTCTTCACACTTACGCCACATGTAATTCAACAGCAAAATCACAAATGTCTTAAAAGCAGCATTCGCAATAGATCAGAATTCGCAATAGAATGTTAGTTCAGTTTTTTTTAAAAAGATGAATTGCACAATTTTTTTGTTTTTAAATCTTTGTATTTTTAATTTATATTATCAAGTATCACTTTTTCCGCACCTGCTTCTCCGCATTCAACAGCAAATCCCGAAATATTTAAAATCAGCATACTTTTGGAATTCCTTATAGAGTGTTACATTTGGCCATACAGTTTTTTTATGTTCTCTATATTATTTCTTCAAAAATAATGCATGGCGACAACATTTAATGGCAACATTCCTTTATTTATCTTGCCGTAATTTTTTTTTCAAATTCGAAACATTATTTCTTTAAAAAAGTAAATGTCCATAACTGGTGGCAACATCCTTTTGTTAAAGTAATAGAACCTCTGGTGATAAAATATGGAGAGAAAAAATTTCTACTCGGTATACGCTAACAAAACAGAGCATCTTCAGTATATATTCATAAACTGCTGATTATACTGAAGACGCCTTTTCTCGTACAATCCTCACTTAAACGTTTCATGAAATATTAACTGCTTATAAAGACATTTTATTTATATATTTCGAATCGAAGTGAACATAAGGAAAAACATCAGTATTTGTCTTGCATTATAAACATGTACAACATTTTATGTAAAATCTTCTATAACACATCTGAAAACGTCTATCAATGTGATTCAAATATATATTGAAAATACATTTCCTGATAATATCATTTGAATAATCTATGTGCCCTTTATACAAAGTCTTAAGAGTGACTTTGATAACTTTTCTGTGTTTCTTCTACTGCAACTATGCGTAGCGTGTATACGAGCCAGTTTGATTTAGAAAGTCCTCCACAAAGTCATCTCTCTCCGTAGGCAGATAGTCAAGTGCTTTGCCGTAATTTAATAATCCAAGTCAAACCAATGTACTGCAACTTGTTTGAAGTACGAGTAGTAAGACACTGTTTTGCAACAATAGTAAACTTATCAGTCAGACGAAATCAATATAGTATGTAGTAAAATGTGAGGAAGGAAGTTTTGTATATAAATAAAACAAAAATTTAAAGATAAAAAAAATCCAAAATCGAATAAAAGGTAATGAAATTTCATGCACATATTGATAAAAGCAAATTATTTAAATATTACCTCAGTTCTAAAATTTTTTATTTAGCTGTTCGGTTGGTACAAATGTTATTTATATGCTGAAAAATAGCAAAAAAATAATTAAGGTTTCCTAAAAATAAAACATCAAAGCTTTGCAAAAACGATTAGCTACACATACTCAGATATAAAATTTTAAAACAGAATTTCCTTTAAGTAAAATTTTATGCACGGAAGCACGCGATTAAATTTTTTTCTACTTTCTTTGTTACAAATTGGCATTGGAAGGTACAATGTTGTAGTAAACCCTCAGCTTTTTTAAAGGAAAGAACTATGTTAGATATCTTCTTTGAAGAATCTGGATCTAAAGAGGGAAAAGTTATTTTCCCTGCAGATGACTTTACAGAGTCTAAAATTGCTTATACTTGGGGCGTTTTTTCCTCTTTATCATGCAGTTCAACGACAAACAAATCTAATTATTTATTAATCACGAGCAAAATGATAGGAATAATCTAGTTTACTTCTACGTTCAATCTACGTTGGATACTATCTAGTATCCAAAGCTTTTAGACATATCAGTTTATATATATCAGATTTTTATTGAAATATGCGTAATTCTTATGGAAACTGTAAATAAGATGACTATGTATTTTAATTTATTATTAAATGAATATAATTTATTAATTTTTGAATAATCTCCTTATATTTTATTTAATTAATATTTACTTATGATTTTATTTATTTATATTTCTCTACTTTCTTGGTGGCTGCTCTTAGAACATGCGTACTTGCGAGAAGAAGAAAATAAGCCTTGATTTTTAACTAATTTTAAGACTGAATAACTTCAGATTCATAATTTCTCTAAATTTTTTTCATTCGTTAGTGGCTAAAGAAGGAACTAAATTCTATAAAAGAAACTTATATATTTCTATTAAAATTCACTTTAACTAAATTTTATACTTCCAGCTCATTAGGTAATTAAATTTTATTTATGATGTGAAAAATTCGCTTTAATAATTTTGAAAACTCCTCTACTATTTCGCATTTCTATTGTGAAAATTTCTCACAACCCATGTGCACTACGTATTTTACATAAAATATTACCCTTTTCATTATAACTACTTTCTCCTTCCTTTCCGCATGCCTTCGTGGTGTAATTAGAAACATACTCGACGCGTATTCGAGAAGTTCAGGATTCGAGTCCCAGCGACGGATTGCGCGTTTTTTACGTCTCCTGCTTCGAAAAAGCTAATGACTGTACAAGTGCCTGAATTAAACGGTGGTGGTGGCCGATAATTCATCACCACCAGGATTTTGGAAATTCATCACCACCAGGATTTTTGGGATTTTGTCTTCTAATCCCCAATCGCCCTTTAAAATGGGGAATTATATAAGGTAATTTCCACCTCTTTTCCACATGCGTTCGTGATGTAATTGGAAGCATACTAGATGCGTATTCAAGAGGTCCAGCCTTCGAGTCCCGGCGAGAGCGTTGCACATTTTTTTTTTTTTTTCCTTTTGGTCTCTTGCTTCAAAATAAACTAGTGACTCTATACCATAACAGAAACCTTTATGACAAAGAGTCTATGACAGTGCAATGACATTTAAATAAAAACTGCCATTTAAGGAAATGTTGAGACTTATTTTAAAAAGTTAAACCTCCATATAACTTACTGATCACTAAATGCGTTCTAGAGCAAATTCTTGTTTAATATTTGTCAAAATTAATTAAAAATGTTCTCGAGTTTGCTTTAATATCGATAATCTCATGCAATTTGCAAGAAAATTGCTCTTGAATTAATGCAGCAAAGTATTGCTTAATAATTGTTCTTCAAAATGAAAGCTTTTTATTTTCTTGCTTCTTAAAACCGAAAAAAGAAATCTCTAATATTATTCGCGATTGAGAAATCTCCACACTTTATTCCTTAAAATTAAAAAAAATTATTTCTTGTCATGCCACGACTAGTGTTATGTCGAAGTTTATAAGGTATTTCTCCCGCCTTCTTAGCATTCCTTCGTGGTGTGACGGCCGGCACACTCGGTGCGTATTCGAGAGGTCTGAGGTTCGAGTCCCGATGAGGCCATTGCTCATTTTTCATGTTTCTCAGCATCAAAATAAACCTAATGTCTCTACAAGTTAGATGCGCGACTGCGCACTGATCTTTGTTTCTTTATTTACTATTACCCTTTTGGTTTATTAATCAGTTATGGCGAAGTATAGGAGATATCTCTTTCTTGACGTAAAGGATGTCTTCGTGAAAACTTTCTAAGGACGATTCAGTGGTTTTCAAGCAACACGTGGGGAAAATTGCGGAAACACTGATGCGGCAAACCGTTCCAAGGCACGCATTTGGACCGAACATTAAGTGCCAAGTGCTTTTGTACATTTAGCCATTAGTAAGATGCAAGGAGTTTTGAGATGTTGAAATGGGCAATCGTTATTTGGGAGCAATATGTAATGATTTCACTTAGAAACGTCGCCATAAGAACATGAATATTGAAAACATTCATGATAATCCAAAAAATATAACTCAAAGCTCTAAAGGAAAGCTGAATGGAACGTTATCCAGGATGTAGGGATTCTTCTGTTATTTTCATGGTAAATAACCATTGCGAAATTAGGAAAATAAATTATGCAAAAATATAAAGAATTATTGAAAGGTAACTATTGATCTATTTCCTCCTTATTTCGCTCAGGAAACTCTTTTGTATAAGGCTGCTAAGAATGATGCGAAAATCAAAATCCTGTACCTATGGTGAAACTGAATTACACGAAAGGTCCGCGCATGCATTAACTTTAAAACCACTCTATCAACGAGACTGCGATATACGAATTTGCAAGATTGGCTTTTCCTCCGTTCAGACTGTGAAAAAGCGAAAAAAGTAAATAAAAGAAATAAATAGTAAAGAAATAGAAATATCTTTATCGTACACCTTCCCACTTGTTACAAAAAGAAAAAAAAGGTAAAAGAAAGAGTAAAGTAAGTAAAAGCGTAGAAGAAATAAAGCTTTGGATCTTATTTCCAGTTTCCGCGAGGCTATAATAAAACACTTAATGGCTTAAAGTTTTCCCTTTAGCCCAGGGTGGAAGAAAGATAGACTGAGCACAAAGGAATGAGGGAAGAAAGAAGGTATCACTTTTGCTCGGGGGATGGTGTGTCTAAAAGTAGGGGGAAGTTTTCTTTGTACCGGGAAGGTACCGTTATTGCTGTGAAGATAAGACGGTTAGAATCGGCTCGGTGCTAGGGGGCGAAAAGTTCTTTCTAAAAAAAAGAGAGAGAAGAAAAAAAGAGAAGAAGAAAAAATAGTAAATCTTATGAGTTATTTCTGTAGAATATAGGTATGTACCTGCTGTAACAACCTAGTTCTATTTAAAAAAACAAACCAAAAAGAAAATTATTTGC
This sequence comes from Stegodyphus dumicola, assembly GCF_044657685.1. Lineage (NCBI taxonomy): Eukaryota > Metazoa > Arthropoda > Arachnida > Araneae > Eresidae > Stegodyphus > Stegodyphus dumicola. The sequence goes on along the minus strand of NC_140771.1, from coordinate 145,063,292 downwards.
TCATTTCAGTACTGATATGCATAGAAAGTAAGTTTTAAGAATACACGAGTATCTTCAGTTAAATGCCTCAGCAGAGAAATTATACTGTATAATTAATTTTATCTTTCTTCAATCGTAGTCAGTTAAAATGTGATCCCACCAGTGACCAAGCAGATAGGATTTCTGAATACAGGTGTGTCGACTATAATTTATGCACCAGCAAAATATGTTAACATAACGATTTTCGTAGTTTTTCTCGGCGCATAACATGAATGCGAGACATTTTCTCTAAGAAAGATCTCCACGAATTTATTCTTCTCCTTACATACATAGCCTTAGATTGATTAATCAGTCAAACTATCTAAAATAATTTTAAGAGTGCAGTGCTCAGATTATTTAATTACAAGCGCTGAAGTGTATTAAATCGGGCCATTAAAGCCAAGCTATTCAAATATCGTATAGTAGTGTAAATTACATTATGTCGATTACCGGCTTTAACAGCTCATTTGGAAAAGCAATCCAATAATGTGAAACAGAAGGTCTTTTATTTAAACCCTATCAGTAAACCAGTTGGAATAACATTGGGAATACTTGAGGCTATGATTAATAAAAATGATTAATTGAGCATATCCCCCTTTTTCGTTACTGTATTTCAGAAATTTTACTTAAAAAGTCAAAAATATTTTAAAGTTTATTAATAGCATATTATTTCAAATTAATTGTACACCAGTTTACAGATCACTTTTGAAATATAAATTAGGAAGATGTAAGCGATCAAAATAAATACATAGATCGCAAAATTTTATGTCTAGTGACACCAAAGTAGTTGATTTTCCTAAAGCAAACCACGACTACTTGCTTAAAGGGAGGAGTGCTTCAGCAGAGGTCTTTCTAAAGAAATTAATCCGAATTTACATTGTATCAAAGGAAAACACAAAAACTACGTGCACCCTGGCGCTAAGCGAAGAATAGATTTCTCTGCAAACTGTTAACGCTTTGTAGTTTTAATACACTGCTGCTAGCTATCAATGTTTTCAGCTATTCTAAAAACCAGGTTTATTTAGAAAATGTAATCTATCTTCACTCGGCATAGATCTTACAAGTTTTTGAGACCATGGAATGGAAAGGAAGGTTGTGACTTTAAGTTTAATTAACAGTTAAAAATTTATTTCACACCTTTCTTTGACGGCTTGTTTCGTCTCACACTCGTTCAGACGAAAGGTTTACGTAGATTTTTATCGACAAGCTACGATTTCGCAGCAATCTTTGGACTGATTCATCAGAGATCCGACCGATTTGTGCTCCGATTTGTCACCATGGATGAGGCATGGATCCACCACTACACACCAGAAATGAAACAGCAGTCCAAGCATAGGCGGAAGCCGGTGGTTCAGGGCCGAAGAAGTCCATCGCATTACCGGAAAGATCATGGCCAGTGTGTTTTGGTATGCGAAAGGGATCATTTTAATTGATTATCTTTCAAAGGGCAAAACAATTACAGGTGAATATTGCTGAAACCTTCTTGACCAGCTGGATGTCAAATTCGCGAGAAGAGGCCTGGCTTGAAGAAGAAACAAATCATCTTTCACCAGGACAAAACACCTGTGTACAAAGTTGTGTTAATGATAAGAAAATAGCAGGATTTGGGGTACAATTTGCTCAGCCATCCTCCCTTTTCTCCTGATGTGACACCCTCAGACTTTCATTTATGCCCAAACTTGAAGAAACATGTTTCTTGGAAGCGCTTTGCATCCAATGAAGAAGTTGAGAGGGTTGTAGATGAATATTTTCACAACCTACCAGACTCTCACTTCTGGGGAGGAATATTGATGTTGGAAAAACGTTGTACCAATCATGTTTAAGTGAAGGGAGATTATGTAGAGAAATAAAATCGTTTTCTAACTGAAAGTCGCAATCTTTCATTGCTAGGCCGAGAACCTTTCACCTTACCCTCGTAAAATAAAAAATGCCTAGATTAGGTATAACTTTATAAATAGTCATCATTATTGTACTTACGTATTAAAGTGTATGCTGCTCTTCGTATGCGAATCAAATTTAACAGAAAATTACAGATCAGCGTAAGTTAAATTGCTTATATGATTCAAATGCTTCATAGAGCAACAACTTAGGAAAGAAAATACTGCTTCTGGAAAGGAAATAAATATTATATTTTAATAGCTAGCGTTTTGAACATGAATAAATCAAAGTTCAATGCATTTTCTTATGGTTTTTCAAGGGTGAGCAATAAATTCCGGATCCCGTTCTAATTTTTCACACAATGGTCTTATTTGTAATACACTATAAGGAAATATCCTTGCCATAAATTTCTTAATTTAAAAGTATTTATAGTGTTGAAGGACATCGGAATAATAGACTCGAAAATACTTTGAGCGATATAAAGCAGAAGAGTTATATCAACATCAGTCTTCTTTAGAATTAATTCACTTTCAAAGTAATTTAAGGAAGAAAACGAGAAAACGTCATTTAAAATTGTAATGTAATTCGATTTTATCTTGTCAATGCAATAAAAAAACTTTCGTGGGGGTGAGGGCGGTTTGATATTTGGGACTATGCTGACCATTCACTACCCTAAATTACGTAACACAAGTTGGGGTAGAGTAACTTCCGGTAGGGGATGAAATATCGGGGGTAGCTTACAGTTCTGTTTCATTGATTCCGCCATCGGTTCTTGAGGCTCCATTTTTCTTCCAAAAGCACGAGGGGTTGGAGATCATTTTTCACCTAGCAGTATAGAACACCGGTCAGATGGAATATTTACGTTTCCAAAACCGTTTTGTACTTGGACAATGGTGATTTATTTCTCAGGGTGCTTCAACTCGACCTTGGCGAGAGATTGAATTTTTTTTCAGTAAAAATATTATTATTTTATTCTGCATTTTTTTTTTCAAGGCTGATTTTAAATCAATCATTGAATGATTTATTCTTGAAAGAAATTGGAAAGAGACAGATAGAGAGATCTTTTCACGTTCAATTTTAAAATGCTTGACTCATGGTCCTTTCTAAAATTCTGGCACCAGGATCTCTAGCAAGTGTCCTGTGTGATAGTCATTATAATTCTGACTTTATAGCATAAAGTAATATCTTTCTAATTCAATCCCGTGTAAGGTTCCATTTGAAATACGTAGCAATATGAATGAGATAATAAAGTGTACGAAAATAAAATCATTCTGTTCTTTCGTATGAAGCATAAAATGTTAAATTTTACTCTCTTTAAACCGCATGAACGTATCCTGGTTTCTTAATAGTTACATTATTTGGATATTTTCACTCGAATTATCTAAATAATTAAACAAAATAAATAAATATGCAGATTCAGTCTGCTTCATGAGTATATTTCGTAACTTAAAAAATTGAAAATGACAAAATTGGTCAATAAAAATACACTTTTACCATATGGGAACATGATAAGGAATTCAAAAGTAAAATTGTCTACATTACGTCTTTTATGAAAACCTATTTCGTATACGGTACGATAAATTAAAAACTCTCAGAACGTTAAATTATTGTATATGGAAATTAGTTTTTAATCTTCGATGAGAAAGAACACGGATTTTGAAAAATCAATCAGAATGAAATCCCTTATGCAAATATTCTAAGATCAAATACACATATCATTTACAGTTGTGTCATAGAATAGCGTTAGCATCAAGCCCTATCGGCCCGCTATCTTGTCCTCATATTTGAACACATTAGGCCAGGAAAGTAAAGAGTGAAAAAGGTTGTATCATTCGTTCCACTGACATTCACTTAGAAAATGTCATAAACAGATCTAAATATCAGGCAATATTGGTGTCAGTGTCTCATATATGCAATATGCGCTCATTAGATGGGATGCATCACACCAGATCCCTTTTGAAAAACCCCACAAATAACACTAATCATACTACCGTTGCTATATGAATCAGTACAAAACGCTTTAAACATGACTCCAGATAGTACAGGGCAACGCGTGTACTATCTGAAATGATGTCTTCCTTAATCAGTGTGACGCAGCTTCCAATTAAGTAATCATACAAAGAGATATCGGTTTCTACTATGCATCAATGCCTGGCATGCACTTATCTGACCAGAGATTGGTGGACAGAATTTTGAATTTAGTTTAATGTACATCAACCGACAATCTGTACAGCCGTGTTCTTTGATTCTTTGGCAGTTCTCCTTATCACTTTCAAGAAAGCACAGTTTGTCGATGGCATTCTGAGACTAGCGTTTTACCATTTTATTATAATTTTTGTCATAACATTCCCAGACACTTTCTTAAAAGACGATTACCGCTTAGACACAGTTCTCTAAAGTTTGCTTCATTAGGTTATCGACCTACTGTAATTAACCTGACTACCAAACCAGATGGGATGGGGCGATCTCAGAATATTTTTCCAATAATTCTAAGTATTTTAATGCCTATTCTGATATCAGAGTGGTAGCGATCCAATTACTCTGTATCTTGCGCGCTACATATTAGTCTACTTAATGTCAAAGGTGTGAGTCTAAGATGCATTGCATAAATCTCTGTATCCAACCCATGGGTGACACTATTCTAACATTTTCATTTTTCATGCCTGTTTCATTCACAGTAAATGCCTCTGGGATACTAATGATTCTTTTTTTATGCCTTGTGTTCATTGACTTTAAATTATTTAACCAGGTATGATTTCAATCTTTTCAAAATATGCAGACAAGTATTCATATATATTTGTACAAAGCGAGATTGCTATTTTTAAAATAGAGAAGGTACATTAATTTAAATTACAATTTATCTTTTATATAGTCTTTATTCTTTTTTTTTACTCTCCCCCCATATATATACATATATAGTATATATATATGTATGTATGTATCTGCGTATGTGTGTGATAAAAAATAGGAAATGACGTAGCAAATGTTGTTGGCGTAGCACGTAGAATTCATAGAGCTTAATAGATCCATACTGAAGAGGAAGAATTCGGATTTCGTAGAATTTTAAAATGTTGAATAAATAATAACAAAGAAACTTGGCAGTCTAGGCGGATTAAATTCCATTTTATTTAAATTGACATTTGTTGCCACAATTGGCTTGACACAATTGGCTAATCGTGCCTGTTTCCAAAACATTTACATTTTTGATACTGACTGTTGCGATAGGAAGAAAGCACAGCGAAACAGCTTTGAAGTGGCAGCAGACTTAGAAGCTAAAGTGCGCAGTTATCCAAATGGAAGCTCACCAAGAGAGATTTTGGTTTAGGTTAGAAAGGTTTGAGTTCCTTAAATTTTGAGTTCAAGTTTCGAATTAGCTACGTTATCTGCGTTACGCTCATGTGACGTAGATTATTCTAGAAATGGCGCAGTTCAGAAACTTTATTACTACTATAGAGAGGAAATACCCAAACTAAAAATGAGGAATTAAGAGGCTATTATGAAATTAAATCATAAAGCTGATTTACATAATTTTTATCTTACATTGCTGATTTTATCATTTAATAAATAACGTGAAAACCTAATAATTATATTATTCTAATATAAAATTATTATATAAATAGTTCAGCGTATAAAATTTTATGTATAATAAAATAACGTAAATTTGTTATACATGTAAAAATATTAATAATTTTTATGTTCACAGAATTCTGTTAATTACGGAATTACAGAAAGAATAAAACGTTTATTTTCAGAGGAAAATTCAGAATATAGCTCGGAGGGATTCGAAAATCACAACCTACTGGTTAACGCGAAATTTAACTCTTCGGTATACACGCCAAACGATCGAGCTAGCTAGACACAGTGTAAGAAGTGAAATTTCATTGACAATGGAAAATTTGAAATGTAATCAAAAGCGAATTGACGGTCAATTAAGCTTTTGTTCCTCCTCAGACTTCTCAGAACTTAAGAATATAGTAATCTCGTTAAACAGGAAAAAATATTCAACCAGATTTAGTTAATGCGAACAAACATAGGAAATATATATATATATATCGCTATCTGCCTTAGAATAACAAATTATTTTCATTAAGGTGCCAAAACATATTCTGTCATTTATAAGGAAATCTATCGGAAATTATTATCCTAAGTAAGTTTCGCGTCAAAATTAAGGTTGTTAAAATTAGTAACAAAATCTCCAAACAGTTTGCAGCATGTGTTATTTTGTGAGTAGAACGCAAATTCCATAGCTGACATTCATTTTCCGACAAGTGATTTCTATATTCAGTTTCACTGGCTGTCGCCAAATAAGTCTGCCGAAGCATTCTATCCCGTCATGAACAATAAGCGCGACTCTTGGTGCAGGCGTAGCAGATATGTATCTGATGCGCCAGCGACGCGTTTCCCTGGTGCAGTGCAGCAGATGTCGAGATATATTTGTTCGCAGATGTACACTATCTGCCCAAAAGTAACCGGATACTGCCTAAGGAAGTGGATCTGTGGCAGGTGGCGTAATTTGATGCGTAAGTGAAATCTATAAAAGTATTTATTTATCAGGTCATATTATGCTTTTGAGACAATGAGTAATAATTCAAAGGAGCTTAGTGGCTTTGATCATGGCAATATAGTGGGATGCCTTTTTTTGTGAGAAAACAGTTAGTGAAATTTCGGACATTCTACAAAAACCAAAATTTACTGTAAGTGATGTAACTGTGAAATGAAAAAAACGAGGCAGGAAAACGAAGTTGCAGGTCGAAAAAATTTAGTGAAGGCAACCTTAGAGCTCTGAAGAAGGTAGCCAAACAAAATCACAAGTCCGCGTTGGTTGAAATCAGTAGGAATTTAAAATTCGCCAGGCATTATTGATGGCTGCAGAACTATTCATTGAGAGTTAAAAAAACCTGATATTCCATGGTCATGCAACCGCTCACAAGCCGAACATCACTCCCCAGAATGCGAAGCGTAGATTGCAATGGTGCGAAGCTCACCGTTATTGGGCTATGGAGATATGAAAAATGTTCTTTGGAATGATGAATCCCGCTTTACAATCTGGCAGTTCGATGGAAGCGTCTGGGTTTGGTGGATGCTCAATGAGCGCATTGTAAGTTAACTGCATTGTGCCGACTGTAAAGTTTGGTGGTGGCAGCATCATTGTATAGACGTGTCTTCCATGGTTTGGCCTTAGTTCCTGTGGCTGGAAACATGAACTTTTAGATGTATGTGGACATCTTGGACAATGCTGCTCTTACAAATCTATAGAAATATTTTGGCGAGTGTCCCGTTCTCTTCCAGCAGGATTAATTATCCATTCACACATCGAGACTTGTGCAGCCAGGGTTTGACGAAATGGATGTTCAAAAACTAGACTGACCTTTTCAGAGCCCCGATCTAAATCCCACAAAACATCTTTTGGGGCGAGTTAAAACACAGATTACATATCAAGCCAAATCGATCATAATCACTGCCAGTATTCACTTTAGCTGTGATGGATGCCTGGGAATCAATTATGATGGCAACCCAGCATAACCTGGTGGAAAGTCTCCCCAGATATCTGCAGGTTGCCATCAATGCAAAAGGGGGACCAATATCATATAAATATATACCTCAGGATTCTCCGATTGTATTTCCTCTTGTAGATGAGGCTTTAATGTTAATGTATGGTTTTTCTCATCAGTTTAGTATCACTCGAAGGAAGTTTTATAGGATTGACCCAAATCCGACTCACTCCAGAGAAAAATTGGCTGTTCTTTACATTAGCGTGCTTCAAAAAGTTCTTTTTCAAATATTTGCCATAAGAGTGAAATAAAAACTTGTGGTTTAATTATTATTATATTGTGCCATTTATCTAGATTTTAAACGGGGATTTTATTTTAGGCTATGTTAAATTCGATTATTAATTTTTTTATTACCTATTTATTTATTATGAAGCTAGATTTGATATCTTAAAACATTAATGTTATTAAATTATTAAATTGCGCTGACTATATACCAATACATATATACATTCATACACAATATATATACATATATAAATATATGTAAAATATAAAAAATAGGACGGCTTTGCTCCATGCGAACCAGCAACTTTTAATTAACTTTCTTCAATTCAGAATCTTCTCCCAGGCCAATACTTTCCAGAACGTTCGAGCTTATTACGTAACCGTTTCTATAAATAGAGAACTCGCACCATTTTGCGTCAGAAGCTCCTCTCTCCCTCTGCCAGTAATATCTATGCTGTTGCGCTTCTCATCTTTCTTCTCTTTGTTAGAATAGTTATGATGTCAAAAGCCTAGATTTCATCATATTTAGTTTGAAACACTATTTGATATGCAATTAAGAGAATTTCATCTAATTTCTTAAGATAATTTCTTATCTGCCATTGCAATTGAGTAAAGATGTGCAATTAAATTTAAAAAAATTAAAAGCAAAATTTAAAAAAATTTTAATTAAAAGCAAAATTCTTCTGCGTCATCATTCTGCTGCCTTAACACTCAGCAACAGCAATGCCCGGACTTTGATGCCAAGCTTCATCATTCATGTCCAAGACTGCTAAAATATTACATATATATTCTACGTTTTATCTCACATAGGATTTGCATCTCTTTTATTGTTTTAAATTTTCACGTTCAATCCAAAATCTTCATAGAGAATACTTCAGTCTTCCACGACAATCAAAAGATCATCACCCAGGTTTTCTTTTTTCAAATTGTAATTCCATTTGTAATTTTTTTATACTTTTCTAGCTTTTCTTTGAGTACATTATTAAAATATTTATTTTTTCTTAACATGTTTTATTCCACTTTCTTTCGACTTGTTTTGGGCTCAGAACTTTTGTATTTGATTCTTTAATTTTTAATAATGTAGAAAGAACATTTTTAATAATGTAGAATGACTAAAACTGTCATGAATGACTATTTAGTCTCATGATGTTGATGGTCATTTTTAATAATGTTGAATGACTAAAACAGGCATGAATAACTGTTTAGTCTTTGTAAATAGTTTTTATAAAAATGTTCCGCTTCGTACTTATGTACGAATGTATAATGTACTTATGTACTTATGTATGTGTAGATTAAATTTATTTAATAAATACATTTATGCATATAAGTACAGTTAATTAGCTTTCAGTTTATTCAAACTTTTGTAGACATTTCCTCTTTAGCAGTAGCACTGAAAATGCGAAACTAAGTCCGCTGTTTCTTCGTGTATTTCTTATTTGCCTATCTGTTCCCTCTTTACAATTAGTCATATTTTGCATCCCTAAACTCTGATTCCGATTCAAAAGCCCAGTAAAGTAAAAATGAGCATTTCTTTACATATTTATGACGAACATGTAATAGCGGACAATGGAAATGAAAGAAATTGTTGACGGAATATAAGAGAGTAAAGGAACTGGAAAAAAATAAATGAATATAGGTATATGCATCGTACGCAAATAAACTTCCACGATTTCTTGGACAACAAACATAAGTATTAACATCAATATTAGATTTGAACATTTCATAAAGACAAAGTTTCCTCAATTTTTTTATTCTAAAATATTTTGAAATGCATTAAAGCATATATATTACAATTTTCAATGAAGATTCTATGAGACTCACAGAGAATAATTTGCTCCCTTCAAGAGAGGCGTACAAAGCTTTGGAAATTTTATAGCCAAAGGATTTATTCTGAGAGAAGGTTTGATTTAACAGGATAGTCATCTTCGTCTAGGAAAAAAGAAGACCATTTTTTAAAGAAAATTCGATTGGCTTGTAAATTTTCAAAGGAGCCCTACAATTTTATAACTATAGCAGAATTTATAAATCAGGTAGTATAATTTTTTGTAATTATTTTATTAATAAGTATATATTATAAACAGTTTCAATTTAGAAAAGTAAATTATTTTCACGAATTTCGTACTCTTGCTGCTAAGGAGTTACACATACATGTTTCCCACGGATCAGGTCCTATATGGATAATTTCTCTATCATTGCTTCTGATTTCTCTTTCAATTTTATTAATGCTCTGTTATAACTCTTATGTACGCATCACACGACTTTACTCTTAATCGCATAAGACTATAAACACAATGATAACCATATATTTTATTTTCTTCTTTTTAATGTAACAGGAAACAAATAAATAAAAATATTATTGTCTTTAAACTAAAGAGTTATTTTTTAACCAAACTAGCAACGAAGTAACCTTGACATAAGCATTTTTTCAAGATGATTAGATCTATCCTATGGAATAACATTCAACTTATTTAAGTTTCTGCTTTCTTTAGAAATCCTATATTATCATCACTTAATATTATGGGGTTACTAACACTGAAGAATTAAATCTTTTGGTTTAAAAATTCATCACTGTTAGGAGCAGGAGATTAGCTAAAAGTTCGAATACCTTTTGACAAAAAAAAATTGGTAAATCACTTTATAAACTTTGAAAAAACTTCATTTAGTATATTATTTATTTATTTATTTTATACGATTTTAAGCAATCGAAGTTCTGCTAAATTAGTTTGGTGGTAAATCAAATTGGGGAAAATCGCAGAATCACAAATGTTACAAAATTCAACGCAATAAAAATAAACTGCATCGAAATGTTTAAAATATTTTGCGCATTACTGTATTTTATTGAAAAAATACAATTTCTAATGAAAATGTCAGCAAAATGAATTTGGTAAAAGGAATTCAAAAATAAATTTCAAGATTCGTTCCAAACAAACAGAGAAATCAAACTAAGTAAAACTATGTAAAAATATATAAAATAATTTTTTAAATATTGAAATGTAATATTAAAAAAGAATTTAGAAATTTAAGACCCTATGGACAATATATAACTCTGTCAGCAACAAAATACGCTGTAAAAATTTGAGACTATCTTAAGTCTGAATCAGATCAGTATTCCAAATGCAGAAAATGCTATTGATCATACAAACTCTGTCTGGCTTGAGATTATAATAAAGCTAATAGCATATTTGGTTATTTATATGAAGCTTTTCATAACAAATGTGAATAGTGATTTTTAATTCTTTGTTGTATGTGAAAACGTCAGATATCTACTTTACTGCACTCACATGTATTTTCTTCCACCAAACACAAAACTCCAATCATGTAACTGTCTATTTGCTTTATTTGTGTTCTAAAATTAATTTGCTAAAAGTTATGGCTCAATTCGCCCAGCGACGGCGTTCAATTCTTAATTCCCAAAGGCGCTTTTTGCTTCAATTTCTTGTGAAGCGTTGGGTTGAAAGAAAAAAATATATCTATACCTTAAACCTCAGTTTGCGGAACCTCAGATTTGTGTAGAATGTCTCTAAGATTTCCTCTTCACGAGTCAGGAAGGAGTAGAATGATCACGTCTCGAAATTGCTTCTGAAGTTTTGCACCACCCGTTTCTGAAATTTTGCCCCGTGGGAAGAAAGTGGTGGAGATCGATATCTCATTCCGTTAGGTAGTGACACGTTGTGCAAAGCTGTGCAAATACCATTAATGAGAAGAATGAAACAGCCCGTAAATCCAACGGAAAAGAATTTTGGAGTTCCAAAGTTGGATGACAAACTGCCTGAAAATGAATGTTATAAATAGACAGAATCTAAAACTGTTTCTTTTTTTTTCAAATATACACTTCTAAACATACTTATGTAACTGCTCGAACATTTCATAAACCGTTTGTTGACCCTTTGTTACTTTTAGAAGTTACTTTTCAGTTTAGAAGTTCAAAATAAATACCATATTTTATTTTCTGTAATGACTTCGTTCAGAAACATCATGTCTTTTTCCAAATCTGCGTGAAGGCAGTTTTAAAATAGAAGCTTTCTGTGAGATGCACAGGAAAAAATTTCAGATTCACCAAGCAATAGTAAGCTCCAAAAATATTTTAAACTATTAAAGCGTTAGCATATATATGTGATTTCGGAAAGCCATTTTGAAGATAAAGCTATTTAAAGTGCTTTCATGCCTCAAATTTCACAGCACAGCACGAACACCAGAATATTTTTAAGTTACTACATAACTTGACTAAATGTTGATGAAGAATAAAATTTAGTTTAATTAAATTACTTTCAATATAATGTCGACAAAAAAAATTATCAGTTCCTGGCTAAGTACGGTGCAAATGGAAACAGTCCACATATTACTCACGGGAAAGGAAACTTTATCTGTCAGGACATTTTTAATTTCAGAAACGTTACCTGAAAAAGTTGAATATTTTATCGCATGGTAGATTTTGTTGCAACTTAATAAAGGTTAATGATAAACAATAACGTAAAGACTTCAAAGATTTATTATAATTTTAATAAATGAGTTCTGTTGTTTAGATTGTGTTTGTACTGTGGTTTACGCAGTTTGTACTGTGGAATTTTAATAAATAAGTACTGTGGTAAACTGTGGTTTATTCGAAAATGAAAAACAAGGAAAGGAATTCATAAATTCTAATGAATGGATGCGATGGATTTCTATTTTGACCACAATAAAAAAAGTCACTCACAAGAAAATACATTTTTAGAGGGAGGACAGTAGAAGTAATTACTTCGTTACCATTTTCACCGATACAGAAGTATGCATCATATCGACTAGATCCACAATCTAAAGAGCACTGATAACAGTATTGAACAACTTCCATTTATACTGAACAACTATCTTTGTGATATATAACGTGTTTCTTGCCTATGAACATATCGTTTCAATTTTGATTTTACTTTATCATGATTTGATTGTAACTTTCAGTGTGTACAGCACTCTCTGTCAAATATTTCTTAAAAATAATCCACGTCCTTGGGATTCATTTTTATGCGAAATGTACTCCTTAACAGATTGCTTCGATTTTTATTAAACGTTCTTATATATTTGTCATATGTTATTTTTTTACTCTCTTATATGTTGAAGATTTAAGCTTAATTAATTTTGAAGGAAAGAAAAATATTGAAGATTCGCTGGTACTAAAGATTAAAGACTCGAATTTGATTTCATTCTCAAGATACAGCTTTCGAAGGGAAAAAGAAGTCCTACTGGAATGAAACTGAGAATTAGATTCTATTGTTCTGCACCGTGATACTCTTACAAAGCCTTGTTACAAAATAGCAATTTTATTTTCTTGTCACTTGTGGAGTGCACTACTTATATTCTTTTTCTAAACCTGCAGTATTTCAATTTAACACTGTGTCCAGGCGACTACTCCGGAGTAATCGCCTTCAGATTTAATCAGCGTTAGCTGGTAGCATCAAGTAACAGAGAAATCACTTCACTTAAAGTAAGAAAATGAAAATTCCCTGCCTTTTTCTCTGGTTTCGCTACGAAACATGATTAAGGCGCTAATCTTCGCTTTCCTAATAACAACCCTTCACGAGTATATGTTAAATAACTCTTTTTTATTTTCGAAATTTAGAACGGTACCAGCTTCTATTTATTTTTTTTTCTGTCCGTGTCTAAATTACACAGCAAAGGCCTTGTGTAACTTGACAGTTAATCCAAGAGCCTTGTTAGGCAAAACTTTTCTTTCCTGTTTTCTTTTTGGTGAGAGTTGGGGAACATGATAAAGAGGAAATTTGCCTTCCAGGAATCAAGAGCTCATTTTTTTCACTTTGGAATTCGGAAGGAAGAAAAAGTTTTCAACGATCTAAACACAGATTAGAAAAGATTAAGCTTCCTAATAAATTATTGCAAAGTTTTTTCGCTCTCAGATTTAACAGAATACTTTCAGAAAGAAACTCATTAATATTAAACGTAATCATTATCTTAGTTAGGAGTTATTATATCTGACATAGTTTAGGATAGGTCATAAGAAAATTAAAAGTAATCACATTTTTAATTTTATTCATGTCATTTCCATTTATCTCGGTGTAGTATTAAATTAAATGCAGTTTAATAGAAAATATTCTTATAAAAGGAAATTTTCATGAAACTACTAGTTCAAATTTCGAAAGGCATAAATTACCCATTATTTTCTTCAAAATCAAAGTTTCTATCTCTGAATTCTCATATTTAGTGTTTTTAGTAAGGTAATATATTATCTTAAAGTTAGAGCTTTCAGTTTGAGTTAATTAGTTTCTGTCTCTCTCTCTCTCTCGCTCTCTCTCTAAATTTTGGTGATTTCGTACCCCTTTTGATTTCAAATATACAAGCACTTATTCCAGAACTTCATGTAAAATAGTCAGTTACGAAGAGTTGCATTTCCAGTAATACCTATATAGTCATTGCCCTAATGTAAACTACAGTACATTATTCAAATTAGTTAACGCTGCGATCAGTGCTGAAAGCTATATTCCCGCAATCAAGATTATGCTGCCTGTCAGAAAGTTACTAGAAAAGAAATTATATATTTCAAAGAAAGTTATATAAAAGTTTTTTTCAGCTTTATTTTACTGTTATTATTAATCTTCCTGGTCTGACAGTACGAGAATCTAAATTAATTCTAGAGATTGTATTCCAGATTAGATTTATGAATTCATAGTATTCAAATACACGCAAAGGCCTTGGCCACCATATAGATTACAGTATGAGTTTTTCCAGCTTAGTCGAAATTATGATGGAGAATATCTAGGACGACGGATCTTAGGGTCTTTGGACCTGAAAATCCTATTGAATTTTGATGATCAGGAAAGACATTACACCATTTGCGAACATCCATTCTTTATCCATGTATCTGAACACGATCGCAGTCATATAGCAGCCGCAACCAGTAGTTACGATACTGAACAAGGTGGCCTTTGGCTCTTTAAGTATCTAATAGACTCCAGATTATATGTATTTCCAGGAAAGCAAGAAATGTTTATTATAATTCTTATTATACTACTAGGAGAAGCACTACTGAATTAATTTAATATCGGAATTTATAACCACGAGATGTAGTTAAAAATTAGTTTTCTTCGGGGCATTATTGTTTTAGTTTTATATATTAGTTACTGTTTTAGTTGTTATCTTTAGTTGCACATATATTTAGCTATTGTTTGTATCTGATTCAGTAAAAATTGTAAACTATTGCCAAATGTTATTTTGACCAGTTAACATTTAGACCTCTGGCAAGAAGATTTAAAAACTTTAAGAGCTAAGATTACTTATTACATTAAATGGGTATTTTCGAGGACTTCTTAAGACCATCATTGGCCTATTGGATAAAATCTCATAAATTTTAGTCGTGTCACTTTCTGTTTCTGTAACTGGCATTTTTTTGCTTCAAAAATTAAATAGAAAGAAATTTTAGTAACTGATTTTTCCTATCGTCACCGCAGAATATTTCAGTTTTAGTTCGTGCAGACCATGAAGTTGTTGGACTGCAAAGATAGCTTTTTAATGCACTAATATTTGTGGAAAATGCAGTACTATGAAGGAATTCTCAGAAATGAATGAAATTTATTCCACGTATTACTGGTAATGGTACAAATAAACGATCAAATTTACAAGACAAAAAAAAAAAAAAAAAAAAAAAAAAAAAAAAAAGAATGAACGCCAGATATTAGTACTGTGCTTTCCTGCCACGCTGAGCAACGAAAGCCTCCCTACGTCCTGCTATTCAATCATACAGGTTCTGAATATAATCTTGCGGAAGACATTCCATATAGCTTTGACTAAACACCAAAGCTCAGTCTTAGCATGTGCCACATCAGCCGTACGAGCGAATTGCCAACCGATAAAAAATCTCAGACATGTTTAGTGAGCGAAATATCCGGGGAATAGATAAGTAGGCCATAGAAGAACAGAACCTGCTATGCCCTAAAGAAAGCTTGTGCAGTCTGAGAAACATGTGTACGACATTATCCTGCTGAAATACAGCTCCCGGAATGCGAAAGCGGAGAGGGCCTCTGGCTTTACAACTTCCATTATGTAGATATCACTATTGAGGTTGTCCGCAATGTATATTAGAAAGTATCGACAATTATACCAATATCTTTCCATATCATGGTGGCAGGCGTTTGTCCGTTATGACGCTGCATAACACACTGTAGGAGAAGACGCTTTCCTTTGCAACGTCTAATGCGTACTCTTCCATCATTGTACTGCAGATTGTAGCGAGATTCATCGGAGAAAACGATTTGTTGCCATTTGGCATGTCGCGTACTGTGTTGTCATGACCATTGAAGTCGGAGGCGTTTGTGGTTCAGTGACAAGGGAATCCTGCGTCGAGGAACCGTTGGGCGCAGTTCGTTCATGCTGCAGCAGATGAACCGTAAAGCTAGACAGTACAACACCTGTAGCCGTACTCCAACGTCGTGCAAATACACTAGAGGACGCTGTACGATCCGCCACAGCCTTGCGGATCAGCTATCTGTCGTACCATGCCGTTGTGCTATTGCGGATCCCTCTGTCAGAGTTTCGTTTTGTTCGAATTTACTCTGTCCATTTCTTCCAAACACCCATCACTTTTGTAAAATTACGCTGCGTGCGGGCTGTGAATTCTCGATACGAAATTCACCCTCTCGCATACTGATGATTTGTCCTCGTTCGAACTCCGTTAGTTGCTGGAATGGCACCCTTCGCTGTTGATAAGGCATATTGACCACTAATTAAAAGTTCACCGCAGACAGAGGACGATAAATATATTTTAATGCAATTTTACAGTCCTTTATACAGTTTGAAGGTCCGAAGTGAAAGCCTGCGCGCGTGCGGAATCGAGCTCCAGATTTAATGCTGATAACGTTCGGTCATTTAGTGCAAAAGAGAATAATTTCCATATCAGCGAAAAGATCTCGCCAAGAGCTTTAACTTGATATCGGTTTCATGCTGTTATGACCAATACATCTAGAGTTAAAATCTATTCAAGATTCTACTCTATTGTCTCCATTGTCTAAGCGTTCGCTATAGAAGAGTGCAAGGGAATACTAATTCTCAGCGAAGTGCATCTTAATAGTGACTCTATTAGTATAAAATGATATCTCGGCTTCATCTGTCAATCTAGCCACAACCAACATATCATTGAATAGCAGGTATCTTCCGCTTTCCTCCGGAACAAGTTTGGATATTGTAATGTCATCGAGTGTGATAATACAGCATTTTTAATTTGTGTCAAAAAGTGAATTTTTAAAGGAAAATCGTCAATATCTTTTCATCCACTGGGAATAGCGAAGCGATGCAACAATAGCAAGGCGCACCTGAAATTCAACCCAACGACATACCGTTCATCGAAGTCACACCCAGTAAGAAAAATTGTCCGTCAACATCAGCTAACAATTTAAAGTATATCCCCACTGCAGTAATTCCGACTGAACATTTCTCTCACGTGCTGTTAATAAGCGCTAAAGACTCTAGCCGCACCCCAGAGAATATTAAATCCCAATTAGTTGCAGAACTCCGGCCCTCACAACTAGGGGTCACAATAGTTCAAATTCGGCCAACGCGCTCAAAGGTATTGCTGATCAGGTGCAGAGAGAGCACACATATCTCTAGACTTCGCAAGGCAATTGAAGAACACCCACAATTAAGTGACTGCCTTATATTACGGGAACCCAAACCACCAGGAGAATCCATCATTTGTCTTTGGCGTCCCACCAGAAGCGACTGAGGAAACTATATTCCAAGCGCTTAAAGACCTCTTGCCATCGTCATCAACAAGTAAAATCTCTCCCAGGAGGTCATTGCCTGGACGAGACGGCAACATAAACTGGATCTTTGACATAGAATCTGGTATCAAGGAAAAGCTGCTAGCAAAGGGCGAGGTTTTCATAGGTTTCGTGTTTTGTCCTTTTCGCTCTTACGTTCGAGTAGCACGTTGTTATAATTGCCAACAATTTGGCCATATTAGTAAAAGTTGCCGAGCCGCACCTTCTTGCTCCAAGTGTGGAAAAGGTCACTTAGTGCAAGACTGTCAGTCAGAAGAAGTGAACTGTAGTGAACTGTATCAACTGCCATATTTCTAATTCCACAAAAGGTACAGAGTTCTCAAAAGATCACTTAGCAAGTTCTTCAACATGTCCAGTATACAGAGCAGTTCTCGACAGCAAGTCGAAAGCCTCGAACAAACAATAGACCCCACATCTCCTCTTCTAAAACTGGCTAACAATTTAAATTTTATGCAGGTCAACCTACAACGCTCAAAAGCAGCTACGTTAAATGCAATTCAGGCAATGACACAACTCCAAACAAATGTAGGCCTTCTACAAGAACCTTACACTTTAAATGGATATATACCAGGAATCCCAATACTCTTTAAAGCATTCCTGTCCTCAAACTACCTAGCAGCTATAATTTATAAAGGTGCACTTACTCCAGTCCATAAGAAAACTACAGATCACGCAGTCACTGTGCTACTGGAATCAGTTACCACCTCACTTGAAATTACGTCTGTTTACTTCCCGCCCAGAGCTGATATGGCAACATCACTAGCAGAATTAGAAACTGGGCTAACAACACACATAGAATAATAGGAGGAGACTTTAATGCAACCAGCCCTCAATGGAGAGCACACTTGGAAACTACACAAGCAAGAATAGTGCAAGAATTTGTAATGTCTTATAACCTGACTATTCTGAATGACCCAAAGCCATTGTTCTGGACCACACGGGCACAAGGTTGGCCCGATCTAACAATTGCATCAGCTAATACAGCAGCATTAATACAGAACTGGAAAGTCAGCGACTTACCTTCTGCCAGTGATCACCTCATTATCACATTTCACCTGGGAACCTCGCGTACCTACTTCATAAAACGTCGCTACAACATGGTAGGCATGAAGCATTCAGAATTCAACTCCAACCGCACATAGCAACTCTTGAAGCAAACTTAGATAATTGTCAAAGCCCAGAGCAACTTGATTATCATTACAATCAACTTGTGCAACACTTAATTAAAGCTTGCGATAATACCTTTCGCAAGAAGGCCATATTTGCAACCAAAAGCCTTTCTTGGTGGACTCCTACACTAAATGCAGAACGTAGTAAAATCCGAGCTTTGCGCAGAAGAGCACAAGCAACAACAGAGCAGCCACTTAGAAGTCAAGGAACGCTGGAATTTCGCAAAGCCAGGGCGCAATACAAGCGCAACATTACGGCAGCAAAACTTTCTTCTAGTTCGCTAGCACAAAGCCATGCAGGCAGCTCTTCAACAAACGCAGGTGATCAACAAAGCAGAGATAAGGACCCCTTCCCACAACATATGAGCTTAACCACATAATAAAATACTTAGCTCCTAAGAAAGCCCCTGGCCCAGATGGGTTAGATAATATGATTATCAAAATCATCTACCAGCACTTCCCTTCCCTACTACACTCCCTCTTCGATGCATGTTGGAGGCAGCGTCATTTTCCACAAGGAATGAAAGTGGCAGAAGTAACCCTGTTCTGCAAAAAAGGGAAGGATCCGGATATACCAAGATCATACCGGGCCATTTGTTTATTACCAGCCCTTGGAAAAGTGCTAAAACGTATCATCCTTACGAGGCTCAACCACCACTTTGCAACCACTAATGCTTTGCATCCTAACCAGTATGGTTTTCAGCCCGGAATGTCAACTGAAAATGCATTGGATGATCTAAAGACAACGCTGTCAAATAATAAGAGCGCAGACATGCACTCCCTCATTATTTCCATTGATATCCAGGGAGCATTCGACACCATCTGGTGGCCAGACATTATCAGCAGCTTTTCCTCTCTTTCCTGCCCTGGTGTGATAATAGATATCATTAAAAGTTACCTGGACAACAGAGAAGTACAGATAACGATGAATAATGACATCATCGCCAAAAAAATTACTCGTGGCTGTCCTCAGGGTTCGTGCTTAGGTACCACCCTGTGCAACGTAGTAGCAAACACTGCATTCCAGCGTTTCAGCAACCTTCACCAAGTCAAGATTCTGGCATACGCTGATGATTTCCTCATTATTGTAGCGGGCCGCAGCGATATCCAACAAAGATCGCAGGATTGTCTAGATATCTTTGCTCAATGGGCCAAGGAACATAAACTTGAAATAAGTGCAGAAAAATGGCAAGCCATGATAATAGGACGTCGTCATCTCCTTAGGAGAAGAACCTATCTAAAATTACAGGGACATTCATTAAAAACACTCTCAGAAATGACATACCTAGGTCTCTCCTTTGATAATAAACTTTCATGGACTCCTCATCTTAAAATTCTCAGGCAGCGCATTGGCAATCTCACTAACAGTATGAAACGTACGCAGGTATGAAATGGGGCATACCGGCAAATCTCCTGAAATCTTGGTACAAAACCATTTCAGAACGCATTATTTTGTACGGAGCCTCCATCTGGGGCCAGAACCTCACTTCTACTATGAGGAAAACTTTGTTTTCCATACAAAGAAGTCAACTTCTGCTTATCTCTCGGGCCTATCGGACTTCTCCAACATCTGCTCTACAAGTCATTACGGGTCTTCCCCCTCTTGATCTTGTAGTCGAGAGAGAAGCCGCAGTGATAAAAGCTACAAGGCTTAATAAAAATACATCACTGTGGGGACAGAGCATAATCCACACAGACTATGAAAAATCCAAATCTAGTTATCTTTGTCACCCAGCACAATTTGACCTAATGGACACCATCCATATAACCTCAGATTCTGCGGCGCAAAATGACCATGCATTATACACTGATGGATCTAAGACAAAGGCTGGCACAGGATGTGGATTCTGCGAATTGGATAAAGGCAGTATTATCTTCTCCTGGAAGCGAAGACTGAACGAAAGTAATTCAGTGTTTCCAGCAGAACTCATAGCCTTACACGCAGCAATCATCCACAGTCGTAGGAATGGTCTTAATCAAGTTCATATTTATACGGACTCCGCCTCAAGCCTCCAAGCACTTTCAAGCATGCACAGCAGAAGCCCTCTGGTTAACAAAATACAGAGAACTCTCCTGAGTATCCCTATACCTTTTCGTCCTGTACTCTGTTGGGTGCCAGCGCACGTAGGAATACTAGGAAATGAAAGTGCAGACGTTGTGGCTAAAAAGCTGCCAATAGTGCATCCTTACTTGAGTGCCCAACAACACTTCCAACCTCGCTGCTAAAGCATTCCACATGCAAACTTCTTATAAGACAGTGGCAAACCCGCTGGAATAATGCTACAACGGGCCGACGTACACATGCAATGCTCCCAAGTGTAAGCATGGATCTGCAGAGCAAAACTGGCAGCATGTCACATTTCCTAACAGGACATGGACCGTACAAAGCCTATCTGCATAGATTTGGTCTATCCAACACAGACATCTGCGATTGTGGGAAAGTGGGCAGTCCAGACCACTATTACTTTGAATGCCGTTTGACGGCGAAGTTCAATCTAAAAAAACCAGCACCCATGTTTCGCGCAGCGTGGTGGAATAATTGTTATTTTGAATACAAAATAACAATGTTGCTCTATCGAAACTACATGCTATCACTACCTACTGCGCTGCAAAAACAAAGTAACCTGGAACAGCTCTCATCACAGTCATTTCCCAAATGGCTAAATTACTGTTTCAGCTCCTGTAATATAAATATTTATTTTTTATATATACATATACATATATATATTATTTATCTTTTTGTTTTACATAAATATAGTTATTTAACCCTTTTGTTATAAAAATCTTTGTTCCATCGAATCAACTTTTTGACATATACAAATATTTGTACTCATCCGGTGTATACATTGTTCATACAGTTATCTAACTTTGGTAATATAAGTGTTCATTCCAGTATTAGTAAATATGCCAACCTAACACATGAAATACCAATAACAATGTTGCGCAATGTCTATATATTTCTGGAGTGTAAAAATATTTCTTCCAGATTGATTGTCATCACTTAAATGTATCACATTTAACTTATTTATATACCAAATGTAGCATTCATTTAATGCACTGCCAAATGCATATATGTGTGTAAATACAATATAATTTCAATAATATATAGTATTGATTTATGTTATAAGAGTGTTTATATGTAATACTGTGCTTTTCAAAATATCTTGTAACAAAAGAAAATAATATGTACTGAACAACAGGCCTTGTATGCCAATGTAACTGATTTCCGCAGAAATGACGTTCAGTTCCGTACGGCAAGAACTAGGACCGATGTCATCTTCGCGGTGTATAGTCCTTTATATACATGGGACAAGCGGCCGGTTCTTATTCCACGCATGCGAAATCGCTTTGTAATTCTAATCATTTGTATGTCTAACCTCACTTTACATTTCCTGTAAATTTGATTCAATTTGCATAGTTCCTTTGGTGTTCAATTTTCCTTAACTTTAGCGTAGTAAAAAAAATGAGGTATTCAGGACTCAATTAATTTAGTTATAAATTATAAAACCTAACTATTAACCACTGGTCATTTTTCCATCTCAAAAACGAAGTTCGCGCAGATCGAGCCTCATTCCAAAATTGCTATATTACAATGATGTGTATTTTTAGTGTGGTTAACTATAAATTAAAAAAACTCAAGTGTTATTTACAGATTCCTTCACCATTACAGAGAATTTTTTTTTAATTAGACCGTGTTTTTTAATTAGACCTGTTCAAAGTGATTCGACTAAAAAGTGAAGATTTCTTAGTAATCAACGAATAGTGCAATTAGTAACTGTAGAGAAACTTGTTTCATATTTTTTTCTGGCCAAATCTAATTAATATTTAATAAAATGGAAACAACAATTTTTCTAGTCTTTTAACATTTTCTTTTATTTTGAAATTCATGAAATCCATAACTTTGAATCAAAATCTGTTTCTTCATTAAATACACATTATTTATTATATAGCCCTTATAAAATTTTTACGCATTCTTTTAAATTTCCCATTACTTATCGAAATGTCTGAAATAATATTTAAACAGTTAGAAACGCTCCTAGGAATATTTATTCTGTTCTTCTACGTGAGAAATAATCCCGGTTTTTTCTTTGAAATTATTCCATTCTTATTCCAAAACTTTTGTCAGAGGCCTGGATCGAATCTGATCTCCTTTCTTTCGTAAACACTAGGGATTGTTTTTTAAATGAAGTGCACCATTCCCAGAAGAAATTAAAACAAAGAGTCCATTTTGGAGACAGAAAGAACACAGCTATCAAACTTCTGCAACTTTAATTCCAGATTCAATTTGGCTCAAATTTTTCATGACTTCTTCCGAAGAAGATGGAGAATTAACTTTCCGTTCCATGTCATCCCACACGAATTCTATCGACCTTTAATTTAGAAGAACACTTCAATTTAAATTTGAATGGTTTTATAGTTCTACAGCCTTGTTTTGACTTTTCTTTCAGATTTTTTTATCTCAAACCTATTTTCTTGTAGTTTCTTCTTATTGGAAACTTATAAACAAGTTCCTCGAAGAATTGCAAAGTGCCTCAGGACTTTCTTCGGAGTCGCGGACAAGGAGATAAAACTTTAATTTTATTGTTATATCTCCAAGATTCTTAAAGAATATTTCTTATATCTGTGCATACAGAGAATAATCTGTGCATACAGAATTTACTACAACATTTTTAGAAACCGATTGATAGAGAATATTGTATAACCAATGAAAGTACCATGCGACTACTTAAAAATATACTTAAAAAATTCAAATAAATTTATTGCTCTAAACTTATATTTAACGATTTTTCTATTTTACAGCCCTTCTCCTATAAATTTAGCTTCACTTTATTTTGTACAAATTTACTTAATGAAATTTTATGCAAATTTCTGCGTACCATAAATTTTCCGTAGATATTGTAATATTTATGTAAAATGCTTCTTATTTACTTGGTTATTTTGTTAGTAAACTGGAAACAGTATTTTATTAGTGAACTGGAAACAGTTAACAATTTCACAAAATTTATTGAACTTTAGATTAAAGTACTGCTGTTTACAAATGCCATTGGCTATTATGCCACTAGCTACAGAATTCTTCAGTGCTTTTGAGGAACGTCATGAAAGCGCTGGAGTGTAAGTGATTTTATATAAAATTTCAGCATTAAAATCTTCTCCAGATGTACATTAAACATAACGAGGAGAATCAATCAAGTCAAAATGAATTAAATTAGTGTGTGGACAATCATTTCTTGACAAAGTCTTAACCCTTTATCGGGCCCAGGCCATTTATTTTCAAAATTCATATTTTATGCAACTATTAGCGAAAAGTAGCTCGTTTATGATCAAAAATACTATTTTTGCAATTCTGTTATTGTTGTTGTTGTTTATAATAGGGGTGGTAACATATTTACCACCGCCCGGTATAAGCGATGGCATTTTACTGAGTTGTGCAAAAGAAAAAATCATAATTACAAAAATATCACAAATAAACATGTATTTTTAATGAAAACTATTTATTCTTGATTATTTAAATATACATATAATATAAAATCGATGATTAATATGAAATTGATTACAGATATAAATATAACCAAATGCACTACTTCTACTGATTTTAATTTTAATTTTTATTTATAACATTCATGTTAGCACAGGATGGTACATGACATGTTGAATATAACACCTTGGTACGTTTCTGATTTACTTTTGTGCTGCAATATCTGCACCTTCTGTAACTTTCTCCTCTGACTAGCATGTGTGTGCTAACATTAGTTGTTCGAATTTCCCCTTGGAATAGCATTTTCCTTCTTGCTGAAACCCAGTTTGATTGCAGTTTTCGTTTTTTACTAGAGAAGCCTCCAATTAGGCTGCGAGCTACTCTCAACCTAAATTCAAGTCTTTTTTCTAGTGTAAACTTCAGACTGATATAGGTAACCAATTGATGCGTTTGATCTAGCCCAAATCTTATAAACTCTTTTTACAGGCTTCCCTGGCATATATTGCTTCATTGTGGACCTTCCTTTGAATTTTACCATTTTTTCATCAATAGATTAAAGTCTGAATATTTTTCTTGAATTTTTATCTAAATGGGTGATCAAAGAACGCATTTACTGTAATTTGTCAAATTCTGGCTCATTTCCAGGGACAGCCTTTTGATTGCCATTGATATGCAAATTTGAAAGGATATTTTTTAAATCTCTTTGCTGGCATAATTGACGAGATTTCTTGATTACTGAAAAAAAGAATCAGAAGACCAGTACAAATCTAAGGTAGTTTATTGATCCCCTTCATAATTATGATTTCCCAAAAAGCCTGCAGTTCTTGCGTGAGGGAGTCCTTTTTCGGAATCTTCAGGATCTGAAGGCAGTGCAAAATAATGCTCTACAGCTTCCTCCGTGATTATTGTTTTTCTTTTTCCTCAATATGTTTACCTAAAATAATATTCATTACATTTAATTAGTTACTTATATTTTGAAATCTCTTGAACATACTGATAAAAATATTACCTTTATAGCATTCTAAAGTAATATTTTAATTCTAATTTCTAAATACATAAATATTTATGTAATCGTAAATAAACGCTAAAATATTTTCCATAATATTTATAATAATTAATATTAGAAATAATTAATTATTGAAATGCTAATATAAAAGTATTAGATATACAAAGAAATCAAGTACCATGCCAAACAAAATGCTATTTCTAAAGCGAAACATATTAGTAAAACTATGTTTCTATCAGGCAGTGGTAAGTTATTTACCACCTCTAAAATCACTAAGCGTGCCGTGGTAAATAATTTACCACCAAATTCAAATATGTATAAAACAAAGTATTTCGCTATAATTTTTTAAATGCCTAATGCAATTTAGCTATCAAACCTTTAAGATACAAAATATATGAATATATAGCTTTTAACGTATTTTGATATATCATTACGCAATAAAATAAGAAAAGAGTACGTGCTTACCCTCTCCATTTTGCTTGAAAACTGGATGAATGCAGAAATGTTGCGGTTTACGTGGCCTCTACAGCCATCTATTACAGAAAATATGAAGCTCTGGTTCCAGAGGAAAATTCCTGATATCGGGCGCTGGTAAATAATTTTTCGTATGCTGCTAGAAAACAAATTGCTTAGTGGTAAGATATTTACCACCGCCTGAAAAAGGGTTAAATGAATTATACCTGCATAGAACAGATAAGTTGTAAAGTAGTAACCTCTCGAGGCTGCACGCTGGGTAATGCAAAATTTGTTACGTCCATGCCGAACTCTCCTAGATTGAAATATATTTCAAATTATATGGTTAATAACTTTATATAAACCTAATTTGCCTCACAATTGGTTGATTAAAATAATCATCCAAAATCTCACAAGGGCTGACTGCCTGAGATCAGAGGATCAGAGGATCATCTTAAAAATGTAATTCAAATTGTTCTGCATTTGCTTTACATTTGGGGAGAACAATGATAAACTTATGCAGTCAACCTGCATTATTCCTGAACCGAATATAGGTCAAGTAAAAACACCTGTTTGACAAGTTTTTGTCTCTGATAGGCATTTACAAGGACTAAAATTTAAAAATATTTATTATTAACTAACTGAATAGTTTTGAAAATGAAAAGGGAACTGCATATTGCTGTAGCATGATAATAGTGCTCAATATGTGTGTCTTACACCTGAAGTGAATCATCAATTAAATATCGCTGAGAATGGGGCAATGTAAAAAGAGCTAATGTATTAAATTTTAGTGATTAAATTTACTGAAACATACTTAAGCTATGGCTTCAATATTAAAGTTAATTTAAAATGTGTTTTTGTAACCAATAAAAAGTAAATTTCCTTGCAGAAGTAAGTAATGTTAAACTTACTTTTTTCCCTACCAAGGTGTTTTCCTTTTTTTTTTTTTTTTTTTTTTTTTTTTTTTTTGTCTATACTTGCCTTTGATGAATATTAAAATTAGCTTCGATTTTAAAATATAATTATTAAATAATAAATTACAAATTTTTTATAATGAAATACATTATTGCATTTCCATCTCACTAACATAAAAACTTAAAAATAATTTACTTATATTTGAATTCGTATTTTGCAATAATAAAATTAATATTTTATTTCTTAAAATTTTTTTATCAATATTCACTCATTTCTGTCGTTTTTCGTGCCAAAAAGGTAAAATAACAGATGTCATAAAAAATACGACGCGCGCGCGCTCATGTAAAATTGCTCAGCGCGTGCTGGAAGGTTAAGTGCGAAGAACATGATATTTAATAAACAAAGATAACACAAAACGTTAAAATAAGTCTCTTTAGGGGAAATATAAAATCAGAAAGCTTTTAATTTTCTCTACGTTTTTATTTTATTCTTAACTTTCCTAAATAAGCGCATTATTTAAAAAATCCCTGCTGGATTTGTGAAATAATAAAGTTTAAAGCAGGTTAAGAAATTACTTCCAATGTTAAGCTATTATTAAATGAACTTGATTCTGAGCCGTAGCAGCAGAGAGAATCTAATCACATTTGCAAATTTTATTCTCCTTCTTAAAATTCAGGTTCACTTCATTAATTTAATTATTTCCAACACGCACAATATCAAATAGAACTCAATGCTAAAAGTGAGGAGATAAGCAACGATGCTCATATAAAAAAATGCATGTATTTAAAATTAAAAATGTGTGTTTTCATAGCAGATTAAATTAAAAAAAAAAACTATTTGCTACTGATGTTTTCTTCCCATATTGTATAGTTTTAAGGAAATAAGTGTAAAATTATAAATTCAAAAGTCACCAACCTGTCTCGAAATCGAAGATTCGCGAAATTATTTTTTTCCATAAATTAAGATTTTACTTCATTTCTTATCATTATTCTTCATTTATATTGGCATTGTTATGAAATGTTTTTTTCAATGAATCATGCAGTTATTCCCACTATCAAAATTCATCTTCGAAAAATAGAATATGAATTTGATTGCTACACTAAAATTGGGCTCTGCAGAATGTTTCCTTTGAAACATCCTTTTTATTAAAATATCTTTAGCAGATGCTAGCGGAAGTACCCGATGCCAGTTATGTTAGATGGAGAATAATGCATCAAACAAGAGAGAGAACGATACTGCTGTAATCCTTCTCTAATAGCGATGCAAAATGTACTATTTATAGTTATAGATTTTTCAGTCTGAGGCGATATGGAACCCACATAAAAATGTCGATCGAAAAATAAGCTAATTCTCTCTCATTATATCAGCAACAACGGCTCGCAGTTTTTAAATCATTTTCGTCTCTAATCAAATGGTAAAAGCTCAAGTTCCATCCAATATTTTAACTATATTCAATTTTAGTCCATTAAATGTGGCAAAACATTTATTATAATTGATCAGAAATCAATAACGCGAACAAACAAACAAACAAATATTCTTCTTTATATGCATGGATTTAGTTAAAACTTACAAATTTTTGATTAACAAACTGTACGATTTGAAAACGAACAGTAGCAATACGTTTCGAAATAAAGCATTTTTATCTCCAAGGCGCGAGACTGTTGCCACTCGGAAAAATGAGTCCGAAAATAAGCGCTTTCAAAGTTTTTAATTAATATTTCGGCTGCTTAAAATCGTACGAAGATGAGAATAGTCAAAATGACTTCTCACGAATTTTTGGAATCGGAAATAATGTATTTAATGTTTGGAAACGCTGTTTCTTTTTCATCGTAAAACGTAGAAATTTTTTATTAATAAACTCTAGGATTTAGTTTAATTTAGTTTAAATATCACGCTGAATAACAATCAGAAACAAAGTCCAACATTAAGAATCAGCGTAAAGTTTAAAAACATTTTTGCAGTACTGGTTTTGATAGTTTTTGAACTAGTTTCTTCAGCTGCTAAGAGCAAATGAATCAAATAAACCAAATAAAATGAACCAAATAAACTCTAGGATTTGAAAGCGAGCAGTGGTAACACTTTCGAAATAAAGCAGATCTTCGTCTCCAGCTTGCGAGACTGTTGCCACTAGCAAAAACGTGGGCGAAAATTATCGTTTTTCCGACTTTTTAACTAATATCTCTGATTTTAGCTATCAAGATTTAAGATGATCCCAGAGCTTATAACTATGCGTGAAGCGTGTAGGGAAGTTATTGCAAGAAGACCGTCGTGCATCTGTGCGTATGATATTAGAAGAACTGAATTTAAATCGTGATGTTAGTCAAAAGATTTTACGGGAAAATTTAGGGAAACGGAAACTTAATGCAAGAATCGTCAAGATGAACAGAAAGAGGAAAGACGAAGAATTTCTTTTGAACTATTGGATAGAGCCAGACATGATCTTACATTAGTGTCAAAGATTATTGCGATTTTTTCTTGTTTCCGTTAGTAAATGATGATTGAAAGGAAAGCTTCATCAAGATTATTGCAGATATCCAACGGTTGTGAAACATGAGGTAGAAAGCATCGCAGTTGAAGATGTTCCTGCTTGCTACTAAGACCTCCAGAAACGTTTGCAGTTGTTCCTTGGTTCCTTAGGTACAGATAGCCTTAGATTCCTTAGGTTCCTTAGGTACAGATAGCCATGGAGACTATTCTCATAGCAGCTAGGATCATTACTTGGTAAATGCAATTTTCTATTTTTTTACAACCTTTGTCCTTGAACTTTTTTGACAAAAGATGTATTCTACTCTACAGGATCCGCTCCTTCTGGTGATGTTAACCTTCCTATGACGTCACTGCCCACCCTAGCTCCGAACTTCGGGTGTCACTAAACTCCCACTACTTATCTAGTGCTATTAATATATAAGGTTTAAATATACATAATTCTTTTAACCTGAAATTAAGGAAACTACTGCAGAAACTGTAGAGTTCTCTTTTAAAGCAGAGCATGAGAGCAGCATCGTAGCATTTCTTAATATGCTTTTATTTAACGATAAGAAATAAAATTAATAAAGATAAACTAAGTGAAGATTAGATGTTGAATGATTCAAGTAATGATGCACAATCACAGACAGTCTTTCCACACAGAGTTCCTCCGGCGTTGATAGAATATATTAGTTCCCAGCTAGTTTTAAATAGTATGATCATCTAAAGGCATAACAGCTAAAGGTGAAAATCAAAAGAAGACCGTCTGTCTTCTTCAACTCTTGAAGGCATACGAGCCGTCTGCTCGCATCTACCCTCCACTCTCGACCACGTCTGGAGGCTATTTCTCGCTCTCTGGAATAATTCTCGCTGAGCTATGCTGATGACGTCAGCTGGTACTTCGCTAAGTCGGCATCGGGCGTTGATGATTTCCACAGCTTCGGCCAGCTTGAAGAGGCATCGTCCTCGATGTCTGTTGAATGGGCATCATTATCATCTATCTGAAAGAGAATAAAAAAAAAAAAAAAAAGAAAAGAAAAAGGGTCTCAGGTCCTTAGGTTTTAAGCTGATACAAACATTAAATCAATTTGACCATGGCTTCATATGGTCAGCCGCAGTAGATGTCAAATTCAGTCCTTCATGGCATCCTACTTTTTCGACTTCATATCTGTTATTTAGTCTTACAGCTATGATTTTATATGGTCCATGAAACTTAGGTCGCAGTTTCAAACCAGTCCCATACTGAGTTCTCTGAATGGCTACCAAGTCGCCAATCTTGTACAGTTTCGGTTTCTTACGTCTCTTGTTGAATTGCTTCCGATTTTCTTCTTGTATCTTCAAAATGTTGTTTTTAGCATCTTCTCTCATTTCATCACGTTCTTGCATCAATTGCTTTAGATATTCTTCATTCAATATTTCACTAATTCTCAAATCTTCTATTTTGACAGACAGGAATTTCATCGCATAAATTTATTTGCATCTTGTCTATTTTTCCGAGGCTGGTACGAATTGATTAAATTACACAGTCTTTCTTTATGTTCTGCATTTGAAATGTGCGATAAATCAATCTCGTTGACAGAAATAGCATTCACCAGATGTGGAAAGGTAATTAAACGTCGATCCACTTCCGCTTTCGGGGTTTTTGTTTACATCAACAGAGACGCCAGACGACTGAGAAAGATCATAAACATTCTTCAATGACACAGCAATATTCAAATTTCCCATAACGCGATGAACGTTAGAATTTCGAGATGACTCAGCAGTTATCAAGTTTACATTACTTTTATTCCGATGAGAAATTATTTGAAGGCCATTCTCGGTAAAGGAAAAGTTAAACTGATTCAATACATACAAACCTAATACAATTTGATTACATAATGACTTAACAAAATAAATTTTCGTGCGAAGTAAAAAAAATATCTATTGAAATATCAGAAATAAAAAAGCCGATGGGGTACGTTTGCTTTGATTCAATTCCGTTTAACGTGATATCGCTACTATTTAAATTAGGAGAACCAATCTGCTTGTGTAACTCCACGGTGCATATCGTTAAATCCGAACCAGTGTCAACTAGGCTATCAACTAAATGACTATTTATTTCTACAGTCTTCATAATTCTATCCTTATAAAAAATTCGTTGTATTAAAGCTTGTTTATCGGGGTCTGCTCTGGACAATCACTTGATTTATGCCCAAAAATTTTACATTTAATACATTTTATATCCTTCCATTTGTTTACACAGTGCGATGACCGATGCCCATATTCCCGGCAATTAAAACATCTGACCTTATTAACGTTAGATTGATTTCGGTTTGATGACGCAAGCTTAATTCTATCTTTAACTTGAGTGTCTACTTTCGGTTTCTGTTTTTTAAACTTATCATTGTCCGATCTCATTTTATCATAAAT
The DNA here is from genome assembly GCF_044657685.1 of Stegodyphus dumicola. Taxonomy (NCBI): domain Eukaryota; kingdom Metazoa; phylum Arthropoda; class Arachnida; order Araneae; family Eresidae; genus Stegodyphus; species Stegodyphus dumicola. The sequence goes on along the minus strand of NC_140771.1, from coordinate 145,031,967 downwards.
TTTAAGCCTTTGTTTAAATTCAGTTATTGTTTCACAACCATATAGTATAGTTTTCCTCACCACAGAATCGGGAATACCATCAATAACATATTTAATTAATGAAGCATCTTCAATGTTACCTCGCGAACACATTTCTTTCATTTTCAAAAAATTCTCATCTAAAGATTCATTAGGCATTAATTTACGCTTACATAACATTTCATGCAATTCAGCAGAATTAAAAGCTTTACCATATTCAGATTTCAAAAGCAAAGATCTTTTAGCAAAAACTAATTTATGCAAATCACTCAATTTTAAAGAATTTATAACATCTTCAAATTCATCAATCCATTTATCAACATTTTCATACGCATTACCAGAAAAAGGATTAACAATACTTTCAATATCCGAAAAACTAAGATGAGGTTTAAAATGATCTTGAATTGGAAGCTGCATACTGTTATTTACTTGAGACTCGTTAAAACCAGGATTGTCTCTTTGATTATCATCAAGCATTACTTCAGAAATTTTATTAACAATTTCACCTTCAATATCAGTATTTTCTTCATGCAAAATATTTTCAAATAATACAGATAAATCACATAGGAAAGAGACAATTCGGGATACGACTTCCGTTGTTAAATCTTCTGAATTTATGCACAATACATTGCAAACTTTAATTAACTCATTCAAAGTAAAAATATTCTGCACTGTATCTATTTTCTTATTATATTCTTCAGAACCTGGTTTAAATATAAAGCCAGAAAATTCATGTAATCTTTTCCCGGTTATTTCGATCTCCATCAGTATTAAAAATAAGCTTATGCAAACTTTTGATTTCAGAACCTTTACTGTTCTTTAAAGCTGCTTCCAATTCTGGAATTTATACTAACTTCATATTGGAAATAAAGTTTTGTACTCACCCGACAGATGATCGTCGTCAATTGCGGTAATCCACACGCTTTATACGAGTAATCCAATAAACCGAATAACTTGTAAGAATAGTTCACTCAGTCAGTTCGCAGTTCAGAACACAGTTCATAATGTCACTCGCACACTTTCGAGTTCGAGGCCCCACGTTGGACGCCACTTTATGTAGAGTTCTCTTTTAAAGCAGAGCATGAGAGCAGCATCGTAGCATTTTTAAATATGCTTTTATTTAACGATAAGAAATAAAATTAATAAAGATAAACTAAATAAAAGATTAGATGTTGAATGATTCATGTAATGCACAATCACAGACAGTCCTTTCACACAGAGTTCCTCCGGCGTTGATAGAATATATTACTTCCCAGCTAGTTTTAAATAGTATGATCATCTAAAGGCATAACAGCTAAAGGTGAAAATCAAAAGAAGACCGTCTGTCTTCTTCAACTCTTGAAGGCATACGAGCCGTCTGCTCGCATCTACCCTCCACTCTCGACCACGTCTGGAGGCTATCTTTCGCTGTCTGGAATGATTCGCGCTGAGCTATGTGGATGACGTCAGCTGGTACTTCGCTAAGTCGGCATCGGGCGTTGATGATTTCCAGAGAAATCAAGGAAACTACTGTAGAAACTGACATAGTGCAAATCATCAGAGTAGGTAATAAATCTGCGCCGTCTAAGATTACGAGTTCATACATTAAAGAGTAATTAAATTTCCTGATAAATGATTACGATTCAAGACATTCTTGAATTTCTACCAGAGTAAAGGATCGCTCAGTAGCTAAAATATGATATTATTTCTACTATGTGCAAATTTTTCAAACCATGTTACTAAATGGGGAGAGGAAACATGACAACATTGTACTGCAGTGAAACGATGAAGATTCGTCACAAATGAATTCAAGTAAAAACCTTTTAGAAAAAAGTTTATGAATTAAATATTAGAAATGCATTATAACAAAAAATGTAGAAGTGATTAAGAAAATCAATAATCTTCTATGTTGACTTAAAAATAGATGGCAAGTTACAATTGAATAACCACCGAACTAATTCATGAATAAAACATCATGATTACATTTTTTATAGGGCATGAGGCTATAAACTACGGAAGGTTTACAAACTTTCGTTGTAACTTGAAACAAAAAGCGGAATGAAAATTTAAATTGATAAGCTTGTACTAAATTTTACTTAGCGTAGATTTTGCATACAAATCTATGGATATCGAGGAATCAGACACCTGTCTGTCTCCTTCTGTCACCTGTCCGTCACCTGCCGGCTTCCGTAGGAGCAAAAGTGTTTTTATCATATTATAACTAGTGCCAAACAAACCTCATTATTATAGTCATTTTTTATACTTGTATTATTACTAAACAGTGTGCAAATGACATGACATAAATAATATTTACTTATTATTTTATTAACTGAATTTTAATTTCTGAATTTTCGTGATCTACGTCTGATTGCTTTCGATATCTACACAGTTTTATTCAAAGTCTGCGCCAATGTAAGATGAATCTTTTGTTTAATTTTGAATAATCCTCAGTAGAAGCTTCAAACAATATAGTCAGTTTACTCACAAATATGATGCAGATGAAAACAGAAGTATTTTGTAAAGCTAAATTATATTTAGCTGAAATATTGGTAACACAAAGATTTAAAAAATGGTAAACGAAAAAAAATCAGCAAAACATTAAAAAAAATGGTTGTAAATTCTTCCAACGGACAACAAATATTTGTTGAGTCTTCTTCTAAATTGGATGTTTTTTAGATTTCTTATTTTACAGCATTAACCATCTTACAGATGAGAGATTTAGATTGTCTTACAAAATCATCATAGCCATTAAACAGCTGAAATCCCTGAGTCGCATAGACATCTTATGTCACTTTGCCACTCAGGTATTTCCAAGAGGGTGGTCCTTAATTTTCACCCTAACTCTATTCACATTTTCCTAAATTGAGACGATGTTTTCCTCGATCAGTCCGAAAACAGATGCAAATGAGGTTCAAGTACTATCATGTTTCGCGGAGCTTCTTTCCAACAAAAACAAAAGAACGTAAAAAAAATAACCTACAGAAAAGAGCTTTTTATTTGAATAATGAACTTTCTTCAATACCCACTACTACATTTTTTCCTCTCCAACAAGTTTTCTTCTCGGTTATTTTACCTTGAAATTTTCTCATAGGGCGAGGTAACTCTTATTTTATGTTTTCAATAGAGAAAAGAGGTGGAAAAATCTTTTTTTTTTTTTTTTTCTTTAGTAAAGAGGGAAGGAGCACTTTGTTTAAGTGGATCGAATGATTCTGTATTACTCGAGAGTCTCCTAGGGAATTTGCTCTTGAAGTTTAAGGGACTTTCTCATTTCCGGGAGGGAACTTTATGTCCTGGCATTTTACTTGAATATTAGCACCATTTTGATATTAAGAAAATGCAAATCAGCATTAAGGATTTTGGCACATATATTATATCATTGAGGAGGCTGCATTTACCATTTAAAGCTAGCTTGTAAAATTTGCTTTTTTTTTGCTGACTATAAGAGCATTTAATACTTTTGTTACATCAGATAATTTTACTAATACTTGATATCGTGAGCAAGCATCAACCAAGATTAGATATTCAACTATTGTTAGGTAAAAGGTAAGTCAAATATTATTAATTAATTTAGAAGTAATAAGATCAAAGTATAGAAGTTTTCTGTTATATTTGTAAATATTGTTCTTCATGGATTAAATAATTTATAAATATCAGCCAAGATAGCTTTTAAAAATTTACTTAAAATTCAGAAATTAATATACATTTTATAAATATGTCTTACAATATACACAGAATATATAAACAGCAAATATGTAAAATGTACAGAAATTATTTTCCGAGATTAGTGCTTCCTACAACTGTGCACTTAAGCTGATATATGAGAATAGGATCTTATTTGTGATGTCACAATATCTCAATTTACAAGCACTTTTTTATTTATCTTTTGGGAAACCTATTATTATTTTGCCTGATATCTTTTGCAAGCTTACAGAATTTAAAAATGGATAAAACAATGGAGCAAGTTTTTCAAACAACAAATTTCGTTCACTTAGAAATTAAAACTGAGTATACTTGAGTAAGTTGAGTATAATAAAGATTTAGAAAATAATCGTACATAAAAATAAGCAGTTACGATTCGTAAGCAGTTTTCTCACGAAACATTTATAAATATGAAATGTTTTTAAGCTTATCACATTTTAAACTTTTGGTACTATATCTAGAGTACAAAGGAATTAAAATGCTGTTTAAAATAATTATTGTTTGACATTTCTTTGAGATGCTGTACCAAAATTCATGAAAATTTATCCATATTTAATATTACTGTCAGCTTATAAGATAATATAAAGTAGTTATTTCTAAATAGCTAAAGAAAGGAATTTTTAGTTCGTTTCAGCTGAAGACAATGTAAGCAGAATGTTTCTAGTCTGATTGTATGGAATGCTTCTGCCCACTGAGAAATCTGAAAATAAATTTTTGATCGTAGCATTTACTCATCAGAAATCTTAAATACTATTTTGACTTGAGTGTAAGACAAACTCACATATAAGAAGCTCCTCAATGTCTGAAGGCCTTTCACAAATGTAAAATGCTTGCCTATACACAGTCACTCTTATATGTGCTTGGAAGTTTTGATTCATTCTAAGGAAGCTAAGTATTACTATTTTACGTATTACGCCGTTAAACACTACACGGAGGCATGCTTTCGTGGAGGACTTTCTAAGGGAAACTTGCTCGTATTTAAACAGGTTAAACATGGGGAAAACCACGAAAATGCCCATGCAGCCAGCCCGTTCGCAGGATTCGAACCTCGGACCAAACTATCAATGTTTAGCGACTTTAACGCTCGGTCACTGGTGGGCAAGAAAGCTACTTAAATAGTTTGAATATAACGAGAGGTAATACATTGTTGCCGTCTTGTCTATGTATTTCATGGATTGGATTATTTAATTATGGCTCAGCACACGAGGGCTATCTGCCTAAAGGGAGGAATGCCTTCGTGGAGAACTTTATAAGATGTATTTCATGGAAGAATGAGTGGTAGGTCCTCAAGGAGGTTGGACCTCTACTTCAACGCAAATTTTGAAGAAGAGCACCCCGAAAGGGGGTTAGTCCGGGGGATCTCTCATCCCTCTCCCCTACTACCAAATCACAGGAGACCACATGCCGCAAAGATAGGATTTAGGATTTAGGAACGGGGAAGACGGGCACCATTTGCTTAATTGGTTTAGCGCCGTCTCCCCACTACGTGATCCCAGCCGTTTATTGATATTAGCAAACAGATACATAATTTGAAATGAATACAAAATTTGGAATGATACATAATTGAAATGAATACATAATTTGGAATGATACATAATTGAAATGAATACATAATTTGAAATGAATACATAATTGAAATGAATACATAATTTGAAATGAATATATAATTTGAAATGAATACATAATACCTGTTAAAATTAAATGTTAGATTACTTTAATATGCATTTGTTTTTTAAATTTAAACTGTAATGAGAATAATACGACTAGAATAGTTTATAGACATACATTTTAAGAAAGATCATCGTCTTACGCTAAGGGGACTCTCGTTAACTTTTATCAGATGCTTAAGATGGCATCTATTACAAAATATAATTTCATACAAAGTTTTAACTATTTCTGAGCGAAATTTTAAAGCATAGCTAATCATTTCAAATACAAATTCCTGTTAGTAAAATCGATAAATGCTTCTTTTAATTTAAATCTTTTAAACAACTTTTTAGCAAACAGAACTTACATCCAAACTTATGGTACGTTCAATATTGCTTTCTTTTCCTTTTACGATTGAGCTACTTTTCAAGATAATATACTCACATGAGAGAATTACCTAGCAAAAGGTTTAAACAAAATAAAAATAATTCTTCAACGCGATATAGATTTAGAAATAAGGTTTATCCGAAATAAGCTAGCGACTGAAGACTAGAAATTCCTGCTATCATGTCTTCTGTAAATTCACTATGAGTATCTCCGCTTTTAAGTAGTTCTTCTTCGTTCCTATCAACAGTAATGGGAGACTTCAGAGACTGAAGTGAAGAAAGAGAAGATGAAAAAAATACATATATGGATTTATTCCCAAGCGAATCTATCTTTTTCTTTACGAATTCAAACTTTTTATCGCGTTGAATTTTCGAGTTGAAGAACGCAGCTGATCCGAAAGGAAAAGAAGTCCCTACAGTGCTGTGGCCGCAGGCTGAAAATGGCAAACACCATTCAGGTGAAAAATGATTTTGCATCTAAATGCTTCTCCTATTAATAATTCTTTAGTACATGTAGACTGTTAACCAGAATACCATTGTAATGAGAATGAGTAAAGTAGGATTTGGACTGAATGGCGAGGTGTTTAGCTTAAATGATGGAGATTCGAAATGGGAGTTTAATTATTAATCGATTCAATAACACATATTTACTTGTAAACAAATTTCCTGCAAATTTTCCTGAATCAAATGCATCTGGTAGTAAAACGCCTTTAGTACATTTACATTGTTATCCAGAAGAACACTATAGGATGAGGGATTCAGGCTGAATGGTGAGATGTTTAGCTTGAATGATTGAGATTCGAAAGGAGAGTTAAAAATTATTAAAGGAGTATTAAACGCTTTAAACAACCTTAAGTATATTACCTCTACTAATTTCTACTTACAAACAAACGTAATCTATTTTCTTACAACTTACTTAACAGATTTCCATAACTAGAAATAACTTTATGATGCCATCATAAGTGGTATTAAAATATCTTATAAGTGCAATGTTAACATTAAATTGTATTTTATGGAATCATACAACAATGATTCATAAATAAAAACTTTTGTAAAATATTATAAGGTACATATTTGTTAATCTTTGTTAATTTGTTACTTTATTTCCTACTCCAGCTGTATAATAAAGTATTACACTAGCAAAAGCTAATGTAAATGACGGAGGAAATCTAAATATAGTATGTAGAACTATTATCAAACTTAATTTTTTATTTTAGAATTCTTCTAACCAAACAAAAATCAGCAATTTAATTTTTGAACTTGCAAATTCACTGTCAGTATTTTAGTTCTAATTTAATTCTTAACTGCCTTGGATTATTCTTTCATAACAAGAATGTAAAAGCTAGGTTAATGAGTTTCCTTACATTTATTAATCCAACGTGTGTTCCTTTTCTTAATATTTTCCATTACAGATACTACACCATAGAAAGAATTTCAAATAGCATAATGCATAATGTATAAAAAGAACTGTCGCGGGGCGATAAACCGTGGCAATGATAGGCCATGATCCTACCACAGTCGATTTCTGACTTGTACGGGTAGGAGTTTGTATGTTTCTATCCGAAAGATTTTGGCGGGAATCCACCTGCAAATATCTTGAATGTACGCTGATACGCATATGCATAATAACGTACCAAGGCAAAATTACAAACATTTACCTGAAACAAAATGTCGAATTATTCTTAATTAACAAAATTGAGGAAAACGGTAATTTCACAATCTGTTTAAGAATTATCAAATCTTGTACGGATGTTAAAATCTTTACACAAACAACGAACGTTCAAAAGCGATTTCCAGATCAAAAATTCATTGCTTCTTCCCATTTATGCTATGCAATGTAGATTAATAGTATATACGTATACACTATACTAAATACTAGCTTATTCATACCTGCCTCACCCGCATGCGCGGGAATGCTAATCATTTGCATATCCCAGTGTGCATCTTTCATGCAAATCTGACGTTTTCTGCGCGCCTCCTGCTTTGTGTAACACTTTTAATGACCACAATGAATTACACATATTACTTTATGCATGCTTGTATGTGACATGTATGCACGCATTTAATGGGTTTTTGAAAATATTGCCCTATAAAGTAGACTTTCAAAGATTGCCCTATAAAATAGACGTTGAGGTTCAGCAAACCCGATGGAGGGATTCGGATTTATCGTGAAGACTATGAGAGCGGTCATGAAGCCAGCCGCATATTTCGACTGCAAAGGTTCGGTGATGACTTTCCCGGAGCAGGTGGAATTGAATTTTATGTTATATCCAGTGAACCAGCTGCAGAAAATCGCAATCGCTACAACAAACCTAAAAGGCCAAGCTCTCATTTGGTACAAAGGAATCGGCAAGTTTTGTTGTGGGATGCAGGTTCGGAAAATTATATTGGAAAAATCTTAAAACAGGGGTAGTGAAAGCATTCCCAGTTTTAAAAGACCGTGTGAAGCTCGAGACAAAATTGTTTAGCAAGTATCAATCGAACTTCGATGATTTAACGGTTTTTATCTTAAGGAAGATCCAAATTTTTAATTTACTGCAAGGAAAAATGTCCGATAATAAACTTATTGAAGTAATATTGCCGCGGCAACAGCCGTCAATCCATAACTTTCTCGATGTCAGAAACCCATAGACGTTAGAGAACATATTCCAATTAGCAGTAAAATTTCAAAGCAGACGAACAGCGAAAAACGGGTGAACAAGCAACTTTCGGCAGCATTCAAGGTTTTCCCCGCAGAAGAAACCCTAAAGTCAGTAGAGTTCGTATCGGAAAACAAGGAAAGTTGAAAAATCAGGTAAAGTTTGCAGGAAGTTTTCAGAAAACATTTTAGTCGCTATATACTGTTTAAAACAACGGGACAAAGGGTAATTGCCCCCCTAAGGGAAGCAATGTGTCTGCATGGGAAAAGTGGGGGTGCACGTTCAAGTAAAAAAAGAAATTCAGAAAGGGAATTTTCTGGTGGTAGAGGACTTGTTAACTTCAGTTATCTTGGGGGTCAATTTCTTACGTGCACTTAAAGCAAATCTTAATTTCAAGAATTCTACCTTACAGGTACACATGGACGCCGTTGAAGAGAAAAGGGGGCAATGCCGAAGGTGGACCTCAATCATCTCGAAGAAGACGACAGGAAGAAATTGGAAGGACCGGTAAGAAAATTTAAAAAACTATTTAATGAAAAACCTGGCTTCTGCCAGGTGGATACCCACTGCATCGACAAGGGTAGTGCCCCTTCAGTTCAGTCTAAGCCATAGGTACGACCGCTTGAAAGAAGACATTCTGGAAAAGCATATCCAAAAGATGCTTAATAATAAGGTTATTGTGCCAAGCACCAGCCCCTATGCGAGTCGTGTTGCTTGTGTAGGAAGAAAAACGGTTGACCACCCTCAGATGCGAACTCATGGAGGTTCGTGGTTGATTAGCGCAAGTTAAATAGCATATCGAAATAACCATATATACGTATCCCCTCCTGAAAACAGATGAAATTATAAGAAAAATTCGTTCTACTAAATATATAACTACACTAGACCTGACGTCAGGCTACTTTCAGATTGAAGCAACACCGGAGGATTTCGAGAAAACAGCTTTTATCACGAAGTCAGGCATGTATGCCTTTTTGAGAATGCCGTTCGGCTTAACTCTTTCGCATCGAAATCGCCCGTAGCGACCATTCATTCAGGCAACGGCAAACCGCCCCAACGCCTCGTTTATTTTCTACTAGTTCTTTCCCCTCCACGTTAGTGTATGGCTCATTGTTTTCGCGTGTTGTTAAAAGACATGTCAATCATTCTTTTGAAGCAAATAAAGGAGAAATACGGAAAGCTATTGACGTTCGCAGGTGCAATCCGGCCCTAAGGTGAAACTGCGCACAATGGATGAATGGATGAAACCGCAAAAGGGGGAAAGGAAAACTATTCCAAGACAAATTCGTAAACACGGGCGTTTTCGATGTTTGTTGAAAACAGATTTGGTCGTCTCTCGATGCAAAAGAGTTAAGCGAAGCTCCGGCTACATTTCAAAAGGTTATGGACATTGTTTTAAGGCTAGCCTTACGAGAAAGTACAATAATTTACCTAGATGAAATTATAGTCACTAGCGAAACCATAGATGAACACATTAAACATTTGGAGGAAGTTTTTACTTTGTTAAATGAAGCCGGCCTCAAGGTGAACCTGAAGAAGTGCAAGTTTGCTGCCAAGGAGCTTAGGTATTTAGGTCATAAAATCTCGAGAAATGGTATCGAGACCGATAATTCCAAAATATTAGCGATTAAGAGTTATCGACCTCCAAATACGGCCAAGAAATTATCTTCCTTTTTGCGCTGCTTATTATAAAGTAAACATAAAAGATTTTGCGAAGATAGTTGAACCCTTGTCAGCTCTTAAATGCGAAAGAAACTAGATTCACGTGGACAGGTGAGGCGAACACGGCGTTTCAAGAGTTGAAAAACGCCCTAATTAATGCCCTAATTCTTAAATTCCCAGAAGGGGACCAAAATTTAGAGATCGTAGCAGATGCATCAAATTATGCAATCAGCGCACTTCTTTCCCAAAATGGGCAGCCAATAGCATTTTTTAGCAAAACGCTAAATCAAACTCAAAGGAATTACTCAGCAACTGAACAAGAAACTCTCGCTTTCTTACTACCGGTGCAAAAATTCCGTCTTTATTTCGGATGAGCTTTGATAACAGTATACTCAGACCATGCGGCAGTTGGTCGCTTGTACTCGGTGAAAAATCTTTCACCCCGGCTTATAGGTTGGACGTCAAAACTGCAAGAGTTTAATTTAATCATAAAGCATCCGTCAGTAAAGAAGAGTTCTATCAAGAATTAAGATTGACGAAAAAAGAAATACAATTAGGTGTGCTATGCTAACGTCTAAAGTAATTGAGTTCTGAGAAACAATAATTTCGGAATTAAAAACGGACCCTGAATTCAAGGATATTTATACGTATCTTAAAGACCCCCAACATTTTGAGCAAGTGAACTTGACGGCTATTCGCAATAGGGCGGCTCATTACGAAATCAGTGATAAATTACTGATATACATGAAAATAACTAACCATAATCAGGAATACCGGTTAGTGTTCTCAGCAGGGCAGTGGAATCGGTAGGGAAAATGACCGACTCCGACTCCTGGAATTTTAATGACTCTGATTCTGACTCCGACTTCGACTCCGACTCTTCATATATATGTAACGTATAAACATGGGTACAGCTTTATTTTTTTAATATAAAAGAAGTAGTAGATGCTACACATAAAAATTGATACCTAGCAAATTTTTTATATTGTTACGAAATGTGCAGGCGCAGTGAGATAGCTTTCCCGCAAAGTAAGTTTAGGGTTGCCATAAAGTAGCAAGACAAGGTAGGATTGCCATATTTGGCGATAAAAAGACCATTTGGCGACAAACTTGGCGACATACCATGGACGGTTGGAGAACCTTCTGGAACGAATTCTTACAGGTTTAGCCCAGAAAATGTTCTCCAACACAAACCGAAAGCTATATAAACCCTGTTGGCACGCAGTCAGTTAGTGTGTGTGCCTCGTCTAGCGAGCTGATTATCAGTCATTGAGCGAGTGTCTCGAAGTCTAGCGCCGAGTTGGTCGTCGAGTACATCGAAAAGTCTCTTAGGCCCCGTTCAGACGAGGGCGTAAACGGCATAAGTGGTTAAAGCCGAGCTCCGTTGCCAAGGCAACCAGTCTCTGCTACGTCACACAATCTGGTTTAGGGCTCGTGGCATAGGGTTCAAAGTTTTCAACTTTACGCCGAGTTTGGGATAAGCTTCGACCAATCAGAGCGAAACTAAAACGAAGCAATGGAGTACATCGTATCCGATTGAGTTGTAATCGTAACCGAACGAAATAATGAGTTGATCTCGCAAGAAATCTACGATGATGACATGCATTTTTTAATGAGTTTTTAATGCATTTTTAATGAGTTTTTAATGCATTTTTTAATGAATTTTTCAATTTATAATGAAAAATATGGATGAAACTCGTAAAGCGAAAGTTAAGCTCAGGATTATGCACTCTGTGTATGATCCTGTAGATGATTGATCCCATCTAATATTTTTCATTTTATTATGAAAATTCTTTAAAAAATGCTTGCAAAAATGTATTTTTTCTGTGTAAATTATTACTATTACTTTCTTTCTGTTTATAATTTTTAAAAAATTATTACTATCATTTTTTCCTGTTTAATTATTTTTTTTATTTAAGAATAAATTTATTGAAAAAGCTGGAAATATTTTGTTGCTATTTGCTTCAAATGCTGATTTTCTTTCCAAACAAACTTCATGAATTAATTTTACTAAAACATCAAATCAATATCAAGAAGCTGATGTTTTTTAACAGTAAAAATATTACTTTAAAAAAAAAGAAAAAATTATTTTCACGTATTTAAGAATATCACAATAGTCAATTCAATGGTGTAAGTTTTGTATAAGTAACAAAAGATTAATCTTTTGAAAAAATGCTCTTATGAATTCCAAGAAGGAAAAAGTGTAGTGAAATATCCTTAAAACAACAGTCTAGACAGTTTTGTCTCCTGTTGAAGTTCTGTTCTGTTTTTTTAATTATGTTCTTCATGAAAGGAATTTACTTTTAATGAAACTGAATAGCACACATAATTCGTAACATGGGCTATAATTTAATGAATAGTATTTGTTATTATTATACACTCTTTACTACTATCATTTGAATGGAATTTTGATCATTAAATTCATGCTATTTCTCTGGTAGAAATTCCTGGATAAGGTATGAATGTTTATAATTTTGTTGTCTTTGAAGACTTGGGTATCTAAAATTTGTCAATGTGAAATTATTTTTGAGATTTGGTCGTAAATAGAAATGATAGCATATGTTGAAATTAAATTCAGGGTTGCGGCTTATACATGCAAATTATTAGAAATAAATGTATACAAACAGCTGGCAACATAGCAAAATGTATTTAATGATTGAGCATAAAATACATTGTTGGTTGAACGTTTCCTAGTATTGAACTAGTTGTGGGATACTAGTACTAGTGATAATTGATACTGGTAGTGCAGACAGTGAATAAGGAGTGTTAAGCACACATGTTTCACTGCCACAGAAACATGTTCCTTTTGATTGAAAAATTTAAAAAATAATAATAATGTATGGTAAGTACTGTTTTAGCTTAATTGCTTTCACACATGCAAAATGGAAAAATATTATATGCAGGCTATCTGTTAGCTATCCTCAAGATTTTTTTTTAATTAGGCATATTTAGAATATCGTATTTCTCCTAAGAGAAATTATGTATAAAAATTGAAGAAGGTTTTATATATATAAATATGCATGTGCATGTTTATAGTATAGAGAATACAGAGTGCAATGCAGAAATATTCCATACTGCTTTGCACGGAAATATATGTGCCAACCAAGTATTCCCCTTTCAAAAAAATATCTCTAGACCATTTCGTTCTTTTTCTTTTTTTACCTTTTTCCGTTGCCTCTTGGCTTATAAGAAGGACAGATAAGAGAGCATTCTGTTGAACCAGTAAAACTTTGTGGTAAGCTGAAAAATCCATGACACAAAATAACAAAAACAAGCAGAGGGAACGCGAGAAATCAATTGAGCTAGAAAACAGAGCGCGAAAGGTTTAGACACATCCACGTATGCGAAAATTTAGCTTCTCTCATTGGCCACAGCTTAGACCCCCGTCTCGCAGGGGTGAACGGATGTCCCGTATTTTATGTCCTTATGAATATGCCTCTATGCGCTTTACGCCCACGTCTGAACGCAGCTTTAGTGTATCGCGGTTAGTGAATCGTCGAGAGAGTGTGTTAAGCTCCGGGAATGACTAAACCGAAGAGTCGGGAGCTGTGCTCTGTGTGTCGTCGAGTGCATCACAAGTTGTAGCGTGGAGAGTCTCGAGAGTACGTGGAGTTCCAAGAACGACCGATCAGAGTCGGGAGCTGTACTCTGGTGCTTTGCAGTGAAGCTGTCTCCACAGTCTTTGCCTGACAGTGTGAAGGCTGTGTCGCTGATTGTTCCAGCGTGTTTATTGTAGATCTTCAACAACTGTAAATGTGTTTTGGAGCAGTCCTGATTAATATTCGTAAATAAAGTGTGTTTGGATATTCCATCAAGTGCTGTCATCGTTATTCACTCCAAATCCACACGTCAGAAGTAGGGTTTGCGAGTGAATGCCAGTGACCCGCCTACAGAGGAAAGCCATGGCTGAGGAGCCGAAATAAAAGCCGGACGGGATGAAAGCCGAAATGAAAGAGATAAAAGCCGGACAGGAAGAGATAAAAGCCGGACAGGAGGAGATAAGGGCTGAGATCAAGAGCGAAATAAAAGCCACTCAAGAAAAGAGGCAAGAAAAATTCGAAAAGATGGAAGTGGAACAAGAAAAGATTAAAAGCGAGATCGTGGAGCTTAGAGAGGATACTGGAGCAAAAATAGCAGCTGTGGAAGAACGATTTGAAGAAAAATTGAGAAAATTTCGGTAAAAAAAGTAGACTCAGCTCAAGAACGAAGCTGAATATTTCAAGGTTCCCCCAATGTACTTTCGAACAGCGCTGGAAATGAGATTCGGGGGAAAATGCGCAAAGGACTTCTGCAGTGAAAGTCCGTCTGCAGTGGAAATCTCGCCAGCAGAAAATCACGGAAAGCCCTCAAAAACTGTTGACTGACATCGAGAGTTTGGCGCATCAAGCATATCCGGACTGTCCACTTGATGTCCGAGAAAATCTGGCCTTGATGCATTTCGTCGATGCCGTTAAGTATGCGGAAATTCAAAAAGCTCTCAGACTAGCGGTTCTGAAAGACCTGAAATCTGCCTTGGTCTACGCTATGAAGTTCGAGTCGGCTCAACAAACGACTCGAAGAGATCACCATTCTATTAGAGCGGCTCAAATAGAAGATCCAAATTTGGATATCTTGAAACTAAAAAAAAGAAATAAGAGAGATCCGGGAGGCGTTAAGAAGACCTAATAAAAACAATCAAGTGCTGGAACTGCGGGTTGGAAGGACATCTCAGCAGGAACTGTGGCGTGAATCAAGACTGGAAGAGAGCTCCTGCGAAACAAAACCAGGGAAACTAAAATGCGGCAATCTCACGGGGCGCAGGTTGCCAGGCAAAGATGCATCCCCTCTGAAAGTTCTTCAAATCTCTTCAATGAGCGGAGGAGATAACGAACTGTTCGTCGAAGGATACATGAATAAGCATCCTTGTAAGATGATCATAGATACGGGAGCAAATCTAACCATCGTGAGAACAGATGTAGCTCGAGAATTGAGCGAAACGTTGCGTTGGACTCCTCCCTGTGACTTTACAAACAGTGGCAGGTGATAAGCTTCCCATTGAAGGTAAAATTAACATCACCATTATCTTCGGAAATGAGACCTACTAGCACTTAGCTTTCGTCGCCAACATCGCGGACGAATTAATACTCGGACTGGACTTTTCGCGGAAGTACGACTTTACGTTGGACTTTAAACGTAACGAAATGCGCTCTGAAAAAGTAGATATAAGTGTGTTTGAAATGAAGAGCAGCATTCCCTCAGCTCACCAAGTAACAACAAAAATAGATGTCACCATCCCTCCGATGACATAATTATTAATAACCGGCTGCATAGAAAAGAACAGCTTCAGATTTAGACTAATTGAATTCCCTGAAAATAATCCAAGAGAGGTATTAGTGGCCTCCTCAATGAGTAGACCTTTCGAAAGATTTCATCCCTGTGAGAGTGGCGAATGTTAAGCCACAGACCGAGAATCATACAAAAGGGTGAAGTACTAAAAGCATGCACTCGAGTTACTTGCGTTTACAAAGCTTCACTTGAAATTCCGTCTGATGCAACAAGTAAATTAATGGAAGAACTTCTGGAGAGTGCAAATTTATCCCACGATCAAAGACGTGCGGCAGAGAAAACAGTTAAAGAATTTGAAGATCTTTTTTCTAAGACATCCAGAGATGTTTGCGGCACAAAACTGACGCAACATCGAATTGATCACTCTCTGATAAAGCAGCATCCAAGATGTCTACCATTCGCAAAACAGGAAGAGGTTGGAAATCTGCTGAAGGAGATGTAAGAAAATATCATCGAACTATCCACAAATCTATGGGCATCTCCTATAGTTCTCGTCCGGAAGAAAGATGGCTCGACATGATTTTGTGTCGACAACCGGAGACTAAATAATGTCACTAAGAAAGACAGTTACCCTATTCCCAGGATTGAAGATACTCTAGACACCCTATCGGGACACAAATGGTTTTCCACTCTGAGCCTCAAGAGTGGATAATGGCAAGTGGAAATTTATCCCGATGATGGAGAGTAAACTGCGTTCACTACCGATCAAGGACTCTAGCAGTTTAAAGTTATGCCTTTTGGACTCTGTAACGCCCCTGCAACATTGGAACGCCTGATGGAGACAGTGCTTCGTAGTCTATCTTACGAATCCTGTCTGGTCTACCTAGACGACATCATTACAGTGAGCCGTACTTTCAAAGAATACCTAGAAAATATCAGCAAGGTGTTCCAGAAATTGAGAGATGCCAACATTAAACTGAGTCCTTTGAAATGCAAGTTGTTTCTCAATGAAGTTACCTATCCCGGGCACGTCATCTCTGCCGAAGGTATCCGCACAGATCCAGAAAAGGTGTGGGCAGTTAAGGACTGGGAAGGTCCTGTGGATATTCATGAACTACGGAGCTTCTTGGGACTCTGTACTTATTACGGAAGATATGTGAAGGGATTCTCCAACATCGCAAGGCCTCTGCTTAAATTAACAGAAAATAAACAAAAATTCGTGTAGACTGAGAAGTGCGAGAAGTCCTTTAATCAGCTGAAGGCGGCATTAACATCTACGCCCGTGCTCGTGTATCTCCAGACCGACAAAGAATTTATATTGGACACAGTTGCAAGCAACGAATGTGTGGGAGCTGTCCTTTCTCAAATGATTAATGGTCAAGAGCGAGTAATAGCCTATGGGAGTAAATGCTTGTCCAAACCGGAAAGCAATATTGAGTCACCCGTAAAGAATTGCTTGCTATCGTAAAGGCCATAGCATTTCCATCATTATCTCTATGACAGAGAATTCTTCATTGCTGAGCGACCATGCTTCTCTAACCTGGCTACTGAATTTCAAAAATCCCGAAGGACAAATAGCCAGATGGATTCAAAGACTCCAGGAATATGACTTTGAGATAAAACATCGTAAAGGCTCCTCCCACGGAAATTCGGATGATTTATCCAGGAAGCCTTGCCCTGTACACTGCAGGCATTGTTCAAGAGCCGAGGCTAAGTACAAGTTGGCAAATCCGAGTATCCGGCAAGTAACATCTTCAATATCAACTGATCGAGATCGGTCGAGTGATGAAAAAGTTAGAGAAGACCAATTAGCGGATCCGGACATTAGGCCAGTAATAGAACTGAAGGAATCATCCAGTACAAAACCTAAGTGGCAGGACATTTCCATTTTCAGTCCTACAACTAAAAGGTACTGGGCTCTCTGGGATTCACTCAACTTCCGAAATGGAGTCTTATATCGACTATGGGAAAACGACGATGGAACTAATAAGAAATGGCAGCTGCTGCTTCCTCGAAACCGAATACCTGATGTTCTGAAGGAAATACACAGCAGCTCAACAATAGGGCATTTTGGCTATATGAAGACACTAAACAAGATCTGAGAGCGCTTCTTCTGGAGTTCGGCGAGAAATTACTTTGAGAAGTGGTGCCGATCTTCTGATGCTTGAGCATCCAGGAAAGGACCGAAAGGACGCAGCCGAGGAAGGCTGCAGCGATACAATGTAGGAGCGCCTTTCGAGCGAATTGCCTTTGATGTACTTGGACCTTTTCCTCGGATCACGGATGGCAACAAATGCATCCTTGTTGTCATGGATTACTTTACGAAGTGGCCTAAAGCTTATCCAGTTCCAGATGAAGAGGCTGTCACGACAGCTGAAGTTCTGTTACAGAATTGGGTGTCCAGATTTGGGGCACCCCTCCAGATTCATTCCGACCAAGGCAGGAACTTCACTTCGGCTGTGTTCAAGGGAGTCTGCGACTTGTCGGAAATCAAGAAAACGAAGACGAGCCCGTTACATCCGCAGTCTGATGGCATGGTAGAGAGGTTTAACCGTACAATCCTGAACTACATGAAAAACTGATTTTAAGGTAAAATAACTTCACGGAATTCTCTTTATTGGGACAGACTTCAATTCTTTGCCGCATTTAAATAAGCAAATAAATTTGTTTGGGAATTTCATAACAGAAAGTCAATTCCAGGAGCGTCATTCGAAGGTTCTGAAAACTCCGTATAATTGTGCTGCATTATATTGTGGGACAAATACATATTTCTTTCATTGTAAGAGGAGGAGTTTTATATTTTCGTTGTTTTTTAATTTTAACAAAAGTTGTAAAGTTATTCCCAGAAAATTAAGTATTGGAATTACTTTCATTTTCATAAATACAGATAATTTCAATTTGAACTTAAGTACATAACTGAAATTCAGTTTTAATTGCGTAGTTTGTATAATGAAAGGCATAAGCGTGTTTTCATATTTCATTTCACATTGTGTTTTCATTTTGTTATATTAAAGAAATCAAATAATCTATTTCTCTTCAGTTAAAAGTATACTAAGGAAACTGTTTCTTTAATTCCCGTCTAGTGAAAAAACTATAACATCATTGCTAAAACAAGTATTGATGCCTTTTTGACATTTTAACAGTTTGAAATCATTTCTGATTTCAATAAATAAATTAAATGAAAACTTTAAAGAAAGTAAAGCATCAGAACCTTATCATCAGATTTTAATAACTGAAACTAATCTCATAACTGCTTCTCCTAAACATTTTTATTACGTTCCAAATTCTTATACATACAGTATATGTGCCCCATTATTTTCAAATGCCTGATTCACCCAAAAGCGGTACGGCTCTATGTTGTACAGATTCATTTAGATTAAATTAATAACTTTTTGAAAGTATGCATTGTAAAAGATGATATCTTCATATTATTTAAGTTAAATAAAAAACTGAATCGTGTTTATATTAAAGGAGAAGGATAGCAAGAATGCCTATATCTCATGTTACTTCATATTTACATCAAAAAGTATTTTCCGAATCCTTATCTTTGCTCTGAAAACTCGTATTAAAATAATTCCAAATGCCCCGATTTCATTGTCAGTTTGTAGAAATTTGTGGATAGCAAAAAATCTTCATTGATTTTTCTCGCGCGCTTTTATAAAGTTCATGCAACTCTGGTATTTTTCTCATCGTAATCGCTTCATTCTTAATAATAATTTTAAAATTTATTTTCAATTATTATATATTAATTATTACTGCTATCATTCAAGTCAGTATACAATAAGTGTTTACTTCCCATATGTGTTGATTAAATAAAGGAGCATAAACAGCACAACACATAGCTATAATTTCGACTTTTGACAAGATAAAACATAAATTCTATGTTTTATATACTGACGTTTTCCAAAATTTCTTCAGTTATGTTAAACATATTTCAAAGTAATAAACAATGAGAAAATACAAGTTCATTATCTATAATTATACTTTATTGCTGATAACTTCTACAATCGATTTGCGCATTTAGTTACAAAGGGCGCCATACTGCAGGTTTTCTGGTCGCTAAAATAACATTGAAGTTAATTCATACATCATGGATATTCAGCTTTTGAAAAAGTTGCTGCATCTAATATATGGGGAAGTTTAATGAAGCTCGAAAACTTAGAAAAACTTTACGTCAGAGAGCGATGAACAAATTGTATGCGCAGTGGTTTTGCGGTGAGCAGTGCCACTGCATATATTTCCTGTATCTGATCTCTGTTATCCAAAGAAATGAACCTGAAATTACGTAATAAAATGCTCAATAGGACTTTCATTTCCATTAAAGCAAACGTAGAACCTAGAAAAATAATAATCATCATCAGCATTGATTGATATGGTATTGAACATATATCATTTTTATTGTTTTTTAAAGAAGAGAAAGGGAAATTTTCAAACATGCTTTATCGTGCAATGAGAGCTTTAAAAATGTTGATTTGGAAGTCTTCCGGAGGCAGGAGGATGCCTGAGAATATCTCGGATTACATCATCTGGGCTGGTTTTATAAACATGGACAGAGCTTTTAGGCAGGAAGTTCTCGTGTGCTTTTTTTAAATTAAATAATTAATGCAAACTTATTACATCTTTACTTATGAATCCGCTTCATAAAATAACTCACTTCTTTTAGAACTAACTAGATACAAATGTACTTT
Organism: Stegodyphus dumicola; assembly: GCF_044657685.1. NCBI lineage: Eukaryota > Metazoa > Arthropoda > Arachnida > Araneae > Eresidae > Stegodyphus > Stegodyphus dumicola. The sequence continues at coordinate 145,011,984 of NC_140771.1, read as the reverse complement.
TTTTTTTTTTTTTTCATTTTTCAAATCGTGATTTCAAGATAACGTCTCTTACACCCTTTGCACTACAGGTTTCACAGAAAACGCATTTACAGATGCATAACCTCTATAAAAGTAGAATTACTGGGAATGGCATTCCAGCAATAGCTATTCTCTATTTATAGGCATTTGAGAACATATAATGCCTAAGAATTTCAGGAAGAAAATTATATTTGGGTAATATTTCTTCTTTACGAATTTAAATTGAAGACTAAATTAATCGGGGTTGACCAAAACAGAACGAAAACATTTAATGAGAACAGATCTTGCAAGTGGTCTTCAAAACGCTATTAATCTATAACCATCCAATCAAATGATATAAATTTCTAATATGCAACCAGTGATCCAAATATAACATATAGTAATGCTTTTGAAATGACCACATAGTCGAATATCGTACAGATCTTTCAAGTCACAATTCAAATGTGACCCTGAAGCTAAATGTAATAAGTAAAACAAAAGTTCTTGATAGTAATGGAATTATTTAAGTTAACCAAACCTTCCTAAATAGGAAATGTCAACAGACGTTTTCGGAAAATCGCAGACCTTCTGCTCAAAGTACAAATACAGATCATATTTCAAAGAAAATAGTGGAAGTTTTTATATACATTCAGAGATGATGGTAACTTTTGATTAATGAGCGATACAGACTTTGCTCATATTACTTGTTATCACTTATCTTTTATTCATGCGTAATCATGTCGTGAAAGCAGATCAATGTTAAGAAATCACTCAAAAAATCGGAAAAAATATTTATCTGAAACTTGGCACAAATGATAAACGTTATTGCCTCTTGCTACTGCAAGAACATGCTAGAATATATGTTTGAATATAACCGAATATGCTAGAATATAACTGAAAAGTAAATATATTATTTCGTTGAGATATCTACACTGTTAAGATACAGGATCGATTTGCTGACAGTCACACTTTAAGAGGGTATGGGATTTAATACAGGATAGTATCTGCTTTAGGTACTAGAATATGTTGTAACAAAACTATTTAAGTGTAATTGAACTATTTTATTCAACGCCATGAACTCATTAACTGTAACCGAACTATTTTATTGAAACGCCACCTAGTGGCGAAGTGGAAAAAACGTCAGTCGACCTCCAGCCGCCATGATGATAGTTTACTATATCTGTGTTATTCTAATGTTTGATGTTCCATTTGGTATATGTTTCCTTGTTATGTATATTTATTTTGTTTGTAACCGTTCCTGTGTGCTCTGTTAATAAATCCTTTTAAAGCTAGCCGGCATTAGTGTCTATTGAGGAACGTCTACATCACAATGTTATTTTTACAAAAAGTATCTATAATATGATTCAGATATTTGTACAATGTTTAAAGAATCTAGCCTGTACACTATTAGAAGAATTCGAAACTGAGGTGGACGAAGTTTTCTTGTTACTTTTTTGTAGAAATGTGACAATTATAGGAGTAACCTAGGAAGTAATCTTATAGCATGCAATGCATGCGGCACGTTTCTATAAATGCGAAATTGTGTAAAAAGAATTATTTTTTTTAACACATTACTATAGTAAAATCCTTATTATGTACTTTAAACGTAGGCCGCCCAGACAGTATAGTGGTTAGGGGAGCCTGATTGCGATACCGAAGGGCCCGGGTTCGAATCCCAAAGGAGGTATAATTGTATCAAAGAAGGTATCCCATGTATAATTGTCTGTCCCTTCATAGGCGGTAACAGTGGCCGCCCATTAGGTGCATCCACAGTAAAATGGCCACCACTTCTGGCCTTAATAGTGGGCAATTAAGTTAAAGACAAGTACTCGCCATTTGAGAAAAAAAAACTTTAAATGTAAAGTTTTGCATTAATTTATCAATTTCATTAAAAATCAAAATTTCAAAGCCGACCAAGTTGCTCGTTCTTGTCTTTCCTGTAATTCATCTCACCTTTTTCTCCAGCAACGTGAGATGGATGATGCATTTTCTCTTTCAAACAGGAAGAAATTAGTGTTCGTTGTTTAGCATTTAATTTAGCGTACTTTATGATTACGTTTTAGGCGTTACTACAGCACAAAGGTCTGAAACATATGGGCTTTTAAAAAACTTAATTCAACCTATATTTCTATTTTGTTTGCGGGCAGAAAAATTTAACGGGCATGAGCAGTAAATATAAAGGTAAAAAAATGAGGCATATCCGAACTACATATTACAGAACTAACTAGTTAATAGTTTAAGATGATACGAAACGTTTCCTTTTGTCATGATCAGATGTAAGTAATGAATATAACAAATTCAAAAAACCGCATGAGGTCCGAATCAGACTAATTTCTTTGTACACGTGGATTTCAATATTAAGAGAAAATAATATGAACAAGAAAATATTAATGCTATATTATATTTAACAGTTAGTAAAATTGATATTAATTCTAGAAACAGAATGAACGACTGTATTTCCATGAGAAGAGAAAAATGCGTGGAAAAATTCAGCAGTTAAGGCACAAAATTCTCCTTATCAAAATGCAAACTCAAAAAGAAATTTTTATGAGCTACATTTATTTGGTCAAAAAGTATTTAAATTGCTGAGAAGCTGAAATAAAAAGTGCATATAGTGTATCCCAGCGGAGAAATAAAATGAGCTTTTTCTATGAGATGAAAGAAGATCAATTGATGATGAACTGATTAACGGTTCGGACTCTTAATTGGGTCCCTATGAAATACGGATTTTTATTTTACTTAAATGATGATCAACTAAACCACTTTTATGCAGATGAAATGAAAAGCGCCGGTCTACAACAATAAGAAAGAGCAGTGTTTCATCAAGTACCATCGTTCGAACACGCGCTCTGCGAAGCCATAATGTCTCTAGACTGGAGAACCAGTCCAACGGATTGTGCAATGTTTTCTCCGGCATCCCTTCAGGACTGTTAAATAAATTAAATTGCGATTTTTAATAAAAACTTTTTAGATAGAATATTACGGAAAATGTTAATGATAGCGCGCGCAGGTTTCCTCTTCTTTTCCATATTGTGTATCTAATAACTTCTAAGCCTTGCAGATGAACTTACATATTATTCTAAATAAATGCTTCTAAACTATGTCTATTTAGAATCAAATAACAAATTTATTCATCATCTGAATGCTGCTATCCGTTGCTTAAAATTTATTAAGGTATTTATATTAGACCAATTATTGGCATATTTACCAATTTTTCATAATATAACGAGTTTTAGCCAGATGTATTTTCAAATAAAATAAATAGTCTAGAAGAAATATATACACATATTACACGCGTATCTGTTTTTTCTTAGCTGCATCTTAAAAATTCAAATTGATTTTTGTGCACTTATTTAATTGTTTAAATCACTGCATTAATACTAAAGTCGCACCTATTGACCATCTCAAGTTCCCATCATTAGCGCTATTTTATCCACTAGAACCTAGGTTATATCTCAAAATTAAGTTAATTATCAATTCCAATTTATTCAGTCCATTTGTACCAATCTCCACACACACAACTCTAGAATACATATGCAAACATAGTTTACGTACATATAAACATAATTTAGCATTAAAAAACTGCTTTATTTTTATGTTCTGAAATAAATAAATACCTATACAACTTCTTGGACCTGAAGAAAACGGCAAATAGCAATACGGGTGTCTTGTCTTGCAGTTCTCAGGCGAAAAGCGCTCTACATCGAACTGCTCAGGGCTTGAAAAAACTTTGGGATCTTTGTGCAGCCCCAGCATAGATATGGCTACATTGATACCTTTTGGTATTGTATAATTATCTGAAATTAAATATTTTTAAATTAAAAGAAAAAAATCCATTTCATTAAGAAAAGTTAACTCTAGTAAAACATTTCATCTATTTTTCTTAGTAGTTTATAATTTGATGTAAAAAATACATATTCTACTTTATCCATACTTGTATGTAATACATATACGCACATTCAATGGATGTTTGCGAAAATTGCCCGACTAAATACCACTGGAAGGGCTGTTTGTAGATTCCTACTGAAGGAATAACAAATTAGTTCTTGTCAATCTGCTAAATATTTGTTACATGATGGCTTTTAGCTAAAATATACGAAATTACGCTTTTCAACGTTTGTCATAACAGCCATATGCAAAAAATAGCTAAAGAGTGAAATGCATTTTTGTAGTTCAATTAGTTGAAGAAATCATTTCCATATGATCAAAATTTCTAGATGTATCATTAATTACATTTTTTTTATTATATACAAATGCGAAATTTAAATAGAGTTATCCGGACATAACTATTAAACTAGTTAAAATTAGAATGCAAATTTTTGTATGTTATTCTTTATTTCTGAAAAATATTTACGCATAAATATGTGTTTAAAATTTCGGCTAAAGCTGAAAAATTTATATAGCATTAAATTCGATATTTTATAGATATTTTAAACCGAAGTTCGCAAAATTAGAATAAGTGGTTTAAATTATCAAACGAGATGGGTTTTCAAGGCCAATTTTATATAATACTATGTCGATTTATTCTTTTCTCTAAATTATTCTTAGTGAGATAAGGAAACATTCACTAGATAGTAATTTTTCTTCTTTGTTTTGTAGATAATACAATACAAAATTTAATTTTATTTTTTTATTAAAAGTTGTCTTCTGAATAAACTTTTCATAATCTGAAAGCCTACCTCAATTTATTCATTTTATGAAAAGTCACAAATTTTACACAACCACGTCTTTAAAAAAATAGCGTCGCAATATGTTTGAAACATTTGTTTATCAGCATACTATCAACATTAATTCTCACGTATTTCAAATCATTAACTTAAATAAACCCAAGTTCATTTCAATTTTCAATACCTTGGTGTGAAATCTAACCAAGTAAAGATTTTTTGTGTTTCTACCCTAAAGGCTTAGGTACGAATATATCTTCAATATCTCTGGGATACGCATAGGTAAAATAATGTACCATGGAAAAAATTAACATCTTTCTCTGACCCCAAATCTTGAATTATTGTTTTATTATTGGTATTAAATAAAAAATTAAGACAAAAAAGGATTACATATTTAGTAGAATGGTCGGAAATTGCACGATTATTAAAACATTTACTATTTATATTTCCTATTTATACTCATTATTTTCTTCAAACTTTAACAACTCAAATCTGCCATAAAGCATATAAAAATAACCGTTTCATAAAATATTGTTCCAAATTTTGCACAATGTAACATGAAAAATTTGAAGAGGGTGAAGCTGAGCCTAAAAATAAGATTATACAGAGGAGTCTATTTAAAATTGATCTAAATGGCTATCTCGTTAAATTGGAGAGATATGAGAAAAATATGAGAAAATTGGCGATGTTTGGCCAGAAATCACCAAAAGTCACTAGATGTAGCGACATTTTAGTCCGATTCCTGTGTAACTAAGTACTATGTGTAAATCTATGCTCCCTATAACTAAGTACTATGTGTAAATCTATGTTCCCTATATATAACTGTAAACTTATATATACTCTATATGCAACTGTAAACATATCCGGCCCTTATATGTAACTTTAATAATATATGTTTTCCAGTACTACCAAGAAATGGAAGGTACCAGAGATTTCTTGAGAGCTAGGAAAAACTATATAAGCCCAGAGAGCAGCAACTCTCAGTATTTATTTCAGTGTCAAATTCGGATTATTCAGACATCTCCCTATGAGCTTTGCTCTTTAGAGGCCCTTCGTATTGCGTCTCGGTCTTAATAGTTTGAAATTGTAAGTACTGATTTTGCTCCTTAATACTGAAAAGATCTGTACAAGTAATTCTGTGGAAAGTTTACTGTGAGGACTGTAAGGTGTTTCATTTGGTAAAATAAATTTTCTCAAACTGTCATCGGTTCCGTGTACATTCAATTAATTTTTGAAGTCAAAATTGAATGGAAATGGGATTGAATGCCAATGACAAGAGGCATCGAGGAGCAATTGAGACAGCTGGTGGCAGCCTTTTGCTGTATTGAAAAAAAAAAAAAGAAAAAAGAAAAAAAAAGATGAAAGTCGCTAAGAACCTGTGAAAGAAGACGAAAGCTATTAGAAGAGAGGAAAGCGATCCAATAAAAGATAGAAAAAGCCGTCAAATCACTTCAACAAACCATGGAAGCTGGCCACGAAAAGACTGATGCAGGTCAAAAAGAAATGAAAGCAGAAATTATTGCCATAACTCACTCCTGTTAAAAAAATAAGCAATAAAAGCAAAACACGGATTTTTACAAAAACTGTTCAATGGAAATGCGTAAAATTTATCCAAGAGTTTGGTGTGGCATTGCTATACCACATAGCAAACAATAAAAGAAGACATACAAAAACATATGTATTACCATCATCAACATAGCGAATAACCAGTGGGTCGAAAGAATGTGCAGTGGAAACGGGTATGACGCCTTCTAGCTGAAATGCATGCTTGACAACAGCGAGGCAAGCTGCTAATAGTGCCGTTGATTGCTTGCTGTGGTAGTAGCGCCTATTCCTGAAATAATGCATGTCAGAGCTCGTGGAGCGTGCCTGGTTGCACACTGCCACCTGCTATTCTACGTATCATCATGTCCCACACATGCTGTATGATGGCAGATGTGGAATGGATTCATTCTCCTGATAACTCCGTACCATACGAGCTCTATGCGGGCGGGCGTCCAAAATATCGCGTCGGTACCGAGTGCAGAGATAGAATGACGCATAAGGAGCTGTAGAATGCGTCGCGATATAGGATAACTGTAATGGAACCACCAGGAATCATGTAGAGGTCGGTGCGGCCGTTCGTTGCTATCCCAGACCACAGATAAGCATCCTTCTCTAAAATGCTCGCTTTCGACCATGTTTCATACCCAATAGCTTGTCCCTGGCTCTCCCCATATCCTTGCCCTTCGGGAATCGTTTTGGATGAAATCAGGATTTATTTGTAAAGAGTACGTGGCCGCACTGCTCTAGTGTCCAAATGCAATGTTAACAAGCCCATTTCAACAGCGCGCTCTGCTATACGATGGTGATAAAGCAACACAAACGACAGATCGTCGGGGTACAGTCCACCTTTATGCAGTCTACACGACACAGTTTGCCAGGATATGGACTCGTATTGCAGCAACAGAGAGATGAGACGCCAGCTGTCGTACTGTTAGTGATCCGTGACGTCTTATACATAGGAACAGGAAGCAATGGTCTGCCGTTGTGGTAGTGAATCCTCTGTCGCCCATACAAACGTCTTCTACAGGCTGATAGCTTTCTTAACAATTCCACAGCCTATTGATGATACTGCGATCCATATTCAGCTCTCCCCCCACCCCATCGGATTGTCTTGCACCAGTTTAAAACATCCCGATAGCGCTCCAATGCATTTCATCGTTCAGATGATGCCCTCGCTCATGCTTTCCGCTTTGGCTATCTCGAATTACACGGAATTACCATTGCTTGCGAAATGACGCATTAATCCAGCATGCCCCTTTTTAAGGCGTTGTGGTGTGACTGCGGGATTTCCTTTTATGCTAATTTTGGTTCACTATTTGCATTCGGCAATGTGACCTCTATCTCATATGTAAATTCTATGTTTTAATTCCCCTTTTTACATTCGTACCATTGCTTTTAGCGTATATTGCTTATTTTTTTGCACGAATGTAGAAAACTAGTTCAATGCTATGGAAGGCGAAGTATGCATTGCTGAAAAAAAGTTGGAGAAATCGAAAAAGGCGTTTTTGCTGCGGAATACCAATCGATGAGAGAGTGACAGCTAGAAAGGAAAGTTGACAGCTAGAAAATACTCTTAGCAACAGCTGGACACAACTTCGATGCCTTTAAATTTTTAAAAATATTACCTCTTCTAAATTAAAGAAAAGACATCTATCGTACTTCGCACGAAGGCGACGAAAATACTTGGCGCGCTCCTGTCCCGAGCCTCTCTAAAGCTATCCACGTGTAATGGGAAGACGTCTTGGTACATGTACATGATGCAATTCTCTATAGTGGCAAAAAAAGGGATGGAATTGTAAGTGTACATGATGCAGTTCTCTATAGTGGCAAAAAACGGGATGGAATTTTGTAAGTGTACATGATGCAGTTTTCTATAGTGGCAAAAAAGGGATGGAATTTTGAAACTAAGACCAGTCATCTCAAGGGAGCAGAAGCAGGGTACATTCTTCAAACTCTGCACAAGAATCAGAAGTTAGATTTCGAAGTTCTATCCGACGCGTTGAAGCTGGACTTGGCGAAAATGTTTGACAAATATAGCAGGCTTTAATGGAAATCTCACCAAGAAAAGCCAGTGGAAAAGCTATCTCAACTCGGTTTTCTGGACTGTCCAATAAAACCAAGGAAAGTCCTGTCCCTGTAGTATTTTATATGTAAGATTCTGATGTACTGAAATCCCTGCGAATGACGGACGGCAAGTACATCTAAAAAGCGCTTTCCTAATGACCGAAAGTCATTAGGAAAGGCTAAGTGGTTGCAGCATGTAATCCAATGGCCAGCGCTAAACGAACCAATAGTCCTCCTGAGTCTGTCTTCGGAGAGCCTAACATCGGAATTATTGCGACGGAACTAAGCGATGAAGACAGAAGTGCTGCGGGACGGGTCCTTAACCACTTGCGCTAAAAAGACATGCCACGCACGTCGAGATGCTTTTGTCTCAAACCGCGAGCGACGTGAACACCACGTCGATAGGTATTTATCGCAAAAATGAAAATAACGTAGTGCACACGTCGCCTAACAACGAGATTGTTTATTTCTCGAGTTACAGCTCTGGATTGCACTCGCAGACGTGGAGCGGCGTAAATGAGAAACTTTACCGCTTGTTATATTGTAGCGCACGGCACCGCAACCGTGAAGTTTAGTCGTAGCGCAAGTGGTTAAAGAATTTTAAGTTATTTTCTCCTACACATATTCAGACGTAGGTGCAACTAATGTGGCACACCATGGAACTGATACGGGGGGTCATTCAACAATCAAGCAAAATTCAAGACGTCTGTGGATTGCTAAACAGGATGAAGTAGGAATAATTTTAATGAACATGCAAGGGACGTTATCGAGCCTTCAGTAAGTCCTTGCCCTCTCCCATCTGACTGACGATATTCTAGATACTATGTAGGGATTATTTCAATTTTCTTGCAGTTATTTTAATTTAGAAACACTTTCCATTATTTTCTTCTTTCCCACCTACGACTACCTCTTAGAAAAGGTTTTCACTATGGTGTTTTATATTGTAGCATAAGCACATCCGAGATGGATGAACAATCAGACCAGAGGTCTTTTAAGTAGTATTTGTTTTAAAATTTAAAAAAACTTCTGGATTAAATAAAAGTAAAAACATCATTACAGTACAGCCATAACATACAAATTTTCCGCTTGATGCGGCTCTGAACAGTGTCTTGGCGCGACTTACCTGCAGCATCTCTCTAAGCATAATTTTCGCTCAAATCTCTTCCTTTCCTTTTACGTTAATTTAGCAAGGACAGAGGGGTCCTTACAAGTTTCCTCTGTTGAATTACTTTCCGGTCATTTAGCGGACGCTAGGTGATAGTTCGCAAGGAAACCGCACAAGGGGCTCTCTTTAACTCACTTCCTTTGTTAATTACCTGGTAACAATTAATTAGACGATCTAATTTAAAACGGACGTTCAATCAAAACTGAGCATCGTCACAATATAAATGAAATAGAGCCAGTATTTAATGGGAAGTTCACTCACTTCCGTAGAAAAGCTCAGAAGCTCTCAGTAGAATGTGTTCTGCCTTCTGGCCACATCGTTGCTTTAAGCCTATTTTGTTCTGTCATAGTCTTGCGTGTCGGTTAGTATTCGTCGTTGAGGTTTAATTAAGTGCCAACTGGGTTAGTTATTTCTGCACAGCTTCGGCTAGATTTTAGTTAGAATGAATTTAGGTTTCTCCCTCAAGTTAAAGCCCAAGTGGAGGATTTCCTGTTAGCCCGAAAGGGGCTAATTGTTATTATTCTTTGAATTGAATAGAAGGGTATTTTAACCCTACTTTGGACATTGTTTCTAAAGCTGTAAGAAAAATAGCGAATAGTCGTTATTCTCTTCTTCAAGGTTCTAGTTGCGAAAGACACATAATTTAACTAGAACCGTATAGAAAGGTACGAACCACGTCTCTGGAACCACGTCTGGAAAGTTCACATGGGCTGCTCCTGACTGTAAATGCCACCGGCACTGGAGAACCCGCTGGAAGGATTTGGATTTATCGTCGAGAACATGCGGGCTACGAATAAACCAGGAAACGGATGGGAAAGGTTCCATGATGGCCTTTCTGTGGCAACTGGGACTCCAATTCACACTGCATTCTATTCTGGAACTGGAGAAAGTCACAATCGCTACAGCGAACTTAAAAGGACACGTGCTTATCTGGTACAAGAGGACTGAAAATTTTCTGCTGGCCGATTCAGGTTTCCAAACGTAAAGCTTGCTGACATTCAAAAACGCTCTGCTAAATGCGTTCCCAATAGCGAAAGACAGCAACAAGCTGGAAACTGAGCTCTTTTGTAAACGTCAGACAAAGGTGGAAGAATTAACGGATTTCGTTCTACGTAAAATCCAAATATTCAACTTATTGCACGGAAAGAGGCCAAGCGTCGAGTTAATCGAAGTTATTTTGTCGCGTATGCTTTCGCCCATCCAGGTTAGAAGGCCAAAACGGCTGAAAGCCTGTTTCAGCTCGCCGTGAAGTTTGAAAGCCGGCGAGCTTCTGAGAAAGCGCATACGGCATTTTGCCCAAAGCCATTACCCTAGATTTTTGCCCCAATCAAAACCACCAGATAGGCAGTATTCACACAGACAGCCTGATACGACCTCGAGAAACGGTAGCAAAAATGCGGGTAACAAAAGAAAAGAATCTGGCAATCCTCGAAAGAGGCAAAAAGAGAAACAAAGGGCTAAGAAGCAAGGTAATTTAAACTAATTAGGGTGTCCGAGAAGAGGGTCCGGCCATCCCCACTGAAGCAAAATCCCCCAGTTAAACGGAATACTGTTGTGCAAAATTTGGCCTTTCCTAAGATTACTAAATAACATTCCGACAACTGCATTATTAGATACCGGGGGGGCAGTGTAGCTTCTTGTCGCGAGAAGTTTTCAGGAAACAATTCAGGAGGCACAAATTATTTAACTTTTCGAGGCAGAAAGTGATCGTTGCCAAAGGGAAGAAATGTGAATGTCTCGAGAAAGTGGGCCTACACGTTCAAATTAAGAATGAGCTTCAGAAAGCTACTCTTCTTGTCGTAAGCGATTTATTAGCATCAGTAATTCTGGGGTCGGCATTTCGGCCGCAGCAAGCGCGAACTTAAAATTTAAGAATTCTCCTTTGCAGCTGCAAATGGACGATGTGCATGAGAAAGTGGGCTGAACGCCTGAAATAAATTTGAAATATCTGCCGGAAGAGGAGAAGAAAACACTGAAGGCATGGCAAAAAATCTTCGTAAATTATTTGACTCTAAGCCTGGTTTCTGCCAGCTTATTGTACATGCTATTGATACAGGAAATGCCACCACCGTTAGGATGAAACCCTATAGGTATGATGACATAAAAGAAAAGATAATTGAGGAATACATTAAAAAAATGCTTAACCAAAAATGTATTATCCCGACGAGCAGCCGTTATGCAAGTCCAGTAGTCTCACGCTGAAAGAAAAATAGTTTTCCACCTTCAGGTCCAAAGTCATGGCGATCTGCCGTTGACTACCGCAACTTAAATAGTATAACAAATTATCCAGTGTATCCCCTGCCAGTTATAGATGAAATTATTTGAAAAATTAAATCTGCAAATTATATCACCAGTCTTGACCTGGCGTCAGGCTATTTCCAGATCACAGTAAAGCCCGAAGACGTAGAAAAAGTAGCCTTCATTATGAAATCAGGCGTATATGCCTTTTTGAGAATGCCGTTTGGCTTATGCGGAGGTTCGGCAACATTTCAGAGAATGATAGACATAGTTTTAAGACCCGTCCTAAACGAAAGTACTTTTATATATCTCAGTGATATCATTATAACAAGGGAAACTATTGATGAACGTGTAAAAAATTTAGAAGAAGTTTTCTCCTTAGTAATGAAGCAGATTTCAAAATTGTTCGATGTTATGCAGATTGTATTTCTTTGTACTGAGAAGCGGCGCAGACGCAAATTTGTAAGGTGTATTTAATTAATTTAATTATGGCAAAGCACACGAGGGCTATCTGCCTAAAGGGAGGGATGCCTTTCGTGGAGGACTTTCTAAGGGAAACTGGCTCGTATACACGTTACACATGGGGAAAACCACGAAAACGCCCATGCAGCCAGCCCGTTCGCGGGATTCGAACCTCAGACCGAACTACCAGTGTTCAGCGTCTTTACCGTTCGGCCGCTGGTGGGCCAAATTTGTAAGGTTTTTAAAGCGTTTTAAATTCGCATTTAGAGCTTTGAGGCTGCTGTGAATTACTGCAGTTTCAACTAAGCAGAGGTTCTTCTGAGTTTGTTTGGTAAGCCGCAAATGAAGTCGAAGTTTTCAATGTGTTCTTCGCCGTTTCTCAACCAACTTAATGTTTGAAAGCCAATAAAGAAGTTTCGGTCACCTTTATGACTCTGAGGTTTCTTGGGTTCTCCACTGAAGGAATATGAAGCCAATTTACAGTCCACTATTTTTAAACGACGGAACGTACAAATGCCTAAAATGTAAATTTGCTGATAAAAAACTTCTATACCTTGGATAAAAAATTTCAAAAAAAGACATAGAGACAGAAAATTTTTAAATTCTAGCAATCAAAAATTATCCTCATCCCAACACTGAAGAAAGTGGCATCATTTTTGGGCATATTCTCCTATTTCTGTTCATTTATAAAAGAATTCTCAAAGATAGTTGAACCTTCGCTGGTTTAAAAAAAAAACGAAAACAGATTCACGTGGACGGCAGAAGCGTGCACAGTGTTTGAGCCCCTGAAGCAATGCTCCCGTGTTCAAATCTCGGAAGGGAACTAAAATTTAGAAATCTATGCTGATGCTTCGGACTGTGCAGCTGAGGCCATCCTTTCGCAAAACCGGCATCCAGTCGCCTATTTTAGTAAAACGTTGAATCCAGTTCAACGGAAATACACAGCTACTGAAAGGGAAACTCTCGCCATACTTTTGGCGGTACAAAATTTCCGAGAGTACGTCGGAAACGCCTCAGCGACAGTTTATTCAGAAAAATTCTGCCGTTGGTCGTTTATATTCTGGGAAAAGTTTTTCGCCGCGGCTTTTAAGATGGACTTACAAAAATGTAACCTTATTATTTAAACACACGTCAGGAAAGGAGAATGTCGTGGCAGATGTACTTTCTAGAATCAAGATAGATGAAGAGAGAAGCAGCGTGGTGCCATGTTAACTTCAAAAGTAATTGTGTCCGGAGACACTGTTATTACAGAATTAAAAGCACATACCGAATTCATATACGTATCATGAAGACGCCGAAAATTTTGAACATGCCTACATTAAGGGATGCAAAAATAAAAAATCTTCTCCAATTGGTGATTTGGGGTTTTTACGTTTTTAAATTCTCTACACTTTTATCTTCCTAAAAATACCATACTTTAATCTCTATCAAAACTAGAACTGTAAAAAATCTAGTTTTAATTTATTCTCTAATGATTTGATAAATGACGAATTTTACATAAAAGTCTGTTGTCCTCCAAATGTTTCTTTTCGATACTCGATGTACCTTCTGTCAGGAACTACTTCTCACAAGTATGTAAATTTTTTATGGCTTCTTTGTTATATTTCCTAAAATTTATTGAAATGAGCTTTTTGTGATAAATTAAGGGAAAAAATTCCCAATTTTCTTTTGTGAGAAAAGTTCTAAATTTTACTATGCCTAATACAATATTCTATAAATTACTCTAACACTCAAAATGTTTAAAAATCTCATTACAGTACTATTAGGCAGGTGTACATTAATTGCACAAAATATTTCAGACGTTTTTAAATTCCTAAAGCAAATTTTGAGAAAAGGTACACTGCGCAAAAAAAAAAAAAAAAAAAAAAAAAAAAAAAAAAAAAAAAAAGGAACAGTTCCTATATCTCCCGTTTTACTGGGCCGATTGACGAAGTTCAACTTGAATTTTTCATGTTTCGAAAGGGCGACTTAGAATATGTATTAGATTTATTTATAGCATTATTCTAATATAGGTATTTTTGCACAAAATCCGACTTTCTCTGAAATAACATACTCATTTTTTCCCATTTTTTGATTCTACGAGTCAAATTACGCCAAATTACTAAGTTTTGTAAAAATCGTAAGAGTAGTTTTAAAAAATTAGATCTCAAAATTTTAGCTCCTCAGTGTTAATTGAGTTTGGTATATATTTATCAATCTCTCTTTTTTTATTAAACTTATTTGATTCTTCCTTTCACATTTCCAAATTTAGGTTCATTCCAAATAAAATTCACCCATTCTTGATGATTTATTTTTAAAATTTGTATTTTTAAATAATTTTTATAAATTTTTCAAAAACATTTTTGAATTATAATCTATAAAATTTTTACCATCATCTTAAAGTAAACGTATTTCTAAGCATACATGCAAAAAATTAGTTTTTTATTTCAAAATTTCCCAATATATACGTAAATTTATTGGTGCGCTTTGAAATTTGGCATATTTGTTAAAAGCGATAAAACATCAAATGTGGTTTAGACACTTAATTATTTGGTGGCTAAAATTATTTGGTGTGGTGTGGTGTGGTGGTGTATTTAATTATGGCAAAGCACACTAGGGCTATCTGCCTAAGGGAAGGGATGCCTTTCGTGGAGAGCATCCCTCCCCTTAGGCATCCCCCTTTTTTTCTAAGGGAATCTTGCTCGTATACACGTTACACATGGGGAAAACCACGAAAACGCCCATGCAGCCAGCCCGTTCGCGGGATTCGAACCTCGGACCGAACTACCAGTGTTCAGCAACTTTACCGCTCGGCCGCTGGTGGGCCTAAAATTATTTGGAAGTAGAAACAAGGTGACTTTCTTTCCTTCTCAAGCACAATGTAAAAAGGCAGGAACGATGTGTCTTTTCTTCCGCTCCAGCATAATGGAAGGGAAAGGAAAATTGGTTGCCATATATTAAAAAGTTCGCCAAGTGAATTATTCTTGGCGAAAACTGAAAAAATTGTGCCAAAATAAATTTTTGAATTTCTCCGTAAGTTTGGCACCAAATTTTACAAAATTTAATATCTAGGCATAATTTGAGTTGCAGAATCGAAATATGGAAAAAAATTGGTATGTTATTTCAGAAAAAGGCCGATTTTGTGTCAAAATACCTATGCTAGAACAATGCTGTATATAAATCTATTATATATCCTAAGTCGCGCTTTCCAGACATGAAAACGCAATTTGAATTTTGTCAATCGGCCCAGTAGAACGGAAAATGTAAAAATGTTCCCAATTTTTTTTTTTTTTTTTTTTTTTTTTTTTTTGTGCAGTGTACATCGAAAATGGCCAATTTAACATTGTCGGTATAGAGAGTTCCGAGTCCCCTTAATGCAATCAGAAAAAGAGTAGAGCATTATAAAATTATTGTTAAACTGTTATTTTGTACGAAAGAAACTAATGAGAATCACAAATTTAGATCGTTATCCCAGCGATCTTGCGTTCAAGCATTTTAAAAGAATTACATAGTTCGTCTATTTCAGGTCGCCTTGGAATTAGAAAAACAGTTCAAAGGGTCCGCGAAGCGATTTTTTTCCCGCAGTTACAGAAAGTGCTTACGGTGTATATCAGCTCGTGCCATTTATGCCAGGTAATCAACGATATTATTATAACCCAGTCGGCTAACTAAACAGTTTTAAAACTATTTTTTCTAATAAGTTAATAGGGATCGACTTGCAGGGCCCTTACCTCCGAATTTAAGTAAATAGATACTTTTGGGTTATCATAGAACACTTCACTAAATGGATAGAGATAGTTCCTCTCATACCAGCCTCCACAAAAATTGTGTCTGACGCATTTTTAAATAAATATATATTAAAGTACGGGGCTTTACTAAGGGAAATTTTTGATAATGGTTGGCAGTTCGTAAGCTAGCGCTTTGAAAATTTATGCACAAGGCTTGGCATACGCCATTTAAAAATGGCTCTATACCGTCCGACGTCAAATAGAGCATAACAAGTGAACAAAAATATTGTTAAAATTATTCAGGTGTATATAAAGAATTATCATGATCGCTGGGATAGCTGCGTCCACGAATTAGCTTTCGTGCTGAAAACGGCTAAGCGTGACACTGCGCAAAGGATTCCCGCGCAGCTATTTTTAAGGAGAAAAATTTTAACTTCCTTAGATAAACTACTTTTTATTCAGCAAAGAGAGACGGAGTTCAAAATGAAGTTTATACAAAAAATAATCCACGAAGCAATTAAAAGTTTTGAATTAGCTAAGGGAAAGCAAAAGATCTATTATGATAAAAACAGAAGGTAGGCGACACTATAGGGCAGAATGTACTGAAGATAAAACATGCTTTATCTTTAGCTTCTGAGAATAAGGTGGCAAATTTCGAGCCGAAATTTGACGTTCCGTTCGTCGTTAAGAAGCCAAAATACGCAACAGTATATTTGCGAAACACTAATGAACAGCAGACTGTAGCAAATATTGATTAAATTAAACCATAATACAAAAGGACTGATTTTTCCAATGTTAAAAGATTTTTTGCAGAAACGCAGAATAAAGCCAAGAAGTACCATTGCGGAAATCTCCGAAACAGTTGTTACAGCACAGAAAGGACTGGCAACGTCCCCTTCAGAGAAAGGCCAGAAGGGAGCAAACTTCGATACCAGGGAGGAGAAAATGTCAATGCTGCGACACAAGAAGGGGCAAATACAGACATTCGGCACAAAGCGAACGAAATGCGCTCGGATTAGATCTGAAAGTATCTGACCTACGACTAACCAAGGGCCTACACGAAAGAGTCTGAGGTTGATAAGGTACATAGAAACAACATCCTCCCTCTGTAGATAAGAAATGTCAAGAGGAAAGTACCAGACGCAGAAGTGAGACGTGGCTCTCACCCAATGAAGAGGAAGCCAGAATTCAAGTTCCCGCAGACTCGGAGGAAGAAAGGGCATTTACCCGCAAAAGAGCGGAATCGTAAAATGAATGCCGTGCAAACTGCAGATCAACCGCAAAGACTTCGAGTCAACTACATCGACTGCTGGTGAAAACGATAAGTGAATTTTTTACTCTCTGCTTAGTTAAAATTCAGTTTACGTCATACGTATAGAGTTGTTTTGTAGTTATTTAGTTTAGTTTTTTTTTAACAAGGACCTTTTTCAATGGTTATCAAAAGCAAGAAGTTTTAATTTGTCTGGAAAGTTTGCAATAATGTAATGCATTAAAAATTTTAGTCCAAAAGACTCAGAATTACAAAAAGTAAAATTAGAATTTTCGAAACTTTTGACAAGTAGTGACAGCAAGTATATACATCTGATGTAAAATGAATCTGAATTTTGAAACGTTTTCTATTTTTGTTCATTCAGTATGTTAATTTATTCTGTTTTAAAAGTATATGTTTCTGTATTAGAAGTAGAAATGTTTGGAAGCAAATTATGATGAATGAATGCAAATGTGCTACATGCAAGAAAGCATGAATAAGTTAAGTTAGGCTCTCCAGTTTATAAGAAATATTAAAAGACTTTCGCGGTTAGCACACTAGATATAGTGATGGAACTAGGCAGGGTGTTATTCTAGTTCTTCTAAGTCCAGTTTTACCTAACATTTACGAAACAGGTTAGGTGGTAGCTGTTGTATATTACCACACCGCAGAAACAGGTTCGTATTTTATAGAGCAACTACTGGAGAACGTGGAAGAAATTAAATTAGGAATGAATGAAATTGCTTGAGAGCCAAGTAAATGTGATGAAATGTAACTTGCTCTTGAAAATATGGCCAAAATATCCATGTTAATAGCATTGCTAATGATTTTCCTTCCAGATATACTGGAAAGACGCAAAAGAGTTCAAGAAAACTATGTAGACTCCAGCAGAAGATTGTAAAACTAATTATTTTTTCAGTCTTAAGTTAGAGTAAAATTGTAAAGTTAGCCCTAGTGAATATGGAGTTCAGAATCTGAAACTCAAAGCTTTGCAAATACAAAATGCAATAATAATAATAATATAAAATATAAAATTCGAAAGTTGAAATTAGAGAAAGAATTTTTCTCAGAATTTAAAATCTCAACAAGGTCTTTGTGAGACGTTTTTAGTCAGAGTTTCTGGTGGCAAAGATGTAGGGATTATTTTGATTTTCTTATAGTTATCTTTAATTTCGAACCCTTGCTTTTATTATCTTGCTTCCCACCTACAACACCTTGCCAGAATGAGTTTTCAGTATCGCGTTTTAATAAGCTAGAACCAGTACTTAATGACTAGTTCAGTCACTTCCGTAGAGGAGCTCAAAAGTTTTCAGTAGAGCGCGTTCTGTATTCTGGCCACGTCGTCGATTTAAGCCTATCTTGCTACGTTCTGTTATAGTCTTATGTGCCTGTTATTATGCGCCGGTGAGGTTTAATTAAGGGCCAAATCGGTTAAGTATTTTTACCTTCGGCTAAATTTTAATTAGAATTAACTTTTTTTCTTATTTTCTATCTTGAGTTAAATCCCAAGTGGAAGCTTCCCTCTAAGCCCGAGAGGGGCCAACTGTTATTATTCTTTCAGTTCAGTTTCAGGCCAACTGTTATTATTCTTTAAAATAAAAGGATATTTTAACCCTTTTTGGACTTTACTTCTATAGAAGAACAACAAATAGTCACTATACTCTTCTCCAAGGCTCTAATTGCAAAGGACACTCGAGGAAAGTCGGCATTCAGATTACCGACCTATCAGCTTACTCTCAGCTTCAGGAAACTTATTTGAGCGTCCCCATCATAAATAGAATCAAACCTTTCATAGAAGATCATAATATCATTGGAGATCATCAGTTTGGCTTTAGGCATGGGTTCTCCACTACACAACAAATAACCCATATAGTTGAGCATATCGGGAAAAGTTTTAACAAAAAGGTGACTGTCGTGGGAATATTCATCGACATAGAAAGAGCCTTTGAAAGAGTTTTTCATTCTGGTCTACTCATTAAATAAATGAGATATAATTTTCCACCAGAAATCATTCTTCTCATAGCCAGTTATCTTCAATCGCGCACCTTTAAGTTAAAATTTAAGATTCCTTATATAAAATTAAAAACATAACTGCAGGAGTAGTACAAGGTAGTATTTTAGCAACTGTGCTCTTCAACATATACATCAACGATATCCCTAATTATCCTAGAGAAGTCCTCATCGCATGCTATGCCTCGGCGATTTTAAGCAAATCTTTGAAACCTGAAAAAGCCGTCTCCAACCTTCAAGCAGTCCTCGATAAGATTTACCCATGGTTTGAAGCCTGGAAGATAAAAGTCAACGGTGAGAAATCTATTGTTGTTTGTTTTTAAAAACACCCCGACGGAAAGCCTCTTGAACATAACAAACTTAATAATATTGAAATAGCAAGTGATACCTCAGTCAAATACATGGGTGTTCACTTAGAAAATTAACCTTTCAAAATCATATCAATTATATCTGCAAAAAGGCAAACCGAGCGATTAGAAGTGTTTATGCGTTAATAGGCAGAGAGCGCTACTAAAGGAATTTTAAATTTACAAGCCCATAAGACCTATACTACTCTATACTTCTCCTGCCTGGGCGGCTACCGCTCGTACGAACAGATTGAAAATTCAAAGAATACAAAATAAAGCTTGAATAAACAGGAATGATGACCTGGGATCTGAAAAGACAGCATTTTCTACCAGACAAGGACTCTGGAAGTCGTCTGTATTATGTAACGCGCCGGTCACATTCGAATGCCTCATGAGGATTGTGATGAGAAGTCTTTCCAAAAAGGCGGTCTGATATATCTGAATGTCATCATCATCGTTGGGAAACGTTCTTGAGATTGTTTACAAAATCTTCGAAATGAGCTTCAGGAATTCAAGAAAACCAACCTAAAGTTACGTCCCGCCAAATGTAAATTGCTCGGGCAAGAAGTGAGTTAGCTCTTCGAATGTGATATGTGATCTCTGTCGAAGGTGTGCGTACGAATCCAGGACAAGTGTAGAGAGTTAAAGATTTAACACACTCCAAAATTATCAATCAGCTCAGATGTTTCCTGGGGCGTTGTGCCTAATAGAGGAGATTTGTGAGGCATCTTTCTTCCACCGTAACATCCCTAGAGAAACTGAGAGAGTTCCTGCCGACAAAACAAGGTGAGGACGCATTTAACAAACTGAAAAAGCCTTAAAATTTTATATAATCATAACATATCTTCAGCTCGAAAAACCATTTATTCTTGCCACGAATGCGAGCAATGACTTAGACTATTCACCGCTGATCTGGCTTTTATTAAATTTTAAGAACTCTAAATGTGAAATAGCCAAATAGATACAAAGACTCCAGGGATATGACATCGGAAGGGATCATCACATGGAAACACCAATGCCTGTCTAAACGACTTAGAATCCAGAAATCTGCCGATAGTATTCCAGAGTAGAAACGAAATATGAGCTAATTAATCCTGTTGTAAGTCAAGTTATGAATTCAGTATCGTATGATCTAGTCTCATGGAGTGATAGAGAATTCATGAAAGACTAGTTGGAAGATGGCGGCATTAAATTAATAATGGTCTGAATGAAGTTTTGGAATTGGAAACCTACCTATCTATAGTCCTACGACTAAATGGTATTGCATTTCTGGATTCACACCATACTCGAAACGATGTCTTGCACAAGACGTTCGAATCGGAGGATGGAAAGGCATCTCAATGGCAGCTGATACTTCCAAAATCCCGTATCCCGGATGTCCTTAAATAACTTTATACCAGTCCGAGTGAAAGCCACTTCGGAATAATGAAGATTTAGCATAGAGTTGGAAAACGTCTACTACAGTAATGCAAGAGCCGACAAGCAATAGTGGTGCCAATCATGCGATGCCTGTGTGGGACGGAAAGGTCCAAAGAAAGAACAAAAAAGTCCCAATGTTACAATATAGGCGCCCCTTTTGAATACATCACTTTGAACATCCTGGGACCACTGGCACGAACTGCTGATGGTAACAAATGCATCATTGTTGTCACTGATTCCTTTACAAAATGGTCTGAATCGTATCCTATATATGATCAAGAGGCTCTTAAGGTAGCAGAGGTAATGATACAGAATTGGATTTACAGGTTCGGAAAGCCTCTTTAGTTGTATTCCGATCAAGCAACGAATTATACCTTAGCTTTAAATAAAGAATTCCGGAAATTACTTGGCATAGACAAAATCCAAATGAAAAATCCACATACCGATCCAAACGGCATGGTAGAGGGTTTTCACCGAAGTATCCTTATTACCTCTCGCTGATGGTTCCAGAAACCAACAGGACTGGATCTGAAGTTACATCTCTTCTTACTGGCCTATCGCAGGTGACAGGTGACGGAAGACGCGAGCACTGTACCTTTACCATAGTGGCGAATCCGTTCAGCACCGCGCCCCCAAGATCTAGAGCAGCCAAAGAGGCCACACGAAAGCCGCGAACAGAGAGACGAAGCCCAACGCCGGATCCACCCAGGGCAGTTCAACGAACCAAAGGCCCATAGGGGACACACACCCCGTCGCCCAGGCGTCAGATTTATTAAAGACCAAAGAAATATTTACATGTCCAAACAAGGGCGTAAAGAGATACAATTGAGTAAAGTACATTAATAATATATCAAGGATTGTACAAATTTAACAATAAGAGTAAAGATTACAAGATTACAATATAAAGCAAGTTACAGGAAAAATGAGTACAGAACACAGAAGACGTGTTATAAGTTAAGGGCATCACGATAAGACAGAATAGGCCTATTACTAGTTAATGACATCACCATAATACTAAATCAAAATCAAAATTAAATATATTAAATAGGCCAGAGTACATTAGGGAGGATATAAAGTAATGGCATAGGTACATAACAAATACAAAATCAAAGATATGAGTGCATGTGAGTAATAGAGATATGAATAAGTATAAGGGCAGTACACTGCCGTACAGGAGGCTACTGGATTTTACCCATCCCAAATGCTCTTCTGTCGTAACCTTTGTCTGCCTTGAGATCTCTTTTTTCGTCGCCCTCCGGATGAACCTTCACTACCTAAGGAGTATACTCAAGAGCTTTATTTACGGTTTGAGAAGATGTATAGTTTTGCACGAAAGCGACTCAGCTTAGCGATAGAGAAGATGAAGACTTGATACAATACAGGAGTTAACCAATGAGTATTTGGACCCCTATGCAAATGCCGATATTTGCAGTCCTGACATACGTCACTCCCTCCACTATTAAACATGATATAGGAAACAAAATTGGCACTAGGGGCATGGAAGATGCCACGAAGTGCAGAGTTATCTGATTTCGGGAAAACTGTAATCGTCGGGTTTCACAAAAATATCTATTCAGCTGAATTACTCAGATTCGACAGTGGTCTATATGATTATGAACCGGAAGGTAAGCTGTGATTATCAGAATGAGCGTCCAGTTGGCAGATCTTCGAAGCTGGAAGATAGGAATCGACTGGTGCTGGCCAGAGAAATTCAGAAAAAACGCACCCAACTGATTGCGCATAAACCCCAGGAGTTTCAACAGGCAACCGGGAGCGTTCTTTCGATAATACCATCCCAAGAAAGCACATCTTCTTGGGTTTCATAGTCGTGCTGCTGCTCATAAGCCTTTAATCAAAACGTCCAACCGCGCTACTCGTTAATATGAGGCAAAGCAAGCCAACATTGGACCACTGATCAGCGGGAACGTGTTCTCTGGAGCAACGAATCAACTTTTCGAATGGCAGGGTACTGGTCTGGCGCTTGCCTAGAGAACGCCTCCTCCCAGAATGCAATTTTCCCACAATAAAGTTCCGTGGAGGTAAAATTATGATCTGGGGGTGTTTCTTTTGGCATAGACTGAACACTCGGTCCAAATTCATGATAAACGGAACACCAACGCCTATTGCACTATTTTGGATGACAGTGTGCTTCATGCGTCGTGTTAGTTTTATGGGTTATATCAATGTTACTTTCAGGATAACATCGCCAGCTGTCATGTTGAAGGTCCACCGTGAATTGGTATGATGACAACGGGATTAACCAAAAAGACTGACTTGACGAAAGTCTAGACCAACACTTTCGAGATTCGCTACGACGAGTTGAATCGCCGAATGAAGGGGTGCAACAACCGCCAGTATTGGTGAAGGATGTCTTCTCGAATTTGAGCATGTCTTCTCGAATTTGAGCGGAACAAAATCCCAATAGACTTGTGAGAAACATTCCCCGGAGAGCTGAGGGAATAATTGCCGTTGTGATAGTCCACAAACTATTGAATTGAATAAATATTGTTTTCATTTTCTATTACAGGTATTCAAATATTTATTTTCAGATAGTGTAATGACATCGATCTCAACGAAAGTGACAAGGTGTGGTTATGGAATTCGGTTCCAAGGAAATGACCTTCTCCTAAACTACAGTCAGCCTGTTAGGGTCTTTACACAGTCCTAAATAGGCTGAACGACGTTGTAGTTCGGATCCATGCGTCATGAAATTCTAAGCCTAAAGTAGTAGTTCATTAGGATAAGCTAGTCCTTACTAAGACCATAATACGTGGTCCCCATAATGTATATAACGTTAAAACGTATACTAAGATTATGGTCGCATGTGTATATAAATTTATAAACTCGCGTGTTTAATTATTTATTTAATTCTTTGTTTGTCGCATCTTATTTATGAAGTTATTGTTTTAGTATTATATTTAATTTTCCTAGTTGCAAGTATGGCTTCCTCTCCTCCTTGTGTTTAATGTTCTTCGTAATTTGAAGTGATAACTACTGACTGTGCTGTGTCATACTAAAAGGAGCTGAATTATTATTTTCTGGAAAGTTCCAGAATATAAATGTTTATTTTGATGAAATAAATTTTACCAATTTCAAGATCTTCTTTCAGTTTAATACTTAGGAAAGGCACTGGAGGGTAAAGTCGCATAGTTTCCTGAAATATGAATAAGTAATTATGTATAAATACTGCTTCAGAATTTGAACAAATATATGAATATCTGAAATGCCTAAATTAAGATTTTAAGGATTTATTAATTTATTTTAGAGATTTATAAATAATAAATTATATTTTTATAAATGAAATTACGAAAATGTCAAACTAAGAAACATGTTTCATCGCTAACATTGAAATAGAAACCAACAGAACTACATTAATTGAAAGAGATAGATACGGATAATTATAACAGATATCACACCTTGTTTCAATTCCTTATGCACTCACTTTTTTAGATTTGAAGAGTTCGACGGATAAAAGTTAAAAACAGAAATTTTGACTTTCAATGACAAAAAGTGTTTTTTTATTTGCAACTACGTATACACTTTCAAACTATTGCACATGTTTGTAAATAATTTTCTCCATTTCATTTCAAACAGTCGTTTACATAGTACATTTGGAAAGTTCATAATTATACAAAGAGTCCAATACATCTGAAAACATTTCAAAATATCACATATATTTAGCAAATTTGCCTATCAGAGTAAAGTTTATAGCTAAAGACAGCATACAAACCGGCTTTTAGGAGGAATCTGACCAACACATTTCGCATGTTTTACCATAAAGTACATTTTAGTTTAAATTTTCATTGAAAGATGAGTCTATTAGCATAATACTATAAGGATAGAACAAGAAAACTAATATTATACAGCCTTTATTTCCTTGGATTAGCAAGCATATTGCTGCACTTATAGCAGTATCATCCATCTGAGGTCTGAAATGCAAATCTTCTTTTATAGGATCTTCCTTTCTTAACATTTGAACATTTTTGTAATATTAATAATTCACGCTATCTATTGGCAACAATTTGAACTAAATGCGTTTTATACTAAAAGGAAATGCGCTTTTATAATAAGATTCAATGTGAAACTGCACTCTGATACTACTACTCTTCACCACTGAGCAGACTCCCGAACGGGGTATTCACTAAACTGGATTATCATCTGCTCTTCGGAATGGATCATTCTGCCGCAAAACGCCAGCCAAGGGCTGAGATGACGGAATAGACAGCAGTATAATGTTTATATAGAAAATAATAACATGAACAAACAAGGCTTTTGAAGAGAGTACATATTTTCAATGTCGAGTCTTCATTATGGTGTTGTTTTACGAAAGAAAAGAGCATTGCATTACGTAAGGTAGAGAGAGATCATATGCAATATAATATTAATGCCCATTTCAGTTCCAGATTTAATTCTAGATTACACAATATAGATATCAAAGCTAGGAATGAAATTATACTAGAGTAAGTACCCTATTGTAGACAATAATAGGCAACTAGCTATAAATGCAATTAAATATAAAAATAAGGGTATATTATATACATATTACAAATAGGACTAATATGATTCTAGTCCAAGATCACAATATACAGACATAGATATATACTTAATGCCTATATGCGTGCGATACTCCGAACTGCTGATTTTACTTATGATCCTTTGAATGTATTCAGATTTATGAGACAGCATTAACGTGCTTGAAAGCGAGGGTGTCGGAGGGACACTTTATTCAAGTATGTAATAAAATATTTTTACTACTTAATTCAGCTATATTAACTCGAGATTTCTAAAAAATCCATTAAATTAACAGAAATGCTACATTCAGGATGAATTCTTTTATAGTACTCTACTTAATTTGGCTAATATATCTCGAGATTTCTAAAAATCCATTAACTTAACGGAACTACTTCATCTTAATTCCTCTTTCTACAATTTTGGCCTTAACTAAAATTGCCGGTTTGGCATCATCATTATTACTTGAGTGGGGGCGAAACACCTTATCGCATTTATTAATTATTATTACCTGAACGGGGCTTGGTTTGTTCCCCTTGAAAGGTCAATCAATTTCCGATCAATGACGGTAATTAATTGGTTTATTGGTTTTCATGTCAAATGCTTGAATTTCTGTTTTTCATTATTTGAATTCAGGTTCCTTTAGAAATTTTTCAGTATTGAATTCTCAGACATCTGGCCTGCTTCATTTAGATGTATTCTGCTAGATTTATATTGGCAGATAGTGTCATTATTCATTGGTAAATATATATATATATATATATTAAAATGATATAAATTTATCCTGTGCTTAAATACTGCAGTATCTGAAGGCTTCTGTGAAAGGCTAGTGGTGTATCGCATCATACAAACCATTCAAATTTCGGATAGGAAATTTGAAATAGCAGGGAATCTTTTAGACGAAAGATATTGAAGTATAAGAAAACAAATTTTTGCATATATTAAATGTTTACTAAGCTGATCAATTTTTTAAAATGTATCAACTATTTTAAATTTAGTTTAAAGGATTAATGAAATAATTCACTCATTAGAAGTATTGAATCAAAGCCTTGATAATTTTTATGGCACTTTAATGACTTACTAAATTTTACAAAAGTTAGACCCTTCTACAGTATGGTGGAAAGATCAGCTAAAATGCAATCAGATTCCTAAACAATTAATTGGATTCCTAAAGAATTATGTAAGCTCACTTCAAAATAGAAAATCAACAATCAGTAAGGTTTCTAAATCTGCGTTTCAGAATAAGAGTAATATTCTAGAATCTACTTCAGGTTGTGGTTAAAGTAAAGAAGATCATAGTTTAGTCAAATCCTCGCTATTTCCAAATTTATTAGTTCATCAAAGAACAAACTTTATAAAATATAATTATTACTATGTAAGGTTTATCCTAAGTTGCTAACATTTATTTTTAGTTAAAGCCATTTTCCTATCTCTCTTAATTTCAGCTTACAGTTTCCTACCAGAACGTGTTTTCAAAATCGCGGTTAAATGCAAATGAAAGAAGAGCAAGTATTTAGAGTTGAAGTTCTACTGACTTCGTTAGATAGCCAGAGATTCTGACCAGCGCGCTTTCGCCATTTAGGCTACATTCTCTCTAAGCTATTTCTACGCTCGGCCCCGCATTTCAGGCCCTTGATAGCTTCCGTTTAGTTAGCGTTAAGGGGCCAACTCCTGTACAATTGTGATACCTTCGGCTATATCTCTTTAGTTAAGTTTTATTTCTTAGCATTCTTGAGTTCAAACCCAAGTGCAGGCTTTTCTGTATGTCCTGAGAGAGGACCGTCTGTGAACTTTATTTTGAGCAATAAAGAGTAATTAACCCTTCCTGAGTATCTGTTCTCTGTCTACGGAACTAAAGCGAGTATTCGCTTACTAGTTCTCAAGGTTCAACACATTTAGCTGTAAATTATAGGTTGGAACATTACAACTATTTTAATTGTTTATTCAATATGCAATTGCTAAAAAACTGCAAGAATTTAATTACATGTCATCATTGCTAAACATCACAGTATTTTGAGCATCGTAAATAACTGAAAAAAAAAACTCAGATGAATAGTACAGTCGGCCACAAAAGTATTCGAACACCGGTACCCATTCAGAAAATTTACTTTTCCGTTGAGAAACAAAATTGTCTCCAGAGTCTATCTTGGTTCGATAGACAAAAAAAAAACAAAAGGATGGCTCATGTCCAAAATTGGCTAGGTGCATGAAACAAAATACAACATGACCTATCTGGGTGAGATGGGAAACAAAATGGCTGCTCACGTAATCCATTATTGCGCTCATAGAAAACGCAAAGTGTCGCTGCGGCTCGTCTCGGTTCGCGAAGAGTGAAAACCCAAAACGGTCTGCAGTGTCTATCTTTGTTGAATGAGAAAACAAAAGGATGGCTCATGTCCAGTTTATTTAGGTGTGGGAAAACATATAACGTGACCTATCTGGATGAGATGTCTCCAGCGATCCAGTATAGAATTTTTCCCCATCTGCAATAGGTGACATCTATAAACAATTCCATTGAAATCTCCTCGAAATATAAGAAACAGCTAGCTCGTGAAATTGTAAAGTATTCCCAAAAAATTCCACTTCTTGAAGAAGGAAAAACACCCTAGCTGCAGATGAGGTAGAGAGAGAAAAAGCATGTTGCACCATGAAGAGTCCGCACGGTTCTGAACAGAAAACGTGGAATGCTTTTATAGAAAAGGGTTGAAAGTGAAAGTAAAAGCCGATTGGAAATTTTTCAATTGGTTGCCGACTGGGAAAAAATTTTCAGAGCTCAGAAAAAAAATCTGAGATGTAAAAAAAAAAAAAAAAAAAAAAAAAAAAAACTTTTTGTTAATTTTTATCATGTCTTCTAGACATGAAAAAAATTAACCCTACCCCCCTTTTGTGTGGGAATATTGTCTCACTGTTTCTAAAAATAGACCATGACTCATTCTAGGAATTATATGTTTTAAAAAGGATGAGTTTAAAGTTTATAAGATATGATAAGTTTTTAAAAAGGATATGTTTTAAAAAGTCTTTGGGTTTCTCCATTCCAAAGTAAACAAAGTGAAGACATCAAATTAATAGAAAAAAAAGCAAGAGGTTTTTTTTTTTTTTTTTTTTTTTTTTTTTTTTTTTTTTTTTATAGCTCTGGAAATATTTTCCCAATTCAACAGCCAAGAGAAATATTTCCAGCCAATACAATTTCATTTTTACTTTCACTTTCAATTCATTTCTTATATCTATAAGAACATTTCATGTTTCTGTTCAGATCAGTGTGGGTTGTTCAAGATGCAGCAACTCTAATCCATCCCACAACCAGGAAAAAAAGATGTTCTTTCATGAGATGTTCTTTTGGCTTTCGAAAACAATGATGACATGATGATTGTAATACATTTCTGTTCTCATGTCCCATGCTTGAACTCAGAATTATTTCCAGAACTCTGAGAATTTTTCCTAGTCCACTCGATGACCCAAATTCCGTATATTTATTTAAGCTACTCGAGTTTCGACTACCCATCCGTGTGTGCTGTGCATTCAACCTGGAGACACATTCCCTGAGCTCTAAGAAAATTTTCCGAGCCCACTCAATCGCTGAAATGGATTTAAAATAAATTGTTTCATACATTTTTAAAGCTCAAGCGTTTTAGCTGTCATGGAAAGAGCCTTTTTTCCCCAGAGCTCTAAGAAAATGTTTCCCAGCCCCCTCAATTGCTGAAATGGATTAAAAATAAATTCGTTCCTATATTTTTAAAGCTCCAGAGTTTTAGGTATCATGGAAAGAGCTTTTTCTTTTCACAGCCCACTCAATCGCTGAAATGGATTAAAAATAAATTGTTTCATACATTTTTAAACCTCAAGCGTGTTAGGTGTCATGGAAAGAGCCTTTTTTCCCCTGAGCTCTAAGAAAGTGTTTCCCAGCCCACTCAATCGCTGAAATGGATTAAAAATAAATTCGTTCCTATATTTTTAAAGCTGAAGAGTGTTAGGTATCATGGAAAGAGCTTTTTCTTTTCACAGCCCACTCAATCACTGAAATCGATTAAAAACAAATTGTTTCATACATTTTTAAAGCTCAAGAGTGTTAGGTGTAATGGAAAGAGCTTTTTCTTTTGACAGCCCACTCAATCACTGAAATCGATTAAAAACAAATTCTTTCATACATTTTTAAAGCTCAAGCGTGTTAGCTGTTATGGAAAGAGCTTTTTCTTTTCACAGCCCACTCAATCGCTGAAATGGATTAAAAATAAATTCTTTCATACATGTTTAAAGCTCAAGCGTGTTAGCTGTCATGGAAAGAGCCTTTTCTTTTCACAGCCCACTCAATCGCTGAAACGGATCAAAAATAAATTCTTTCATACATTTGTTTAAACCTCAAGACTGTTAGCTGTCATGGAAACTGAAATTTATGTCACGGTTTGTGTGTCACACGTCGTCAACGGTATGATTTGAGGTGAAAATTGAAAACCCGGTATGAAAAATCTCTTTAACTTCACTTTAGAAGAAGGTGTGGGATAGAGAGATTTCGTCATGGGAAAATATCTTTCAATGTCCGTCGATGAAATCCAAACGAGGGGTCCTAGCTTTTCAAATGGGAAACATTTTCCCCTAAACGGAGGAATGATTTCTATTCTGTGAGACGTCAAAAATTGGAAAAAAGCTTGTGTTCACAGAAGCTCTGTCTAGAAGAGTGGTCCTGGGTCCAGATGAGGTAGAGAGAGAAAAAGCATGCTGCACCTTGGACAGCCCGCACAGTTCTGAACAGAAAACGTAGAATACTTTTATAGAAAAGTGTTGAAAGTGAAAGTAAAAGGCCAATCGTCTTGGCTGTAGAATTTTCACTTGGTTGCCGACTGGAAAAATATTTCAAAGCTCAGAAAAAAAAATTTGAGATGTAAAAAAAAAAAAAAAAAAAAAAAAAAAAACTTTTTGTTAATTTTTATCATGTCTTCTAGACCCTACCCCCCTTTTGTGTGGGAATATTGTCTCACTGTTTCTAAAAGTAGACCATGTATACCAACATACTACAAACGGACTTGAACGCCTGTTCTCAGTATGTAGCTATACAAATTTGAAGGTAAAATTAAAAAAAAGGAATATTTTGGGAACAAATAATTTTGTCGAAAAGGGAGTAAATTTGTATAGGAATATACTACAAACGGAATTTAAGGCCTGTTTTCAGTATATAGCTATACAAATTGGAAGGTAAAAAAAAATTAAAAAAAGACACCTTTTTTTTTCGGGGGGGAAGGCAGTGAATTTGTATAGGAATATACTACAAACGGACTTTAAAGCCTGTTTTCAGCATATAGCTATACAAATTGGAAGGTAAAAAAAAATAAAAAAAAGATATCTTTTTTGGGGAAAAGGAGTGAATTTGTATAGAAATATACTAAAAGAACATCAAGAAAAGAACATCATGGGTCCAAGAATTGAAAGTAAAAGTCCAAAAACGAAATGTTAACGACTGGGAAGAAAATTTTCAAAGCTGAAAAAAGATTTAAAAAAAAAAAAAAAAAAAAAAAACTTCCTTTTTCTTTCTTAATTTGATGTCTTCATTCTTTTGACCTTGTAGAAATAAAAAAAGTGAAGACATCAAATTAAGAAAGAAAAAAGATGTGTTAAAATTTTTCCAGAGCTCTGAGAATTTTTCCCAGTCGGTTTCTAGAAGCAACTCGTTAATGTATTTAAACCACTCGCGTTTCAGTTTCAGATCAGTCTGTGCTGTGCACTCAACGTGGATAAACGCTTCTCACTCTCCTGGGAAGAGCTTCTATGAAGGTATGTCAACATTTTTTTCTTAATCTTTTGTATTTCATAGACTACAAATATTTATTGAGTCACCCATTTTATAGAAATGTATTCTTATTTCCTTTCAATACTTTGAGGTAGGGTAATATTTTTCCCCGTGCTACTGTTTTTGCTTTTCAAGGCTAGAAATGTTTTACTCAATAGCTGTTTTTATAGAAAACATGCTATTATTTCGTATACTGATATATTTTGTGAAACTTTAACAAATCCTTTTCAACAAAGCAAGATCATGTGATCCACAGCTGGCTAGACACGTCAGTGTAATCGGATCACGATTGTTCCATCCTATACTGATATATTTTGTGAAACTTTAACAAATTCCTTTCAAGAAGCCAAGATCTCGTGATCCACAGCTGGCTAGACTCGTCAGTGTAATTGGATCACGATTGTTCCATCCTATACTGATATATTTTGTGAAACTTTAACAAATTCCTTTCAAGAAGCCAAGATCTCGTGATCCACAGCTGGCTAGGCTCGTCAGTGTAATTGGATCACGATTGTTCCATCCTATACTGATATATTTTGTGAAACTTTAACAAATTCCTTTCAAGAAGCCAAGATCTCGTGATCCACAGCTGACTCCATTAGTCAGGAAAAACGGATCACGATTGTTCCATCCTATACTGATATATTTTGTGAAACTTTAACAAATCCCTTTCAAGAAGCCAAGATCTCGTCATCCACAGCTGGCTAGACTAGTCAGGATTAACGGATCACGATTTTATCAATTGTATACTGATATATTTTGTGAAATTTCTTTAACAAGTCCTTTTCAATAAGGCAAGATCTCGTGATCCACAGCTGGCTAGAGCAGTCAGTATAATCGGATCACGACTGTTCCCTCGTATACTGATATATTTTGTGAAATTTTAACAAATGACTTTCAAGAAGGCAAGATCTCGTGATCCAGAACTGACTAGACCCGTCAGAATTAACGGATCACGATAGTTCCATTGTATACTGATATATTTTGTGAAACTTCTTTAACAAATGACTTTCAAGAAGGCAAGATCTCGTGATCCACAGCTGACTAGACTTGTCAGAATTAACGGATCACGATAGTTCCATTGTATACTAATATATTTTGTGGAACATTAACAAATACTTTTCAAAAAAGGCAAGGTCTTGTGATCCACAGCTGACTCCATCAGTCAGGATAATGGATCACGATGGTTCCATCTTATACTGATATATATTTTGTGAAACGTTAACAAATGTTTTTCAAGAAGGCAAGATCATGTGATTCAATAGAATTGTTCAATCGTATACTGGCATATTCTGATAAAACAACAGAATGATCCAATTTTGAATACGATCCCAATATGTTTTTATAAAATCCATTTCATATTTTGTAAAACGTGAACGACTGACTTTCAAGCTGGCTGCATGGGTGTTTTTTTTTGTGGTTTTTCCCCATGTGTAACGTGAATACGAGCCAGTTTCCCTTCCAAAGTCCTCCACGAAGGCATTTCTTAAGGCAAATATCCCTCAAATGCTTTACCGTCCTCCAAATCGACTTGACCTCTCTTCAACTTCCACGGTGTCATTTGAACGATCGAGTCGGCAGTTGGAAAAAAATGTCTGACAGCTGAAAACAATATGTCCACACACCTTCACAAAACCTCTTTCCAGGAGGAAGAAGCGTGTATTCAGCTCCAGTGCACAGTACAGACTGATTTAAAGCTGAAACGCGAGTGGTTTAAATAGATGAGAAAACTCTATAGAAATAATTTGAATATATCTGGTTTTGTGAATCAAGCCGACTGGGAAAAAATTCTCAGAGCTCAGAAAAATATTCTGAGATAAAAAAAAAATCTTTTTGTTAATTTTTATCATGTCTTCTAGACATGATAAAATTAACTCCCTTCTCTTTTTGTCTGGGAATGTTGTCTCACTCTTTCTAAAAATAGACAATGACTCATTCTTTCTAAAGAATAGAATTCCAAGAAAAGATTGGATGAGTCATGGTCTATTTTTAGAAAGTGGGAGACAACATTCCCATACAAAAGGAGGGGTGAGTTAATATTTATCATGTCTAGAAGACATGATAAAAATTAACAAAAAGATTGTTTTTTTTTTTTTTTTTTTTTTTTTTTTTTTTTTTTTTTTTTTTACATCTCAGAATTTCTTTCTGAGCTCTGAAAATATTTTCCCAGCCGATCTCATTTCGTTTTTTGACTTTCACTTTCAAATCTTCTCTTTTCTATAAAAGTATTTCGAGTTTCTGTTCAAAACACTGTGGGCTGTTGAAAGAGTAACACATCTCCCTCTCTTCATTAATGGGGAATCCAAGATGTTGTAAAGAAGAATTCTTTGAGAATCTCTTAACCTTTCTGAACTTTACACGAGCTAGCTGGACATTTCTTCATTTCTTTTTCAAGTATGGGTTCAAAGGATTCTTTTAAATAGTTGCAAGTAAGACGTTGTATTATTTTGTGTTGATCATGAATCTATTAAAAAATTTCAATGCCTAATTTTAGGGCTACCTATACCCGGCATGATTCATGTGTTTTACTCTACGTTTTAGATGAGACCCTCTGTTAAAAACACGATTTTCCTATTCAAAGTTGAAATGAGTTTCCAAAAGCATGATCCTTTTAAAAAAACATGTGTGTTTGTGTAGGTGTGGTGGGACGGTTAGCTTTCTTTCTTACGAGATAGTCATCTCCACGAGATGTTTTTTGGATATCTTCTCCAGTCTCTCTCTTTACCCAATGTCATGATATTCTTTAAGAATTTCTTAGCCATTTGTCAAAGAAAAGGACTATAATTGAAGAATTTATGAATTTGGGAACATGTCACCATGGCAAATCTAAAATCTTGGCACTGGATACTGGAAAGCCCCGCTCTGATTATAATTCTGAGTTCTAGCATGGGACATTTTTTAAATCAATAAGCTAAACTATTTTTCTAGTCTCATATTCTCTCGTGACTAGGGTTCCAGATTTGGGTAGAGAGAGACATGTTGCCTCATCAACAGCCCGCACTGTTCTGAACAGAAAAGTGGAATGCTTTTATAGAAAAGTGAAGAGTTAAAAGTGAAAGTCGAAAAACGAAATGGGATCGGCTAGGAAAAATTTCTCAGAGCTCAGAAAAAAAATTCTGAGATGTAAAAAAAAAAAAAAAAAAAAAAAAAAAAAAAAAAAAAAAAAACAATCTTTTTGTTAATTTTTATCATGTCTTCTAGACATGATAAAAATTAACTCCCTTCTCTTTTTTCTTTTTGTCTGGGAATGTTGTCTCCCACTTTCTAAAAATAGACAATGACTCATTCTTTCTAAAGAATAGAATTCCAAGGAAAGATTCGATGAGTCATGGTCTAATTTTAGAAAATGGGAGACAGCATTCCCATAGAAAAGTGGGGGTGAGTTAATTTTTATCATGTCTAGAAGACATGATAAAAATTAACAAAAAGATTGTTTTTTTTTTTGTTTTTTTTTTTTTTTTTTTACATCTCAGAATTTTTTTCTGAGCTCTGAAAATATTTTCCCAGCCGATCTCATTTCGTTTTTCGACTTTCACTTTCAACTCTTCTCTTTTCTATAAAAGTATTTCGAGTTTCTGTTCAGAACACTGTGTGGGCTGTTGAAGAGGCAAGACGTCTCCCTCTCTACATTAATTGGGAATCCAAGATGTTCTAAAGAAGAATTCTTTGAGAATCTCTTAACCTTTCTAAACTTTAGACGAGCTAGCTGGATATTTTTTCATTTCTTTTTCAAGTATGGGTTCAAAGGATTCTTTTTAATAGTTGCAAGTAAGACGTTGTATCATTTTCTGTTGATCATGAATCTATTAAAAAATTTCAATGCCTAGTTTTAGGGCTACCTATACCCGGCATGATTCATATGTTTTACTCTACGTTTTAGATGAGACCCTCTCTTAAAAACATGATTTTCCTATTCAAAGTTGAAATGAGTTTCTAAAAGCATGATTCTTTTAAAAAAACATGTGTGTTTGTGTAGGTGTGGTGGGACGGTTAGATTTCTTCTCTTACGAGATAGTCATCTCCACCCTCTCGTGGTCGCTGAAATCTCGTGATGGCTCAAGTGAAAAGAGTTCGTTTATTTTAACTCACAACCACGTTATATTTTTTTGGATATCTCCTCCAACGACTCGTGGAACTCTTTTCCCTGAAATCATGTATGTTTAGCAGTGCACGCCCTCTGAAGTGAAGCTCGGAATACTTTGACAAATCCTGTCGAGTGGATTATGAAACCATTTTTAAAGGACCTCAGACAAACACCCATGAAGACGATACCAACGTGTCGTTTTCAGAAAGCATGAAGGTGGTTCATGGTGAGAGATGAGATGGTAAAATAGTTTTTTTTTCTTAGAAAGTTGAAAAGAATGAAGAGTAGTAAGACACAGTCTCTTTTTTTCGAAACTGAGTAGGAGGGTCATTTTGAGATGAGCTGGAAAATATTTTCTGAGAGATTTGAAAAAAAATTTTAAAAATAAAAAATATATATATTATATAATATATATATTATATAATATATATTATAAATACTTTTTGTTCATTTTTATCATGTCTTCAGACATAATAAAAATGAACGACATCTCTCTTTTTTTCTTTGAAACCTCTTTCAACCTATCTCGTCCTGTTTCTCAAGTAACATTTCTTTCCTGAAAAGCTAATTTCTTTAGAAACCTAAGACAACTCTTTTCCTGAAAAGCTAATTTCTTTAGACACGTAAGACAACAGGTAGAGACATCCTTCGAACCAAAAAGAGAGTAGAGATCCTTTTGAATAATGTTGATTAGACAAAAGACGAGTAGCCATTTCAGTTCTATGCTTTTTTTCCTAGGGACGATCCACGAAAGGGTCCTCTTTTGTTCACGACCCGTGGTTCACCCATGAATTAAACACGTAGACTCGAAACTTTCTAACATCTCTACCTCCACGGTGCAGTTTGAAAGGAAGGTGACCCACCCATCACCCCAGCTATGAAATGAAACGTCAAAATAGTGCACACGTTCTAGAATAAGAACCCTTGTAGACATTTGGGGGTTCTACAGCACAGACTCAACAGAAACAAAACGATAAAAACTTTCATAGATCACAGAGAGTGGATGCTTAAAAATAAGGTGATGTCTCGTCGATCAAATCAGCTGTAAATAAATGTCTAAGAGCTGTGAAGAATGGATGGCCTACCTTCACAAAAGCTCTTTCTAGGAGGGAAAAGTGTGTATCCAAGCAGAATACAGAGCACAGACTGATGTTAAGTCGAAACTGGAGTGATTTCAATACACAAGTATGAATTCGTTCTAATAACCCTTTAGATAGGTCTCGTTTGACTCATCGAGTCGAGGGGGAAAACATTGACGTGTTGCCTTTCCAACAGCCCACACTGTTCTGAACAGAAACGTAGAATGCTTTTATAGATAAGAGAAGAATTGAAAGTGAAAGTAAAAAAACGAAATCAGATCGGCTGGGAAAATTTCAGAGCCGAAAAAAAAAAAAAAAAAAAAAAAAAACTCTTCCTTTTTCTTTATTAATTTGATGCCTTCACTTTTTGACTTTCTACAAGGTCAAAAGAGTGAAGACATCAAATTAATAAAGAAAAAGGAAGAGTTTTTTTTTTTTTTTTTTTTTTTTTCAATTTCATAATTTTTCCTGAGCTCTGAAAAATTTTTTCACAGCCGATCCCATTTCGTTTTTTGACTTTCACTTTAAATTCTTCTCTTTTCTATAAAAGTATTCCGCGTTTTTGTTCAGAACAGTGTGGGCTCTTGAAAAGGTAACACGTCTCCCTCTCTCTTTACCCAAATCTGGAACCCATGATGATCTTAAGAAGAATTCTTTAAGAATCTCTCACAATTCCTGAACCTTAGACAAGCTGAATGTTTCTTTTTTGTATTTCGAAGCTATTGATGGATCAAAGAAGAAGATTTCAATGGAATGACTTCATCGGTCTAGGATAGAATATTTTTTCGAAATCTCTTCCTACTTTCGTCTACACAGAAATGCTTTTCACGAAAGTTTGGTCCTCTTTTACATTTACTTTTTAAATAGTTGTTCAAAGGGATTTTCGTTCTGCTGATTCAGGTTTCCCGCGCTTCACGCTACCCATCCTTACCCATTTCTAAAGGATCTCAGAGAAAATTAAAAGGGAAAGAAATAGCCTCCAGTGAACAACAACGACAGTGGATAGTTTTTTTCTGTCCTTCCAGAGATATCACCGGTGACCGATAGGTTGTTCAGCCACACGGGTGTCGTGAAAAGGCACACCATGCCTGTTTCCCTCCCAAAAATGTTTCTTCGGAAAAGGGAAAGTTTTTTTCCCACCCCTTTGGAGATTCCTTTTCCGCATCGATACCCAAACCCATCGGGCAGAAAAATAAATTTTTTTAAGAACATTAGGTTTCTGAAATATATTACAAACATACGTATTCATTTTAATATTTTACCTTCATTGGATGAAGTAGTCTGTAAACTCTAAATTTCTTAAATGATTCCAACAACATGAGATTTTAGTGTTATTTCATCAATCTTTTAAGTATATTGTGTCTCGTCAAATCCTTTTTATTTGAGATGGATGATTGCTAAACAAAATGGTTGAAATAGCATGATATTTTACCTTCATTGGATGAAATAGTCTGTAAACTCTAAATTTCTTAAATGATTCCAACAACATGAGATTTTAGTGTTATTTCATCAATCTTTTAAGTATATTGTGTCTCGTCAAATCCTTTTTATTTGAGATGGATGATTGCTAAACAAAATAGTTGAAATAGCATGATAAGAAGGAAAAATATGTTATGTTAGCAAATAATTTACGTGACATAAATATTATCTAACTATTTACACGGATCCAGCTAACTCAAACTGACTCTGTATAAATTGTTTTGAGGGGGGGGAATTAAATTCATCTTGTCACAGGTTTTAGCTAAATTGTATATACAATGTATCAGAAATTCCTTAGAAACTTTAAACAATATAGTTGTAAGAGGTTAGAAGAAAGAAATAATAATACGGTTCTTCCAAGCTACTTTACGTAAGATTGACGAAGCATTGTAAGAAATAATAGATAAGCTCGTAAAATACATGTATGCGTGATTTATTAAAAATATTAGACTGAATACGTATCTTATATTGAGTTTCAAGAATGGAAATGTTCTTAAAAAAATTTATTTTTCTGGCCGATGGGTTTGGGTATCGATGCGGAAAAGGAATCTCCAAAGGGGTGGGAAAAAAACTTTCCCTTTTCAGGAGAAACATTTTTGGGAGGGAAACAGGCATTGTGTGCCTTTTCACGACACCCGTGTGGCTGAACAACCTATCGGTCACCGGTGATATCTCTGGAAGGACAGAAAAAAAACTATCCACTGTCGTTGTTGTTCACTGGAGGCTATTTCTTTCCCTTTTAATTTTCTCTGAGAACCTTTAGAAATGGGTGAGGATGGGTAGCGTGAAGCGCGGGAAACCTGAATCAGCAGAACGAAAATCCCTTTGAACAACTATTTAAAAAGTAAATGTAAAAGAGGACCAAACTTTCGTGAAAAGCATTTCTGTGTAGACGAAAGTAGGAAGAGATTTCGAAAAAATATTCTATCCTAGAACGATGAAGTCATTCCATTGAAATCTTCTTCTTTGATCCATCAATAGCTTCGAAATACAAAAAAGAAACATTCAGCTTGTCTAAGGTTCAGGAATTGTAAGAGATTCTTAAAGAATTCTTCTTAAGATCATCAGGGGTTCCAGATTTGGGTAAAGAGTGAGGGAGACGTGTTACCTTTTCAAGAGCCCACAATGTTCTGAACAAAAACGCGGAATACTTTTATAGAAAAGAGAAGAATTTAAAGTGAAAGTCAAAAAACGAAATGGGATCGGCTGTGAAAAAATTTTTCAGAGCTCAGGAAAAATTATGAAATTGAAAAAAAAAAAAAAAAAAAAAAAAAAAAACTCTTCCTTTTTCTTTATTAATTTGATGTCTTCACTCTTTTGACCTTGTAGAAAGTCAAAAAGTGAAGGCATCAAATTAATAAAGAAAAAGGAAGAGTTTTTTTTTTTTTTTTTTTTTTTTTTTTCGGCTCTGAAATTTTCCCAGCCGATCTGATTTCGTTTTTTTACTTTCACTTTCAATTCTTCTCTTATCTATAAAAGCATTCTGCGTTTCTGTTCAGAACAGTGTGGGCTGTTGGAAAGGCAACACGTCAATGTTTTCCCCCTCGACTCGATGAGTCAAACGAGACCTATCTAAAGGGTTATTAGAACGAATTCATACTTGTGTATTGAAATCACTCCAGTTTCGACTTAACATCAGTCTGTGCTCTGTATTCTGCTTGGATACACACTTTTCCCTCCTAGAAAGAGCTTTTGTGAAGTTAGGCCATCCATTCTTCACAGCTCTTAGACATTTATTTACAGCTGATTTGATCGACCAGACATCACCTTATTTTTAAGCATCCACTCTCTGGGATCTATGAAAGTTTTTATCGTTTTGTTTCTGTTGAGTCTGTGCTGTAGAACCCCCAAATGTCTACAAGGGTTCTTATTCTAGAACGTGTGCACTATTTTGACGTTTCATTTCATAGCTGGGGTGATGGGTGGGTCACCTTCCTTTCAAACTGCACCGTGGAGGTAGAGATGTTAGAAAGTTTCGAGTCTACGTGTTTAATTCATGGGTGAACCACGGGTCGTGAACAAAAGAGGACCCTTTCGTGGATCGTCCCTAGGAAAAAAAAGCATAGAACTGAAATAGCTACTCGTCTTTTGTCTATTCGACATTATTCAAAAGGATCTCTACTCTCTTCTTGGTTCGAAGGATGTCTCTACCTGTTGTCTTACGTGTCTAAAGAAATTAGCTTTTCAGGAAAAGAGTTGTCTTAGGTTTCTAAAGAAATTAGCTTTTCAGGAAAGAAATGTTACTTGAGAAACACGACGAGATAGGTTGAAAGAGGTTCCAAAGAAAAAAAGAGAGATGTCGTTCATTTTTATTATGTCTGAAGACATGATAAAAATGAACAAAAAGTATTTATAATATATATTATATAATATATATATTATATAATATATATATTATATAATATATATATTATATAATATATATATTATATAATATATATATTATATAATATATTTATTATATAATATATATATTTTTTATTTTTAAAATTTTTTTTCAAATCTCTCAGAAAATATTTTCCAGCTCATCTCAAAATAACCGTCCTACTCAGTTCCGAAAAAAAGAGACTGTGTCTTACTACTCTCCATTTTTTCAACTTTCTAAGAAAAAAAAACTTTTTTACCATCTCATCTCTCACCATGAACCACCTTCATGCTTTCTGAAAAACGACACGTTGGTATCGTCTTCATGGGTGTTTCTCTGAGGTCCTTTAAAAATGGTTTCATAATCCACTCGACAGGATTTGTCAAAGTATTCCGAGCTTCACTTCAGAGGGCGTGCACTGATATACATACATGATTTCAGGGAAAAGAGTTCCACGAGTCGTTGGAGGAGATATCCAAAAAAATATAACGTGGTTGTGAGTCAAAATAAACGAACTCTTTTCACTTGAGCCATCACGAGATTTCAGCATCCACGAGAGGGTGGAGATGACTATCTCGTAAGAGAAGAAATCTAACCGCCCCACCACACCTACACAAACACACATGTTTTTTTAAAAAGAATCATGCTTTTAGAAATTCATTTCAACTTTGAATAGGAAAATCATGTTTTTAAGAGAGGGTCTCATCTAAAACGTAGAGTAAAACATATGAATCATACCGGGTATAGGTAGCCCTAAAACTAAGCATTGAAATTTTTTAATAGATTCATGATCAACAGAAAATGATACAACGTCTTACTTGCAACTATTTAAAAGAATCCTTTGAACCCATACTTGAAAAAGAAATGAAGAAATATCCAGCTAGCTCGTCTAAAGTTTAGAAAGGTTAAGAGATTCTCAAAGAATTCTTTAAAACATCTTGAATTCCCCATTAATGAAGAGAGGGAGATGAGTTACTTTTTCAACAGCCCACAGTGTTTTGAACAGAAACTCGAAATACTTTTATAGAAAAGAGAAGATTTGAAAGTGAAAGTCAAAAAACGAAATGAGATCGGCTGGGAAAATATTTTCAGAGCTCAGAAAAAAATTCTGAGATGTAAAAAAAAAAAAAAAAAAATCTTTTTGTTAATTTTTATCATGTCTTCTAGACATGATAAATATTAACTCACCCCTCCTTTTGTATGGGAATGTTTTCTCCCACTTTCTAAAAATAGACCATGACTCATCCAATCTTTTCTTGGAATTCTATTCTTTAGAAAGAATAAGTCATTGTCTATTTTTAGAAAGAGTGAGACAACATTCCCAGACAAAAAGAGAAGGGAGTTAATTTTATCATGTCTAGAAGACATGATAAAAATTAACAAAAAGATTTTTTTTTTTTTTTTTTTTTTTTTTTTTTTACATCTCAGAATTTTTTTTTTGAGCTCTGAGAAATTTTTCCTAGCCGATCCCATTTCGTTTTTCGACTTTCACTTTCAACTCTTCACTTTTCTATAAATGCATTCCACGTTTCTGTTCAGAACAGTGCGGGCTGTTGATGAGGCAACATGTCTCTCTCTACCCAAATCTGGAACCCTAGTCACGAGAGAATATGAGACTAGAAAAATAGTTTAGCTTATTGATTTAAAAAATGTCCCATGCTAGAACTCAGAATTATAATCAGAGCGGGGCTTTCCAGTATCCAGTGC
This sequence comes from Stegodyphus dumicola, assembly GCF_044657685.1. NCBI lineage: Eukaryota > Metazoa > Arthropoda > Arachnida > Araneae > Eresidae > Stegodyphus > Stegodyphus dumicola. The sequence continues at coordinate 144,970,115 of NC_140771.1, read as the reverse complement.
CAAGATTTTAGATTTGCCATGGTGACATGTTCCCAAATTCATAAATTCTTCAATTATAGACCTTTTCTTTGACAAATGGCTAAGAAATTCTTAAAGAATATCATGAGATTGAGTAAAGAGAGAGACTGGAGAAGATATCCAAAAACATCTCGTGGAGATGACTATCTCGTAAGAAAGAAAGCTAACCGTCCCACCAGACCTACACAAACACACATGTTTTTTTTAAAAGGATCATGCTTTTGGAAACTCATTTCAACTTTGAATAGGAAAATCGTGTTTTTAAGAGAGGGTTTCATCTAAAACGTAGAGTGAAACATATGAATCATGCCGGGTATAGGTAGCCCTAAAATTAGGCATTGAAATTTTTTAATAGATTCATGATCAACAGAAAATAATACAACGTCTTACTTGCAACTATTTAAAAGAATCCTTTGAACCCATACTTGAAAAAGAAATGAAGAAATATCCAGCTAGCTCGTCTAAAGTTTAGAAAGGTTAAGAGATTCTCAAAGAATTCTTTAAAACATCTTGGATTCCCCATTAATGAAGAGAGGGAGATGTGTTACTTTTTCAACAGCCCACAGTGTTTTGAACAGAAACTCGAAATACTTTTATAGAAAAGAGAAGATTTGAAAGTGAAAGTCAAAAAACGAAATGAGATCGGCTGGGAAAATATTTTCAGAGCTCAGAAAAAAATTCTGAGATGTAAAAAAAAAAAAAAATCTTTTTGTTAATTTTTATCATGTCTTCTAGACATGATAAATATTAACTCACCCCTCCTTTTGTATGGGAATGTTTTCTCCCACTTTCTAAAAATAGACCATGACTCATCCAATCTTTTCTTGGAATTCTATTCTTTAGAAAGAATAAGTCATTGTCTATTTTTAGAAAGAGTGAGACAACATTCCCAGACAAAAAGAGAAGGGAGTTAATTTTATCATGTCTAGAAGACATGATAAAAATTAACAAAAAGACTGTTTTTTTTTTTTTTTTTTTTTTTTATCTCAGAGTTTTTTTCTGAGCTCTGAGAATTTTTTCCCAGTCGGCTTGATTCACAAAACCAGATATATTCAAATTATTTCTATAGAGGGTTCTCCTCTATTTAAACCACTCGCGTTTCAGCTTTAAATCAGTCTGTACTGTGCACTGGAGCTGAATACACGCTTCTTCCTCCTGGAAAGAGGTTTTGTGAAGGTGTGTGGAGATATTGTTTTCAGCTGTCAGACATTTTTTTCCAACAGCCGACTCGATCGTTCAAATGACACCGTGGAAGTTGGAGAGAGGTCAAGTCGATTTGGAGGACGGTAAAGCATTTGAGGGCTATTTGCCTTAAGAAATGCCTTCGTGGAGGACTTTGGAAGGGAAACTGGCTCGTATTCACGTTACACATGGGGAAAAACCACAAAAAAAAACACCCATGCAGCCAGCTTGAAAGTCAGTCGTTCACGTTTTACAAAATATGAAATGGATTTTATAAAAACATATTGGGATCGTATTCAAAATTGGATCATTCTGTTGTTTTATCAGAATATGCCAGTATACGATTGAACAATTCTATTGAATCACATGATCTTGCCTTCTTGAAAGTCATTTGTTAACGTTTCACAAAATATATATCAGTATAAGATGGAACCATCGTGATCCGTTATCCTGACTGATGGAGTCAGCTGTGGATCACAAGACCTTGCCTTTTTTGAAAAGGATTCGTTAAAGTTCCGCAAAATATATTAGTATACAATGGAACTATCGTGATCCGTTAATTCTGACAAGTCTAGTCAGCTGTGGATCACGAGATCTTGCCTTCTTGAAAGTCATTTGTTAAAGAAGTTTCACAAAATATATCAGTATACAATGGAACTATCGTGATCCGTTAATTCTGACGGGTCTAGTCAGTTCTGGATCACGAGATCTTGCCTTCTTGAAAGTCATTTGTTAAAATTTCACAAAATATATCAGTATACGAGGGAACAGTCGTGATCCGATTATACTGAATGCTCTAGCCAGCTGTGGATCACGAGATCTTGCCTTATTGAAAAGGATTTGTTAAAAAAGTTTCACAAAATATATCAGTATACAATTGATAAAATCGTGATCCGTTAATCCTGACTAGTCTAGCCAGCTGTGGATCACGAGATCTTGCCTTGTTAAAGTTTTACAAAATATATCAGTATACGAGGGAACAATCGTGATCCATTGATCCTGACTGCTCTAGCCAGCTGTGGATCACGAGATCTTGCCTTATTGAAAAGGATTTGTTAAAGAAGTTTCACAAAATATATCAGTATAGAATTGATAAAATCGTGATCCGTTAATCCTGACTAGTCTAGCCAGCTGTGGATCACGAGATCTTGCCTTGTTAAAGTTTCACAAAATATATCAGTATACGAGGGAACCATCGTGATCCATTGATCCTGACCGCTCTAGCCAGCTATGGATCACGAGATCTTGCCTTGTTGAAAGGGATTTGTTAAAGTTTCACAAAATATATCAGTATACGATTGATAAAATCGTGATCCGTTTTTCCTGACTAATGGAGTCAGCTGTGGATCACGAGATCTTGGCTTCTTGAAAGGAATTTGTTAAAGTTTCACAAAATATATCAGTATAGGATGGAACAATCGTGATCCAATTACACTGACGAGCCTAGCCAGCTGTGGATCACGAGATCTTGGCTTCTTGAAAGGAATTTGTTAAACAGTAGCACCATGAAAAATATTACCCTACCTCAAAGTATTGAAAGGAAATAAGAATACATTTCTATAAAATGGATTACTCAATAAATATTTGTAGTCTATGAAATACAAAAGAGTAAGAAAAAAATGTTCATATACCTTCACAGAAGCTCTTCCCAGGAGAGTGAGAAGCGTGTATCCACGTTGAGTGCACAGCACAGACTGATCTGAAACTGAAACGCGAGTGGTTTAAATACATTAACGAGTTGCTTCTAGAAACCGACTGGGAAAAATTCTCAGAGCTCTGGAAAAATTTTAACACATTAAAAAAGAAAAAAAAAGAAAAAAAAAACCTACCTTTTTTCTTTCTTAATTTGATGTCTTCACTTTTTTTATTTCTACAAGGTCAAAAGAATGAAGACATCAAATTAAGAAAGAAAAAGGAATTTTTTTTTTTTTTTTTTTTTTTTTTTAACTTTTTTCAGCTTTGAAAATTTTCTTCCCAGTCGTTAACATTTCGTTTTTGGACCTTTACTTTCAATTCTTGGACCCATGATGTTTTTTTCTTGATGTTCTTGTAGTATATTTCTATACAAATTCACTCCTTTTCCCCAAAAAAGATATCTTTTTTTTATTTTTTTTACCTTACAATTTGTATAGCTATATACTGAAAACAGGCATTAAAGTCAGTTTGTAGTATATTCCTATACAAATTCACTTAATTTCCCGAAAAAAAAAAGATGTCTTTTTTTATATTTTTTTTACTTTCCAATTTGTATAGCTATATGCTGAAAACAGGCTTTAAAGTCCGTTTGTAGTATATTCCTATACAAATTCACTGCCTTCCCCGCCCCGAAAAAAAAAAGATGTCTTTTTTTTAATTTTTTTTTACCTTCCAATTTGTATAGCTACATACTGAGAACAGGCGTTCAAGTCCGTTTGTAGTATATTGGTATACATGGTCTATTTTTAGAAACAGTGAGACAACATTCCCACACAAAAGGGGGGTAGGGTTAATTTTTATCATGTCTAGAAGACATGATAAAAATTAACAAAAAGTTTTTTTTTTTTTTTTTTTTTTTTTTTTTTTTACATCTCAAATTTTTTTTTCTGAGCTTTGAAAAATTTTTCCCAGTCGGCAACCAAGTGAAAATTCTACAGCCAAGACGATTGGCCTTTTACTTTCACTTTCAACACTTTTCTATAAAAGTATTCTACGTTTTCTTTCTTTTTCTCTCTCTACCTCAACTGGACCCAGGACCACTCTTCTAGAAAGAGATTCTGTGAACACAAGCTTTTTTCCAATTTTTGACGTCTCACAGAATAGAAATCATTCCTCCGTTTAGGGGAAAATGTTTCCCATTTGAAAAGCTAGGACCCCTCGTTTGGATTTCATCGACGGACATTGAAAGATATTTTCCCATGACGAAATCTCTCTATCCCACACCTTCTTCTAAAGTGAAGTTAAAGAGATTTTTCATACCGGGTTTTCAATTTTCACCTCAAATCATACCGTTGACGACGTGTGACACACAAACCGTGACATAAATTTCAGTTTCCATGACAGCTAACAGTCTTGAGGTTTAAACAAATGTATGAAAGAATTTATTTTTGATCCGTTTCAGCGATTGAGTGGGCTGTGAAAAGAAAAGGCTCTTTCCATGACAGCTAACACGCTTGAGCTTTAAACATGTATGAAAGAATTTATTTTTAATCCATTTCAGCGATTGAGTGGGCTGTGAAAAGAAAAAGCTCTTTCCATAACAGCTAACACGCTTGAGCTTTAAAAATGTATGAAAGAATTTGTTTTTAATCGATTTCAGTGATTGAGTGGGCTGTCAAAAGAAAAAGCTCTTTCCATTACACCTAACACTCTTGAGCTTTAAAAATGTATGAAACAATTTGTTTTTAATCGATTTCAGTGATTGAGTGGGCTGTGAAAAGAAAAAGCTCTTTCCATGATACCTAACACTCTTCAGCTTTAAAAATATAGGAACGAATTTATTTTTAATCCATTTCAGCGATTGAGTGGGCTGGGAAACACTTTCTTAGACCTCAGGGGAAAAAAGGCTCTTTCCATGACACCTAACACGCTTGGGGTTTAAAAATGTATGAAACAATTTATTTTTAATCCATTTCAGCGATTGAGTGGGCTGTGAAAAGAAAAAGCTCTTTCCATGATACCTAACACTCTTGAGCTTTAAAAATATAGGAACGAATTTATTTTTAATCCATTTCAGCAATTGAGTGGGCTGGGAAACAATTTCTTAGAGCTCTGGGAAAAAAAGGCTCTTTCCATGACAGCTAAAACGCTTGAGCTTTAAAAATGTATGAAACAATTTATTTTTAATCCATTTCAGCGATTGAGTGGGCTCGGAAAATTTTCTTAGAGCTCAGGGAATGTGTCTCCAGGTTGAATGCACAGCACACACGGATGGGTAGTCGAAACTCGAGTAGCTTAAATAAATATACGGAATTTGGGTCATCGAGTGGACTAGGAAAAATTCTCAGAGTTCTGGAAATAATTCTGAGTTCAAGCATGGGACATGAGAACAGAAATGTATTACAATCATCATGTCATCATTGTTTTCGAAAGCCAAAAGAATTCCTCATGAAAGAACATCTTTTTCTCCTGGTTGTGGGATGGAGTAGAGTTGCTGCATCTTGAACAACCGACACTGATCTGAACAGAAATATGAAATGTTTTTATAGATATAAGAAATGAACTGAAAGTGAAAGTAAAAATGAAATTGTATTGGCTGGAAATATTTCTTGGCTGTTGAATGGGAAATATATTTCCAAAGCTGAAAAAAAAAAAAAAAACGCTTTCTTTTTTCTATTAAATTGATGTCTTCACTTTGTTTACTTTGGAATGGAGAAACCCAAAGACTATGACTCATCCTTTCTAAAACATATAATTCCTAGAATGAGTCATGGTCTATTTTTAGAAACAGGGAGACAACATTCCCACACAAAAGGGGGGTAGGGTTAATTTTTATCATGTCTAGAAGACATGATAAAAATTAACAAAAAGATTTTTTTTTTTTTTTTTACATCTCAAATTTTTTTTTTCTGAGCTTTGAAAACTTTTTCCCAGTCGGCAACCAAGTGAAAATTCTACAGCCAAAGAATTTGGCTTTTACTTTCACTTTCATCGCTTTTCTATAAAAGTATTCAACGTTTTCTATTCAGAACCGTGCGGGCTATCCAAGGTGCAGCATGCTTTTTCTCTTTCTCTATCTCATCTGGACCTAGGACCACTCTTATAGAAAGAGCTTCTGTGAACACAAGTTTCTTTCCACTTTTTAATGTCTCACAGAATAGAAATCATTAATACGTTTAGGGGAAAATGTTTCCTGTTTGAAAAGCTAGGGTTTTCGTTTGGATTTCATCAGCAACCGTTTATCAGGTTCTAGCGAAATTGGATGATCCATCCATGGATCAGAATTTCCCATCTGTAATTTGGATGGATCAAGATTTCAACATAGTTTAAGAAAAATCCTTCAATCCTATTTGAAAGGAGATGTCATGATATTGAAAGACATTTTTCCATGACGGACATTGAAAGACATTTTCCCATGACTGACACTGAAAGACATTGAAAGACATTTTTCCATGACGAAATCTCTCTATCCCACAGCTTCTTCTAAAGTGAACTTAAAGAGATTTTTCATACCGGGTTTTCAATTTTCACCTCAAACCATACCGTTGACGACGTGTGAGACACAAACCATGACATAAATTTCAGTTTCTATGACAGCTAACACGCTTGAGCTTTAAAAATGTATAAAAGAAGTTATTTTTAATCCATTTCAGCGATTGAGTGGGCTGGAGAAAAAAAGGTCCTTTCCATGACAGTTAACACGCTTGAGCTTTAAAAATATATGAATGAATTTATTTTTAATCCATTTCAGCGATTAAGTGGACTGGGAAACATTTTCTTAGAGCTCAGGGGAAAAAAAGGCCCTTTCTATGACAGTTAACACGCTTAAGCTTTAAAAATGTATGAAAGAATTTATTTTTAATCCATTTCAGCGATTGAGTGGACTGGGAAACATTTTCTTAGAGCTCAGGGGAAAAAAGGCTCTTTCCATGAGAACTAACACGCTTAAGCTTTAAAAATATATGAAAGAATTTATTTTTAATGCATTTCAGCGATTGAGTGGACTGGGAAACACTTTCTTAGAGCTCAGGGGAAAAAAAGGCTCTTTCCATGAGAACTAACACGCTTAAGCTTTAAAAATGTATGAATGAATTTATTTTTAATCCATTTCAGCGATTGAGTCTGCTGGGAAACATTTTCTCAGAGCTCAGGGGAAAAAAAGGCTCTTTCCATGACAGCTAACACGCTTAAGCTTTAAAAATGTATGAAAGAATTTATTTTTAATCCATTTCAGCGATTGAGTCTGCTGGGAAACATTTTCTCAGAACTCAGGGGAAAAAAAGGCTCTTTCCATGACAGCTAACACTCTTGAGCTTTAAAAATGTATGAAAGAATTTATTTTTAATCCATTTCAGCGATTGAGTCTGCTGGGAAACATTTTCTTAGAGCTCAGGGGAAAAAAAAGATTCTTTATTTGACACCTAACACTCTTGAGCTTTAAAAATGTATGAAAGAATTTTTTTTAATCCATTTCAGGGATTGAGTGGGCTGGGAAACATTTTCTTAGAGCTCAGGGAATGCGTCTCCAGGTTGAATGCACAGCACACACGGATGGGAAGTCGAAACTCGAGTGGCTTAAAAAATAAATATACGAAAGCTGGGTTATCGAGCTGACTAGGAAAAATTTTCAGACTTCTGGAAATAATTCTGAGTTCAAGCATGGGACATGAGAACCGAAATGTATTACAATCATCATGTCATCATTGTTTTCGAAAGCCAAAAGAACATCTCATGAAAGAACATCTTTTTTTCCTGGTTGTGGGATGGAGTAGAGTTGCTGCATCTTGAACAACCTACACTGATCTGAACAGAAAAATGAAATGTTCTTATAGATATAAGAAATGAATTGAAAGTGAAAGTAAAAATGAAATTGTATTGGCTGGAAATATTTCCTGGCTGTTGAATTGGAAAAATATTTCCAGAGCTGTTAAAAAAAAAAAAAAACCTCTTCTTTTTTTTTCTATTAATTTGATGTCTTCACTTTGTTTACTTTGGAATGGAGAAACCCAAAGACTTTTTAAAACATATCCTTTTTAAAAACTTATCTTATCTTATAAACTTTAAACTCATCCTTTTTAAAACATATAATTCCTAGAATGAGTCATGGTCTATTTTTAGAAACAGTGAGACAATATTCCCACACAAAAGGGGGGTAGGGTTAATTTTTTTCATGTCTAAAATTAACAAAAAGATTGTTTTTTTTTTTTTTTTTTTTTTTTTTTTTTTTTTTTAAGATCTCAATTTTTTTTTCTGAGCTTTGAAAAATTTTTCCCAGTCGGCAACCAAGTGAAAATTCTACAGCCAAGACAATTTGGCTTTTACTTTCACTTTCATCGCTTTTCTATAAAAGTATTCCACGTTTTCTATTCAGAACCGTGCGGGCTATCCAAGGTGCAGCATGCTTTTTCTCTTTCTCTATCTCATCTGGACCTAGGACCACTCATATAGAAAGAGCTTCTGTGAACACAAGTTTCTTTCCACTTTTTAATGTCTCACAGAATAGAAATCATTAATACGTTTAGGGGAAAATGTTTCCTGTTTGAAAAGCTAGGGTTTTCGTTTGGATTTCATCAGCAACCGTTTATCAGGTTCTAGCGAAATTGGATGATCCATCCATGGATCAGAATTTCCCATCTGTAATTTGGATGGATCAAGATTTCAACATAGTTTAAGAAAAATCCTTCAATCCTATTTGAAAGGAGATGTCATGATATTGAAAGACATTTTTCCATGACGGACATTGAAAGACATTTTCCCATGACTGACACTGAAAGACATTGAAAGACATTTTTCCATGACGAAATCTCTCTATCCCACAGCTTCTTCTAAAGTGAACTTAAAGAGATTTTTCATACCGGGTTTTCAATTTTCACCTCAAACCATACCGTTGACGACGTGTGAGACACAAACCATGACATAAATTTCAGTTTCTATGACAGCTAACACGCTTGAGCTTTAAAAATGTATAAAAGAAGTTATTTTTAATCCATTTCAGCGATTGAGTGGGCTGGAGAAAAAAAGGTCCTTTCCATGACAGTTAACACGCTTGAGCTTTAAAAATATATGAATGAATTTATTTTTAATCCATTTCAGCGATTGAGTCTGCTGGGAAACATTTTCTCAGAGCTCAGGGGAAAAAAAGACTCTTTCCATGACAGCTAACACGCTTAAGCTTTAAAAATGTATGAAAGAATTTATTTTTAATCCATTTCAGCGATTGAGTCTGCTGGGAAACATTTTCTCAGAGCTCAGGGGAAAAAAAGGCTCTTTCCATGACAGCTAACACTCTTGAGCTTTAAAAATGTATGAAAGAATTTATTTTTAATCCATTTCAGCGATTGAGTCTGCTGGGAAACATTTTCTTAGAGCTCAGGGAAAAAAAAAGATTCTTTATTTGACACCTAACACTCTTGAGCTTTAAAAATGTATGAAAGAATTTTTTTTAATCCATTTCAGGGATTGAGTGGGCTGGGAAACATTTTCTTAGAGCTCAGGGAATGCGTCTCCAGGTTGAATGCACAGCACACACGGATGGGAAGTCGAAACTCGAGTGGCTTAAAAAATAAATATACGAAAGCTGGGTTATCGAGCTGACTAGGAAAAATTTTCAGACTTCTGGAAATAATTCTGAGTTCAAGCATGGGACATGAGAACCGAAATGTATTACAATCATCATGTCATCATTGTTTTCGAAAGCCAAAAGAACATCTCATGAAAGAACATCTTTTTTTCCTGGTTGTGGGATGGAGTAGAGTTGCTGCATCTTGAACAACCTACACTGATCTGAACAGAAAAATGAAATGTTCTTATAGATATAAGAAATGAATTGAAAGTGAAAGTAAAAATGAAATTGTATTGGCTGGAAATATTTCTTGGCTGTTGAATTGGAAAAATATTTCCAGAGCTATTAAAAAAAAAAAAACCTCTTCTTTTTTTTTCTATTAATTTGATGTCTTCACTTTGTTTACTTTGGAATGGAGAAACCCAAAGACTTTTTAAAACATATCCTTTTTAAAAACTTATCTTATCTTATAAACTTTAAACTCATCCTTTTTAAAACATATAATTCCTAGAATGAGTCATGGTCTATTTTTAGAAACAGTGAGACAATATTCCCACACAAAAGGGGGGTAGGGTTAATTTTTTTCATGTCTAAAATTAAAAAAAAGTTTTTTTTTTTTTTTTTTTTTTTTTTTTTACATCTCAGATTTTTTTTCTGAGCTCTGAAAATTTTTTCCCAGTCGGCAACCAATTGAAAAATTTCCAATCGGCTTTTACTTTCACTTTCAACTCTTTTCTATAAAAGCATTCCACGTTTTCGGTTCAGAACCGTGCGGGCTCTCCATGGTGCAACATGCTTTTTCTCTCTCTACCTCATCTGCAGCTAGGGTGTTTTTCCTTCTTCAAGAAGTGGAATTTTTTGGGAATACTTTACAATTTCACGAGCTAGCTGTTTCTTATATTTCGAGGAGATTTCAATGGAATTGTTTATAGATGTCACCTATTGCAGATGGGGGAAAAGTCTATACTGGATCGCTGGAGACATCTCATCCAGATAGGTCACGTTATATGTTTTCCCACACCTAAATAAACTGGACATGAGCCATCCTTTTGTTTTCTCATTCAACAAAGATAGACACTGCAGACCGTTTTGGGTTTTCACTCTCCGCGAACCGAGACGAGCCGCAGCGACACTTTGCGTTTTCTATGAGCGCAATAATGGATTACGTGAGCAGCCATTTTGTTTCCCATCTCACCCAGATAGGTCATGTTGTATTTTGTTTCATGCACCTAGCCAATTTTGGACATGAGCCATCCTTTTGTTTTTTTTTTTTGTCTATCGAACCAAGATAGACTCTGGAGACAATTTTGTTTCTCAACGCAAAAGTAAATTTTCTGAATGGGTACCGGTGTTCGAATACTTTTGTGGCCGACTGTCTGATTATACTGTTACAACCACGAAATCTCGAAATGGATGGGTTTTACAGTTGACTACGGTAAGACGCAGGGAGACCTGTCATCCCTAGCTCCTCCTAGGAATTCTGAAGATACTATTACAACCCCCAAATCTCAAAAATGATAGGATTTACAATTGACATCGAGTCCCGAAACCAATCGAGCTGACCCTAGAGAGATTGAAAAAGAAGATGGATTCGATGGGAGGGAGATTATTCTTCTTTCGGGATGGAAACAATATTCGTACTACTTTTCTTTCAAGAGGGAAAGGGGCATCCAATCCCACAACCTGTTGAGTGGACCCTAGAGAGGTTGAAAAGGCAGACAGATTCGACTGGGGTCGGTTTCGGATTAAAAAGAAGAGCCGTTCCGCTTTTCTTCCAACATGGAAAAGGGTATCTAGTCTCACAACTTACAAACGCATCTTCTTTCAAAAAAGTTAGAAAGGATTTTAAAATAGGTTGGAAGCTATTTTCTTCTTCAAAATTCGGAAAAAACAACAACATACGCTTGGGTTCCAAAAATAGTTAAAGAAGGCTAAATGAACAGCCCGTCTAAAGTGAAATTCCGAAGAGAATAAATGGGTAAGGACTCATCCATCGAGTTGGCTGGGCAATGGTTTTTTTAGAAATTGAAACGGTCCACAAATAAACAACGTGGTAAACAATATCAACAAAATGGTAAAGCAAATCTATTGAGCTGGTCTCTCAAATCTCACCCCGCAAAATATTTTAAACGTAAACAAGTCAACAACATAGTAAATACCATCAATAGAATAGGATAATAACATCGGCTAGAAGGGGAAAAACCTGTCAGAGAAGCAAAAACACAAAACAGTGGAAGAAAAAATGTTAACATACCTTCACAGAAGCTTTTTCCAGGAGAGAGAGAAGCGTGTATCCACGTTGATTGCCCCGCATAGACTGATTGGAAGCTGAAACACGAGTGGTTTAAATAGCTATGTGAGAATTCTTTCTAGAAACAATTTGGAAGTCTTATTTTGATCATCGAGTCGACGGGGAAAAAATTCTCAGAGCTCAAAAAAAAATTCTGAGATGTAAAAAAAAAAAAAAAACTTTTTGTTAATTTTTATCATGTCTTCTAGACATGATAAAAATTAACTCCCTTCTCCTTTTTGTCTGGGAATGTTGTCTCCCACTTTCTAAAAATAGACAATGACTCATTCTTTCTAAAGAATAGAATTCCAAGAAAAGATTGGATGAGTCATGGTCTATTTTTAGAAAGTGGGAGACAACATTCCCAGACAAAAAGAGAAGGGAGTTAATTTTTATCATGTCTAGAAGACATGATAAAAATTAACAAAAAGTTTTTTTTTTTTTTTTTTTTTTTACATCTCAGAATTTTTTTTTCTCAGCTCTGAGAATTTTTTCCCAGTCCACTCGATGATCAAAACAAGACTTCCAAATTGTTTCTAGAAAGAACTCTCACTTAGCTATTTAAACCACTCCAGTTTCAGCTTCAGATCAGTCTGTGCTGGGCAGTCCACCTGGATATAGGCTTTTGGATTACAAGAATGGTTTTTCTCAACTCGCAGAAATTTGTTTCCAGCCGACTCGTTTTCACTTTCCCATTCAACTCGTCTCTGATCTATAAAAACATTCCGAGTTTCAATTCAGTTCGGAACGGGCTGTTGGAGATGCAACACAAGATCATTCTCGTCCAAACCTGAAAAATACTTACCTATTAGGAAGATAAAGACACGTAAAAGAATAAGTTGTTACGTTATTATTGATCCCATCTCCTTTTTAGCTGCTTCTCGCATGTGTTTCCGATACTTTGCAATTTTCATAGAACGTTTAATGATGGTATAGGAAGGATTAAAGAGTCGATACGGGAAATACTTTCGGAAGAATCGTTTTAACTTTCTTGAGCAACTATCTAATGATCGAGGGAAAAGTGGGCCGGCAATAACCCAAGCCAAAAATTCATACAAATACCGATTACGTTGATCCCATATATTGGACGATGCCATTTTCTTTTCTGCATAATGTCGTCGAAGATCTGTTTCGTTCAGAAGTTTTAAAATTTCGTTTGCTTTTAAGTCAGTTTCAAGAATGACAAGAATAAATAAAGGCATCTCTTCATATTCATAACGATCTATAACTATTTTTCTAAGTTTTTTTAGGTCATTTAATGTAAGAAGAGGACCTTAACACCTTTTAATATGAATTTGTTTTGGGCGCTCCCTTTTTTCACCGAGCAAACGATACAAAAACACGATTTTATTTTTTATTTTATTATACGATTTCCTCTTTTCCTCAGTCAGATACTTTTCATATTGGTCTAATGCTGTTTTATAATAATACTTTATACCGTCACCATGTTTTCGATACCATTCATAGATTCATTAAAATAAAATTCATACTTAGCTCGTGTTCGTTCCCAAACATTCATACGTTTAATAATGTTTTGACATTCCTCCATTGTCGGACATTGTTTGAATACTGTGTTGTCAGGCTTATGTCTATGTTTAGGAAGACCATTATCCCAACATTTCCATCATCTCATTCGTTGGTATTCATTTTCTTCGAATCGGACGTTTGGATCTTTTCGCCTTTCTCGTTTTCTCCATCGATTTGCTTCTTTTACTCGTTACAGTGACCAATAATGTTTCAAATATGCTTTTCTTTTTCTTTTCCTTTCAGATAATGTTGTAGATTCCTCAGTATTCATCTTGATTCCTACCCTTCATTATTAATAATTATCTATTATTTTTCACTTCGTCTTATATTTTTAATCTAATCCTATTTTGGTACCTAAAAATTAAATTGATTAAAAAAATATAAGAATTCCATAAAACTTTTAAAATTTCCTTGACCGTAAAATAAAAGAAATCCTAAACTCCTTACCTTTTAAATCTAGTGTGTCTCATAGGACAAACCGGTTTGTTAATACAATTACCGGTTAGGACAATTGATAAAAAAGGTTTATACTAGAAGGTTTCAAAATTGTATTAATGATATTAAATTATTATTAATGATTTTTTGAATGGGTGCCAGGATCAGGAGATATTGATAAAGAAATAACTTAATCAATAATATATATGTCTGAAAGATAAATACCATGAAGGGGGCATAGTTTTTATAATGGCTAGCTTGCTATGTTTAATAATAAATCATGTAAATGGTCAAGCAAATCACTTATGTAATGACAAATAAATAGTAAAGCTGGACAGTATGAAGGAAAGGCATAAACTTACCCCACTTGTAATCAAAGATTTGAAAAGGATGGAATACGTCATCTTCTTTAAGTTGAAGAGATTCAAACCGTTATGTTCCACCTTGAACAGCACGCATAGATTGGAAATCTGAATATTGTTATCAATAACAAGGATCTTGTGTTGCATCTCCAGCAGCCCGTTCCGAACTGAATTGAAACTCGGAATGTTTTTATAGATCAGAGACGAGTTGAATGGGAAAGTGAAAACGAGTCAGCTGGAAACAAATTTCTGCGAGTTGAGAAAAACCATTCTTGTAATCCAAAAGCCTATATCCAGGTGGACTGCCCAGCACAGACTGATCTGAAGCTGAAACTGGAGTGGTTTAAATAGCTAAGTGAGAGTTCTTTCTAGAAACAATTTGGAAGTCTTGTCTTGATCATCGAGTGGACTGGGAAAAAATTCTCAGAGCTGAGAAAAAAAAAAATTCTGAGATTAAAAAAAAAAAAAAACTTTTTGTTAATTTTTATCATGTCTTCTAGACATGATAAAAATTAACTCCCTTCTCCTTTTTGTCTGGGAATGTTGTCTCCCACTTTCTAAAAATAGACCATGACTCATTCTTCCTAAAGAATAGAATTCCAAGAAAAGATTGGATGAGTCATGGTCTATTTTTAGAAAGTGGGAGACAACATTCCCAGACAAAAAGGAGAAGGGAGTTAATTTTTATCATGTCTAGAAGACATGATAAAAATTAACAAAAAGTTTTTTTTTTTTTTTTTTTTTTTTTTTTTTTTTTTTTTTTTTTTACATCTCAGAATTTTTTTTTGAGCTCTGAGAATTTTTTCCCCCCTCGACTCGATGATCAAAATAAGACTTCCAAATTGTTTCTAGAAAGAATTCTCACTTAGCTATTTAAACCACTCGTGTTTCAGCTTCCAATCAGTCTCTGCGGGGCACTCAACGTGGATACACGCTTCTCTCTCTCCTGGAAAAAGCTTCTGTGAAGGTATGTTAAAATTTTTTCTTCCACTCTTTTGTGTTTTTGCTTCTCTGACAGGTTTTTCCCCTTCTAGCCGATGTTATTATCCTATTCTATTGATGGTATTTACTATGTTGTTGACTTGTTTACGTTTAAAATATTTTGCGGGGTGAGATTTGAGAGACCAGCTCAATAGATTTGCTTTACCATTTTGTTGATATTGTTTACCACGTTGTTTATTTGTGGACCGTTTCAATTTCTAAAAAAACCATTGCCCAGCCAACTCGATGGATGAGTCCTTACCCATTTATTCTCTTCGGAATTTCACTTTAGACGGGCTGTTCATTTAGCCTTCTTTAACTATTTTGGGAACCCAAGCGTATGTTGTTGTTTTTTCCCGAATTTTGAAGAAGAAAATAGTTTCCAACCTATTTTAAAATCCTTTCTAACTTTTTGAAAGAAGATGCGTTTGTAAGTTGTGAGACTAGATACCCTTTTCCATGTTGGAAGAAAAGCGGAACGGCTCTTCTTTTTAATCCGAAACCGACCCCAGTCGAATCTGTCTGCCTTTTCAACCTCTCTAGGGTCCACTCAACAGGTTGTGGGATTGGATGCCCCTTTCCTCTTGAAAGAAAAGTAGTACGAATATTGTTTCCATCCCGAAAGAAGAATAATCTCCCTCCCATCGAATCCATCTTCTTTTCCAATCTCTCTAGGGTCAGCTCGATTGGTTTCGGACTCGATGTCAATTGTAAATCCTATCATTTTTGAGATTTGGGGGTTGTAATAGTATCTTCAGAATTCCTAGGAGGAGCTAGGGATGACAGGTCTCCCTGCGTCTTACCGTAGTCAACTGTAAAACCCATCCATTTCGAGATTTCGTGGTTGTAACAGTATAATCAGACAGTCGGCCACAAAAGTATTCGAACACCGGTACCCATTCAGAAAATTTACTTTTGCGTTGAGAAACAAAAAATTGTCTCCAGAGTCTATCTTGGTTCGATAGACAAAAAAAAAAAAAAAAAAACAAAAGGATGGCTCATGTCCAAAATTGGCTAGGTGCATGAAACAAAATACAACATGACCTATCTGGGTGAGATGGGAAACAAAATGGCTGCTCACGTAATCCATTATTGCGCTCATAGAAAACGCAAAGTGTCGCTGCGGCTCGTCTCGGTTCGCGGAGAGTGAAAACCCAAAACGGTCTGCAGTGTCTATCTTTGTTGAATGAGAAAACAAAAGGATGGCTCATGTCCAGTTTATTTAGGTGTGGGAAAACATATAACGTGACCTATCTGGATGAGATGTCTCCAGCGATCCAGTATAGACTTTTCCCCCATCTGCAATAGGTGACATCTATAAACAATTCCATTGAAATCTCCTCGAAATATAAGAAACAGCTAGCTCGTGAAATTGTAAAGTATTCCCAAAAAAATTCCACTTCTTGAAGAAGGAAAAACACCCTAGCTGCAGATGAGGTAGAGCAGAGAAAAAGCATGTTGCACCATGGAGAGCCCGCACGGTTCTGAACCGAAAACGTGGAATGCTTTTATAGAAAAGAGTTGAAAGTCGAAAGTAAAAGCCGATTGGAAATTTTTCAATTGGTTGCCGACTGGGAAAAAATTTTCAGAGCTCAGAAAAAAAATCTGAGATGTAAAAAAAAAAAAAAAAAAAAAAAAAAAAAAAAAAAACTTTTTGTTAATTTTAGACATGAAAAAAATTAACCCTACCCCCCTTTTGTGTGGGAATATTGTCTCACTGTTTCTAAAAATAGACCATGACTCATTCTAGGAATTATATGTTTTAAAAAGGATGAGTTTAAAGTTTATAAGATAAGATAAGTTTTTAAAAAGGATATGTTTTAAAAAGTCTTTGGGTTTCTCCATTCCAAAGTAAACAAAGTGAAGACATCAAATTAATAGAAAAAAAAGAAGAGGTTTTTTTTTTTTTTTAATAGCTCTGGAAATATTTTTCCAATTCAACAGCCAAGAAAATATTTCCAGCCAATACAATTTCATTTTTACTTCACTTTCAATTCATTTCTTATATCTATAAGAACATTTCATTTTTCTGTTCAGATCAGTGTAGGTTGTTCAAGATGCAGCAACTCTACTCCATCCCACAACCAGGAAAAAAAGATGTTCTTTCATGAGATGTTCTTTTGGCTTTCGAAAACAATGATGACATGATGATTGTAATACATTTCTGTTCTCATGTCCCATGCTTGAACTCAGAATTATTTCAGAACTCTGAAAATTTTTCCTAGTCACCTCGATGACCAACTTTCGTATATTTATTTTTTAAGCCACTCGAGTTTCGACTTCCCATCCGTATGTGCTGTGCATTCAACCTGGAGACACATTCCCTGAGCTCTAATAAAATGTTTCCCAGCCCACTCAATCGCTGAAATGGATTAAAAAATAAATTCTTTCATACATTTTTAAACCTCAAGAGTGTTAGCTGTCATGGAAAGAGCCTTTTTTTTCCTGAGCTCTGAGAAAATGTTTCCAGCAGACTCAATCGCTGAAATGGATTAAAAATAAATTCTTTCATACATTTTTAAAGCGCAAGCGTGTTAGCTGTCATGGAAAGAGCCTTTTTTTTTCCCTGAGCTCTAAGAAAATGTTTCCCAGCAGACTCAATCGCTGAAATGGATTAAAAATAAATTCATTCATACATTTTTAAACCTCAAGAGTGTTAGCTGTCATGGAAAGGGCCTTTTTCCCCCAGCCCACTCAATCGCTGAAATGGATTAAAAATAACTTCTTTCATACATTTTTAAAGCTCAAGCGTGTTAGCTGTCATAGAGCTGCAGATGAGGTAGAGAGAGAACAAGCATGTTGCACCATGGAGAGCCCGCACGGTTCTGAACAGAAAGCGTGGAATGCTTTTATAGAAAAGAGTTGAAAGTGAAAGTAAAAGCCGATTGGAAATTTTTCACTTGGTTGCCGACTGGGAAAAAATTTTCAGAGCTCAGAAAAAAAAATCTGAGATGTAAAAAAAGAAAAAAAAAAACTTTTAGTTAATTTTGATAAAAATTAACCCTACCCCCCTTTTGTGTGGGAATATTGTCTCACTGTTTCTAAAAATAGACCATGACTCATTCTAGGAATTATATGTTTTAAAAAGGATGAGTTTAAAGTTTTATAAGATAAGATAAGTTTTTAAAAAGGATATGTTTTAAAAAAGTCTTTGGGTTTCTCCATTCCAAAGTAAACAAAGTGAAGACATCAAATTAATAGAAAAAAAAAGAAGAGGTTTTTTTTTTTTTTTAATAGCTCTGGAAATATTTTTCCCATTCAACAGCCAAGAAATATTTCCAGCCAATACAATTTCATTTTTACTTTCACTTTCAATTCATTTCTTATATCTATAAAAACATTTCATGTTTCTGTTCAGATCAGTGTGGGTTGTTCAAGATGCAACATCTCTACTCCATCCCACAACCACGAAGAAAAGATGTTCTTTCATGAGGAATGTTTTTGCCTTTCGAAAACATGATGACATGATGATTGTAATACATTTGTGTTCTCATGTCCCATGATTGAACTCAGAATTATTTCCAGAACTCTGAGAATTTTTCCTAGTCAGCTCGATGAACCAAATTTCGTATATTTATTTTTTAAAGCCACTCGAGTTTCGACTTCCCATCCGTGTGTGCTGTGCATTCAACCTAGACACACATTCCCTGAGCTCTAAGAAAATGTTTCCCAGCCCACTCAATCGCTGAAATGGATTAAACAAAAATTCTTTCATACATTTTAAAGCTCAAGAGTGTTAGCTGTCATGGAAAGGTCATGGAAAGTCATGGAATTAAAATTAACCCTACCCCCCTTTTGTGTGGGAATGTTGTCTCACTGTTTCTAAAAATGAGACCATGTATACCAATATACTACAAACGGACTTGAACGCCTGTTCTCAGTATGTAGCTATACAAATTTGAAGGTAAAATTAAAAAAAGACATCTTTTTGGGTAAAAGGGAGTAAATTTGTATAGGAATATACTACAAACGGAATTTAAGGCCTGTTTTCAGTATATAGCTATACAAATTGGAAGGTAAAAAAAAATAGAAAAAAAGACATCTTTTTTTTTCGGGGGGGGGAAAGCAGTGAATTTGTATAGGAATATACTACAAACGGACTTTAAAGCCTGTTTTTAGCATATAGCTATACAAATTGGAAGGTAAAAAAAAAATAAAAAAAAAGACATCTTTTTTTTTCGGGGGGGGGAAGGCAGTGAATTTGTATAGGAATATACTACAAAACGGACTTTAAAAGCCTGTTTTCAGCATATAGCTATACAAATTGGAAGGTAAAAAAAAATTAAAAAAAAGACATCTTTTTTTTTTTCGGGAAATTAAGTGAATTTGTATAGGAATATACTACAAACGGACTTTAATGCCTGTTTTCAGTATATAGGTATACAAATTGGAAGGTAAAAAAAAATAAAATAAAGACATCTTTTTTTTTTTCGGGAAATTAAGTGAATTTGTATAGGATATACTACAAACTGACTTTAATGCCTGTTTTCAGTATATAGCTATACAAATTGGACGGTAAAAAAAAAATAAAAAAAGATATCTTTTTTGGGGAAAAGGAGTGAATTTGTATAGAAATGTACTACAAGAACATCAAGAGAAGAAACATCATGGGGTCCAAGAATTGAAACTGAAAGTCCAAAAACGAAATGTTAACGACTGGGAAAGAAAATTTTCAAAGCTGAAAAAAGATTTAAAAAAAAAAAAAAACTCTCCTGGAAAGAGCTTCTGTGGAAGGTATGTGAACATTTTTTCTTACTCTTTTGTATTTCATAGACTACAATGATTTATTGAGTCACCCATTTTATAGAAATGTATTCTTATTCCTTTTAATACTTTGAGGTAAGGTAATATTTTTCCCCGTGCTACTGTTTTTGCTTTTCAAGGCTAGAAATGTTTTACTCAATAGCTGTTTTTATAGAAAACGTGCTATTATTTTGTATACTGATATATTTTGTGAAACTTTAACAAATCCTTTTCAACAAAGCAAGATCATGTGATCCACAGCTGGCTAGACCCGTCAGTGTAATCGGATCACGATTGTTCCATCCTATACTGATATATTTTGTGAAACTTTAACAAATTCCTTTCAAGAAGCCAAGATCTCGTGATCCACAGCTGGCTAGACACGTCAGTGTAATCGGATCACGATTGTTCCATCCTATACTGATATATTTTGTGAAACTTTAACAAATTTCTTTCAAGAAGCCAAGATCTCGTGATCCACAGCTGACTCCATTAGTCAGGAAAAACGGATCAGGATTTTATCAATCGTATACTGATATATTTTGTGAAACTTTAAAAAATCCCTTTCAACAGGGCAAGATCTCGTGATCCATAGCTGGCTAGAGCAGTCAGGATCAATGGATCACGATTGTCCCATCGTATACTGATATATTTTGTGAAACTTTAACAAGGCAAGATCTCGTGATCCACAGCTGGCTAGACTAGTCAGTGTAATCGGATCACGATTGTTCCATCCTATACTGATATATTTTGTGAAACTTTAACAAATTCCTTTCAAGGAGCCAAGATCTCGTGATCCACAGCAGGCTAGACCCGTCAGTGTAATTGGATCACGATTGTTCCATCCTATACTGATATATTTTGTGAAATTTTAACAAATTCCTTTCAAGAAGGCAAGATCTCGTGATCCAGAACTGACTCAATCAGTCAGGATTAACGGATCACGATTGTTCCATTGTATACTGATATATTTTGTGAAACTTCTTTAACAAATGACTTTCAAGAAGGCAAGATCCTGTGATCCACAGCTGACTCCATCAGTCAGGATAATGGATCATGATTTTTTTCAATCGTATACTGATATATATTTTGTATATTTTGTGAAACTTTAACAAATCCTTTTCAAAAAAGGCAAGGTCTTGTGATCCACAGCTGACTCCATCAGTCAGAATAACGGATCATGATGGTTCCATCTTATACTGATATATATTTTGTGAAACGTTAACAAATGACTTTCAAGAAGGCAAGATCATGTGATTCAATAGAATTGTTCAATCGTATACTGGCATATTCTGATAAAACAACAGAATGATCCAATTTTGAATATGATCCCAATATGTTTTTATAAAATCCATTTCATATTTTGTTAAACGTGAACGACTGACTTTCAAGCTGGCTGCATGGGTGTTTTTTTTTCGTGGTTTTTTCCCATGTGTAACGTGAATCCGAGCCAGTTTCCTTTCCAAAGTCCTCCACGAAGGCATTTCTTAAGGCAAATAACCCTCAAATGCTTTACCGTCCTCCAAATCGACTTGACCTCTCTCCAACTTCCACGGTGTCATTTGAACGATCGAGTCGGCTGTTGGAAAAAAATGTCTGACAGCTGAAAACAATATCTCCACACACCTTCACAAAACCTCTTTTCAGGAGGAAGAAGCGTGTATTCAGCTCCAGTGCACAGCACAGACTGATTTAAAGCTGAAACGCGACTGGTTTAAATAGATGAGATCCCTCTATAGAAATAATTTTAATATATCTGGTTTTGTGATTTAAGCCGACTGGGAAAAGAAATTCTCAGAGCTCAGAAAAAAATTCTGAGATGTAAAAAAAAAAAAAAAAAAAAAAAAAAAAAAAAAATCTTTTTGTTAATTTTTATCATGTCTTCTAGACATGATAAAATTAACTCCCTTCTCTTTTTGTCTGGGAATGTTGTCTCACTCTTTCTAAAAATAGACAATGACTCATTCTTTCTAAAGAATAGAATTCCAAGAAAAGATTGGATGAGTCATGGTCTATTTTTAGAAAGTGGGAGACAACATTCCCATACAAAAGGAGGGGTGAGTTAATTTTTATCATGTCTAGAAGACATGATAAAAATTAACAAAAAGATTTTTTTTTTTACATCTCAGAATTTTTTCTGAGCTCTGAAAATGTTTTCCCAGCCGATCTCATTTCGTTTTTCGACTTTCACTTTCAAATCTTTTCTTTTCTATAAAAGTATTTCGAGTTTCTGTTCAAAACACTGTGGGCTGTTGAAAAGGTAACACATCTCCCTCTCTACATTAATGGGGAATCTAAGATGTTGTAAAGAGGAATTCTTTGAGAATCTCTTAACCTTTCTGAACTTTAGACGAGCTAGCTGGATATTTCTTCATTTCTTTTTCAAGTATGGGTTCAAAGGATTCTTTTAAATAGTTGCAAGTAAGACGTTGTATCATTTTCTGTTGATCATGAATCTATTAAAAAATTTCAATGCCTAGTTTTAGGGCTACCTATACCCGGCATGTTTCTTATGTTTTACTCTACGTTTTAGATGAGACCCTCTCTTAAAAACACTATTTTCCTATTCAAAGTTGTAATGAGTTTCTAAAAGCATGATTCTTTTAAAAAAACATGTGTGTTTGTGTAGGTGTGGTGGGACGGTTAGATTTCTTCTCTTACGAGATAGTCATCTCCACCCTCTCGTGGTCGCTGAAATCTCGTGATGGCTCAAGTGAAAAGAGTTCATTTATTTTGACTCACAACCACGTTATATTTTTTTGGATATCTCCTCCAACGACTCGTGGAACTCTTTTCCCTGAAATCAGGTATGTTTAGCAGTGCACGCCCTCTGAAGTGAAGCTCGGAATACTTTGACAAATCCTGTCGTGTGGATTATGAAACCATTTTTAAAGGACCTCAGAGAAACACCCATGAAGACGATACCAACGTGTCGTTTTTCAGAAAGCATGAAGGTGGTTCATGGTGAGAGATGAGATGGTAAAATAGTTTTTTTTTCTTAGAAAGTTGAAAAGAATGGAGAGTTGTAAGACACAGTCTCTTTTTTTCGAAACTGAGTAGGAGGGTCATTTTGAGATGAGCTGGAAAATATTTTCTGAGAGATTTGAAAAAAAATTTTAAAAATAAAAAAATATATATATTATATAATATATATATTATATAATTTATATATTATATAATATATATATTATATAATATATATATTATATAATATATATATATTATATAATATATATTATAAATACTTTTTGTTCATTTTTATCATGTCTTCAGACATAATAACAATGAACGACATATCTCTTTTTTCTTTGAAACCTCTTTCAACCTATCTCGTCCTGTTTCTCAAGTAACATTTCTTTCCTGAAAAGCTAATTTCTTTAGAAACCTAAGACAACTCTTTTCCTGAAAAGCTAATTTCTTTAGACACGTAAGACAACAGGTAGAGACATCCTTCGAACCAAAAAGAGAGTAGAGATCCTTTTGAATAATGTCGAATAGACAAAAGACGAGTAGCCATTTCAGTTCTATGCTTTTTTTTCCTAGGGACGATCCACGAAAGGGTCCTCTTTTGTTCACGACCCGTGGTTCACCCATGAATTAAACACGTAGACTCGAAACTTTCTAACATCTCTACCTCCACGGTGCAGTTTGAAAGGAAGGTGACCCACCCATCACCCCAGCTATGAAATGAAACGTCAAAATAGTGCACACGTTCTAGAATAAGAACCCTTGTAGACATTTGGGGGTTCTACAGCACAGACTCAACAGAAACAAAACGATAAAAACTTTCATAGATCACAGAGAGTGGATGCTTAAAAATAAGGTGATGTCTCGTCGATCAAATCAGCTGTAAATAAATGTCTAAGAGCTGTGAAGAATGGATGGCCTAACTTCACAAAAGCTCTTTCTAGGAGGGAAAAGTGTGTATCCAAGCAGAATACAGAGCACAGACTGATGTTAAGTCGAAACTGGAGTGATGATTTCAATACACAAGTATGAAATCGTTCTAATAACCCTTTAGATAGGTCTCGTTTGACTCATCGAGTCGAGGGGAAAAACATTGACGTGTTGCCTTTTCAACAGCCCACACTGTTCTGAACAGAAACGTAGAATGCTTTTATAGATAAGAGAAGAATTGAAAGTGAAAGTAAAAAAACGAAATCAGATCGGAAAAGAAAACTCTTCCTTTTTTTTATTAATTTGATGTCTTCACTTTTTGACTTTCTACAAGGTCAAAAGAGTGAAGACATCAAATTAATAAAGAAAAAGGAAGAGTTTTTTTTTTTTTTTTTTTTTTTTTTTTTTTTTCAATTTCATAATTTTTCCTGAGCTCTGAAAAATTTTTCCCAGCCGATCCCATTTCGTTTTTTGACTTTCACTTTCAATTCTTCTCTTTTCTATAAAAGTATTCCGCGTTTTTGTTCAGAACAGTGTGGGCTCTTGAAAAGGTAACACGTCTCCCTCTCTCTTTACCCAAATCTGGAACCCATGATGATCTTAAGAAGAATTCTTTAAGAATCTCTTACAATTCCTGAACCTTAGACAAGCTGAATGTTTCTTTTTTGTATTTCGAAGCTATTGATGGATCAAAGAAGAAGATTTCAATGGAATGACTTCATCGTTCTAGGATAGAATATTTTTTCGAAATCTCTTCCTACTTTCGTCTACACAGAAATGCTTTTCACGAAAGTTTGGTCCTCTTTTACATTTACTTTTTAAATAGTTGTTCAAAGGGATTTTCGTTCTGCTGATTCAGGTTTCCCGCGCTTCACGCTACCCATCCTCACCCATTTCTAAAGGTTCTCAGAGAAAATTAAAAGGGAAAGAAATAGCCTCCAGTGAACAACAACGACAGTGGATAGTTTTTTTTCTGTCCTTCCAGAGATATCACCGGTGACCGATAGGTTGTTCAGCCACACGGGTGTCGTGAAAAGGCACACAATGCCTGTTTCCCTCCCAAAAATGTTTCTCCTGAAAAGGGAAAGTTTTTTTCCCACCCCTTTGGAGATTCCTTTTCCGCATCGATACCCAAACCCATCGGCCAGAAAAATAAATTTTTTTAAGAACATTTCCATTCTTGAAACTCAATATAAGATACGTATTCAGTCTAATATTTTTAATAAATCACGCATACATGTATTTTACGAGCTTATCTATTATTTCTTACAATGCTTCGTCAATCTTACGTAAAGTAGCTTGGAAGAACCGTATTATTATTTCTTTCTTCTAACCTCTTACAACTATATTGTTTAAAGTTTCTAAGGAATTTCTAATACATTGTATATACAATTTAGCTAAAACCTGTGACAAGATGAATTTAATTCCCCCCCCTCAAAACAATTTATATAGAGTCAGTTTGAGTTAGCTGGATCCGTGTAAATAGTTAGATAATATTTATGTCACGTAAATTATTTGCTAACATAACATATTTTTCCTTCTTATCATGCTATTTCAACTATTTTGTTTAGTAATCATCCATCTCAAATAAAAAGGATTTGACGAGACACAATATTCTTAAAATTTGATGAAATAACACTAAAATCTCATGTTGTTGGAATCATTTAAGAAATTTAGAGTTTACAGACTATTTCATCCAATGAAGGTAAAATATCATGCTATTTCAACCATTTTGTTTAGCAATCATCCATCTCAAATAAAAAGGATTTGACGAGACACAATATACTTAAAAGATTGATGAAATAACACTAAAATCTCATGTTGTTGGAATCATTTAAGAAATTTAGAGTTTACAGACTACTTCATCCAATGAAGGTAAAATATTAAAATGAATACGTATGTTTGTAATATATTTCAGAAACCTAATGTTCTTAAAAAAATTTATTTTTCTGGCCGATGGGTTTGAGTATCGATGCGGAAAAGGAATCTCCAAAGGGGTGGGAAAAAAACTTTCCCTTTTCCGAAGAAACATTTTTGGGAGGGAAACAGGCATGGTGTGCCTTTTCACGACACCCGTGTGGCTAAACAACCTATCGGTCACCGGTGATATCTCTGGAAGGACAGAAAAAAACTATCCACTGTCGTTGTTGTTCACTGGAGGCTATTTCTTTCCCTTTTAATTTTCTCTGAGATCCTTTAGAAATGGGTGAGGATGGGTAGCGTGAAGCGCGGGAAACCTGAATCAGCAGAACGAAAATCCCTTTGAACAATTATTTAAAAAGTAAATGTAAAAGAGGACCAAACTTTCGTGAAAAGCATTTCTGTGTAGACGAAAGTAGGAAGAGATTTCGAAAAAATATTCTATCCTAGAACGATGAAGTCATTCCATTGAAATCTTCTTCTTTGATCCATCAATAGCTTCGAAATACAAAAAAGAAACATTCAGCTTGTCTAAGGTTCAGGAATTGTAAGAGATTCTTAAAGAATTCTTCTTAAGATCATCATGGGTTCCAGATTTGGGTAAAGAGAGAGGGAGACGTGTTACCTTTTCAAGAGCCCACACTGTTCTGAACAAAAACGCGGAATACTTTTATAGAAAAGAGAAGAATTGAAAGTGAAAGTCAAAAAACGAAATGGGATCGGCTGGGAAAAAATTTTTCAGAGCTCAGGAAAAATTATGAGATTGAAAAAAAAAAAAAACTCTTCCTTTTTCTTTATTAATTTGATGTCTTCACTCTTTTGACCTTGTAGAAAGTCAAAAAGTGAAGACATCAAATTAATAAAAAAAAAGGAAGAGTTTTTTTTTTTCCTCGGCTCAGAAATTTTCCCAGCCGATCTGATTTCGTTTTTTTACTTTCACTTTCAATTCTTCTCTTATCTATAAAAGCATTCTACTTTCTGTTCAGAACAGTGTGGGCTGTTGGAAAGGCAACACGTCAATGTTTTCCCCCTCGACTCGATGAGTCAAACGAGACCTATCTAAAGGGTTATTAGAACGAATTCATACTTGTGTATTGAAATCACTCCAGTTTCGACTTAACATCAGTCTGTGCTCTGTATTCTGCTTGGATACACACTTTTCCCTCCTAGGAAGAGCTTTTGTGAAGTTAGGCCATCTATTCTTCACAGCTCTTAGACATTTATTTACAGCTGATTTGATCGACGAGACATCACCTTATTTTTAAGCATCCACTCTCTGGGATCTATGAAAGTTTTTATCGTTTTGTTTCTGTTGAGTCTGTGCTGTAGAACCCCCAAATGTCTACAAGGGTTCTTATTCTAGAACGTGTGCACTATTTTGAAGTTTCATTTCATAGCTGGGGTGATGGGTGGGTCACCTTCCTTTCAAACTGCACCGTGGAGGTAGAGATGTTAGAAAGTTTCGAGTCTACGTGTTTAATTCATGGGTGAACCACGGGTCGTGAACAAAAGAGGACCCTTTCGTGGATCGTCCCTAGGAAAAAAAAGCATAGAACTGAAATGGCTACTCGTCTTTTGTCTATTCGACATTATTCAATAGGATCTCTACTCTCTTTTTGGTTCGAAGGATGTCTCTACCTGTTGTCTTACGTGTCTAAAGAAATTAGCTTTTCAGGAAAAGAGTTGTCTTAGGTTTCTAAAGAAATTAGCTTTTCGGGAAAGAAATGTTACTTGAGAAACAGGACGAGATAGGTTGAAAGAGGTTTCAAAGAAAAAAGAGAGATGTCGTTCATTTTTATTATGTCTGAAGACATGATAAAAATGAACAAAAAGTATTTATAATATATATTATATAATATATATATTATATAATATATGAATTTTTTTATTTTTAAAATTTTTTTTCAAATCTCTCAGAAAATATTTTCCAGCTCATCTCAAAATGACCCTCCTACTCAGTTTCGAAAAAAAGAGACTGTGTCTTACTACTCTTCATTCTTTTCAACTTTCTAAGAAAAAAAAACTATTTTACCATCTCATCTCTCACCATGAACCACCTTCATGCTTTCTGAAAAACGACACGTTGGTATCGTCTTCATGGGTGTTTCTCTGAGGTCCTTTAAAAATGGTTTCATAATCCACTCGACAGGATTTGTCAAAGTATTCCGAGCTTCACTTCAGAGGGCGTGCACTGCTAAACATACCTGATTTCAGGGAAAAGAGTTCCACGAGTCGTTGGAGGAGATATCCAAAAAAATATAACGTGGTTGTGAGTCAAAATAAATGAACTCTTTTCACTTGAGCCATCACGAGATTTCAGCGACCACGAGAGGGTGGAGATGACTATCTCGTAAGAGAAGAAATCTAACCGTCCCACCACACCTACACAAACACACATGTTTTTTTAAAAGAATCATGCTTTTAGAAACTCATTTCAACTTTGAATAGGAAAATAGTGTTTTTAAGAGAGGGTCTCATCTAAAACGTAGAGTAAAACATAGGAAACATGCCGGGTATAGGTAGCCCTAAAACTAGGCATTGAAATTTTTTAATAGATTCATGATCAACAGAAAATGATACAACGTCTTACTTGCAACTATTTAAAAGAATCCTTTGAACCCATACTTGAAAAAGAAATGAAAAAATATCCAGCTAGCTCGTCTAAAGTTTAGAAAGGTTAAGAGATTCTCAAAGAATTCTTCTTTAGAACATCTTGGATTCCCAATTAATGTAGAGAGGGAGACGTGTTGTCTTTTCAACAGCCCACACAGTGTTCTGAACAGAAACTCGAAATACTTTTATAGAAAAGAGAAGAGTTGAAAGTGAAAGTCGAAAAACGAAATGAGATCGGCTGGGAAAATATTTTCAGAGCTCAGAAAAAAATTCTGAGATAAAAAAAAAAAAAAAAAAAATATTTTTGTTAATTTTTATCATGTCTTCTAGACATGACAATCTAGACAATCTTTTCTTGGAATTCTATTCTTTAGAAAGAATGAGTCATTGTCTATTTTTAGAAAGAGTGAGACAACATTCCCAGACAAAAAGAGAAGGGAGTTAATTTTATCATGTCTAGAAGACATGATAAAAATTAAGAAAAAGTTTTTTTTTTTTTTTTTTTTTTTTTTTTTTTTACATCTCAGAATTTTTTTCTGAGCTCTGAGAATTTCTTTTCCCAGTCGGCTTAATTCACAAAACCAGATATATTCAAATTATTTCTATAGAGGGATCTCATCTATTTAAACCAGTCGCGTTTCAGCTTTAAATCAGTCTGTGCTGTGCACTGGAGCTGAATACACGCTTCTTCCTCCTGAAAAGAGGTTTTGTGAAGGTGTGTGGAGATATTGTTTTCAGCTGTCAGACATTTTTTTCCAACAGCCGACTCGATCGTTCAAATGACACCGTGGAAGTTGGAGAGAGGTCAAGTCGATTTGGAGGACGGTAAAGGATTTGAGGGCTATTTGCCTTAAGAAATGCCTTCGTGGAGGACTTTGGAAGGGAAACTGGCTCGTATTCACGTTACACATGGGGAAAAACCACGAAAAAAAACACCCATGCAGCCAGCTTGAAAGTCAGTCGTTCACGTTTAACAAAATATGAAATGGATTTTATAAAAACCTATTGGGATCGTATTCAAAATTGGATCATTCTGTTGTTTTATCAGAATATGCCAGTATACGATTGAACAATTCTATTGAATCACATGATCTTGCCTTCTTGAAAGTCATTTGTTAACGTTTCACAAAATATATATCAGTATAAGATGGAACCAACATGATCCGTTGTTCTGACTGATGGAGTCAGCTGTGGATCACAAGACCTTGCCTTTTTTGAAAAGGATTTGTTAAAGTTTCACAAAATATACAAAATATATATCAGTATACGATTGAAAAAAATCATGATCCATTATCCTGACTGATGGAGTCAGCTGTGGATCACAGGATCTTGCCTTCTTGAAAGTCATTTGTTAAAGAAGTTTCACAAAATATATCAGTATACAATGGAATAATTGTGATCCGTTAATCCTGACTGATTGAGTCAGCTCTGGATCACGAGATCTTGCCTTGTTGAAAACAATTTGTTAAAGTTCCACAAAATATATTAGTATACAATGGAACTATCGTGATCCGTTAATTCTGACGGGTCTAGGCAGCTGTGGATCACGAGATCTTGCCTTCTTGAAAGTCATTTGTTAAAGAATTTTCACAAAATATATCAGTATAGGATGGAACAATCGTGATCCGATTACACTGACTAGTCTAGCCAGCTGTGGATCACGAGATCTTGCCTTGTTAAAGTTTCACAAAATATATCAGTATACGATGGGACAATCGTGATCCATTGATCCTGACTGCTCTAGCCAGCTATGGATCACGAGATCTTGCCTTATTGAAAAGGACTTGTTAAAGAAATTTCACAAAATATATCAGTATACAATTGATAAAATCGTGATCCGTTAATCCTGACTAGTCTAGCCAGCTGTGGATGACGAGATCTTGGCTTCTTGAAAACAATTTGTTAAAGTTTCACAAAATATATCAGTATAGGATGGAACAATCGTGATCCGATTACACTGACGGGTCTAGCCAGCTGTGAATCACGATATCTTGGCTTCTTGAAAGGAATTTGTTAAAGTTTCACAAAATATATCAGTATAGGATGGAACAATCGTGATCCGTTTACACTGACGAGTCTAGCCAGCTGTGGATCACGAGATCTTGGCTTCTTGAAAGGAATTTGTTAAAGTTTCACAAAATATATCAGTATAGGATGGAACAATCGTGATCCGATCACACTGACGTGTCTAGCCAGCTTTGGATCACGAGATCTTGGCTTCTTGAAAGGAATTTGTTAAAGTTTCACAAAATATATCAGTATAGGATGGAACAATCGTGATCCGATTACACTGACGGGTCTAGCCAGCTGTGGATCACATGATCTTGCTTTGTTGAAAAGGATTTGTTAAAGTTTCACAAAATATATCAGTATACGAAATAATAGCATGTTTTCTATAAAAACAGCTATTGAGTAAAACATTTCTAGCCTTGAAAAGCAAAAACAGTAGCACGGGGAAAAATATTACCCTACCTCAAAGTATTGAAAGGAAATAAGAATACATTTCTATAAAATGGGTGACTCAATAAATATTTGTAGTCTATGAAATACAAAAGAGTAAGAAAAAATGTTCACATACCTTCACAGAAGCTCTTCCCAGGAGAGTGAGAAGCGTGTATCCACGTTGAGTGCACAGCACAGACTGATCTGAAACTGAAACGCAAGTGGTTTAAATACATTAACGAGTTGCTTCTAGAAACCGACTGGGAAAAATTCTCAGAGCTCTGGAAAAATTTTAACACATTAAAAAAAACTTCCTTTTTTCTTTCTTAATTTGATGTCTTCACTTTTTTTATTTCTACAAGGTCAAAAGAATGAAGACATCAAATTAAGAAAGAAAAAGGAAGTATTTTTTTTCAGCGAAAAAAAAGGCTCTTTCCATGACACCTAACACGCTTGAGCTTTAAAAATGTATGAAAGAATTTATTTTTAATCCATTTCAGCGATTGAGTGGGCTGGGAAACATTTTATTAGAGCTCAGGGAATGTGTCTCCAGGTTGAATGCACAGCACACACGGATGGGAAGTCGAAACTCGAGTGGCTTAAAAAATAAATATACGAAATTTGGTTCATCGAGCTGACTAGGAAAAATTCTCAGAGTTCTGGAAATAATTCTGAGTTCAAGCATGGGACATGAGAACAGAAATGTATTACAATCATCATGTCATCATTGTTTTCGAAAGCCAAATGATCATCTCATGAAAGAACATCTTTTTTTCCTGGTTGTGGGATGGAGTAGAGTTGCTGCATCTTGAACAACCTACACTGATCTGAAGAGAAAAATGAAATGTTCTTATAGATATAAGAAATGAATTGAAAGTGAAAGTAAAAATGAAATTGTATTGGCTGGAAATATTTCTTGGCTGTTTAATTGGAAAAATATTTCCAGAGCTATTAAAAAAAAAAAACCTCTTCTTTTTTTTTCTATTAATTTGATGTCTTCACTTTGTTTACTTTGGAATGGAGAAACCCAAAGACTTTTTAAAACATATCCTTTTTAAAAACTTATCTTATCTTATAAACTTTAAACTCATCCTTTTTAAAACATATAATTCCTAGAATGAGTCATGGTCTATTTTTAGAAACAGTGAGACAATATTCCCACACAAAAGGGGGGTAGGGTTAATTTTTTTCATGTCTAAAATTAACAAAAAGTTTTTTTTTTTTTTTTTTTTTTTTTACATCTCAGATTTTTTTTCTGAGCTCTGAAAATTTTTTCCCAGTCGGCAACCAATTGAAAAATTTCCAATCGGCTTTTACTTTCACTTTCAACTCTTTTCTATAAAAGCATTCCACGTTTTCGGTTCAGAACCGTGCGGGCTCTCCATGGTGCAACATGCTTTTTCTCTCTCTACCTCATCTGCAGCTAGGGTGTTTTTCCTTCTTCAAGAAGTGGAATTTTTTGGGAATACTTTACAATTTCACGAGCTAGCTGTTTCTTATATTTCGAGGAGATTTCAATGGAATTGTTTATAGATGTCACCTATTGCAGATGGGGGAAAAGTCTATACTGGATCGCTGGAGACATCTCATCCAGATAGGTCACGTTATATGTTTTCCCACACCTAAATAAACTGGACATGAGCCATCCTTTTGTTTTCTCATTCAACAAAGATAGACACTGCAGACCGTTTTGAGTTTTCACTCTTCGCGAACCGAGACGAGCCGCAGCGACACTTTGCGTTTTCTATGAGCGCAATAATGGATTACGTGAGCAGCCATTTTGTTTCCCATCTCACCCAGATAGGTCATGTTGTATTTTGTTTCATGCACCTAGCCAATTTTGGACATGAGCCATCCTTTTGTTTTTTTTTTTTTTTTTTGTCTATCGATCCAAGATAGACTCTGGAGACAATTTTGTTTCTCAACGCAAAAGTAAATTTTATGAATGGGTACCGGTGTTCAAATACTTTTGTGGCCGACTGTACGCCTTCGAGTACACAAGAATTTATGACTAAAAGTGATGAGTCAGCAAATGTCAAGAACATTTTGTCTACCGTTTGCACCTTTCATTACCATTCAAAGTAAAAATGTTTGGGATTCAAACTCACGATCCGACAGCTCTAACCTCATTACCACTTTTACGCTACAAACTAAATCTTTGTTTCAGAATAAGAGTAATATTCTAGTACCAACGTCAGGTTGTGGAGTGAATTCTAGTACTACTTCAGGTAGCGGGCCGCACTAATGGAAATGAGGCTTTAGGTTCACGTTGCAATCTTGAAGTGCAATTTAGCAACCCCTAGGACTTCAATACTTGTGATTGGTAACTCTTATTTAGTCAAAATCATCACTTAAATGTATAAGAATTTGTTAAAGAAAAGAGGCCTTTATATTTGTGTTATATGATACTGACAAAAAATCTATAGATTCATTTAACTGCCACAAAACTGTTTTGCAGCAGCTTAATGAATTAACAGTTATAGGTGACATTTTTCTCAGTCTCACATAACGTTTATTCTATAACAGGCATATTTTCTTTATGTTGTCTAAACCGTTACTGCCCATATAACTCAACAGCATTTGTTTAAATTATGTACCTGTCTAATTTTCTTGAATCTTGGCAGTGGTGCACAGGAAATAGATGTTTTTTCCTCCAAAGTATACGCGCTAACAATTTAACCATAATAACTGGCCTGTTGTCTTCATAAGGCCAACTCCTGTACAATTGTGATACCTTCGGCTATATCTCTTTAGTTAAGTTTTATTTCTTAGCATTCTTGAGTTCAAACCCAAGTGCAGGCTTTTCTGTATGTCCTGAGAGAGGACCGTCTGTGAACTTTATTTTGAGCAATAAAGAGTAATTAACCCTTCCTGAGTATCTGTTCTCTGTCTACGGAACTAAAGCGAGTATTCGCTTACTAGTTCTCAAGGTTCAACACATTTAGCTGTAAATTATAGGTTGGAACATTACAACTATTTTAATTGTTTATTCAATATGCAATTGCTAAAAAAATGCAAGAATTTAATTACATGTCATCATTGCTAAACATCACAGTATTTTGCGCATCGTAAATAACTGAAAAAAAAACAAAACTCAGATGAATAGTACGCCTTCGAGTACACAAGAATTTATGACTAAAAGTGATGAGTCAGCAAATGTCAAGAACATTTTGTCTACCGTTTGCACCTTTCATTACCATTCAAAGTAAAAATGTTTGGGATTCAAACTCACGATCCGACAGCTCTAACCTCATTACCACCTTTACGCTACAAACTAAATCTTTGTTTCAGAATAAGAGTAATATTCTAGTACCAACGTCAGGTTGTGGAGTGAATTCTAGTACTACTTCAGGTAGCGGGCCGCACTAATGGAAATGAGGCTTTAGGTTCACGTTGCAATCTTGAAGTGCAATTTAGCAACCCCTAGGACTTCAATACTTGTGATTGGTAACTCTTATTTAGTCAAAATCATCACTTAAATGTATAAGAATTTGTTAAAGAAAAGGGGCCTTTATATTTGTGTTATATGATACTGACAAAAAATCTATAGATTCATTTAACTGCTACAAAACTGTTTTGCAGCAGTTTAATGAATTAACAGTTATAGGTGACATTTTTCTCAGTCTCACATAACGTTTATTCTATAACAGGCATATTTTCTTTATGTTGTCTAAACCGTTACTGCCCATATAAGTCAACAGCATTTGTTTAAATTATGTACCTGTCTAATTTTCTTGAATCTTGGCAGTGGTGCACAGGAAATAGATGTTTTTTCCTCCAAAGTATACGCGCTAACAATTTAACCATAATAACTGGCCTGTTGTCTTCATAAGGGTACAAATGTGGAAAGATAATATTTAATTGAACTGTTATTCTCAGTAAATAGTTCTTCAAGTCTTCAAAAGCATCCTAATAGTGAGAAATGCTGGTATATACGAATGTTAACGAAATAAAAGAATATTCTCTGCAATGAGCGAGAAAATCACCGCGATGGATAAAACTAAATATGTATTGGTTAATGAATATAATGTAAAGTGAAATGTTTATTCAAAGGTTTTCATGAATTTGTTCTTTGAGGCTAAATCATCTATATATTGCTATGAAGTATACGCAAAAGACTGCATAGCAAGTGATATGTTAAACAAAAAGTTTAGACTTGCTTAATAAAATTAAAAATACTTAATTAAGAAGTTTATCGCCCTAAAGTTAAAACTTACTCTGAAATATCACGGATTTCAAACAACAGAAAACATAAGAAAAGCACTTAAGTAACCCATATGCCATTCCATTAACCAGGTACAAGAACACATTTCAGAAGCCAAAGAATAAAATTGCAAGCAGATCTGTAAGCGTTTTGTTCTTCCAAATATTTAGTTCATTTGCCGGGACATTTTTTATTATTATGAATCACAGGTAATTCAGTGTTACTTCAAATGAAAATTATTTATATGTTAGGGAATCTAAGCATACTGTACTCCAATTTTACTTTCGATTTTATTAAAAAAATATTACTATATTAAGGAATGTAAGAACATTATATTCCCATTTTAAAAGTTATTTTACTTTCGATTTTATTAAAAAATTGCGTTCTTTTCGAAATCTTCAGCCTTTGTGTGAATTTAGCAAATTCTAAAACTAATTACGAAGGTATTTCAAGGTATTAAAGGCATGTTACTAACTGAGAAAAAACTGACATATAAGTATGGAATAAAAACATAACCTTGATGACTTTATCTAAATACTTCATGTCCTTAATGTCCTCGTAGCAAATCAGACGTTGCAAGTCATCCCCAAGTATGCACTTCAGCTCTTGAAAAACATTTTCTTGAACATCGGGTAATAGACCTAACATGTAGATTGTCCAGTTGAGGGCACAGGATACAGTTTCATGTCCCTAAAAATTAAATAAATATTTATAATTTCCGTTTATTTCACAGAAAATAGGAAAGGCCTATATTTTAAAGCATTTTATCTTACTTCTCTTCTGTCTTTAAATTCTTTCTGCTGGTCGCATTGAACGTTTTATGAATTTGCCTATCGCAAATTTTTATACAAGTATAGGAAATTTATTAGTAGTTGGCTGGTTAAATTTTTCGCTGTAGTTTCATTAAGGAGAACTTACATAATAACTACTTTTTAGAAAATACATTGCATGCATTCAATTTAATCCCAATTCTAATACTTTTTCAACTGCTAAGCTGCAAAGAATTTCTTTTGTTGCTTTTCGTTAATTTATATCAAGAGACGATGCCAGAGGTTTCGTTTTCTATCCTTATGTTAGAACATCACAGAAATTCTTTTTTTTTATTTTTTCTCTCCTTTCTGTCATTTCAACATTTCAACTGTTTCTGCTGGAAAATTCTATTTCTTTGAAACTGTACTACCAAACTAATTACTAAGGTTACACCAGTTCCTGCGGTTTTTTATTGGTTTCTTCGTCATATAATTTCTTTAATAAAGAATATTAATTTAATGTATCTTTGATATGAAATATATTTATTTACATAACTTTCAGTATTCGAAATGAAAAGGAGAATGAAGTATGAAGATTAGTTATAGTGCTTAAATAAATTAAGGCCAATTTAAGTTCCCAAAATTAGATCTGGTGACTATTTTGATGATATTAAATGTTTTCTTCAGAACTAAAATTTTGAAACTAATTTGATCTTTAAAAGATCACTAGTTTGGTTCGAGGGTTACCTCTGCATCTAATTAGTGTTTTAACCTGCTTCAACACTCTTTAACAGAAAATAATTAGACAAGATATCAGTAAATATTATTTTATTTACAAGGGAAATTATAGTGAAATTAATATTTGTAACAGACAAGCCATTCACATTTTGTGGCTAAAACATCAGTTTTAAGATCATTTTCACATATCTTCGCCCAACAGCGATCTAAGATCACTAAACACCTCAACACTAGTTTCAATCCAAGTAACAATTGTGGAACAGGCTGGTTGCGAAGGGGTTTCGTAGTTTTCACTACGCGTATATAAATAAGAGTCAGTTTCCTTTAGAAAATCTTCCACGAAGGCATTTCTTCCTTTAGGCAAATAGATTTCGAGTGCTTTGCCAAAATTTGATAAGCAAGTAAACTCACGAAATTGATAAAGTTCGTTTATTTGTTTCTTTAGTCAAATGGGGTAAAGTATGTGAAAGCTATCTGGGTAAGGAGAAAGATACCTTCTTAGAGAATTTTTTAAAAAGGCTCATATTCATGCTACACATGGGAAAAAGCACGAAGAACCCATCCAGGTAGTCCATTCGATGATTTAACTACTGTAGCGTTCAGCAATAGATTTTTATCCACTCAGCCGTTCAGGGAATAGGGGTTTAAAGAACGCTTTAAACTGTCAAAATTTTAACTATCATATTCGTGTTCAGTGTATGGGTATAAGAAAAAAATATTTTTTATTATTCCAAAAACTTTCATTACTATTTAAAACGCAAAATCAAATTTAAGAAATTGAACCTACTGCAGATATAAATGTAAGCACTTCATCTTGCACGTCTTTTAACGAGAATGACGGATCAGTCATATGGTAGCCTAGAAGAAGGTCCAGAAACACTTTTAGTTCCTTTCTCGAAATATTGTTTTCTTCTTTCTTCTCAAATACGTCAGAATTGTTTTCTTTCTGTGCCAAAAAGGATTCCATCTTTTCTTTGATCACCTATTTTTTAAAATTATGATCACAGTAAATATTTTGCAGTTTTCTCTATTTTTCTTCACATTATGTATATCAGTCAAATATTATATTAAAACATTAGTCGAAGATGATACATATACTGCTCTGTTGACTGTTGATGGCGGATGGGGTTTAATGTTTTACCATAAATTAGTCGGTTTTACCCCAAATCAGCCACTATCCTTGTGGGAAAGCGCCCGGTAAGGAGGGAAACGTCCTAAGTAAGCGACGAGAGGTTACTGTTATACCTGCAATTGTATTTCCATTCACCTAGCTGCAGGCAGCTATAAAGCTGTAGGCAAAGCTGTAGGTGTAGGTAGCTGTACACTCAGTGTAAGCTATAAAGCCTACACCGAGTGGTAATGAGATCATACATATAAAAACTATACAAAAGAACGTAGTAATATACAACATAATACAGTTTTCAAATATGAGATATGTCTCCAATTTAGGACTCGATTAGTATTTAGAATTGTATTCATTTATTTACAATTTGAAAATTTTCAGGAAGGAAACACTGTGACGATACAGTCTCGAAAGTCACAAATAAAGCAGTTTAAGGTTATCGGCACTATGGCAAATTTCGATGACGTTTAATCGTTGCACAGTAATGTAAATAATGAATAAAATAAGGGATGCCGTCTTAGAGCATGCGATGCATGCCTATAAATTTCAAATTGTGTCAAAAAATTGTTATTTTTTAACTCACCGTGTAGTAAAAATCTTATTAATTACTTTAAATATATCGTTTTGCACTGAATGTTATTTAGAACCAGAAATTCCAAAAAGAACGAGTTGCGCGCTGTTGTACTTTCTCTATTACTGCCTCTGCATTGTATCCATATACCGGCATTATCAATGAAATAATGTATTTCAAGACGGCTAAGGGAAATCATCATCTCTCCTTTTCTACCGCAAAGTGAGATGATGACCAGTATTTTCTTATCTGCATGCTGTGTCCTCATAACATTCAAGTAAAAAACGTTCTTTGCTTAGCACTTGAATTTAACGAGCTTTAGGATTATATTTGAGGCATTACTATTATGCAAAGAAGAGTTTTCTGCTTCTAAGTTTACATTTAAGTATAAAGTTATAATGTTGGGAGGTCCCAACTTGTCAGCAACAGTAGTAGTGACTGCTATGAACTGGAAATTACACAGACTCTTAAGAAGGGCTTAACTCCCTTTTTATTTCACTTTAGAACTCACAGTTGCGTTCACTTGACGCTCACAAACTACGCCGACTCGGCGGTGTAACAAAAATAGAAAAGTACAACTAAAAATAAATAACAGGATGAATAAATAACGAGGTCACTACCTACGAGGCTCTATAATCTTGACTAACTTAACCGCGTTCTAAGATACAGATGAGATTCAGCAAACTTTCTGATTAAGAATTTGAAAGATTCAACGAACTGTCGAAATAGGCACACAGGCCGAAACGCGCGGTTCTTAAACTTTCTACCAAGCAACCTTCACGCTCGTGATTCAAGAAGCATACCTACAATCTCGCTTCCCTTCTATTTAAACTCAAATTACTTCTGCTAAAATTTGAATACTCTGCGCGTTCTACCACGATTTACATACTCTGGCATTGGCAATTCTAGGGGAAAGTAAAGGCTTGATAGGAAAGATGGCTTAAAATAAATGTTAGTTAAAATAAATATAAACGCTACTAAGTTGTTTAGTTTTGTTAAAAATTGTCTATTTAAAATTGATTTATTTTAAAGATTTTTATTTATTTTGGGGGAGGGAGAGTTTCTTTAAAATTCCGCATGATAATGAACTAAACTTGTAATATTAAATGAAGCGTCTTTTTATAGAAATCTGAAACTTAGCTGGAAATGAAAAAGAATTAATTCAACCGATATTTTGATTCTCATCATGCTCTGAAAACGAAAATTACTTAGAAATGATAAATGTTTTGAGCATATGCAGTAAATATAAAGTTAAATATATGAAAAATATTCAAACTACATATTACAAAACTAGTTTATGGTGATAAAGAAATAGTTTATGGTGATAAAGAAATAGTTTATGGTGATAAAGAAAAGCTTTCTTTTGTCACGGTCTGATGTAAGTAATGAATTTAACTTCAGCGTGTTGCTAGGAAGTACTTTGAAGCATGAAAAATTTCGCTTATATCAAGACATAGAATTCAGTTTATATTTGGTTACGGTATTTCTCAATTCTTTTGAGCGAAATCTTGATTCAAATCAGACTAACTCCGTTGTAACTTGTATTGTTTTGAGAATTACAATATTAAGAAAAAGTACTGTTAACAGAAAATATCAATGCATGTTTTAGTTAGCAGTTCGTAAAATTGATATTGTTCGTAAAATTGATAGTGTGAGTTGACTACTAGCCTGAATGGCAGTGTATGGATTTGAATTCTGTGTGAAGATTGGTTATTTGTGTGTTATTTCGCTTTTACACGAGCGTAATATCAGACTACCCCTATTGGTGTACCCTCTACACGTTCTAGCTGATGTATGATTGATCGGTTCCTCTCTTTCCAACAACTACGTAAGAAGTACGTGTTTGGCCATTTAAGGAAAAAATAGAAGAGGACAAAGTTAAGAAAACCTACTTTTCATTCTCTGTATCGCGTCCTATTGTTATGAACTTTATTACCCTTCATTTCTTAAATTATTTCACTTGATGTTGTAGACTTTATATTAATTAATTATTAATTTACTCTTTTCATTTAATTTTCATGATATTTTAATTCATTATTTACTTAATTATTATTAACTTAATATTTTCATCACTGTATATTTTTTAATTTTTCATTTATTCTTTAGATTTACAGCATTTCTGATTTTAGAAGTTAAGCCTTGGAATTAGTATTAGAATAAGTTTAGAGCCTTTCACATGTGAACGATAAAGAACACATCTTAGTAAATTAAGTACACTGAAATATTTTTAAAACGTCATAAAGATACCGTAAAAAACAACAAATATTATTTCGATAGATTAATTATATATATATATATATATATGACTTCATAAAACAAGAACTGTTGATTATACATATAGATAAGATTACGCAAAATTGATAGATTTAAATAAAAGTAGAAAACATGGCCCCTGTTTTAGCATGAATATTTCTTATCGCTTGAAGTGAAAGATATTATAGATTGCAACTAAAATATCATATGAATACCAAATAAAGAAAATATCGATTTCTTTAGTTTAC
The DNA here is from genome assembly GCF_044657685.1 of Stegodyphus dumicola. Classification (NCBI taxonomy): domain Eukaryota; kingdom Metazoa; phylum Arthropoda; class Arachnida; order Araneae; family Eresidae; genus Stegodyphus; species Stegodyphus dumicola. Next base: position 144,929,622 of record NC_140771.1, on the reverse strand, counting down.
TTCAATCAAAAAGAGTGGTCAAAAGATACAAAAAGCCAATGCACAAAAGAAAAAAAAAATCCTCCAAACAGACTGTGTATCGAAAAATACGTAATCAATTACCTGTGGTGTGAAATTGTAATATGTCCTAGGAAATAAGCGAAAAGCTTGATTCAGACAGTATTGAAAAGAGGGTAAGGAAGGGGGAAATGTTTCAAAGGTCATCAATTGCATAAGGTAAATTGTGTTTCTCCTGCAATGAAATTCTGAAAATCTGCCTATTCGCAACCAAAAAAAGAATATGTGGACAATTTAGGAAGACTTTCTAAAATCATAACGAATACCGTCAATAATGATACGAAATTTTTGCAGAGATAGATAGTTTTAGCGAAATTATGTGTGAAATTGTTCTATTTTTCCTGTTTAATGTAACACGAAAATCTAGTGAGGCGATGCTGTGCCAGAAAAATAGTGTGTTTAACACTGAGTAAATGGTTATCTCGCTGATTTGGCGAGATATCACCAATCTGGCAACGGTTTTAATTACTAATGTTTGTCGCCAAATTTGGCGAGAAATCGCAAGAAGTCGCCAAACTTGTCGTCCCTGTGTAACTGTAATGGCTATTGTAATTGAATAACTGTAATTGATCGTCAATGTAGCTGCAACCGTATTCAGGCCTCATATGTCTTCCAGTAATTTTGAGAAACAGAAACTACTAGAAATATCTCGGTGAGAGGCGAAAACTGTATAAGACCAGAAAGCTCATCTATTCTCAGTTGTTAGTTCAGTGGGAATTCGGAGCGCTAAGATATCTCCGGGTTAGCTTCGCTCTTTGAGTGCACTTTGCATTGCACTGTGTTTAAAGTTCCTGATAGTTTGAAATCTAACTACTGATTGTACTCTGCGGTACTGTGACGAGTTGTACTACTGTTTTTGCGGAACGTTTCAGAACTGTGTATTCTTTTGGTAAAATAAATTTTACCATGATCGGACCCGTATGCATTCAATCTATTACGAACCCGTACGCATGCAGTAATCATCATGCTGACCATATCATGCTGACCGGAAATTAATACAGAGTTTTGGTTTGCCAGAATTCAAATGTACACTAAAACTATTGGAAAATCAAAATTTCTGCAACCTTGATAGCATGGTGATTCCTTCCCAGCTCCACTTGATGATCGTTTCATCACTCTTAATCATACTTAAATGATGTCATTTAACAAACTCTATATTATCTATAACCTCTATGAATTTCGAGGGAAATGAAAGCGGTGCAGAAGTCAGATCAAGACGTTTTCGTTTCTGGGTGATTTCAGTGCCACAGGTGGTTTTAAGATGCTCGATTTCCCTACGAACTCATAGCTCAATTGCCAGCAACAAATACCGATTTGCCTTCTCAGTTCACGATAAAAGAAATGGATGAATAAATGAAAAGCTTCCATAAACGAAATGGAGTGTATCAAAGAAAGCAAAATTTATACATATCATGAAAGATAAAATATCATAAATTTGGATTTATAAGCAACGCCACTGTCTCAAGATTGCAAAAAGGACTAAAATTTCCTTTTCGTTGGCAATGTCAAAGTTATATAAAACAACGTTTTCTGCAATGAAAATAATGAAATCTAAGTAAAGAAACAGATTGTATGGATTTGGATTCACAGCTTCTCTGCAAATCAAACCTCTTATCAAACTCTATAGAGCATTCCAAGTGTAGAACTTGCATTAATTACAAAGAATGTTATTATTTTTATTATTATTATTATTATTAATTAAAACCAATTCTAAATATTATAGTTGTTAAATAATCTTTATCGACAACGGTTGGGTTGTTTGATATTCGTTTGTAACGCAATATGAAATGTTCTTTCATAAAAGCCTTTAGGACAAAAAAAAAAAAAAAAAAGCTAAAAGAAAGCTCAATTTTTATTTTATAGCTTCAAAAGTACTGCAGAGTTTGTTCTGTGCTAATTGCAGCAGATTCTGTTTTTTGTACTGTACATTCATCAGATGCCTTCTGCATAAAATTATATGTTATATTATGGCTGACAGTACATGCAGAAACTTCTTGATTGCTTTAATTTTAATTACTTCATTTAATATGTTACATTTCACGTACTTAATGTGTTCTGTTTTTTTTAACTGCTAGTGAGATTACCGTAACGTTTATCTACCTTCGGCGTTCACATAATTCGTTCGTAACGACATTTAAAATGACATCAAAAATGATGTCAGTTTGAATGTTGTTTTGATTGTTGAAATTTTGCCTTTACATTTTTAAGTATAAATTAAAATTATTTCTGTGGATGAAATTTATTTAAGTTGATAATCTGTATTTAATTAGTTAATAATTTGTATTTAAAAGCATCAGATGAGCTTGGATTTTCTTCTTAGCATTATTCTGAGCTGTGCTGCATGAGCATTATTTCGTATAAATTTTTTATTTAAGTAAATCATTTCAAAATTCCAGTTTGGATGCATGTTGAAACAGTTTTTCAATTATTCTATCATATTTGTGTTACAGTTTATTACTATTGTACACAAATGTAAGAAAGTAAACCATGTCGTCAATTTGTCGAAATATGAATGCTGAAAACTTTTAAATCATTTTTCTCAAACACTTTGCTTTTAAAAGCTTCTCCGTTTAATAGAAATAAATCTAAATTTCTTCTTATGCATAAACAAGATTTACTACACACATTGTTCGTTCTATTTTAAGCAAATTTACTGTATTTTTTTTTCGGGAAAAAATTAAAAATATTTGCCTTAAAGCAAAGTTTAATTTTAAAAAAATGGAATTTTTCTTTAAAAATGATTATAATTTTTTAATGTTTTTGTAGATTTTGAAGTTAATGTGACAGGAATATATTTCTGTGCACAAAAGTTTAAAAAAATGGAAATTAATCAGTTGGTTCAAAAATTACATAAAAAGTTATATAGGTTGGAAATTTAAATTTCTAAAAAAAAGATACAAAATACTGAAGAACTTTTCATATGTAATAAGATTTTTACTGAAACATAAATTATAAAACATCTATCGTTCATTACAAAATACTCATCAATATAAAAATTCAAATTGTGTGCTCTAGACTTGAGTTCTATTAAAAGTTTCATCCACAACCTATGGCAATTAAGCATATGCTTTACCGCAACTGCATTTTCCCTCCAATTCCTTTTAGTTTACGAAAACGGTTTTTTAATATTAGCAATTTACATTTTGTTAACTTCAAATGATTATTTGAAGCTGAGTAGTTTTAATACTTTTTGTTAGTCGATACTGAAGAATATACGTTTGTTTTCTTTCATAAAAGATTTCTCATACAGTAAAATACTACACCTGCAGTTATGAATATGTATGATAACGATGACAAATTTTTCAAGTGTTTATCAAAGCATGTAGTTGCTAAATAAAATGGTATATTGTATAAGGTATTTCTACCGCATTCCTAGCATGCCTTCGTGGTGTAGTGGTCAGCACACTTAGCCGTTATTTCAGAAGTCCGTGGTTCGATTCCCGGCAAAAGCGATTGCTAATTTTTCATCTTTCCTCCTTCCAAAAATACATAATGTCTCTACAGTGGCGCCCTAATTAAAAGGGTAGTGGATGATGATTCTCCCCACCCAGGATTTGGCGATTGGGTCCCCTAAAAGCCTCAGTCGCTCTTTAAGAAAGGGAGTATATAAGATATTTCTCCCGCCTTCCTAGCATGCCTTCGTGGTGTAATGGTCAGCACACTGAGCCGGTATTTCAAAGGTCCGTGGTTCGATTCCCGGCGAAGGCGATTGCTAATTTTTCATCTTTCCTCCTTCCAAAAATACCTAATGTCTCTACAATAGTAGTTGCCTGAATTTGGACTGTGCAGTCTGGCTTCTAAATTCTGCTGTTAGGTGCTAACCTTTAAAAAATTTCGAAACTCTCAGGTGTTCATATTATGAGATGATCATCCAAGGAACCACACAGTATTAATTTCCAGAGTTAGAAAATATATAATTAATAAGTTAGTAAGTTATAAGCAAAGAATAAGATACTTGGCTTTATGTAAAATGCATTTTTTAAAATGCTAATTACAAACTAAATTCGAAAAGCGGAATCTGAGTTTTGATAAGGTCTGTAATTTGAAGGGGGTTTCTGCTAAGAAAGTGCAACGCCCTAAACGTGTTTACATCAGGAAAAAATTGTTCGCAAATATACAAGAAGATAAAGGAGTAGAAAAGGAGGTAAGAAATACTAATCTAACTGTAATAAGTAAATTTTAATAAAAACTTAGTACATGAAAAAATTAAATACTTACTTCAAGATAAAATAGAAAAGCAAATTAGTGCACTGATAAAAATTTTAAACGAGTTACACAAATTAAATATCGGCAAAAAAAATATTTGAATTCTTGTACCTTTTTACTGAAATTACGCAGAACATCACAAGCTTTCCGATATTTTCTTCCCACTGGCAAAAGGTTAAACAGCGGCCCGTATCGTGTCCATGGTTTCAAGATCCGAAGCATCGAAATTGTTTTAATTCTGCAGAAATATGGGAAACAAATTATTCCTTATAAAACATTTCATTAAGAAATATAACATTACTTTCAAATTTAAATAGATAAATCTGTTTCTTCTATAAATAAACTAAAAACTTTCTTTCAGGGCTTTCTGCTTTCGGCGATATGTCATGGAAAAAGCTATGGGCATTACGTTTTTTCGCCTTTTTAAATTCAAATTAGCATTAAATACTTTGCTTACAGTCGAAAACGAGCATTTTAATGGCTATGCAACTGTCTTCGCAGATTTTCCTAGAAACTGGGCATTTTAATGGTTATGCAACTGTCTTCGCAGATTTTCCTTTAACATTGTATTTCTTACTTTTGCAACATTCGAAATTTTAAGATTCAAATCAGCATTGATTACTTTTCTTACAGTCGAAACCGAGCATTTTAATGGTTATGCAACTGCCTTTGCAGATTTTCCTTTAGTTTCCTACCTTTGCAACATTCGAAATAATCGAAAGTTTCCTACCTTTGCAACATTCGAAATAGTTCATTTTTCCTTTGTGTATTTCGAACAATTTTTGCCTTGAAGCCAAACTTTGACTTTTTTTCACTTCCATCCATTGCTTCTTTAAAAGCGCCATTTTACATGAAAGCAAAAATTTCAAGTAGCAGACGATAATTTTCACTTTCACAAATATAGTTGCAATTAAAATATTTTTCCGAGCAGGCAATTTTTATAACAAAGAAAAATCGTCTAAAATGTATGCGAACAGCATCTGTAAAGCTTTATTTTTCAGAAATATTTATAACATTTGTGAGAATTATGTTAATTTTATTAACAGTTATCAGGACTTTGGTTCCTCTTTACTTGCTTTGGAAACATGAACTGTCCTGACTCGGAACAGGGAGCTTACTCAAGCTATGTTCAATAAATTGTGAAGTAGACAATACACACAGGAAGGGTATACAAAACCCTTTATTTTTCTATCTTTACAGCGATTTCCGGAACTTCGGAATACAGAGACCAACCACTTGTGGTCTGAACGTAAGAATATAAAAATGCTAACTAAAACCCTAACTAAAACTAACTTTGGATTAATATACAAGTGCCTAACTTCAAGATTGGCCGTTATTTAACAAAATCCGTATGTAGTAGAGAGAGCTGCTAAAACTACGATACGTTTAAAATTATCAAGAGGACAAAACCTCTGGCCTTAAAGGCAACCAGCAACCGAGTAAAACTACTAAGGCAAGCGGCCTGCTTCTAATAACTCCTTCCTCTCTCTTGCTTGGCAAAAAGCCACAACTTAAGTACTTGGCGTTCCCAAGACAAATTTGCATAAATAAGTTAAAGCTTTTAATTCTGGCCGGAAGTAGAAATTAAGAAGTGATAGTAAAGATTTAAAATAAAATAAACGTTAGTAAAACTTAGGATCCTTACACAGTTAAATTTTAAGTTCCTTTCCTGTCAAATTCTTAACTTCAAATTACTACTTCCGGCCAGAACGTAGTTTTATAATCACGTCTGAATACTCAGTGAGGAGGAGCGGTTTTAAAACCGGGAAGTTCTTCGGTTTGGGAGAGAGAGGTACCAGATTTCTAGATAGCACGCGTCCGCCTTTTTAGGCTACTCTCTCTCTTAAGCTATTATTTCGCCCGGCCGTACTTTAGACCCTTAACAGCTTCGCAGGATATTAAACGTTAAGGAGCCAACTCTGTTAGAATTTTGATAGCTTCGGCTATATCTCTTTTTAGTTTAAAATTAGTTTTAGTTTATTTCTTAGTCTCTTAAGTTCAAGCCCGAGTGTCGGCTTTTATTGTACACTCCAAGACGGAGTACCGTTATATTTTATTGGAATAATAAAGGGTTAGTTACCCTTCCATCTTGTTGTTTCTTATCACACGAACTTACGCGATTATTCGCTAACTAGTTCTTAGAATTCTTCACGTTAACGGTAACATAGCATTTACGAAGTGAGGAACCCTACACATTGATCAAACAGATTTCAATTGCGCAGTAGTCACTGAATCATTTACATTCAAAGTTTTAATATCGCTCATAAAGTTAGAAAAAGCAACGCAAAGAGTAACCGTCAAGTTATATTCCAGGTGCGGCCAAACTTCCCGTCAGTAACAGCCGAATGTTGGAATTCAGGAAAGTTCAAGAGCAGCGGCTAAATTTTCCAAATACCACAAATCGATATCTACAGCGTTTTAAGAGTAGTGAAACAGGTTTCAAAAAGGAAAAAGGCTACTGATAACTGTTAAAAAATGAAATAAGTTAATGAATTTCTAGGCATTGAGTCGCTTAAGTTTACAAAATTTCATACGTATGTTTAATTTGTATAAGAGCCACATCACTCGCCTGAGGAAGTCTCGCTATGGCCACTCCTGTTATATGCTAAAGTTTTTGGTGAAACAAGCTACTATTACAAACAAACAACTTGTTGCAATCAAGGTATTTAACAAATGTCATTATGACTAAGTCAAAGGATATAAAACCAAAAATCTGGATGGCGAGCAATTTGGTAAGCAACAAAAATAAAATAATAAATAAATAAAAAAGAACTAATAATAAAAAAGTTAAAATTTTCTGATTTTATTTTACGCACAAACGGGCGTTTTTTAACGTTATTCTTCGCACTTAAACCACATAAAACTGAATTTAACAGCAATATCAGAAAACAGCATATATTTAGGATTTCTGATTGACAGTCTCGCGGGCTGGAGATAAAGGGTTAATGTTTCCATACAGTAATGCCATTATTTGCTTTGAAATCATTAAGTTTGTTGATCGAAATTCATTAAAGTTTTAAAGAACATGAAATAGATAATAAAACAAATCCAAAATTTAAAAGTCGGGCTTCCAGGTGCCCATGCTCGGATGGAGGATTACGTTATTAAGAAATTAATGTATCTAGGTAGCGTCAGTTTTTCACAGTGCGAAGAACATACGTACGTTCATACAGATTCTTCATTATTTAATTTCTTTAAATATAATACAGGATGATAATATTTGGTAGGAAAAATTTAAAAAGTGATATGCCGTTTTCAGTAAACGGACCCAAAATACCGTTGCGAGACTAATAGCCCTTTTGGGCTTACTCTCCTTTGGGTAAAAAATAAATAAATAAATAAATAAATAAATAAAAAGCAACAACAAAAATTGCGTTAGATAGAAAATTTAATTTTTGTTCCCCTCCAGCCCAAAGAGCCAATTTGCTCAGAAGGGCTATGTTGATTACGTTTTTGCACTTTGCGTTGGTTCACTGTAAACGACGTTTCACTCTGCTCTGTATCATATTTAAAGAAATTAAATAACGAAGAATCTGGATGAATGTATGTACGTTTCTAGCACTGTGAAAAAACAATGGTATCTATAGACATCAAATTATGAATAATATAGTCCTCCATTCGAATATGAGCATCTGCAAGCCCCAATTTAGAATTTGTTTTATTAATTTCATATTTTGTAAAACTTAACGAATTTTTGATTAACATTTTTTGTTTAACGAATTTTTGATTAACGAACTCAAAAACTTCAAAACAAACAACACTGTAAAAAAAAAAAAAAAAAAAAAAAAAAAAAAAAAAAAAAAAACTCCAGCGCGTGTGACTGAGCATCAGGAAAATCTAAAGATATACTCTTTTTAAGTTATTTTGTGACACTGCTGTTGAATTGAATTTTATGGTTTAAGTGCGAAGAACATGATATTTAATAAGTAAAGGTAACACACAAACGTTAAAAATCGTCTCTTTGGGTGTAAAATAAAATCTGAAAGCTTTCAGGTAGATTTTTTTATTTATTATTTTTTCAATGCTTTGTCAATTCTGTACAGCGCATTTATACTACTCAAAGACTTCATTGACAAAGTTAACATAATTGTTTTCGCTTGCTGATAAGCTTAATAAATCACAAATCTTTGATTTTGTAATTACCAACTCTTTAATATTTTATTAACAGACTCGTACAATCAATACGTTAGTAGCAATCACATATTTAGTATAAAATATCGATGCATTTTGAAGAAAATTTCTTTGGTGTATGGGATCGAATATGTGAAAGATGCACAGAGCCGCGTTGAACCATTATTAGTAAATATCTATGAAAAAATAAACACCTTTTAACTTCTCTCAGCGGTATAGTAATTAGCAATGCTTTGCTGCTGTATCTTAGGGCTCAGAGAGAACTTTGGAAAAGGCTTGGATATTTGTAAATGCATAGTGTCCGCACGGCTTGGGGGCTCTTAAAATACTGGCCAGTCGCATGGTTTGGTTAGTGGTAAAAGGCTGGAGGACTCTCGGATACGTCCCCCTCCCCCTGTATATTCTGAAGAATCAGGATAGTGTTTCTCCCTTCTCGCGGGTGTAAAATTAATCGCACCATGTTTTCTGTCTGAGCAACGCTCTCAGACCAAGAGCGAGCATTCCTAGTAAATGCATTAAGTTGAAAGTGTTCAACCAGTTACAAAAAATAACAACTACCCTATTTACCAAAACGACATATACAACGTTCTCTAAAATTTTATTTCTTACTACCTGTTCTCTTAACTATTCTAAATGCAATTAGTGTGACGACTTCTCACATACGCACGATCTTGTACAAAAAGATTTTATTTTGTTAAAGTGGTCCCCGAACTTATCGCCAAAACTAGAGAGAGCTTAATAATAATGATAAATTTTCAAATGTCTCCACAGATTTGTAGGGCGAACAAGGGAGTACGCCAAAAATATCAAATAACAATGAGCGAACTTAAATTATCAAATACATTGGGTAACTGGAAATGTTTAAATATTGTAATAGTATAGTGTGTAAGGCGTATTCTAAGAAAAATTGAATAAACCGTATAACCATAATATGAAGTTCCAGAATGCTGATGCTATTTTGCTTCAGACAGGAAACGCACTCGGGCTACATTAATAATTAGTTTGACATGAACTCTAGTATGATGAAAATCTATATCTGAAATATAATTGCTACTAAAATATTTTGAAATGCGTTCTAGTGCCTCTGTATTTAACGAAAGAGAAGCTGTACTACTGCAAGAAATAAATAAAGAAATCCCATGTCTTTCCTTAAATAAAGTCCTTCATTTTATAAAAAAAAAGATTAAAACAATTAGGTTCTATTTTAAGAATATTACTGATTCGTTTTAAGAAAATCAAACTGTTTCACACAGTCAAATTATGAAATTATAGATCTAGTCTTCCTAGCTAATATGTAACTGTATCCAGATCTACTTAAAAGTCTCGACTTCTCGCAAAGATTCGAAGAGTAATACAACAGGGGAAGAGAGTAAAAGACTTTTTATTAACACAATAGCTTACGAATTTACGCACTAACACAGTCACCAACTTATGGTGAGTAACTTAAAAGATAATGTAGCAGCTAAATTCAAAGGTAAGTAAGTAAGTAGTAAATTAAAAGGTAAGCTATGTGAGACTGCACAATTCGATTTAACCTAGCTGGTTGACTCCGAAACTTACACTGGCGAGATAATAATTTCGGCGACAAGCTTGCGAAGTTGAGATTTAAAGTTCAACAGCTGGTAGAATTAACAACGTGGGTTCTCAATAGCGAAAACCACGCTTTAACTAAACTATTCGTTACTTCAATTTAAATACACTTTCTTTCACCCTAACTAATTTATGTATTGGCGAGGAAAATATGAAAAGACAGAAAATGCTGATTAATTAAAATAACTATTAGTAAAACGAATAGAGCCTTACAAACAGATTTACCAATGGAAAAAATCTAACAGGCAAATTTCACTGTATGAGCAGTGAGTGTTATTGAAATAACTAAAGAAATTTTACAATATAATGTTCCGTTTGTTTCTTCGTTTAAATTACAGGGTCTTAAATTGAATGAAACTAACTAAAAAGTGAAATTAATCACATGCCAATTTTGAGTATGGCGTAGATTTAAGTTAAGATTTCAAAAGAAATCCTCTTCATCAGAAGCAAGGAAATCTGTAAGACTGACTGAATGCAATCTTACAGATATCGTAGCTGCTGATGAAGAGAGACTTGTAGCTGTCTGTTCCTGAAATTGATTGAGATATTGACTTAAATCTACTCCCAAATCAGGGTTTGTTGTGTCACTATTTTTATGTTTCACTTGGCATGTTTCTCCTCCGCTTTTAACTTAAAAGTCCTTCAGACTTTACCAGACTTCAAAGCAAATTATCGCTCTCTCTATAAAAATTTCTATGAAGGTTTTAAATAAACTTCTTTATTAAAGCTTGACCTCAACAGAACCACAACTTGTGCGTACAATGAAGCTCCTCCACTTGCGGTTATTTCATAACAAAAAAATTAATTTACAATTTAAAATAAAATCGGAGCGTGGGAAGAAACTATTTTGCCTAATTTAGCCTTTTTTTCAAAACGTGTAGCGTTGAGATATATAAATTAGGCTGGCAAAATGGCTAATGTTACAATACTACTTAACACAGATGGACGAGTGAAAAATACAAGACTGGAGCAGCTTCCCAAAAGCTGCTGTTGTTGATTGATAAATAATTTGAACATGTATTTTCCAGAGGATTATAAAAAAGAAAATCGTATTAGAAATCCATTTTGTTCAAATGTACCGGGAATTTTATCTCGTGAAGAAAACATTCAGTTGACAGAAATTTCCTGTGATTGAATTGTAACTGAAGATTTCAAAAATAACACACTTCGATGAATCGAGAAAAAGAATTTAAAGGCATTTCAAATAAAGCTATAAACATTTCTCTTGCCTTTTTGCACAACCTTTTTGTGTGAACAGGGATTTTCTTCTATGTTATATTTGGAAAATAAATAGAGAACAATATTAAAAGTGGATGCTAATTTATCGTTAAAACTAAGTGAAATAAGTCCAGACATAAAGAATTTTATCTCTCTTAAAAAGGCCCAAATTTCACACTAAATTTTAGAATTAAAGTATTATAACTTAAATTTTGATAATTAAAATGCGAAACCAATTTTTAATCTAATACTTTTTTATGTACGTATATTTAATACAAACACGCAATAAGTTGTGTAAATGGCAATATATATATATATATATATATATATATATATATATATATATTATATTTCTATTCAGAAATTGGAAAATAATCATTGTAAAATGTAGTGATGGTACTAAAATTCTTCAGCTTTTGTTTCGATGGTGAGAGTTAGTTAAAAGGTTGAGAACCGTTGTTCTATAGTATATGTAAGAGGCGAAAGTAGCTTTATAAGATAATTTGTGCTTATAAATTATGTTTTTTGCAATAAGTTATTGTTGCGCTCTACGGATTCTTGCATTTGGAGTAATCGATGATAACACTTGATGAAGAATCAAAACATAATTTATTCGCCAATATTACATAAAACAATTCCAAAGACACGTTTACAGTCGTCGAAAAACATGCTGAAACAATCAGCAACACAGTCTTCAGGCTATCAGGACAAAGTCAGCTTCACGATGAAGCACTAAAGTACAGCTCCCGACTGGCTCGATCGCTTTCAAACTAATCTCTGAACTCAAGACACTCTACACTACTGAATTCAAGATACTTCACTATACACTACTTTCTCCGCGTACATGCGGGGTATATATAGCTTTAAGTTACCTTCGAGAATGCGTTTTAGAATGTTCTCGCTCCGTCTATGCCATATCGCCAATTTTGTGGCCAAATGGGCTCTTTCACGCCAAATCTGGCAAATCTGGCTTTCTGGCAACCCTCACCCTGCTTTGCTGAGAAGCTATCTTACCGTCGCTGGGCATTTCGCAACAATTTATTTTCTGCATTTTAATATATTATTATTATTTGAGGACACAGAGTCTAAAAACTGTTTAAAGCCTTTTGTTGTGCATTAGTCTTTTAAATCAATATGTAATTTTATTAATATAATGTTATTAATTAATCGATGCATCGAACTTCTGCTTCAGTATTTTTATTTAATAGACTCCAAACGCATTAAACATGATAAATCCATTAAGCAGACAAGTAACTGTCATTACGGATAATCGTCTGCTTAAAGGCATTCGTCCTTCCCAGAAGACTGGAATTATCTGTAATGAGGATGGTCGTCTTATGGGCAGTTCAAAGCATATCTACATAATAAGAGTTAATTACAAGCAAGAATGCGGTTTATAAGACATTCGTCAAATTACCAACTTTAGAACTAACCCTCTGAATAATCAACGTATAGTAATTTTTACAAACATTTCTTTTTGTCTGACATGACATTCATTAACGCTTATTTGACTGCAAAGATGAGGAACAGATACTAAAGCATTGATCATCTGTCATGTAGCAATAAGTGTTTATTGGTATTCAAGTTTCTTAAATAAATTAATTCTGTTTTTTATATTAACTCTCAAGAAAAAGTGAAAGAAGAATTAAAATCAATCCTGAATGGAATTTTGTTTTCAAGTTAGCACGATGATGGATTTCCCTTTCGCTTTCCATGTTTCCTATAGCAACCCGTGCGTGGAATTTTTTTAATTCATGAGGTAGATAAAAATTATGAGGCTTTCACAAGTTATTCTTCATTATAAACTGCACTTGAGTTATTTTAAGCTCTTATAACGCATACTTATTTAAGACGCTTTAACTAAAATTCACTTAAAGAAATAATTTGACACTTGAAACTAATTGATTGCCTAATATTTATTTTTAATGAAAAGCGCTTTAAACTTTTTATTGCCAGTTTTATGCAGCAATATATTTTGAAGCATTTTGCTGTCTAGAATTTGTGCTTATAGAAGAAATTAATCCTATATCTGTATCAAATTCAGATAGTTCTGAGAAAAATTTCTTAAATGAGTATCTCTTATTTTAAAAACATTAATTTCTTATCGTGTCTAATGTTTTTCAGGTGCGTTAAGTATTCTATAGTGATTTTTAAAATCAGACAGGTGTTATGAAAAGCATTTAGTATAAAATTGCTAGACATTATTATTTAAAGCAAAGCACGCAGCGTTTCGAAGTTTATAAAGATGTTTGTTTTTTACCATAGCATACAATATCCGAGTCAATTATAAATCACCTGCAAGATTTCAAAATTATTAGATATATCTACCTCCGTATTTTTATCTTTTGAAACACTTGGATCCAAATTATCAATATATTCCCTCAACCACTTGAAAGACGTGACACTCATTTGCATAACTTCAAATGCTTGGATCTAGTGAAATGCAGGATATTTTTAGTAAGATATTGAAGAGTAATAATCATATGTATGATTCTTATAATTGCTGTGTAGGGGGGATTATTTTAATTTCTAATAGATTTTATTTTGGAACAAGCCTTTCCTTCTTGTTTCCCACCTACGATTCCCTACCAGAATGAGTTTTCAGGAATTGTGTTTTATGTAAATGATGTAAAAACCGGTATTTAAGTCTCAGTCACTTCACTAGGAGAGCTTATGAGAGCCTGGTAGAGCGTTAGGAGAGAGTGTTCTGCCTTCTGGGCCACGTTGTTGTTAAAAATCTGATATTATTACGCTTCTCCGTATTGTTACGTGCCTGCTAGTAATCACCGATTATCTTTAACAAGGGCCAAATCTGTTAATTATTTCGGCGCAGCTTTGGCTGGTTTTAGTTTAGTTAGTATTAAATTAATTTCTTGTTTTCTATATTAAGCCCAAGTGGAGGTTTACTGTAAGCCCGAGAAGAGGCCATCTATTATTCCTTTTGAGTTAGGATTAAAAGGTCAAATAAACCCTTCTTTGGGTTTATCACTACGTACGAGAACTCTGCGATAATTAGCTACACAGCTGTTAAGTATTTCAAGGACTACTAACTTGGTTACGATATTACAGCTTTATTACTTTTTTTTTTCAAAAAACGACTTATTATGGACTCTTTTTAACGTTTCCACAACAAAATAAATCATAAAAAATGCAAATCAGTTTTAGTGAGACAAAAATTTATATTTTACAACTGCATTCTCGATTTATGATTTACTCACACATCATTTACTTACACACAAAATTCTCTTTTAAATACAATTTGCTTATCCTGAAAGTAAGCCACTTATTTTCAAAATTAACTAATTGAGGGACAAAAAACAAGTTAAAGAATTTAATGAATAACCAGAAAGGATAGCATACTCTTCACTAACTCTCACGAAAGCTTTAATGTCGCAATCATCCTCTCTGATGTTCATCCTGATTCCCATTGCTGTTTCTAAAGTAGGAAAACGAAACGCTTAAAGAATGCTACAGGATATTCGCAGCATATATTTGTAATAATTTGATATTTTACAGCCTATATATATATATAATTGTTCATATCTAGAATTAACAGATTAGAAATTATGAAATTAAGGTTATTAATTATTAAAGTCACGTAGTATGCAGAGATATTAAAAATCCAAGAGATAATTAAAACAAAATCAATTAAAAGTGGAAAACTTACAAACAGGATTACTTACTTTATTATATTGTTAGCCAAAAGAAGTTATTAGACTCGAAATGGAATTTTGTATTCTTTCAGTATAAATGGCGTATCATTTATCAAATTGTTGCCACCAAATATTATCGCACTGTATAATTTTTACCCAAATTAAATTATGAAGAATCTGCATGTATGTTCCTCGCATTGTGAGGAAAGGATGGTATCTAGAGCCATTAAATTTTGAATAAAGTAGTCCTCCACCTTAACATGTGCATCTTTCAGCCCGTACTTTGAAATTCGAATTTGTTTTATTATTTATTTCATGTCTTACAAAATTTTAACGAACCTTTCATTAACAAACTCAATGATTTGAAAGCGAGTAGTACCAACAACACCGTTCGAAATAAAACATTTCTATCTCCAGCGTGCGAGACAGTTGCCATATTCAAAAATAGAAGATATGGGTCTTTGATTTAGTAAAGCCTAAAATACTTTCAAATTTAATCTGTACGGTTATTGAGTAATTAACTAAATGATTTAAAAGCAATAAACGCAGTTCTTAAGAATATTTTTTCTACTTTTTAATAAGATTGACTAAAATTAAAATGTAATAAAACAAAGAAATATCTAATTAGAAGCATATATTTTTTATGAAACTATACTAGCTGGTCTCATTAAAATCATTATATAATTTTTGATTTTATAACTATTAGCGGCTAGTTTTAAAGAACTAATATAATGAATAAAAAGAATATGATGGGCATCCTCTAGCACTCTATCGAGAATTCTGAAAATATGGTGTTATGCATCTCTTAAAAATTTCACGATTTGGTTGTTGAACTGCATGTAAGTGTGAAGGAAACGATGCTCAGTTATAAAGCTAACAAGATAAAAACATGGGTTAGCAGGATTTAGTGTAAGAGCGGACTGTTAGACTGTCAGCTTAGCGAGAACATAAAAAAACCTTAAAAAAACCCTTCAGGCAACCGATAAATTTGAAACCTTTCAGATTTTTTAAAATTATTTTGCTGTTGTTTCAGATTTCGTTTTGATTTTAAGTATTATTTTACAAATAAAACTTTTGTAATTTTAATGGAGGGAGGAGTAAAGGCAAAAAAATTCATAAAAAATGCCTCTATGTTATGAATCATTTAGTATTAATATCATTTATGTAAGACATTTATGTAATTATAGCAAATTAAATATAAAACTGTTTATTTATAAACACGATATTTATTTTCTATGAAGGTATTAAGTTTAAATTTCATAAAGAATACTTACGGCATATGATATATAATGACGTCACTGTCAGCAAAGGCATCATGTCCACCCATGGATAGTCAACTAATTTCTTCATTTTCTCAACAAGAACTTCAGCCTGTTCATTAAATGCTGATATATAATTTTGTAAAATTCTCGTATGGAAAGCCGGGTTGAGTAAGACACGTCTTCTACGCCATTTCTCACCTTCGCTGAAATATAAAAATCTATTTCCTTAAAATATTTTGAAAATGTCATATTAAAACTATCTAAAGATCTGATTTTTCTACCGATATGTAAAGAAAACAGACAAAAGAATGCACCCCACTCAAGGAAATCATTCTTGCATGTTTTCAAAAACAACAAAATATGTTTACTTCTCCAAAAGGTTACAGGGATGCTTTCAGCTTATTCCTTAACCCGACAAGTATAGTGAAATCTAGTTTCATGAAAATATTTCGTTCCTGAAGGTCGTTCGTTATACGACATATTCGTAAATAGAAACAATTTTTCATAAGTCGAATAATGTAAAATGGATTAATTCATTCTTAGCCCACTGGTGATTTTTTATTTTAACTTTACAGCAGTATTTTGTGCCCAAGTTTCAAAACTCGAAACCAATGTAAATCATTAAGCTTAAAGCATGCAGTATAAACACAGTATTAAACAAAACGCCGCCAAACCGGGATAACGGTTAGTGACTCTGACTGCCGTAACGAAAAGCCCGGTCTCTAATCCAGGAGAAGGCAATGTTTGCAAATGTGTAGTGTCTGTGCAGCAAGGGGACACTCTAATTATGCCGTGAGCTGATTTTCCGAGGTTAGTGATAGGGAAAGAGGGGTGGAAAACCCTTAGACCTCCCGTGCTCTCTCTCAAAATTGGGGGTGAAACTGAGCTAAAATCAGGTTGTCAACTATATGGTGTTCAAGGCTCTGCTAACGATAAACGCATTTGTCTCTTTGCCATGATGAGTGTCGTCGACTTGAGCTCGCCATTTGTCAGACGAGTGAGACTGGTAACAAAAAATATTAAACAAACAAAATAAAGGAAATTTTGTTTACCGTATATGTACAAAAGAATATAACCGGCAAAAGTGGAAAAGAATGATGAAGATGTCACTGTTTGAATGAGGTGCACTTTTTCATAAAGGTATCAGGTAATTATCTTTAGGAAATAGCTTTTTTTGCTTTTTCTTTGTCTCTAAGCTCCTTTCGACGCTCTTAAGAGGCTCTGTTTTACTTATAACAGACAGAATAACACATATAGCAAATATATTTTAATTAATATAACAAAAATATATATATATAATATGTTAATATATATAGTTTAGATACAATGTGTTGTATATAATAACACATGTTATATTTGTAATATAACAAAATTTTCGAAGTCTTTGCCCGTTCAAAGGCAATAGTCTATGCCTACAAATAAATCTTGCCATATTGCCTAGTCTGAATTCATGACCCTGTATGTCAAATGCTATCAGGTTTCTGTAAAGTACTAATTAAGTTATGCTAAGTTACTTACTCCTAAGTGTCTCTAAGTATTGATTAAGTTATGTTAAGTTACAGTACCTGGTGGTGTATTTAATTATGGCAAAGCACACTAGGGCTATCTGCCTAAGGGGAGGGATGCCTTCGTGGAGGACTTTCTAAGGGAAACTGGCTCGTATACACGTTACACATGAGGAAAACCACGAAAACACCCATGCAGCCAACCAGTTCGAGGGATTCGAACCTCGGACCGAACTACCAGTGTTCAGCGACTTTACCGCTCGGCCGCTGGTGGGCCTAACAGTACCCGGAAACACCTTCTAAAATCCATTGTTGCTGACTTCAATTTCGTAAATTGTTTTGTCACAACTTCAAACGCCTTTCATCATCAGAAATATTTTCTATTCAACTAATTTGTCCGTGAAAAGAATTGTTCATGAAGTAAGGCGTTCGCGATTCGAAGTGTATTACAAAATGCACTTATAAATTCTCTAGCTACTGTACTTTGTTCATGGAGTTTTATTTTAAATGTTTAAAATGCATATGTCAAAGAATTCAGACATCTCGCCCGCAGTACCAACAGCAGAACTCATGGTTGTTTTTGAATGATACTGTATTGTGTCACCGATCAACGACAGTTAGCGAGATTTTGGTCTCCAGAGGAATTTCTAAGCTTCTCATTTCTTATTCGTCAGTTCTGCCAGTGTTGAACAGCTCTATGCTTCTTAAATTTAAAATTGAAGCTGAAAGGAGATCTAATTTTTATGTTGTATAATTGATTCAAATAGTCTCAGCAGAGCTTCAAATTTATCCAAAGTGAATGGAAACTATGTATGAGGAATGAAGTAAGACTATTGATAAAAAAGAAACTCGTTTTATAGGTAGTTATACTCCCAGTATTATTGATATGCAGGTTCTATGTAATTTCTGAAAACTATCGGGTGTGCATATACAGGGGAAAAATTCATTAAAGTTTTGTTTACGAAGGATGTCAAATATGCTTCTTTTTAAGTCTCTGTTTGTAATGAAATTTAATCAGTTGAAGGGGGGGTTTAGAAGTAATTGCCTCCGAAGGGATGAATTAACGAAGAAACTTCAGGTACATCAAACCATATTTCAAGAGCACCAAGTCTAAAAATGTAAACTTACGTAATATTAAGTAAAACAGAAACATTATAGATTTTGAATAAAATTGGATTTCAAGGCAATATGAATTCGTCCTCTACTTCAGGAGCAAAAGACCTTTTGCCTAAATTTGGATTACACAATCTATGCTTAAAGAAAAATGGAGCTGAAATGAAATCTCCGCAACTCTTGAGAATAAAGGAATCCAACATCAGCGTAAAATGGAGATCCAGAAACCAAAATAGCTCGAAAAGGCAAACAAACACCTAATTCTAAATACTTTAAATCCTCAAAATATCGCGGTATGAGTTGCCTTATCTAGCCAAATGTTTTCAGTTTCTATGTCACAGGAACTCTTAATATAGCTCAATTTAAGAGTCTCTTTGGGAATAAAAGATTACTCAAAAACTCATTAATTAAATTGATTGGAGATTATTGGCTCCATCAGAATAGAATGCTCCTTCGAAGAAAGGGGATATTACAACTTTCAGGATGTTCAGAATATTCAACATTTAGTACAAAAGACACAGCCTTAGCAATTCAGTTCACTAGCCATACAGTACGGTCTGGTATCCGTACATCCTGAACTTGAGATCGCTTGAGTTCGGACTTTTAATTAAGTAAAATTACTAGAGAGCTCCAAATCATCTGAGACCTGAAAACAGCTATAATTAATGTTTTTACCATAGAGATGTATCTCAATAGGATATTGAAAATTATGTTGCGGTTGCTCGTTATTGGAGCTCTTATGGGCTGTTTTGAAAACCTAGTATGATAATAATGTCAGTGGGCGCAATGTTTCCTTAACAGAATTCACCAAACAAGACCTATTGTATCTAGAATTGACCGTATAGGTGTCGTCTGTCACAGGCTGTTTTGAGATTTTCTTTTAATTTAGACATCAATCGCAATCTCACGCTACACTTTTTCTTATTTTAAATGGTATCACTTCAGCATCTTGAACACGCTCCAAAGCAATTTTCGCACTACATCTTCTCTTATTTGAAATGCTGTCACTTCGACATCTTGAACTATGCTGTATTTTACTTTCTTTTGGGAGGTAAGACATCATTATTACTTTAAATCCATCAAGCCCGTGTTTCTTTGGATCATCGAAACATCCGCAGAAGCAGGCATTGCGTAAAATAGTTTTGTCTCGTGCCTGAATTTTTTTGCTATGTCAGCGCCCTCTGTTGGAAAACTTTTACCAGCATAGTTGCCCCAAAATGTCCAGAAAAAATATTGTTTGTTTATTAGTAGATAGCTTTACAGTTGATTTGATAAAGCCTAGCCCTTTCGAAAGGACCTCATAATGTAGAACAATGAGGACTCAGAGAAATGCTTCTTTACACTGCGGGGCAACAATTTTGTTACACATTCACTTGCATATTACATATTTTAAATAAATTCATTACACGTTTTAAAGCAAGAATAAAACCTTCATTTAACACCACACCATTTTAAGCGATAAAACAAAGATATTCAAACAACAAAATCAACGAAAGATAAGTCTCGGACCTGGAACATATTGAACACGCCTAATCAACGAAAGATAAAAGAAAATATCGGATTAGGTATTCATGTTCATAAAACATTTACGATAAGATCCGCTTTTTTAATCATTCTTATTATAAATCTATATCCAAAGAATTGTTGAAAACAAACATACCGTGTCAGCAGCCCTTCACGTAATGGTTCGAGGAGAATTTTAAGCTGTAGAGGTTTTTCTTTTCCAACTGGATTTTTCAGTAAACTCTGAGGAATAGAGAATATAATGTATAATTAATAAAAACTTTATGAGGTTTCAGTGCATTTCTGACTAAGTGATTGTACATATTTCAGGCCATTCAAAGTCCTTTTCCAGGAATTCTGAAATACGGGATACTGCTTTTCCTGAATTTCGCATAATTTTTATTCTCTGCTCTTAAAACTTCTACATTTGCTGGGATTAATATAGTGCATTAATTTAAATGTTTATGTAAGTACAATAACCATCGACGAAAGACATTATATTAAGATATCTTAATAAAAAAATTAAAATAAATAAAATTATTGCTTTCAGTTTGACATCAAACAAATTACCGTATAACTTTCAGCTGTTGAAAACAGAAAACGAAAAGTTTTTGTGATCTCCAGAGTAAGCCGCAAGACCAAAAACAAGGGGTGGAGAAACAGAATTTAAACTAGTTCGGAGACCGATGACAAGGGAGTACGTTTACCCCTGACGCAAGAGAAGCCCTCTACAATTAAATACCGTGGTCGTCAAGAATTTGGCTCTGCCGGAAATCTAAATGCTGATAAATAACGTGGCTGATACTGCTTTGTTAGATACCGGGGACCAATGCAGCTTTTTATCAGAAGACACATTCAAGAAAAATTTTAAAAGATATGTGTTTAAGGTGACGGGACACAGAAAATTATCGTCGTTTTGAGTTAGCAATGCCTATGCCTCGCGAAAGTGTGCCTACGAGGCCAAATTAAAAACTAAGAACAGCGAGTTAGTTTCCTCATAGTAAAAAATTTGCTAGTGCCAGTAATATTGGGGATTGATTTTTACGCACGCGAGCTCCAAATTAAATTTTAAGATGCCACATTTCAATTACAGATGGACAAATTACAAGAGGAGGAAATCCAAGCGCCGAAACCTGAACTCAGCTATTTACCAAACAAAGAAGAGGCTAAAATGGAAACTCTGGTAAGAAAATTCTGACAACTATTTGATTCTTAGCCTGGCTAAACTCAAATAGTAAGCCACGAAATAGATACAGGAAACTCCTCCCCTGTAAGAGCTAATTCTTACAAATATGATAAAATTAAGGAGGAAATAATCGAAAATCACATTAAAGAAATGACAGAGAATTAAAATTATAATCCCCACAAGCAGTCCATACGCGATTCCTGTAGTGTTATGGCGTAAGAAAAGTAATCTCCCATCTTCGGACCATAAACCATGGCGATTTGCCATCCGTTATCGTAAGCTCAAAAGTATTACTAAACATCTGATTTACCCTCAGCCAATCATAAAAGAAATCATATGGAAAATAAAATCCAAAAACTATATGGCAATTCTAGATTAAACTTCCGGTTATTTTCAAATCGGCGTAAAACTCGAGGACGAACGGAAAACAGTTTTCACTACTAAATCAGGCGTATATGCCTTTTTAAAGATTCGTTTTGACTCCGGCATAATTTCAAAAGGCCATGGATGTGCTTTCAAGGCCAGTCCTAGGAAAGTGTGTATTCATGTACTTGGACTATATAATTACTACTTGCGAAACAACTGATGAATACATTGAACACTTAAATGAAATATTTTCTCTGTTAAACGAAGCTTGCCTCAAGATAGACGCCTCGAAGTGAAACTTCGCCGCAAAAGAACTTCGCTACCTAATGTATAAAATTTCACAAAAAGCTATT
Organism: Stegodyphus dumicola; assembly: GCF_044657685.1. Lineage (NCBI taxonomy): Eukaryota > Metazoa > Arthropoda > Arachnida > Araneae > Eresidae > Stegodyphus > Stegodyphus dumicola. The sequence goes on along the minus strand of NC_140771.1, from coordinate 144,907,479 downwards.
GAAACAGAGACTTCAAAAATAGAAGCCATTAAAAATTATCCGCCACCAAAGACAGCAAAGAAATTGCCATTGTTTCTCAGCATGTGCTCTTACTATAGATCGTTAATAAAGGACTTGAAAACCTTACTAATTTGAAAAGAAAAAACGCGATTTATGTGGACTGCAAAACACAATACGGCATTCGAACAACTTAAAGAAATAAAAGAAATTGTCACTTATCTTTTATATTTGTAGAAGTCAGACATCCCCTTTCTACGAAATCGTTAAATGTAGGGTGTCATTGTTTTTTGACTCGAATATACATACATCTGGGGCTGTTAGCTGTCATCATTTCCTGGCATTTTACGCTAATAGATTTTGTTTAGGGTTCTCGTTGATTTCCTGTGATGTTTGACGTATTATTTTAATGCTGGCGTGTTTTGGTTTGAAGGTTCCTTTCCGGTACACGGTCTGCACTTTCTGGTCTGCTGTACATCTGTACGTTTTGATCGCTGGTTCTTTTAACTTTCTTTTGTATAGTTTCTTGATCCGACAACGATTTATAAACGTAGATTTCTCCTTAACTGATGTGTCATTTTTCCGACAGTACATGTCTCTTTCTTTATAAAGTTTACTGGGACTTCTTCTTTTCGCCCTCCTTCAACCTAAAGTATATTCCTTACTCGGGTGGCAGCAACATCTCAGAGATTCTTGAGCATTTATTTGAACCTCTGATACATTATTTTCCCTCTTCTTCCCTTTTTCTTTTCAGAATCTATTATTTTTTCTGTTGCTCTTGTGAGATGGACTCCAGTGCTGGACCTTGCCATGCTCTAGCCAGGTGATAGATGGAATAATGATCTTATAAACGGCAGCCCGCTCATAACATTTTCTTTATTTGATATGCAACTATTTTCTTTATTATCTAGATTAAAAAGGGCCTTCAAATTTAATACAAAATTTCCCACATTTCATTTCACTACATATGAAAGTGAATGTTTATTTTTAAAACCGTACTCTCACTTTAAAAATCCAACTCATGCTTGGATTTTCGGCAACAAAAGATTTGTTTCGCACAGGCCGTGTAAAGAATACACATTGATTCATCAACTAATTTCTGACTGTCTTTCAACTTATATAATTTTTCCGACCTTTTTTTCAATTAAAACAATTTTTATCGAGGGTCGTAATTAACTTCCTGACGAGAAATAGCTCAGCTGAAGTTTTGCCCTTTCGTTTCATGTTTGGCGGATCTTGCATAGGTTAGTTCATTAACACAGCTATCCCAGCGCTGGTGGCTGTTTCTTACGTAGTTGAGGATAATTTTAATTACATTTTCATTCGTTCATTCTGCGATATTCCACTTTGGCCATCAAAGTACTATTTTAAATTGTTTTATGTCAAAACATACATACATTTCCTCAAACATTTGACTATGAATCTTTTACTGTGATCTGAGATTATTTTTGCCGGAGCTTAATACGTTAAAGTAAATTTATTTTAAATGAAAAACAGATGTCCTTCTGAAGGGGAATTATTTTTACCAGCTTCGAACAATCACAAACAAGTTTCTATTTTTATTTATTTCACTCAGTGGGTAAGGGCACAACAAATAAATTCTTATGATTTCGTTATGGAATTTTATGTGTTATTTAGGTATTCTGTCGTTCTATAATCAATATTATTATAGTGGTGGTAATCAATATTATTATAGTAGTTCTATAATCAATATTATTATAAGTGGCAAGTGTTCAGGACTTGACAAATTCAACTACAGATCTTTGCAGCTACAGAAAATAAGCAGCTTCCCTTACTCTCAGCACTCTTTTTCTTATTCCAAAATGACCTGATAAAGGCCAATCATGGAAGTTGTGTTAAATTCTTAAAATCGCAGTAGTAGCCTGTCATAATTCATAGTTCTTATTTGTTCCTTTTGTATAGAGCAGAAGGTTATCAATGATTTCATACTAGTTTGTGGTCCTGTCCTTCATTCCCGTCCCGTCATAAAGCTCAAAGTGATCAGGATCTTAAAAAAAAAAGGATGCATATTTTCAAAATTTCAGTTTCCGGAGGCTGCGGATAATATTTTATACCTGCGATTTTTGAATCTTCAGTTTCTATTCCCCGTCAGATATTTTATAACACATATATCGAAGTCCTTTGGCCCTGAATTTATATTTTGTCGCATGTATATTTCGCTTGATACCATTATGTCATCTTAGTATATGAATGTTGATTTACAAAGTACATGCCATAGGCTCAAAGCTCTAATATATAGAAGAAAATATCTGAGCGAGATTTCTGCATATGCGACATTCCAAACGGCATTCCAAGTAAGGCATAATTTTATTATTGGTAATAAATGCAGTTCTGGGTACGTCCTGAGGTTTCAGACATATTTGAAAATGACCAAACTTGAGGTCTAGGCTTCGTCATACATTTTGTAGATTTAATTTTCTAATAATCTCTTCGCTTACTGGCAAGGGGTAAACCGGATATTTTGTTATACCGTTTAGTTCTTTGGAATCAGTAGAGAATCAGGGAGATCATCCTTACAATAGAGCCCCTAGGTTGGGGTAGTAGACCCTGTGCTAGTGCTGCAACAGAACAAACTTTATTTTGCTCTGTGGAGCAGAAAATGCATAGTTTCTTCATTATTTATTAATATAATACGCAGTATAATATAATTTGTTAAAAGTATATTTTAGGGTACCCCTTGGCGAAACTTGGCGATTTTTAGCGGTACATGGATACCAAGTTTGTGCAATTCTTTGACTTATTTTGGCTAGCATAGCGACGATTTTGGCGCCAAAAATCGCCACTACACAAAGCCAAAATAACAAGACAAAGAATTGCACAAACTCGGTATCTATGTACACATCCACCTATTTTCACTTAAAAAAAACCCCGAATTGCACAAAAATGGCATTGCGCACTCCTTTGACATTATCCATGTACACGTCGACCTATTTTCACTTATAAAGTCAAAGGAGCACCCAATTCTACAATACAGACAAATAAAAAATACGTAATCTCAGTAAACTACATTTTAAACCAAACAATAAAATAACATAAAAAAAGGAAAAACATGTTATACATTTAAGAACTACAAAAAGCAAATATCCATTTACCCTATTTAGAAGTTCATTCGTCTTAATATGTGGCACACAAAATTCCAAAAACTATCTAAAATTATCTGAACTCAAATTCGTATATCGGCATCTCCACATCTGAACCTTTCTTCCAACAAACGCATTCAAATCAATCTAAGCGGGGTTTTTCTTTTTCTTTTTCTTTTTTTTTTTTTTTCTTTTTACGTTCGACTAGACGCATATCCTTCCTAAATACAGGACACTTATAATGGCTACTAAGTAAACCTTCATTTACACACCAGCCAATTAACGCTCTTTTCCCCTTTTGTTCCAAATCGTACAAAAACTTCAAATTAATCTTACTACATTCAGTCATTCTACCGTCTAAACAATAAAACCAGCATACACCACAAAATCGCTTTCAAAAGATCCCATGATTCAAAATTTCCCAGAATCATGCACCCGATTACGTAGGGGTCACAATAGGGTTTCCATAAACATTCAACTACTCAGGCTACCATAAATGAAACAACAATTTGGCGATAAATGAAACAACAACTTCGCCATAATACAAAGGGTACCTTAAAGTCTACTCTAACGAATAATTTTAATATTTTCTAAACTATTAACATTTTATATTTAAAATGTAGAAGTAATAACGCAAGTTTTAAACTTTAGCCTGTGATCATTCACTAAAGAAGTGAAAGCAGAGTTAAAATAAATTAGCCAAATGAAATGTTTTTCCAAGTTTGAAAATTAGTGCCAAATTTTAAATCTAAATAACTGAGAAACGACTTGTGTGATTTTTACAATCTTTGTATTTTATATTATGGATAATCTGAATTGCAGAATCAACGTAGTGAAAAGAATTATAGTTGCTATTATAGAAAAGTCTTATTTAAAAATAATAAATTAAAAAATGATGTAATACATAAATCTAACAAATACCCTAAGTCGCATTTCCTAGACATAAAAAACAAAAACTAAAAAACCAAAACAGTTTTATGGAATCATAATCTGGACAGTTATGAAATCACATCTGTACCAAACAGATGTGATTTCAAACTACCTATATGCATGCATTACTTTTTATAATTTGATAGTCATGGATATGTAATCAAATTGCCTACCGTGACGTTAAATTTTCAGTTTTTATAAACGTAACCTTGTAGAGACATTAGGTATTTTATAGAAGCAGGCAAGATAAAAAAGATGCAACGCCTTCGCCGGGAATCGAACCGCGGACCTCTCAATTACAAGCTGAGCGTGCAGACCACTACACCACGAAGCTCGCTAAGAAGACGGGAGAAATACCTTATAACCTTTCTTCCCAAGTTGAATTCCTCGTACCGTGCTTAACTTTCAGAAAGCAGAGCAGTGTTCTCATATCCAAAAAGCATACAAAAGTATAAAAAAACTGGAAGGAAGTGTTGAATATTTGAAAACTTAGGGATTTTTAACTCACTCGCTTAACTTAACTGTCTGACTGTACCGGACAACCTACACTAAAATCAAATTCTCTTATTAAACCTAAACACATTTTCAAATCAATTAATCGTAAGTGGTTAGTACTAATCATTATTACAGGCGCGTTGTCAAGCCCGAGGGGAAAAACAATAACAGCAAATTCACTAAAAGCTCCATATTTCTTAAAAAACCTCCCGGCTCAAACAAATGGAGTGACATGACAGACCACCGAAAAACAAATACACACAAGATAAATAAACAAATGCAATAAAATTTTAAACAGACATTTATTAAATTTCTAGAATTTTAAATTATTAGTAAATAATGGATAACTGATCAGTATCCCCTGTATACAGTTAAATTACATTCCTCATTATTACTTCTAGTCATTTCAGTAGAAAAATTTCGAAATTTAACAGAATAAACGAATATTAGGATTATTCTACACATAAACGTGGTTATTTTAATAATTTTATTTTTTTTTTTGATTGATTTGAAACCCTAAATTTCGCTTAAATGTAATAAATTCGAAAACAAATCGATGGCAAAATAGTATAAAGTCGAGCGTCTGCTAAAGATAATAGATTTAAATCAAAATGGTCCATGAGAAACTTCAGTGTGTCTTGAATGCAATAGTTTTTATTGTATTTTAATTTCATACTATCATTTCCACAGTTCCTCAGAATTCTGCTGTTGTTCTGATACAACTCGTATATGAATGTTCCATGAGTTTGTTTTTAATCACATACCACCAAAATTATTATAATAATTAAAATGTAATTTTGTATATTTTAATGCAATTTATATTAAATTCATGTAATTTAAAAACGTATACATTTATATAACGTGAAATTTAAAAAGTTTGTATTTATTTATTTTTTAGAAATTTATAAAGAGAAATTAAATATATATATATATATATATATATATATATAAAGTTAAATTAGCACAAACAACTGTTGCATTTCATTAACTATGATGCACAAGCATTTCACAATTATTGTTATTCTTTGCATAATTTGTTAACTGAATCATAAGCTAAATTTAATCATTCATGGGTCATAAAACGAACTTAAATTTAAAATAAATTTTGAATCTTATACGAAATGGAAATCCTTGGCTTCTAAAAATCTTTTTTCACGTTTTGCTTTCTGTTAAAATACTAAATAAATCATAGTAAACTATTTACCTTTTGCTTCTTATTATCTTAAATAGTTTGTATTCAATGAGTGTATATTATAAATAACGTATATGAGTAGGTATCATATATAATTTGTATCCAGTTTTTACGAAAGGAGTAGCAACACATGCTGGGTCGTTTATAATAAAATGAAAAACATTATACTTTTATATATACTATATATACTTTTATATCACTATTATAGTTTTCTGATGTTCATCGCAATATTTCTCCAGCTTGTATGCTCGAGAACCATCAAGTTATTTTAATATTTTATGGAAAGAATTTTGTATTATTTAAGTAAAACTGTACGGAGATTATTACCATATAAATAAATCTGAAATTTTGATGCAGCCAGTATTAACACAATAAAAATTCTCACAAAAATATCTGCTGCAAAATGGATGGCTGCAAAACAATTTACGTTTTAAAAGCTGTAGGAATTAACTGTTTATCTTCCAAAATCATCAAATCAAATGTTCCATAAACTGTGTATTTGATGAAACTCATGAATAATAGTGGCGGTTAAGCTCCATCGAACATAAATAATGTTTTGCAATTTTCAGTTGCAATAAGCTGTGTTTTCTTTTGTATATTTTATATCTATTGCTGTTGTCATCTACTTAAAAACAAGCCATACAGTCTGCGTTTAATATTGCCTCCAAAGCAATTTACAAAATATGTGAATGAGCAGCGAAACGAAAATAAGTTCTAGTTCTTTCAAAAACTTCATCACCAGGAGAAATATTTAAGATTTTTTTCTTCTTTGCTTATTTTAAATCTTCCCGTATAAATAAATGCAAGCATATACTCTGGCATCTTTATAGGCAACTTCAGGTGCAATATCCGTCCCAGGGCATTTTTTCTCCTCACATTTATGTTTTTTTTTTTTTTTTTTCCTTTGGATTTTTTTTCTTTTCTTCGAGCAGCTCTCGTAATGAATTTTTCATTAGGTAAACGTAAGCCGCCTCCTCAACACCGGCAGTGGAAGTGGCAGTCGAAGTGTTCGCTCCTTTTCTTCTGTTCCGTTTTATTCAAAAGACTCGGAAGTAGCGCTTTCGCGAGGAAATTACTCCTCTGCAATATGAGGAGAAAATGATGCTGACCTCCTTCGTGTCTTTGGTCTTGAAGTAGTAAGTTGGGCTTGCGTTGAAAAAAAAATTGGGGGTTGCTTTTTTAGTTTTCTGCACTATTTTGTAGCTTTATTTTCTAAGTATTTTGCATTCAGAGTAAGTGCATTTAAATTGGTTATTTCAACTCCTTTCAGAAGATCTTATATCAGTATATCTTACTGCATGAATTGTTTCTTCTTCTGTGAGTGTACGTTTATAAGTGAGGGATTTATACATATTTCTGAATAATTTGAAATTTTATGTCTTATAAAAATCCATATTCACTTAAAACGATATGAGATGCTTATAGCAATTAAATTTCATCTTATATCAAAATTTAAAAACAGTGGCAGATTTCTCCAATAAATTAAAAATATAAATAACTCTAATTCAAGCAATGACAAAAAGTTTTGAAATTTTGGTAACTATAGTAACCACTTTAGTCTGTCACTTTAAAATAGGAATTTCCAGGCTTTGCCAATTTCCTCTCCCATTTGCTTCGGCAGTGGCTTGAGGCAGTGTGATTTAATGTTAACACAATGAATGTATTCTGTGGGATATGTTATGGTACGGCAGTAATGTTATGAACTTGTTGCAAAGTTGTGTGTTGGAAAAACTACTGAACATATTCTGCTGTCTTAGCACATCAGAGTGCACAGAAATCATCGCATAGTTGTCAACGAAATTCTACTGAATAGCTAACATCGTGGAAAAAGGTTAATTCAGACGGTATTTAGTGTTGTTGGAAGAATGTATAAATTGAACATAGGAAAATAGAATAGTAGTCCTATAAGAAATGCTTGGAACTAATCTAACATATCTTAGATGAAATACTGAAAAACCATCACATAGGTATCTCTAGATCAAACCACTACCTACTTTTACAAACTGAAAAACATAGATAAGACTTAAAATATAACGAACCTCTACGAACGATACATTGATTTTAGTATGAGATCCACACAATCTAAAAATTCTAGCAATTAAAACTAACATACCTCGCTTTTATTAATTTATAATATTAATATTATTATTGTTTTCGATTTCAATTCTAAATACAGTAACATTATAACAGAGCAATTACCATGTTAATAGCGCTATACCGAAATATATGTCTTACTTCTAGCTTGTTCCGAAGAACTCCTTTCTGTGTAAAAAAATGACCAGCGATTTTTCAGTGGAAAAATTTCCTCAACTAACTTTATTTATTCAAGTTTCGTACATGCAGTTTTTATGAGTTTGAAAATAGATATCTACATGGCTCCATAACCTTGGCTGCAGAACTTCGTTGTATTCGAACTCACAAGGCCTATTAAGATGGAGATGATATTTGTATTTTCTCGTTAGTAATCTTTTACATGATATATAATATTAGCAATCTTTTACATGATATAGTTTAAGTTTTATTAAGTAGCTGCTGTTTTATTAAGTAGCTATTACATGTGATTAAATAAATAATCACATGTGAAATGCATTTGTGTTTTTGATTGGCACTGCATTATAGAGTAAGTGCAGTTGCTACTTTAAATTCTGGCAATAGGTTAAGAAAAATGAATTTTCATCATTTCCTTATGTTTGGATTATAATCTCAACACAACGCAACGTATTGGTTTCTACCTAAATATTTGTTTATTAGGCACATACAATTTTTACAACATCCACTCTTTTAAAAACGTTTTAGTGCCGTGACATTTTGAGACCTTTACACCTATACCAAATAACAACCAACATATACCTGTAACGCTAGATACCGGGTCAGGTATAAAATTCATTACAGAAGGATGTTTACATATTTTAGATCGATTTCGATAAAGGATTAAAAACAGAGCAAATGTTTTGAAATTAAAATTTCTGTAACAGCTTATTATCTCTTCTGTACATATAATAAAATAAACAGTCTGTGTTGTGTGTGTGTGTCTTTCGTTCGCGTTGCGCGTAAGCTAATAGACCCACGGCTACGAAATCTGGTACATACGTGCATCTAGACAAGAGCCAATGCACGTCGAAGCGATTTTTTTCGAAATTCGAATTAGAAATTTTTTTATTTTATGTTTTGTGACGAAATCGCGTCATTTTGAGACATAATGAGCTATAGAAAAGCGAAATTTTACTCTACACGCTCCATTTTCACATCGTCATGAAGCGTAGGCACATAGCTATTTTACGAACTTAAAATAAATTTCGTGTTTCAATAAATCTATTAAATACGAATTTATTTAACAAAGGGAGCTTAACACCTTTTCAAATGGATTTTTTTCTAAAAAAGTTTATTTTTAAAAGTGTACAGTTTATTTTTCTTTGATTTTTGGACACGTTAAATTTTCATCCTTGCGACTGCTCTTACAAAAAGAATTTTGGAAAAATAATAATATTTTGTATTTAAAATTTTTTTCTTAAATGAAGCTTCCGAGTACACATCTCAAATCTTTAAAAATGTGATTTTGGCAACAATTTTCCTGTCTTATTGTTGTTGATAGATTTTTGATGAAATTGCATCATTTTGAATAGTTTCATTTTTTTAGAAATATTCGTTTGGCAATAATTTTTCATCGTATTTCGTATGTCACTGTTTTTAAGAGATTGGCATATTTCATTGTCATTTATATATATATATATATAATACATTTTTATTGATTTTTCTTTTGATAAAGTTGCTCTGCAGAGTAAAATTCTGCGCAGAATTTTATGTTTTTTTGAGTTGCTTTCATATTATTTTTTGCTTATTTCACTGTTTGTAAGATATTGAAAGGTTTTGCATGATTTTTTTAAACGGAAAGTTGGTTAATTTTTTATTAGGATAATTAATATTTGTATTAAGGGATATAGCTTATTTCATTGTAATTTTTTTCTCTTGAAAATATAAGATAATACATCATTCATTGTACTTTGCTTTTCAGAATTTTTTGTTTTTTGTATTATGTTATTTATTGCTCATTTCACTGTCTTTAAGATATTGAAATGTTTTGAGTGATTTTTTTTTTAGGAAACAAAGTTCTTAACCTCCTTTATATCATTTGAATTCTTAAGATTTTGCAAAGGGAAGTTGGTTAATTCATTTATTAGGATAATTAATATTTGTATTAAGGGATATTGCTTATTTCATTGTAATTTTGTTATACGTAATAACTTTTTTTATGAAGTTGTTCTGCAGAGTAAAATTCTAAGTTTTTAAATTTAACATTTGGTGTTCCCTTCAGCCATTTTTCCGCTACATTTAAAAGCCAGACAAAGGCTGGCAGCGAAGCTGCTAGTTTGAAATAAAATACATCGTCTGCTGCTTTTAAATTTATTCTTATCTCAAAATATTCCATGTAAACAAGCTGTGGATCTAAGGATATGATTTTACGCTTTCCGAAGAGAAATATTCTTATTCCACTATTAAAAATTTTGTGAAACACATAGTATTAAAATGTCGGAAAGCAAAATAAGCAACGCTATTAATCAGAAAGAGAAAAACTATCAATTACTACATCTGAATGGAAAGAAGACTCCAGGCGAATATTCGCAAAACGTATCGACCGTTTCTAATGTTCCTATTGTAGAGTTCCTCGCTTTTTAAATGCTACGTTACAGTTGAACGGGAAGAATCTTAAGAACTAGTAAGCGAATAATCGCTTGAGTTCGTGTGACAAGAAGCAACAAGATGGAAGGACCCTTTATTATTCAAATAAGATTTAACAGAACTTCGTCTTGGAGTGTACAATAAAAGCCGACAGTTGAGCTTTAACTTAAGAGGCTAAGAAGTAAACTAAAACTAATCTAAACTAAAAGAGATATAGGCGAAGCTATCAAAGTTTTAGAGTTGGGCTCTTACACACGAGATGACTGCGAAGCTATCAAGGGCCTGACTACGGCCAAGCGTAATAACAGCTTTGAGAGAGAGTACCCAAATAGGCGGACGCTCGCTAATCGGAAACTCTGATTCTTTCTAATCAGCAAGTAGAACTTCGCGGTTAAATACTGCTCCTCTTCATTATGTATTCAGACGTGGTTCTAAAACTACTTCTGGCCGGAAGTAGTAATTTGAAGTTAAAAATTTGACAGGAAAGAAGTTTAACTCAAAATTTAACTGTTAATAAGATTAACACAATCCTTACACTATAATTAACAAAATAACAACTGAACCGTAACAAAAGAACCGTTATTAACAAAAGAAATTCCGCCGGCGAGGAAATGCTTTCAATGTCCTTAAATGCATAATAATCAATAAATAATCTACTAAACCAAGATTTACAACTTAAAAAGGCAAAAAAGCACGATGTTCATCAGCTTTTGATGAGGCATGTGGTGCAACGCAAAACAATTTGTAGAATCCTGTATGAAATCTATTTAGCGGGAGATAACTGGAAATACTTGTGACCCTTGAAGAAGCATGAGTTTACCTAAATGACTTCAACAGCAATGAAAAGAAATATTCATTTATTATCAAAAATGACGAGAAATTTTATACTAACCAAGCTCTGTCAATACAATGAAAATTTTAGTAAGAGGTATATGATTGTGGCAAGATTCTTTCACATTAGGAATTTTAAAATATGAAGAGTGGAAAAAGTGTTGAAATCAACTCAACGCACCAGTGTTCAGTGTTCCTCCTTACTTGCTTGGGGAACATTACATGACCTGACTCGGAACAGGGAGCTTACTAAAGCTATGTTCAATAAATGTGGGAAGTAGACAAGATACACAGGAAGGGTATACGAAACCCTTTATTTTTCTCTCTTTACAATAATTTCCGGACTTCGGAATACAGAGACCAACCACTTGTGGTCTGAACGTAAGAATATAAAAATATTAACTAAATTCTAACTAAACTAACTTTGGATTAATAAACAAGTGTCTACTTGAAGATTGGCCGTATATTAACAGAAAGGCCGTATGTACTACAGAGAACTGTTAACACTACGATACGTTTAAAATTATCAAGAGGATTAAACGTCTGGCCTTGAAGGCAACCAGCAATCGAGTAAAACTGCAATGGCAAGCGGCCCGCTCCTAATCACTCCTTCCTCTCTCTTGCTTGGCAAAAAGCCACAACTTAAGTACTTGGCGTTCGCAAGACAAATTTGCATAAATAAGTTAAAGCTTTTAATTCTGGCCGGAAGTAGAAAATAAGAAGTGATAGTAAAGATTTAAAATAAAATAAACGTTAGTAAAACTTAAGATCCTTACATACTTCCCACCAGAGTTAATTAGTTTGAAACTGAGGTCTAAAACGACCTTGTTGAAAACTTTTAGCTCTAGAATCTAACGCGAGGCCAATCTTTTACAAACAGTTCTCACTAGAAACTAGAATTTTTTTAAAAAATCGTTTTTTACATTATCAACTTCATGGACAATTACTTTTCATCTGTACTGCATCTAAACAGGAGTTTCTAGTTGATATCTGGTTCCTTCCAGAGATCTGGAAGGAAAACTAGTTTAATGAAATGTTACACAATTAAATGGCAAGTCACATGAATATTTATATTTCTCTTAACATTCTTATTTCATTCATGACTTTATTTAATTATCTCTCCCCGTGCTCTCTGACATGTGTTGTAAAAAAAAACACCAAACACGAATGTGTTCATGTACAAGTGTTCACACTACCGCCTGCAATCAAAACACTAACGTGTTAAAATTCAACATAACAAGACCTCATAACACACCTTATATTCATCTCTAAACCCTGAGGTACTATTCTGAAAGTGGCTAACTCTGAAGTGTAGCGTCAGAGAGCCTAACTACATTCATTCAAACTTTAACACATATTCACAATAATTTTCTCTTTTTACAGTCACACGAATAAGTTAAAATATTTTGGCATTACTTTCACTTTTAACATATCACAGTATTTCTTAACGTTTAAAATAACAGTTCACATTGTATATAAGAACATATTAACATGCCGTTAATTTTACGCATTTTAAAACATACATTAGTAGTACATTGTTAACTTCTATTCTTTTCCAAGCAAGTGCCAATTCTTCTACATTTCAAAAGTCTTTCAGACTAAAACTTCTTTCTTGTCAGAATGTTTTAAATAAAATTTTATACAATAACTTTTACAATATTCAAGTATTTACACATTCCTATTATATATTAATTTTAGTTTTACTCGCGAGTAATTGAAAAACATAATACCAAAATAGGTAACAACTCATTTCTCGCCTTTTTCGCGATAAAGGTAGACCTCACATGAGGTAAAACGTCTTGAATTCTGCCAGTTGCAGTAAGAATGAAAGATTAACTTAAGGTTGCAAAGTAACATAAAGTTTTACTTATCTTTGTTATATTCGGACATTCTTTTTTCTGCCCAGTCCTGGAAGGTAGCGAAGATTAGCATTTGGTTTATCTTCCTTCTTGTGCGGGCTCGCCCGTCAGTTCCTTCCTCTATGAGCTTTCTTTTCCTTTCAGTTCGGTCACACTTGAAGACCTACTATTTCGCCTCTGCCTGTGGTCTCGGCCGTTTGATGGCAGCTGGTCTTGGCGGAACCGGGAAATTTCTCTCTCGTTCCTGCTTGGATCTCGTTGCTGGCCGTTCAAATTTTCCTTGTATCTTTGCCTCCGCCGCTGGTGTTCCTTCCGCAATTCGTCGACATTTGCTGCGTAGACTCCTGTCCGATGGGTAGATCTTCCGTTTGGGAGCCGGGTTATAGTTGTCGTTATTTCTCCTGTCTCTCTTTGCATTCGTCGTACTTCTTCCTTCTTCATTTTGGGGGTGGTCGTGCGCTCTCTTTTCTGGCCGGTGGAACGGCTTCTTTTTCTTGTTACCTTCAATTTTCCAACGGGGAAACTTTTTTTTTTGAATTGCTCCTGCCTCCTAATGGCTTGCCCTTGTGCTTGTCGTTGTTCCACCTCTGGAGCTTGTGCCTACAGTGCCTGCCGTGCCGGATCCTGCAAAAGATCTTTAAATATTTGCATTTTATTACGGTCATAGAATGGTTTTATCTGGTCAATGTTTGCGGAGCATGTTTCACCATTCCTGGCTTTTAACACCACTGCAGCCTGAGTTATTTTTTCTATAACATATGGTCCTTCAAATCGTGGAAAAAATTTGGCAGTTTTATCTTCTGGTGCTGAAGAAAGTGAATGCTTAATTTTTAATACTTCATCTCCTACTTTATAAGTTATCCCCGTCGTTTCAAATCGTAATAAAGTTTTTGTTTTCTCTGTGCTACTTCAGTGTTCTTTTTTGCTTCTTTAATTAATTTTTTCTATATCACCCATTTTAAATTCTGAGGCTCTTTGCTAACCATAAAATAATTTATCTAACGGCGTTATAATCTTTCTGCCTAAAAATAACTCAACAGCAGTTTTGCCCGTTGTATCATGTTTTGCGTTCCTAAGGACGAAAGCTAATTCATTGACATAGTTATCCCAGCTTTTATGAAAATTTTTAACATAACTACGCATAATTTTCACTATATTTCTATTGACCCGTTCCGCTATATTTGATTGCGGCCGATACGAGACCATTTTTAAATGACGTATGCCCAGTTTTTGGCACATGTCTTCAAATATATTACTTACAAATTGAGGACCATTATCCCATATAACTTTTAGGGGCGCTCCGTATTTTAAAATATATTTATTTAAAATAGAATCAGTAACTAATTTCGCGGAGGCTCGTTTTAAGGGAACAATTTCGGTCCACTTACTAAAATGATCAACCATAACGAGGAGATAGCGACTTTTATTTAACTGACTTTTTGGGAAAGGGCCCAATAAATCGATGCCAATTATTTCATTTGGAAATTCGGATTTAATGCTATTTAGAAACCCGGCCAGGCGGAAATTAATATAATTAACTGCTTGACATGTTGGGCAGGACTGGACATACGCCCTTGTTAACTTTTGCAGTTCAGGAAAATAGACTGCCTCGCGTACGCATTGGATAGTTTTTCGAATACCAGCATGAGAAGCTAAAGGGCAGTCGTGTAACTCCTGCAGGATATTTAATCTAAGACTAGCTGGGATAACAGGTCGAAATTTGTTGTTGGAATTTGTAGCTTTTGTATAAAATAATAGACCATCTATTAGTTCGTAATGGGCCGCCCTATTTCTTATCGCCACAATATCTTGGTGGCTAAAATTTTCAGGATCCTTTAAATACTCTATAACGTTGCGCGCCTCTAACTAGCACGCAACCAAGAGGTGACTGTGAAAGCTTGTATAAACCACAGAGTCTTGTAAAGAGTTTAAGTCCCTTTTTATTCAACGTAATAAATTACAATGGCGTCCTCTTGACGCTTACATACTGTGCCCACTAGGCAGTCAAATAAAAATAAAAACCTGAAAAGAAAGTAAAGACAAGATTCTAACTACCAGGCTCTCTAAAATAACTAACTCACCGCGTTTTACAATACGGCTGCTAATTCAGCAGACTTGAAGCTCACTGGAACAATTGCAACTACTTCCCGCCAAGCAAATAGGCCGCAACGCGGGGTTCTTCAATTCTCGATAACTACCTCCGCGCTCGCTAAGTAAGAATAACTCTCTCACCGAACTCGTTTCCTTCTATTTAAATCATACTACTTCCGCTGATAATTTGAATGCTTGCGCGTTCTACTCAAATTTACATATTCTGGCATTGGCAGTTCCAGGGGAAAGTAAGACTTGTCAGGAAAGATAGTTTAAACTTAAAATAAATGTTAGTTAAAATAAATATAAACCCTACATTTGCCGCTGCCAGAATTTGGAAAACTTGGAAGCAGGTCCTACAAACGACCTGTTGTAAGTTTATCTAATTCTGAACTAACTGGAGAAAGCCTCGTTTACACAAAAATAATCTTATGTAACAATTAAAATTCTGTTACTCTTTACAAAGGTTTCTTCTTACAGCAACTTTTCCTGGACTTCATCAATCAATCTTGGTCTTTCCTTCCAGCATCTGGAAGGAATAAGTATCAGTATCTTTCTACATACATTATAATTTACACTTTCTTGACACAATAAATTTTTGTTTTTAACGTTTCGTTTTTCTTAGTTATTGCTTACTTCACATTCATTCAATTTTTCAAGCATTAATTTAACTTTACCCTGGCTCTCCACCGTGTGTGGTGTCAAACGGGAATATTCGTGTTTTAGTCTTACAACACTTCCCCTAACCACCATGATTTGTTAGAATTCAACAACCAAATAGACACACCTTACTCGACATTCTACAACTCAATGAGCTACTTTAATATTCTTAAAAATTCAAATGTAGGTGGAGAACCCTACAAAACACATTCATTCTAACTTCCCCCTCATTCATCTTTTAAACATGCAGGCTTTCGCTCTAAAGCATGACTTTACAGTTTAATACTTAAATTTTGACTTCATTGCTTTTAAGCATTCACTTTTAGCATCTACAATTTTATGCTTTTAGACTAAATTCTACTTTTACATAACATGCAAGTATTTACATACATTTACAAAGTTTAATACATATGCTTTTTACAATTTACGATAAAATGAATAAGAGAAAATAAATTTTTACTTTACTCATCCTTCGCCAAGCTGGCGGCACTGAAACTAAAATTCTTATTAGTACATACAAGAATACGAAGTTATTTTTATCTCCGGCCAAATTTTGGCTTTAACATAACAGAATTAGTCTTTCGACCAACAGAAAATGCTTGTTTTTAGCTTTTACACTTAAAGAAAATAATACTTTTGCCTTAGCTAAATAAAGTAAAACAAAACTAAGTCTCAACCGAGACATATTGATTTTCGTCAAAACATAGAACTTCGTTCTTATGCATAACATTTCGGAACAAAAGAGAAAAAAAAATTTATAGAAGGTTTTAACTTATCTTTGAGTTTTCGATGCTTGAAACTCCGTCATCCGTTTTTGACAAAATTGATCCCAAGTTAGAGGTGTCATGGATGTCAATCTTCTCCTTATTGATCTCCGAGTGTCGTCCCCGTTGCTCTTTCTTTTGCGTCCTCTACATGCTGGCCTCTTGACGGAGTAATCGTCTGGTTGTTGGCCTTTGCGTTTCTGCCTGGGACGGCTGGTCGTGACGTCCTCCGGTCTGGAGTCCTTCTTGAATTTCTTCTGTTCGTCGTATTTTTGTGCCTCCTGTTGGCGTTTCAGTTTCCGGAACGGCGGCCTTGCTGGCACCTGACTCTGTGGCCGTGTGCGCGTTCTCCTTGATGTGTAATATCTCCTGCCATCTTTTGTAGGTGATGTTTTCGTCTTTACCACGGTTTCTTTACCCGGTTCATCTGTATTTTTGTTTTTCTTAAACGCCGGAGTTTGAAAATCCTTTTTTCTTTTTGATACCGACGTCCGGGTTGTAGAAGTGCTAGGTCTCTCTTCAGTTCTCCGTTTCTTGGGTGGTGGAATAGTTGTTGCAGTCTCTGGCCCTTCTATTTCGTTTAGACTTGAGTCCTGCAAGAAACTTTTAAGGATTTCAAAATCATTTGGATTATAGTATTTTTTCACCTGGTCGGGACTTGCTTTACAGATTTCCCCTCTCTCGTTTTTAAGATATAAGACTACTCCTTTGATTTCCTGAATTACATAGGGGCCTTCAAACTTTGGAGCTAGCTTTGCCATAAAATTGTCTGGGGCACTTGATAAAGAAAATTTCCGTTTCAATACTTTATCCCCAACTTTAAAATCTGCTTCACGGCGTTTTCTATCATAATAAAGTTTCTGCCTATTTCTTGCCGTATCCGAGGTTTTAAGCGCCTGATCAATTAGCTTTTGCACGTCTTTTTGTCTAAATTCCTGCTCTCTTTGTTGCACAAAGAATAATTTATCTAAAGGCGTAATTAACTTTCTGCCTAAAAATAATTCTGCTGGAGTTTTTCCCGTAGTATCATGATGTGCCGTTCTTAAAGCATAAGCTAATTCATTTATGTAGCCATCCCAGCGCTTGTGATGTGTGCTAACGTAACTGCGAATTATTTTTACAATGTTTTTATTAACTCTTTCTGCTATGTTAGCCTGTGGTCTATACGGAACCATTTTGATATGGCGTATATAAAGTCCATTGCATATGTTTTCAAATATTTGACTAATGAATTGTTTTCCGTTATCGCTAATGACTTTTATCGGTGCACCGTATTTTAAAATGTATCTGTGTAAGAATGCATCTGCGACTGTTTTGGCTGACGCGCGTTTAAGTGGAACAATTTCTATCCATTTTGAAAAATGATCTACTATTACTAAAAGAAAACGATTTTTATTTAACTCGCTCTGGGGGAAGGGACCAAGGAGATCTATGCCTAAAATTTCATTCGGAAATGTAGCGCAAATGCTATTTAAGTACCCGGCCGGGCTGTAATTAATATCATTTATTAACTGACATTGATTGCAGGACCTGACATACGCCGTTACTATTTTGTATAATTGCGGGAAATATACCGCCTCGCGTACCCTTTTTATAGTCTTTCTGACCCCGAGGTGGCCCGCTGTTTTTTTTTTTTCGTGCAACTCCTTCAAAATGCTTAATCGAAGCGAGGCTGGGATGACTGGCTTATACTCAAGATTTTCGTTTGTTGTTTTCGTATAGAATAATAAATTATCTATTATTTCATAGTTTTTTGCTCTATTTCTTATCGCATCGATATCTGTATGCTCAAAGCTTTCGGGGTCTTTCAAATAAGCATAGATATTTCCAAATTCAGGATCAGCTTTCAGTTCAGTAATAACCGTATCTCTAGAATCTAAATTTTTTTAAGTCCACACAGCGCATTTAATTTCATTACCTTCATCGTCCAGTTTTATACGAGAAAGTGCGTCAGCTACATTGTTTTCCTTACCCGGTTTATATTTTATTGTGATATTATATTCTTGGAGTTTTAAAGCCCATCTTATTAACCTGGGCGTTAGGTTTTTTCCCGAGTAAAGTCTACCAACAGCCGCATGATCCGAAAAGACTGTTACTGGCGATTTGCCGAAATAAACTCGAAATTTGTGTACAGCCATTAATACGGCTAATGTTTCTCTTTCTGTAGCTGTATAATTCCTTTGTGTTTGATTCAATGTTTTACTAAAAAATGCCAGCGGATGGTTATTTTGCATAAGAACCGCCCCACCGCATAGTCTGATGCATCTGCCGCAATTTCCAGGTTTTCGTCCCCCTCAGGGAATTTTAAAACAGGGGCATTAATAAGCGCTTCTTTTAATCTTTCAAAAGCTGTGTTAGCTTCAGCTGTCCACGTAAATTTACTCTTTTTCTTTTGATTACTAAGAGTGGTTCAACAATATTAGCGAAATCTTTTATGAAAGATCGATAGTAAGAACATAGTCCAAGGAAAGACGAAAGTTTCTTGGCGGTGTTGGGCGGTGGGAAATTCTTAATAGCTTTTATTTTTGAATCTTGCGTTTCTATACCCTTTTGCGAAATTTTATAACCGAGATATTTAAGTTCTTTAGTTGCGAACTTGCATTTTGAGGCGTTAATTGTAAGACCGGCCTCTTTTAATAATTTAAAAACTTGTTCGAGGTCATTAATGTGTTGTTCCAACGTACTACTCGTTATAATTATATCATCTAGATAAATTAAAGTTGATTTTCCTAGGACAGGCTTTAGAACAATGTCCATAGCTCTCTGGAAAGTTGATGGGGCCCACACAACCCAAAAGGCATGCGTAAAAATGCATAAGTGCCCGATTTTGTTATAAACGCGGTTTTATGTATATCTTCGGGTCTCATAGCTATTTGATAGTAGCCAGACGTTAAGTCCAAAGTAGACATATATCTCGTCGATTTGATCTGTCTAATAATCTCGTCTATAACCGGCAAAGGGTAAACTGGAAATTTAGTTATGCTATTTAGTTTTCTATAATCGATAGCAAACCTCCAAGCCCTTTTATCCGAAGGAGGAAACTCGTTCTTTTTCCTACATAGTACGACTGGACTCGCGTATTCACTATTTATGGGCGTTATTATTTTATTCTTTAACATCTCCTGAATATGTTCTTCGATGATTACGTCTTTTTGTTTGTCATAGCGGTAAGGTTTAGTCCTACAAGGTTTTTCGGCATTTAATTGAATCTTGTGAGTTACAATCTGACAGTTTCCCGGCTTTTCTGAAAACAAATGAGAAAAATTACTCACCACTTGCTGTATTGCTTTACTTTCCTGGTCATTCAAATGGCTAAGGTCCAATTCAGGTGTCTCCACCGGTTCCACCACCCTCTGGTCCATCTCCAGCACCACGGAACTATCTTGAAAATTTAATTTGGCCCTCGCGGCCCTTAAAAAGTCCATACCTAAAATAAGAGAGTGTTGGAGGTGTTTCACCACAAAAATTAATACTTTGAGATTTTCCTCTTTTACCTGTACGTTTAATGCTACTTTCCCGATGCAGTGACATGTTTTTCCTTGCGCCGCTATAATTTCCGTATTTCTGGTTTTAAAGAGTCGTATCCTATAAAAATTCTTTTTGAAGAACTTTTCACTCATGAAATTGCCTTCTGCCCCTGTATCGATGAGGGCTTTTACTGGTACATCGCCAACCAGGACTTGTATAATTGGTAGCTGTGAGTTTTTTACGATGACTGTATTTAGATGTCTATTTGAGGGTTTTTCTAAAACTTCCGGGGTCTGGACCCTCCCTTTCACAGGCCCCTCTAGTCGTTTAAAGCTTTCCTTTCAATCTGTGTCTTCTGGGTACGCGGATGCTTATTTTCAAATTTTCTTTTTGGGCCTTGCCCTTCAAGTTTCGATGCGTTAGCTTGATAGTTCTTTCCCCCATATGAGCGATTTCCATTTCTGGTTTCCTCCTTCCTTCTGGTACTTTGAGAATATGTTTCCCCTCTCGCTCTTTCCGCTATTCTGCGATTTTGAAATTTCACCCCCAATTCAAAAAGTTCCTGCAATGTGGTTGGGTTTCTAATTTCAAAGTAGTCTTGAACAGCGGGTAACAATCTTGGTAATATTATTTCAATAATCTCCGCATCGGGTTTCTTGCCATACAGCATATCCGTTAGCTTGAATTTTCGTAAAATAAAGTCCGTCAATTGTGCTGTATCCCGTTGATAGAAACTATATAGCTCGGCTTCCAGCCGTGCGCGATCTTTCACTATGGGGAAGGCCTTTACTAACGATTTTTTGAAATTTTCAAATGTATACGTCGGGCTTCCAAATTCACCTAGAAGAAATTTGCCTATATTTTTCCACCATAGCGCGGCCTGTCCTCTTAGTGCTGATGTGGCAATAGCAACTTTTTGTCTTTCAGGCACAGGATAGAGCTGAAAGTGGTTTTCTATACCTTCTAAAAATACGGACACCGAATTTTTTCCGTCGAAATAGACGTTTGGCTTGATTGATGCTCTCAAAGTCTGGACCAGGTATCCAAATCCTTCTAACTGCGTTGTCATTTCTTGGTGTTGTCCAGCGGCTTCCATCCAGTTTTCGGCCATTTCAGTTCGATAAGTGTTCGGGCGCCAATATAACGTTGCGCGCCTCTAACTAGCACGCAACCAAGAGGTGACTGTGAAAGCTTGTATAAACCACAGAGTCTTGTAAAGGGTTTAAGTCCCTTTTTATTCAACGTAATAAATTACAATGGCGTCCTCTTGACGCTTACAGACTGTGCCCACTAGGCAGTCAAATAAAAATAAAAACCTGAAAAGAAGGTAAAGACAAGATTCTAACTACGAGGCTCTCTAAAATAACTAACTCACCGCGTTTTACAATACGGCTGCTAATTCAGCAGACTTGAAGCTCACTGGAACAATTGCAACTACTTCCCGCCAAGCACATAGGCCGCAACGCGGGGTTCTTCAATTCTCGATAACTACCTCCGCGCTCGCTAAGTAAGAATAACTCTCTCACTGAACTCGTTTCCTTCTATTTAAATCATACTACTTCCGCTGATAATTTGAATGCATGCGCGTTCTACTCAAATTTACATATTCTGGCATTGGCAGTTCCAGGGGAAAGTAAGGCTTGACAGGAAAGATAGTTTAAACTTAAAATAAATGTTAGTTAAAATAAATATAAACCCTACAACTCATAAATGTTTCTAAACTCAGGATCCGTACCCAGTTCGGTTATTACAGTTTCTCGGGAATTTATTGTACATGCTGTGAGCATTCCCACCTTTACAGTATTACCTTCTTCATCTATTTTTATTCCGGATAGGGCATCTGCTACGATATTTTTCTTTCCGGGGGTGTGCTTGATTACCAGATTATACTCTTGTAATTTGAGTGCCCATCTTATTAACCTTGAGGATAAGTTTTTCCCTGAGTACAATCTAGTTACCGCCGCATGATCAGAATACACTGTTATTGGTGCTCTTCCAAAATAGACTCGGAACTTTTGCACTGCTAACAGAACTGCAAGTGCCTCTCTTTCGGTCGCAGAATAATTTTTTGTGTTTGATATAAAGTTCGACTAAAAAATGCCACGGGCTGCTGATTTTGCGAAAGTACCGCTCCTACCGCATAATCCGAAGCATCCGCTGAAATTTCTAAATTTTCATCCTTTTCAGGAAATTTCAAAACCGGGGCTTGCGTCAATGCTTGCTTTAATTTTTCGAAGGCACTATTGGCTTCGGCTGTCCACCAGAATCTTGCCTTTTTCCTTTTTAATTTTAACAATGGTTCAGCAATAGCTGCAAAATCGTTTATAAAGGACCTATAATATGAACAAAGTCCTAGAAAAGAAGACAGCTTCTTCGCCATATTTGGCGGCGGATACATTTGCACAGCGATTATTTTTGATTCGTCTGTCTCGATTCCTTTCTGAGATATTTTATAACCTAAGTATTTTAATTCAGGGGCTGCAAATTTGCACCTTTCGACATTAACTTTTAGACCGGCCTCATTTAATAATGAAAACACCTGTCTTAAATCCTGTACATGTTGGTCTAGATTATCACTAGTAATATTGATATCGTCTAAATAGATAAATGTGGACTTTCCAAGAACAGGCCTTAGCACAATGTTCATACATCGCTGAAATGTTGCCTTTGCCAATGAAAGGCCAAACGGCATACGCAGGAATGCATAAGTGCCAGACTTGGTTATAAAAGCAGTCTTAGGCACGTCTTCCGGTCTAACCCCTATTTGAAAATAACCAGTCGTTAAGTCTAAAGTCGTCATGTATTTGGTAGAAGTTATGTTCCTTAGAATTTCTTCAATAATAGGTAACGGATATACCGGATATTTAGTCATGGAGTTTAATTTACGATAGTCAATCGCAAAACGCCACCTTTTTGGATGTCTTACTGGATAGTCATTGTTTTTCTTACATAAAACAACCAGGCTAGCATAACTATTTGAGATGGGCGTTATGATCTTTTTACGTAACATATCTCTAATGTGGCACTCTATAATTTTTTCTTTATTCTTATAACGGTATGGTTTGTGGCGAACTGGCATTGAATCTCCGGTTTCGATACTATGGTTAGTAACTTGAGTAAATCCTGGAATATCACTAAATAACGAAGCAAATTCACTTACCACTTGTCGGATTTTTTGTTGCTATTCCTTAGGCAGGTGGTCAAGGTTTAACATTGGTGGTTCTGTTTTCTCTTCTCGAACTGGTTTCATCGTCAGCTTAAGGGACGCTTCGTTAAAATCCAGTTTTGCTTCTGCCTCTGAAAGAAAATCTATTCCCTAAGATGATATGTGCTTGCAGATTCTTTACTATAAAAAACATAATCTTTACTTGTTCGTCCTTGAAACGAACGTATAGCGGTAATTTACCTATACACTTGCATCTTTCTCCCTGCGCAGCTAACACTGTCGTATTATCCGAATTATATATGCGGTATTTACGAAAATACTTCCTAAAAAAATCTTCTGCCACACAGGAACACTGCGCGCGTGAATCCAGGAGTGCGGTGGCTGGGATGTTATTCACCAACACTTCAATCTTTGGAAGAGTCAAATTTTTCACCATTACTGTATTTAACTTGAAGGAAGAGGCGTTTTCTTGGCCTTCGGATTTCCGCACCCTCCCGTCAGCAGAAATCCGTTTTAGTTTAAATCTTGTTTTTTCCTTTCCATGCTTTCCTTCTTTTTCCACTGGCCTTCAGACTTTTTTCCTGGATTGCTATTGAACTGTCAACGTTCGCCGGCTGTTTTTAGATACTCGAGTTTCCTTGGCCACTGATTCGCTTGGCTTCCGTAGCCGTGTGTATGACTTTGCTGTGGTCTTGGCGCACCAAATTGGTTTCGTTGCTCATATTGGCGTCTTCTTTCAATGTCCCCCGTTCTTCTACTTTCAAACTGGATTGCTAGCTCAAATAACTTTTCCAGTGTAGTCGGATTCCTTAATTCAATAAAGTCTTGTACTTGGGGAAGTAATCTCGGCAAAATCACTTGAATTATCTCAGGATCCGGACGGTTTCCATACAAGAGTTTGAAGACGGGAATTTTTCTTAAAATAAAGCTTGAGAGATTTTCAATTGGTTTCTGGTATATGCTGAAAAGTTCCGTTTCTAATTTTGCACGATCCTTTACGACAGGGAAGGCTTTTACTAAGGCAGTCTTGAAATTTTCGTAAGTATAGGTGGGACTTCCCGCTCGACCAAGAGACTTCTGCCTATACATTTGTACCAATTAAGCGCTTGGCCCCTCAAAGCGCTGGTAGCTAAGGTGACTTTCTGGACCTCATGCACGGGATACATCATGAAACGGTCCTCCAATTTTTCCAAAAAACCTGGTTACCGGTGAGTTTCCATTAAATGTTGCTTCTGGTTTCATCGATGCGCGCATGGTCTGGACGATGTAACCAAATCCTTCCAGGGCGGCAGCTGGCATTTCTGGATTCTGAGCCGCTTCTGCAGGCAGCACAGGTTCTTCTTGAAACTCGGCCATGGTTATTCTTCTTCGTCGGGCGCCACT
Source organism: Stegodyphus dumicola (assembly GCF_044657685.1). Taxonomy (NCBI): domain Eukaryota; kingdom Metazoa; phylum Arthropoda; class Arachnida; order Araneae; family Eresidae; genus Stegodyphus; species Stegodyphus dumicola. Next base: position 144,882,865 of record NC_140771.1, on the reverse strand, counting down.
ATCAGGTTCAGTGTTCCTCCTTACTTGCTTGGGGAATATTACATGACCTGACTCGGAACAGGGAGCTGACTAAAGCTATGTTCAATAAATGTGGGAAGTAGACAAGATACACAGGAAGGTTATACGAAACCCTTTATTTTTCTCTCTTTACAATGATTTCCGGACTTCGGAATACAGAGACCAACCACTTGTGGTCTGAACGTAAGAATATAAAAATATTAACTAAATTCTAACTAAACTAACTTTGGATTAATAAACAAGTGTCTACTTGAAGATTGGCTGTATATTAACAGAAAGGCCATATGTAGTACAGAGAACTGTTAACACTACGATACTTTTAAAATTATCAAGAGGATTAAACCTCTGGCTTTGAAGGCAACCAGCAACCGAGTAAAACTGCAATGGCAAGCGGCCTACTCCTAATCACTCCTTTCTCTCTCTTGCTTGGCAAAAAGCCACAACTTAAGTACTTGGCGTTCGCCAGACAAATTTTATAAATAAGTTAAAGCTTTTAATTCTGGCCGGAATAAGAAAATAAGAAGTGATAGTAAAGATTTAAAATAAAATAAACGTTAGTAAAACTTAAGATCCTTATAGCACCACTAAAAGAAAGTTTCATGTCCGATATTTAAATAAGAAATTTTATTTCTTTATTCCAATGTCTTTCAAAGAATAAAACTTCATCAATTCAAAGCAACAAGTCATGCTTCGAAAAGTAGCATTGCATTCCTTGAAGAAATGAGAAACGCTACAGTTATTGCATATATACCTTTTCAACGTATTCCTGCGAATTCTCTGACGTTTACCTGTGGACTACTGAGCCTTTGTCTTTCGGGAAGAGCACTTTCTAAACTCGAATACACAACAATTATTGGACTTGGGAAGTAAATAGAAGAGAAATGGATAATAGTAGTCCAGGAATTTTTTTAAAAAACCGTTCTGTCGTGGAAATCATGATGCAGAATTATAATCTCGTAAAAGGTCTATCAGACGGAACATTTGAAAAGTACTGTTTACATATTAAACATAAATTAAACGGCACTGAAATCGTTCTAAAAATGTGTAAACACCCTCTGTAGATTAGATTAGATGAATTTAAAATATCTGATGTGCACTACAAGTTAATTAAATTGATAATATATTTACTAATCCTGTGGGTTGTAAACATCAGAAAACGTAAAGTTCTTTTTTATATGCAGTACGAAAAAATAAGCTGAGATATCAGTTTCATTCATAATTTTCTTCACGTTATAACCGTAAACCCTGGAAGAATAAAAACTGCTGACAAAATAAAGTCTTCAGAAGCTGTCGAGTAATGGAAAAAATCTGAAAGCAGTCCATTTCAAATGTTTGTACTACATTTTAACTTTTATGTTATATGAACCTCGCCCAAAGTGGAGTGTTGCCATTTGACAAAGCATAAAATCTCTAGTTTTAATTTCGAATTTAATCCATGTTATTGATTAATAAAGTGAGATATTCAAAAGTAATAGGCTCACTTCTTGGTAATTCAAGTCTTTCTTTTATTTTTAATAATGCATAAAAACAAGTGAATTAAAATATATTTATAATAACTCAGCTTGTTTTTTAAATATTTAAAGCTTTGTTGTAATTAAGCTGACAAGAGATAAGTATTGCCGCTGTGTCAAAAAAAGGGAGGGAATTCCCTTCGAAAAGTCGTCGATAATATAAAATATCCATTTAATACTCGGAGATTTGGCATTCGAAAATGCATAAGATGCTTACTTTATATTTAAAAGTTAATCGGTACATTATTGGTTTGAGGCGATAAAGGTAATAAATGTGGTCTGTTGAAGTAATAAAGAAAATAAACATACTTTAATAATTTAATTCTTTTTTTCTCTATTTTCATATACCTAATTGGTATAAAATAAAATATATAAATTGATAATTTTTTGAACATTTGAAGCTTTGTTGCCATTAAAGAAAGATCTTTCTAACGCCATATGTTATGTAACTGGTACGTAATACTTTTTTTTTGCGATATTTTCCATTTTAATTTTTTTTTAACTTTTTCAGTTTTTTAAAATTATTAACGGCTAACAAGGCATTCGACTGAATTGAAAGTTTTCAGATTGCAATTTCTCACCTTCCCAATTCTCCAGAAAATTTAAAGCTATATTAGCAACTGATGCATTCATTTCAATTGTGGTGCCTAATGAATAACGTTTTAAAATATATTTATGACTAATAAATTCTTCTTTTGATACTTCCTCCCCCCTCGTCTGGAATTTCACGGTTAACTCTCTTTTATAATTATAGGAAGACTCTACGTGCTGAAGTTGCTTACTTATTCTATAATTGAGTACTTAAAATTACAGGAGTTAAGTAGCTTTTTCTAACGTTCCCTGGGGAGCGCAATGGCAAATAGCACATTGAATTGATCAATGTTAACGAATTTCGCTTACTGCGCATGCTCAATGGTGTACCGTTGGTGTCGGTGGAAATAATGGCGACTAAGGGGGCATAAGCAATCCTACAAAAGCCTGTTAGTCATGTTGGTTTTACTGTTTACAATTGCAATACTACGGGAATTGGGAATTTGTGTGTACTTATTGCATGTATTACTGTTGCATTTCATTTTGGTATATTTTGTTCATAAGCATTACACTCAATATCAGTTACTTGGCTTTAACTGAGTAATTTAAACCGGAATTTTCCCTGAATTTGTTAAAGTATATACGAATGGAATGTATGGTAAATATTCAGTTGCTTTTATTTCATCAAAAAGCATTTAGCTAATATATCTTGTTATGTTTCCTGTTTTGTAATCCTTCGTAAACGAAAATTTGAGTAGTTTACAATCGATATATACACTCCAAGTAATGAAGCAACTTAACAAGTTTTAAAACACCGAACTGTTTAGGCCCAAATAACACAATATTAACCATATACGGTATTTAGCTTCTTTTAAAATTGCATCAAAGTTGTAATTGCGCCAAATTCTATTCTGGGTATGCGCAATAAGCGAAATTTGTTTAACATTAATCAACTCAATGTGCGGTTTGCCATTACTCGTCCCGGAGAAAGAACAAACTTTTTGACTGGATGTGGTTATCTTTAGCGTAATGTAGAAGTTTCCTTCCTTCTTCCAAGGACACGTTCCTTCCGTTTAATCATCAGCCCTGTGGAGCTCCATGCAGCGCTTAATTTCTAAAATTAGAAATACCGAAGCCCTATAGACGACCGTCAGGAAAGAGAAACAAGAATAAACAAATAAAAAATAGCTAACAAAACAGTTAACAATTAAAATAATAGAATAATTAAATCATTATAACTCAAATTCAATGAAATATAAAGAGATAAATAAAAAATTGAATAAGTTATTAAATAAACGATAAACAGTTAAATAATAAAATAAAATGCTGGGCTTTTGGGGCGTTACGACTGGAATTATAATTTCATTCAAAAAATAGGAAAGAGTTCTACCGGTTGAATTTAAACTCTGGATAATACAGGATAATATACTACTTCAATGGATAATAGAAACCAAGACCATTCTTCTTCCAGCGCACCAATGAGAAACGTTAAAACAGTTAAAGGGTCACTAATGAGAGTAGAGAAAATACTAGAAAAAATGTGGTATGAAAACAAAGACAGAAGAATCTAACATTTTCAGAACATGTTCTCCTGTGAATATAATTCTAGCTTCAAGAAGAATGTGACAAGGAAAAAAATTTCCTCGGATCCGAAAGCTAGCTGATTACATAGCGACAAGCAGGAATTTCCGGCCCCCATATTTGGTCACATTGCTCCAGCGGTTATAGGCAAATACGAACGTTGAAAACATAGCGGAGAAAACAACGCTAGCGATAACGTCATCGTACAAAACATATCGAGAGATAAAAGAAAGCAAAGAGAAAACATCGTAGTACACTATATCGTCGTCGAAAATTAAAGTATTCATAAACTTCGCAGCTTAAAAAAATCGTCGTGGAAAATATCACAGTAAAAAATAAAGCACTTACAAATCATCGCATAACGATAACATTGCAAGTATGCGTTTTCCAGGCTTTAAAATTATGAATGCATATTTGCATAATGATTTGTAAGCGCAAGATGGAATGAGGAATATTTTTGTTTTTATGTATTTGAATTAATTTATAAATGCTTGCTGAAAAATTAAGAAGGAAATTTACGCATTCAGAAACTGAAAACGGATGATTAATAATTTTCAAGGACAATGTTTTGTGGCACTTTTTTTTTTTAGCAAATGCGATGCTTTCTACTTGCTTTCTTTTCTCCCCTGAAGTTTTGTACAATGACATTTTCTCTTTGCGTTGTTTTCTTCGCGGAGTTTTCGTCCGCAATGTATTTGCCATGATGTTTTTGGCGGACACCATTTCGCTCTTTTCTGTGGGAAGAGACAAGCATTGGAATGAAAAAAAAAAATAACTGCTGTCATAACTCATCGCACTTCCTGTAGAATAAACTTTTGACATAAAGCTGCGGTCTTTTATTTTCTTAAAAGTCTTCACCTCCAACCAAGAGTTTATGTCTCAGTAAAAGAGAAACATGTATTCAGATGTTAGAATCGATTTTTAATTTAATATTACTATTAAAAATAAAATTTTCCAGATCAAAAGAATTTAGTGCTGAAATTGTAGTACAGTTGCACAAAAGAAGTGTCGGAGTCTTCTTATTTAGGGCTCAGGTACGCTTCAACAAGGATTATGATTTATCTCAAAAATTAAGAAGTACCGGTGATGGACTCCGGTGCAATTTAAACTCTGGCTACATGTTAAATTATTGATCGGTAATTCTTTGCTTTTGCAAACCCAACAACATCTATATCACAACATTTCCACTTTTAAGAAAGTTAAATATTATTTTATGCGCCAACGTTATATCGCAGTTTTTGGCCTCCTTTGGATAACAAATACTAAGAATTTCACATAATAAAAAGTTATTATATTTTGAAGGAAAAAATGTTTAAAAAAATTGTTCATCGAATTGATTGGTAGATGGCACCACGAGGTATTTAAATGTACATATTTATACTTTGCAGCCCGTTTACTGAATGTGTCGTAAAATTTGCCTTGAGAATCGATAATGCCGAAAATGGTACATTATAGTATATTATGTTTATCAGGAACACTTTTAGAATTTTAAAGGCATACAGATACTAACTTTCAAAATCATCAACATGCATTAAATATATTAATAGGAGGAGGATTACACGCGATACTCAACTGGATCAGGAATCACTCGCAAAGTTTCAAAGGCACATCATATGGCTTCGTACTTTTTCAATTTCAAATCTTCGGTCTAGGGTCTGAGGACGAATTTTCGATCCCAGGTTTATTTCTGTACTCAAATCGCTCAAAATACTCTCAAGTTTCAAATACCTAGTTTTTGTAAGTTGCTTCAAATTTTTCCCGGGACGTTTGTCATCGAAGCTGTTAACTGTATGTATGATTTATTTAAAAAGGAAATTAAAACCATTTTTTGACCACACGAAAACATCCATGCAGCCAGCCCGTTCGCGGGATTCGAACCTCGGACTGAACTACCAGTGTTCAGCGACTTTTCAGTTCAGCGACTCGGCCGCTGGTGTGCCGAAAATAGCATATTGAAAAAGCATGTTACTTGTGCCAACCATGGTATAAAATAAGACGTATTGGAAACTAATATTAGTAGGATAGCATGTAAAATGTACTTTTAAGTACCTAACTTACATTATACTGAAGCATGAACTTTTTTATATTACAAGTAAATGAAAGACTTTATGCATCCTCTCAGGCACCAACCATTTATATCTTTATTGCAGAAATGACTTTTTTTGCCAATGGAGAATTATAAACACCTAAAAGAGAGAATTTTGAAGGTGTTTGAAACGTTTATTCAGAAACTTTTCAACTGCAATTTATCCATTTGTGTAAAGTTTGGAACTAATTTACACCATTGCCATAATCATAGACGGCAATAACTTTAACGAAAAATTATTATAAGTCTAAAATGAAAACATGTATGTATTTATTACCAAATTAGTTTTCTTCTGTTTAATCTACACATTTTTGGTGGCAAATAAATAGTATGTTATTATATTAGACACCAAGTACTAAAAATAGACAATTCTAAAAATTAAAGTAAAACACAAGAAAGCAGAATGCTGAAAAATTAAAATAGAGCATAGATTTTTATTTTTGCTTACATCAAGAACTTAAATATTTCTAACTATACGAAATAGCCAGATTTTCCCTGCTAAAATAGTGCTATCGTTTTAGAAATTTTTTTCTTTTTCCGTTATGCACTTAAATGCTTTTATTAACAGCCGACCATTCTGTTCCTTCCTTATTTTTTCTAAATGAGCCCGCACTATTTCCATTTTAGCCATATTCTCACTCACATGTAACAAGAAAACGTTATACGGTAGAGAATTTAAAGAGAAATTTGTCTTCCTAAATCACTGTTCTCGTATTACGCAATTAATACTGTCTGAAACTCGAGTGCAGAAAGTAGGCTTTTCCTAAAGACTGAAAATCATTAGCAGCTAAAATTAAAAAAAGCAGAAATATTAATGATTTACGGTACATTTATCCTTTAGTCTGAAGCTAAATATGACGCCCTCCAAAAAGTATTCCTAAGTAATTGACCGAAAATTAGCATTTAATAAAATCAACCCTCAAGAAGGAAGGAAAATTTTAATTTTTCCACCGTCGGGGAAGTAGAAATAGAAAAATCACTCTCCAAAATTACCATTTCACCAGAGAAATAACACACAGCCTGCCAGTGAATATGTTAATAAAGGGCAGCGTTGCGGTATGCTGTATATAAATGACTTGCTAACATGGGTCATTAAAGACCCTAAATCACCCCGCACATCATAAGACTTCCGCCACAATATTTCTCTAGAGAATGTTAACTCCTATTTTTTCTTTCCTCAAGCAGCTACTAAGATACCCTGTCTGGCAAAATATTCCAGAATAAGACCTCCTTACCAAAAGCGTTTCCTAAAGATTTTCACTTTGAAAATCCTATTTGCAAACCGGTGTCAATGCAAAATTCTCTCTTACGAAACCTACCAAATCTTGCGCCAGAAGTGGAGTATTTTATAGAAATTTGTTTCAATTGCTACAGGAGAGGGTAAAATTGTTTCAACACTGGTACTTCTGATTGTGTTGTTAATCTTTAAGAGTAAGAAAATGGTTGTGCGAGGTTGTCATTGCTAATTTTGACTCACATCTAAAGAAATACTTATCTTGGAAAAGAAAATAAATCTTGTGTTTGCGCATACTTAAAAATCATAGAGTCAAGCCAAATTAAGCACTAATTGATCAATATAGTTGACATTAAGATCATATGTGCATTATGTTACAATGGGAGAAAGAAGTTCGAATTTTAAGATTGGACCGTATATGACGGATGTTTTATCTTCAAAATTTAAAAAGACATCATAGATCTTCTATTTAGACTTTAGTATTTTTCTCCCAAAAGATTTTTTCTTCCACTTTTTTAAATAAAATACCTCCCTCTTATCTAAATTTCTCCAATATTCAGTTATAAATAACAAGGAAAGTATATTTGTTGTTTTAAAAATAACTCAAATTATATTCTTACGATTAATTTTTAATATTTTTTCTGATGTTTAATCTTGAGCCACTTTTAAGTATTCATGCTCTTAGGATAATTTACCAATTTCTAATTTAAGGTGCTCACAAATTCTTCAACTGTTAATATATCAGTGGCATAAACTTTTTGCTTTTTACTTAAGAAGGGGTCCTCAACAAGTTATTCTTAGTTTCTCCAGATGTAACACCTCATGCAAAAATATTAGTGAAAATGCTAGAATCTTAATTATGCTCTTCAAATTAATTTTTGACCTTTAATTAACTTCTTTATTGCCTTCTGTAAATTATAATGGAACAATGAATCATCTGTACTAGCATTACCTTAAGCTAAGGCATAAAGGTTTCTTGATGATACTCTTTGTAAGATATATTCTTCATTTTCGAACAAGGATCAATAAATTTTGTTATTAAATAATAAAATAAATTATGGCATATAAAATTTACAGAAAATTTTAAAATTTTAATCAATAAAAATTGAGAAAGTAGTACACTATTCTATGAATTTTATAGAGATTACAGCCAGATAAATATTTGGAATCTTCAGAGTGCCCCAAATGGAATAGCAAACTATGAAATATATAATATTTTATGCATTTTCCAGGCATTTTACACAATCCTAAGGGACGAAACAGCATATTACAAAGTATACATACCTATGTCATTCTATCAAGTGTCATTCTATCACTCAATCCGCAGAAATTTGCCGAGGATTTATGAGATATATGTGTAGTACCAACTGCAAAATTATAAAATTATCCTGAGTGAAAAGGAAAACTAATTGCCATTTTAGCCCTCTTAAATGCATGTTCAAGCTAAATTTTTATTCTTTTTCATCAAAAGGATATTGTGCTTTATATTGTATTTCTTTTTCGATTTCATATTTATCATTACTAAAGGTAGACCGAATATTTTATTTCTTTTAATCAAAATAGGAAACTGAATTATGAATGATTCAGAAATCTATGAAATCTTCCAATTCCCGAATCTCTTCGCATAAAGAAACGATAAAAGAAAAAATAAGTTATTTAAAATTTAATTTAACGAAAAAGCCGTTAATGAAAAAGAATTAAAAAATAAAATTTGTAAAAATCCATCTGTATTAAGAACCACCTTTATTAAGAAGATAAAAATGAAACTTGTGTATGAAATACATGTTTAAATCTCTTGAATTTTAAGGCTCTATCAGAGGCCAAGTGATTTAAACTACTGAGTACTGGTAGTTCGTTCTAAGTTTGAATACAGGCGAATGGGCTGGCTGCGTGATTGGTTTTCCTGATTTTCCCCATGTATAATGTGAATGTGAGTTAGTTTCCTTTAGAAGGTCCTTCACGTCGGCATCACTTTTCTTGGCCGGCATACCTTTTTCTGACATCTCAATTTCCAAAATTAACAAAGAATTAATAGGATTATAATTTGCTGATTCTTGTGAATACAGTATCAAAAACATTGCTGTTCTGATCGGACCATATTACTATCATTAAGTAAAAATAGGTTGACTTTAAATGCTTTAAAAATAAACTTATAGCTTCTGAAATAACATTTGGATGGTGCCCTCAAGGTAGGACTGATTCGAACTGTAAATTGTTAAATTTGGACATTATTCTTGACGATAAATTGATCTCAACACATTTAAAGCAGTTTTGGGAATTAGAAGCAATGGGAATTGAACAAAGGAAGGAAAGTAGTAAAATAAATAATGACATTTTAGAGAATTTTAACAGAACTATCAAATTTTAAAAAAATTCGTCTGAATTGAAAACGAATTACGTAAATGCAGGAATAAACTAGTTAAAAAGTGCAAAAATGTCCACTACTTTATAACAGTATCAGTCAGTTATGGAACAGCATTTAAAAATGGGTACAGGTAAGGAAATTAATCAAAGTTCTGAAGAAACAGGAAGAATTTATTCCATGTCTCCCAGCCAGTTATCCGACCTTATAAACCTTTAAGAGTTGTATTTGATGCATTCAGCTATTATAAAAACGAATAATCTTTAAATAATTGTCTCTATTCAGGTCCTAATTTAAATCCAACGTTGCTAGAGATATTAATACAATTTCGTACACATAATATAGAATTTACTGCCGACATCGAACAAGACTTTCTCCAAATTTCTCTGTCACATGAAGATAGGGATACTGTAAGATTTTTGTGGGCAAATAACCTTAAAGATAAAGATGGAAAAAACCTAACACGAAAGTACTTAGATGACTCGTTTGGTGATACATCCAGCCAATATTTGGTTGACGCTCCTCTTAAACACCATGAAAATAACTTTAAAGAAAAACCTCAGAGGCGTCCAAACAGTATAGTGGTTAGCATCGCTGACTGCTGTGCCGAAGAGCCCGGGTTCGAATCCCGGAGAAAGCATGGATGTTTGTAAATGTATAGTGTCGGTGAGGCATGGCGGTACTCTAGATATGCGGTGAATCGAAAGTCCTCTCATGAGGTTTGGTGGAAGGGGAGAGAGGTGGAAAACCCTCGAACAATATCCCCCAGGGGGCTTTCCATCAAAATTCAGCAAAATCGCACAGTCACGTGAATGGTGCGTAATCTAGCGCCCCTTTCCACGAGGAATTTCATGGGATTGGGCTGACTACGTCGGACAAATGAGCATAAACAACAACAACGATTCAGAAAGGAGTTAAACTATTGAACGATTGTTTACACGTAGACGATTAAATAGGTGGAGATGAAGACTAAAAGTAAGTTAAAATTATTAGATACACATTGAAAGCTGCTGGTTTGAACATGCGAAATTGGAAACCAAATTGCACAAATCTGCAAAACGCTTTTGATGAATAAGAAAATAGTGAAATCCGGAAAGTTCTGGAACAGAATATATTGGACTATAAATAGAATTACAAGGAAGATCTTATGAAGATAGAATCACAAAATCTAACTAATAGAGCTCAAGGGGGAAAAAAGCTATTGACAAAAAGAGAAGGTCTTGAGATTGGGATGATGCGTTGTCATCGGACTTTGAAAGCAGAATGAAAAAATGGTCTAATGAACTGTCAGCGAGTCAGAATGTAAAAACGAATATTCCAACAGCAAGTAATGGAAATACGAGAGAAAATATCACCTGAGTCCTGGAATTATTGTCCTGAAGATGAAACTCCGGCTGGCGTGCTGACCAGAGGAACAAAGACAAATTCCACCAAAGGAATAATGTTAGCTGAACTACGAAATAGTGATACGAAGTGTCATGATCCTAAGTGGTTATTACATACAGCATCGATTCGAGAACAAATCTCGAAGAATTAGTAAAAGATTTCGAAGATATTGAAAGGCTTGAACTTCGAAAGGGAGCTGTGGTAAAATCAATAGTCACAAGTGAATGTTCCATTGAAAACGAATTCATTAAAATGTATTCATCATTTATCAAATTGATTAGAACTGCTGCATGGTGTTTAAGGATTGTGAATAACAATAGACTCAACCCAAGACTAAGAAAAGATTTTTGATGTGTACAACATTCTGAATTTAAACCTGAAATTAGGTGCCTGTTGTCGAAACGATCAGTTTCAAGTAATAGTAAGGTTTCATCTTTAAAAGTATTTCTTGATGGAGATGAACGTTTACGAGTTGGTCGGAGATTGAGTCACTCCGATCTTTCAAGAAGTTCAGAAACGCCAACTTCTTTTACCAAAAGGACATTTCACAGAATTAGTCATAGATTACTATCACAAAAATTCTCTTCATTTGGGCATTCAAACAACACTTTCTCTTATTAGATAATTACACTGGGTACCTTCCGGAAAAGACAGAGTTAGACGTGTTATAAATAAATGCATGACTTACTTTTAGACAATCATATATCGCGATATTTATTTTATTTAGTGCAAAGACTATTCATTTAAAAATAGTATCTGATTTGTCTACTGAAGCATTTCTAATATATCTTAGAAAGCTTATTGCCAGACGATCCAAACTCTCCATTGTTTGGAGTGATAACGCTACAAACTTCAAGGGAAAGAAGAGTGTTCTTGATAATCTCTTTGGAATTTGTAGAGGGAGACAAATATAAAATCAATGAGCAGAATTTTGATAAAAGTCGCAAAAACAACAGTTTTAAATTTCGAAGAGCCTTTTTACATTAATTACACAAATAGAAGCTTCCTTGAACTCTTGACCCCCGTCACCTATTTCGGTTGATCCAACGGATCTTCAGCATTTGACTGAAGGTTATTTCCTAAGAGGAGCTCCACTTTTGTCGATACGAGAACCGAATGAAAAAAATATCCGATTGATTTCATGTTCTACATGGCAATGATGTTTAGTGAAGAAAATTTCGATAATGTATGGCAATATACGTTTTTGTCATGGTACTGTTCCTTTAATCTCAAATTTATTCAAATCCTATGTATTCTATTGTAAATAAATCGTCTAAATGTAACACTGCTAGCAAGGAATTAAATCTTTATTGGTTATTTGATTGCATAATGAAAGAAGCATGTAAACAAATAATAGTAAAATACAAGTATATTAAAATAATTTTTTTGGAAATTAATTTTAAGAACAATCATTTGAATAGAAGAACAAATGTATAAATAATTATATTAAACGAGGATCTGTGTTTTGTAATATTAAAAGTTCATACAACGACACGAGTGCTTTCCCGTATAGAAACGGAACTTTTTATACGCAGTCACACTCTCACCCTGAAGGTAGATAATATTCTTGTTATGTTACAGGGCTCTAGTAATGAAATGTTTACCTGTTTACCCAAACATGTGTCCTTGTTAAATTTCGTAATACAAAATTTATTATACAATTTCGTGCAAAATTTGCAAGTACTTATTACATTTATCGTTTCTTAATCTCGTGGTATACGTGGTATATTAGTAAGCTAGCAAACTGGAAGATTCATTGTTCAAATCTTAACGAGGGCACAGATAATTTTTCATGTCTACTGGTCAGAAATGCCTAAAAATCTTTATTAGTTTAACATTTAAAAAAAATATTTTTCTGTTATTTCAACAAAATAATAATAATATTACATAATAAATATAAAACAAAAGAGAAAGAGAACATGCTCATTACTTTCTACTTCCAAATTACTCACACAGCTAATAATTGTATCAAAAATATAATTTATAAGGTAAGAAACATAATAATTCTTAATTTTATAAAACAAAATTCACTTTTAAGGAAAAAATTTCGTGATGTCGTTAATTATAAAGCTGAAAAACTCCAATAATTAAGAGAGCAATGTGGTTCTTGGTTGGATTCATATCTTCTGCATTTGACAAACTATTTTTTATTTTTTTAAATTTTAATTAAATTTAAATTCTTTTCAACTTTTAATTTGTGAATGATTTGAGTAATTGTTCGACTGTCAAAAACGTGTTTACTAAAAATTGTCCTTCTAAGACATATTAGAAATGTACTTAATACCAACTGGGATTTATATTTGATTTCACTCCTGTGAGGTTAGCATAAAATAGCATCTTTACGATAATTTTTTAAAACATTTAGCATGTTGTTTAAAGACAAAACATGAAAAGAATGAACAGCGTTTACTCAGCTAACTCATCGATTCTGTGGTTTCGTTTTGTTTCTTTCATTATGGTAAAGCACTCGAGGGCTATCTGCCTGAATGGAGGGATACCTTCATGGAGGACTTTCTAGGAAAACTGGCTATACGTTACACTGTATACACGTTACACGTGAGGAAGCCTATGAACATGCTCATGTGTTTATCGATCCCTTTCGCCAGCATTCAAGTTCCGGATCGAACTACCAATGTTCCGCGACATTGCCACTAGGCCGCTGGTGAGCTATCGATTCTGTGGAGCTAAGCGTTTTAACTGTGAATTAAAATATATGAATAATTATTCTCTCTATATATTTTTTAAAAAATACAGAAGTGCTTCAATATATCATTATAAAAATGTCTTTTAATGATGTGCGTATGTGTCTAGTTTATTAGTCTTTCAAATAGATATTTCGTAAGGTAATGATTGAGACCTTTTTAACTACTTTAATTTGGTACTCGATATCAAGGCAAGTGTTTTGTGCAAAATAATTTAAAATTACCTTACGACTTTCATGTTTTCTTATTCTCATAGGATAAAGTACTATTACACTCAAAATAGTTTTGTGAGACGCATTTTTTTAGGGAGGGGGAGGAAGAAAAAAGAAAAAAAATAGAAAAATGCGATATTACGTAAATTAGAAATATTTATGAATGACTAAACTGCTTTATAGAGTGTATTAAATTATAATCGTTCTAATTTTCTGTATTCCGATAGAATAGACTGGTTGAAAGATCACATTCACGTCACGATTAAACCTCGAGTTCTCCTGCACCTGACTCTTCTTCCCCCTTCAGGCTCCATTTCACAAATTACTCGAACCAGCAAGGTAACTCTACTTCCCTAATTACCCGCTCGGGCGGACAAACACCCCCCTTTAAGTCGGCTGCACACCTATGCAACCCCTTTCTACCCTACCCCCTTGGATCAAACACACCCCTCTTACCTCTGCTCGGAGGATATCCGCCTTAAACCTAATTAATGGCAACAGGCCAGAGTGGGGAAGGGGTAGCTTTTAGGCTTTTAATGAAATGCTATTGTCCTTCAGTTGCTTGAAATCTAGATCGTTATAAAGAGAAGGAAAACGAAAATTTTTCGAAGTATAAAGGAAAGCCTTCGCAAGGGAAACTACTTTGCTTTGTTCTGATTTTCTTGTCTTCCATAATGTGACTACTCTAAAATGACCTCGTCTATCGATTTTCTTGCTTGTTCACATTTTAAAACAATCACGGAAATAAATTAGATATGGGAGAAAAGATGTTATTAAATCTCTGTACGGGAGGGCTGGAAAACATCTTGGAAAGATACTTTGCTTAACAGAAAATTTCGTTTAATACCAGAATTAGAATTATGCACATGTACACATGCTTTGGTTATATAACTTTTTTTAAGTTTTCATAACTTGTTACTAGTTAGCTATCTACGGATTGAAAGGTTTATTTGCCTCTTTTAATTGAAAAGTCATAGAAACTAAAACAGAGTTTTAAGGGTGACTGCAACTTACAAGGGATGAAGCTTAAAAAGTACAATATATGAGTAATTGCCACAGCTAAAAGCTTTCATCAACTAACGAAACGATGTCTGGTTTTAATTGAACACTCTCAGCATCCAAGCTGTCTGTAGAAATAGTAAGACCTAAGCATACTTATTACATGCGCAATAACTCTTCTTTTTATCCACTTTTATCTTAAATCTATAATTTGCTTATCAACCGCTAATGGGGACTTAAATTAAACATATAAATATCTTCTTACTTGTTCTAATTGGCCTCAACCATGGTTAAATGAATAAAACCGCTGAATACTGAGAATTAGAGTGCAATATGAACTTAGACTAACTGGCTGACTGCCTGATTGGCTTTTGTGATTTTCTTCATCTGTGGCAAGACAATTTCCACGAGAGGTAGTGCCCGTTAAAACGGTTCTTCATGAAGGCATCCCTTTTGTTAAACAAATAATCCTCTTGTACCTTCCCATATTCAGATAACTTAACCTAGTATAATACTGATGTTTATACTAGGTTAACAGTTTTTTAGTTTTATTCTTGTTAGTTTCGTATAGTACTAAAATATAATTGAAATATATGGTACATTAATTTATACGCCTAAATATAAGATTTAAAATATCCTGTTTTTCTCTTTCACATTTGTCAATCCAGAAATTTAGTGCAGTTCTAAGTTATGCGAGCGTGAAATATAAATAATGCGGTTTCTTACCTTCAACTTTGTATTTAACACATTTTTACTTCAGCCAAGATATTTATCTCTGGGATGATTTGCACAGAATGCTATCTGCCTATGATTTGCTGTCCGTTTAGTAAGCGAACGTTGAAAGCGTATTTCTGCATTTAGAACTAAAGTATTTCTAGATATATTTTGATTGATTAGGTAATTAAATTTTCTTTATTAACTTATACAGTCCTAACCATGTAATATTAATACAAATGTCTTTCACACTCTAGTAATCTTACAAGAAAGTTATCGCTTCATCTAATATGAGTATAACAAAAAGTTCTATAAAGGTTTTAAATAACCTTTTATTTAGTTTAAAAAATAGTCAACACGTGTGTGTACAAGCAAAACTCTTCCTCTTGCGTGCAGTCAAATAACAAAGTTGAAATTACAAATTTGGTCTGACTTTGCTGGCTCACCACTCATCACTTTGCCTTCAGTATGTATAGTGGTTAGTTACGCTTACTGCCATAACGATTTTACTCAAATCTGAATCCCAGATGGCATGAATATTCATGAATGTATAGTTTCTGTTCGGCAAGGGGCACTCAAACAATATGGCGAGCCATAGTCTCTAGAAGGGTTAGTGGTAGGAGACCTTCAGACACACAGCCCGGAGTGCTTTCCCTCACAGTTACGGCAGAATTGCATCGTTAGTGCGGTGAGATTGTACCCGTACAGATTATGGTGAAATTCAGGTGCCCCGCTCGCTTATACCTGTCCTTTAATCACCACTTGCATGGCGCACATAATGTTAGCGAGAAAATTGCTAAAACCAGAATATTTACTGTCAGAGCTGGGCCGTAAAATATAAAGCTGCAAAGGCCGCTCCGAAAGCTTTATTTCTAAAACCTTCAAAACCCTCTTCTCAAGTAATTTTATAACTTTTTAAATAATAAACTATTTTAGACCAGCTCTCGAAAATGCATGAAAAGTAGCAGTCCTTGGGTTTAAATCATATAGCAAAAGAGGTGGCAAAAATAAAACTTTTACTGTGCTTATTAAGTCGCTTGTAGTATTTTTGTTCATATGCTAACAATAACTCTACTTTTATCCTCTTGTAGCCTAAATTCAATTCTAAGGCTTGAGTCTGATTGAAAAATCAGAATTTAAAATTAGAGCTACAGCATCATACTTAAATGAGTTTCCTAGATATTCAGAAGGCTATTTTTCTATTACCTAGGTTTAAGAATTTTTGCAAGTTTCTCGTAAACGCCCATGAGTATGACTAAATTCCTTACTAGTACGTTAATAACGAAAACGTTCTTTCTTCTTCCTCTTTAGTTGTCACCAGTTTCTAAGATAACAAAACCGGCAACTGAAATGTTTTATTTCTGTTTTAAATTTCCAATAAAATATGCTCTCTGTATGAAATTTCTCAAGGTAACTTCGTAATATAAATGCGGAACATTTTCTGACTAAACAGCGGAAACTTTATCGCCAGACTGTCAAAAAAGAATAAAGCTATTAACTAAAAGAATTATTTGAAGGATCGATAGTTCCTGGAAAGCAGGAAGAAATTGTAAAACTAAATATCCTCAAGCTCATACTTCAAAACCTCTTCTTATCCAATTTCAGGACAACATGAAAAAATATAATTTCAAGTTTCATAGAAGCCCTTCCTTAGCATGAAACGAAAACTTCTCATTATTTTTATGTAAGAGGGAGAAGAAATATGGGGATCAAGTGGAAAAATGGTGATCACTCAAAATTACTACCTACAAGAAGAGAATTTAAGCAAATCATTCCAGAAAGGATTCTTAATACGAAACAAAAACTCCATATCCTGAGGATTTGTTATACATTATAAAGACAGGAAATTATGTAGAATTCATCATATCCTTTTCAGAGGGAAAATCCTAGAGTTTTGGATTTATCAAGAGCATTTCACAGTTACCTTATGTAAAAGAAGCTGCTTGATAGTACCTTAAAATTTATGGGAAACGTACCCTGACAGTAGAACTGGGACATAGATAAAGTAGTGGAAAATCACTTATAACGAGCTAAATTGAAATACCTCATCGTATTTAAAGAGATTCATCGATCGCACTGCTACATCCTTATTCAGGGGCTGCTGTTCTATTAAATACATTAAATTTGTGCTCTTTCCCACATTTTACACGTTTCTTTAAATTCACGTGATAGGAAGTTTTTCTGTGACTTTTTCTTCTCGAAATATAACTAGATTTCTTCCGTATCCTCGCGATGCTGATCCATAAATTCGTCAGTGGTGAACTCCTACTCTTTTTCCTCCGCGAAAAATTGCTTGCCATCTTATTCAGTATAGATTCATTGTCTTCCTCAAAGACAATTTCTAACATTATCAGAGGGTAAGGCTTGTTCCTTCGTTTACCTCGAAGTATCGCTGAAAAAAGGTCTAGTGTAAAGCTTTATAAACCTTCGAAATGACCTGCTGATCCATGTATTGGAGCAGTGGAGTGGTATTTGCGGGAAGAAACTTCACGCTAATACATTCGAAGGCCTCCTAAACTCGAATCGTTATGAAGAGTAAGCAGGAGTTTTATTCAGAGCTCTTCTAAATTTTCTATCTCTTGGAAGCTCTTGGATTCTCAGATTGACACATGAACAAGAGCTTTACTTTGAAATCCCTTCTTGCATCAGCACACAGCAGGAGGGTAAGACTGCGTTTCATGAACTCGTGACTGGGCACTGTATTCTCTTCTGTTGTAATGTCGGTCGGCTTTGACAACTTTAATATGGAATCTGCAGTTAAAAACTGCATTTTATACACTTGTTGCCACAAACACTTGCTTGCTACATATTTGAGGATGCATTAGGAGACCATTACGTTTCAAGAACTCCACTACAAACGCATGCTCTGCCTTCGCATTTGAACTTATAGTGTGCCACTATGAGTTCCGTATCTCCTCTTGAAGTTACTTAACTATTTTCTGCACATCTTAAAGTATTTTTCATTTTCTGTCGACGTACTTGACAGTTTGCTTGCGATATTCAGCATAAGGACTTTCAATTTCAGCAGATAAAGTTCTCTGCTACAACGTCATCGGTTAGTTGTTTCTCTTTTATACAGACGAAAATCATCGTTTCTAGATCTTCTGAAAAATATAGCCGTTGAGTTAATCCTCTCGTGAATTCCTTTGCTATACTTGTTACTCTTATTGCTTCTTCCGTCTTTTGAATATTGCGCAAGTCTCGGATGTAAACTTCCCATCAAACCTTGCTATGTCGGCTACGTTCATACCACTTTCATGCTGCCATTTTCTTCTTAGGGGTCATAATTGCAGTCCAGTTACTAGAAAACTATCAGTATTCCTGGAAACATTAAAAGAAAAAAGATTTACATTCATAACATGGTCATAATGCTATAGTAATAGATAATCAAAATATTATAATCTTGACTATACGAATGAGGAATGCTGACTGTAACCGAGAATGGTAGACGATTATCAATAATCATGCAGTAAGAGGGGAAACCTTCATTTCCTCCTTTGTGATCATCGGTATGTATCGTAATTTTTCAAACATTTTAAATTATTAAATTAAGTTCTTTTATTTACAGTTTCAACATGATTTATGGCTCAGATTAGTAAATTATATTATATCATAGAAAGGCCAAAACGTGATTAATGCCCGTAAAAGACAGAAGGGGAAAATTGAAAGAAAAAAATTACAGAAATATAGTATAAAAGTAATTATTATGCACACTAATAATCTATATAAAATTACGCACGTTTTAAAGTAGCAGCTCACTGTAATCAAATGCAAAGTGAACTGAGCACACTTTCTAAACGAATCTTAAATTCATAACATGAAAACCTAGACTTCGTAAGAAACTTCAAAAAAGGAAAGTATGCTATCAGGTGATTGAAAAACATCATCATCGTTGAATTTTATCTCACTTTCCCAGAAAACTACCCTTAGGTACATTTTCGTTTTCTATCGTCTTCTCGTTCTATTTTTTCGCATTTTTGTATTCTGTAGCGTGGTCCACCTACACTTAACTTTTATATCCATGTTTCATTTTCCATCAGGGTTACAGTCAAAGTTCAGCCTGAGGGTGGTGCAAGGCGTGTAATAGTCTTGGTTCCATCCTATCTTCCAACTTTTTCTTCAGCATCGAAGAGATGAAGGAAAAAAACTCGTTCGCACTTTTTATTTTCTGGCATCCTGAGTTCTTCCTGTGTAAAACTTTTTTATATCTTTCAACTTTAAAATAAGCGTCACGGAAGTGCATTTTATACGCCCAGTTTTCAAGAATATTTTTGAAAAGGTGCTTTTTGGTAGTTTCGTGTTTTCCCCTCTGAATGTATTTAAATCCGATGAATCGTAAATTTACGTAAGAAACTGGTTAAGAAAAATTCAATTATTCACATTAAAACCTATAATAAATGTATTTTTGTTTATAAGAAAGTAGAGCATATGAATTTTGAATCTCAACTTAGTATTTTACTTTTAGCTTTTGTCCAGTGTTACAATAGTAACATTCAATTAATTCAGCAATCAGAAAAAAAAATGAAACATAAAATGTAAATTTTATTAAAAATGTTAAATCTAATTAGCATACAAAACATGATTAGTCCATCTAATTCTTGTAATTTGCATCTAGTAGAAACTATTTTTTGCTCTGTATTAGGTAAGACGGCAATCTATATTTAAAAGATTTCATTTATTTTATTTGAGAATAATTTGAACGAAAACGACAAACATTTAATAATTTTAAAAGAATACGAACAATTAAGGCAGTAACTCATTTCCAACTATTTTCGTACTTTTAGGAATACAAATAATAACTACCAATGTACTACGAACGTATGTGTACGACCAGTAATCACTATTTGTTTTATAAGGATAAAAATACGCAACAGTGATTGTATACAAGAACAGTTGAGTACACACGGCCATGAATGTCACACACATACTATATTATGAAGGCAAACATTCAGCCAACATCTAATACATGTTTTGTAATAGTCAATCCGTGTATTTGTGAAATACTTTTTTTGCAAATTAATATCGCCAATGACGTATGTTTTCAAGCCATCTCTTCCTTGGAACGTTTACTAATTCTCAACGCAATATTTTACTATGTTTAATCTTTCTGCTTCATTGACAAGGAAAAATCATCATTTCTTTGTCCAAAATTAGTACGTTAATTTAACAGAACTTATCCGAGATTAATCATTAAATAAAACTTATGAGCTTTCGGATTTCTAACAGAAAATCTTTCTTTGAAAATATAACAAAGCATTTCATGAGTCTAAAAGACATAAAATTCAGCTGAAAATAGCTTTTCTAGTTACCCTGGAATATGCATTACAGCTTAAATTTTCTTCTCAAATCATATATAACTCGGTAGCACTTTGATCTTTTGATTCATTGATGCGCTCTTGCATTATTCTAAAAAGATGTCATGTATTAGTGCAAGTTAAGAATAATGACAGCGAAGAGAGGGCTATTTTTGGTTAAGAAACATAGTAATCTGAGCATCCTTTAAGTAATAGTGACGTCAGCACTGTAGCCATTCCATGCGATTATATGGTAAAAGGATACAATTCTGACCGTGTGTAAGAAGGGGGGAGGGAATGTAATGTAGCTTGAAGTGCATCCAAACTAAATTTAGGTAATAAAATAGCTTGCATTATCTTTATCATTTGGAGAAAGAGCTCCAAATTTCTGAAGATCAAAAAACAGTTCAACAAAAAGAAAACTTTTTGAAGAAAACTGGCTTTTCCATGCAATCAGCCGTTCGAGGAGATTCGAACGCAGTCCGAACTACCAGGATTCCGTACAGCTCGGCACTGGTCAGCTTTGTGTCTGGAATTTGTAATTCGATTCAGTTCACTATTTGTAGCTGGTGTAAAACAGATTAATGTTTTAATAATCTACCACTGTACCTCATCTGAGCTATATTCAGTTTGAAGTTAACTCATTTATTACAGAGTAGTGAGATTACTATTTGTAATATACTAAAAAGACTGCACTAAGAGATATCTTTCTACAGTAAGATACATGATTTCAGAATTTCTGGTATTGTGGTTTGATATTTCAGAGGGTAATTTTCCATCAGTATGTATCCATGTTAATGTGTATTTTGAGATAAGCATATATATATATTTTTCAGAAAAATTAATATTTAGAGATTGGCAAATTTCTTGTATTATTTTGTATTAACTGACGTATAATGATAAAATACTTTATTTAATAATATAAGGCAAGTTAAAGAATGTTGTGACTCAACAATAGCTGGTGGAGTAAAAAAAGAAAATTATTCCTTTGGAAACAGATTGCTGCTTATATTTATAGGCTTTATATTTACTGAGCGTTAAAAGGCAGACATTAAAGTTTCATTTGAAGTATTGAGGGAGACGGAAGTATCAGGAAGTGAAAATACAGCTACATTTCCAGGAAAATAGAATAAAGAACAAATTAATAGCTACACTTTTTCTTCTTTCTTCGTTAAGTTAATTTATCTTAAATCAAGTGTGATTTAAAAACGGCTATTCGGAAACAAAAGAAATAGTTTTTTTTTTTACAATTTGTTATTTTTTTCTTTTAAATCAAATCATTTCTACTGCATGCCTCCATTTTATATTTTGGCTTTGTACAAAGATTTGGGCTTACAGAGAAAGTCATGTACTTTTTTCCCTTCTTAGCTTTCTCGAACATTTTACTGATTCCATGGCACAATTTACTGATTCCATGTGCATTATTTTATGAAGTAGGAAACCGTCTTGTTATATGCAAACTTAAACGTTTTGTTATATGAAAACTTAAATGTTTTAAACCTTTTAAAAGTTGTAAAACGTGGGAATAAAAGATGTGTAAACCAATACGTATGGAACAACTGAAAATAATATTAATTAATATTAAATGTCACTTTAATAGAAAAGAGCATTTGCGTTTATATGTTTAGCATTTGTAATTAAAAAAAAAGATTTTTCTCCTGTATTTTGGTCAAATTTCATTTTAAACTAAAAGCATCAAAAATTTTACAGCTTAAACTTATAACTATTTCTTTATAAAGAAAACAATTTTGAATATGATATATCTGTTACAAACAAAGTAAACAGAATGGTTTTAATACATTAAAAAATAAAAATTATGCACAGGTTCTTGAATAAAAATCTGTACCCTTTGCCTTGAGTAACTGCTATTCTTTTTTTTTTTATTTCATTTTTTTAACAAGTGCTCAAAATTTTAATCTGGAAAAACTTATATGATTTTGAAATAAAGTCTGCACAAAATCTGCACTCATCTGAGTTTCGTGTAAATTATACATGTCAAGACTTCCATGGTTCGATCAACTTTGGGAATGATTTCAGTGATTGGAGCTAAATGGAGATTTATTTCAGTGAATAATAGCAGAACCAGTGTCATCTAAGAAATTTCGAATGCTCCATTGATCAATAAATTATGAGGTTCTAGTTATTTTATGTTTGGGCTTTGTACTGCCATTTCTTCCCTTCCCTTTTCTCGCCAGAATGCAAATTTAGTTAACATGTATTTAAAAGTTTAGAGTTTTGGTATTTAAATACAGAGTGTTCTTCCTCTCGTGGTTGCGTCAGTAGGTTTCTATATTAGATGAGTTTTCTTTCCCTTCAACCTTGCGTTATAATTGCCGATAGTTCAGATCGACGCCAGTGAAGTTCTGAGCCTACTTCGCGTTAATTTCTTCTGTGTAGTCTTTGGTTATTAGTTTACTTAAGTTAAGCTCTACCTCCGACTTACTAGTTTGAGTTTCTCGCATAAGTGCTGGCAGAGTTGTAAGCTCCAGGAGAGCCTTCTGTTCGTCTTATTATTGTACAGAGTCTTTTAGACCGTTTCCAAGATTCTGCTGTCGCCTAAGACTTAGCGATAAGTTGCTTAACGTCTGCTAAGAGTTTGTTTATGGTTTTACAAAGAAGAACTTTATAAAATAAAGGATATCAAAACTAAATGCAGTATCTATATGGTTTCACCTAGTAGAGAAATAAAAGTTGGAGTCTACAATCGTGCAAGAAGGCTAATAAAATTATAAAAAGGGGAAACAATCTATTGGGTCGTAAATGTTTTTGACTAAAGGAAAATTTGAAATCTTTGTTTAATATCTAACAAATTTAAGAACATAGTTTTTATAAATATACCAGAACTTGTTATAAAGATACAAAAAAGAAATTAGTAAATAAAGTAGGTATTTAAAACTCTTGAATCCTGAGATTATTTTTTAAATATAATTTGACAAAAACATATTTAAGTAATAATTATTTCTTTTTCACAAATTATAGAATACTTTCAAAGCAAAGTAAGTGTGAAAGGATGAGGATAATGTTAATAGTTAATAAAACTACTAAACCTTAAACACAGAAATCAAATTAAGGAAAGCCAAAAAATTAAGAAGCAAACACTTCATAATTTTTACATTTCTGTCAACATTAAACGGAATTTCATTTTAGATGTATGTAACTTCCGTAATTTTTACTAGATTTGAATGTATATTTTCCAAGACATCAGATCTCCATTAGATTAATCTTTGTTTACTTTAAACTCATAATTTATCCCTTTCCTCTCCTTCTGCAATTGTTTCATAACATTATATTAAAATTTAAAGTAATTTATTATTCTGAAGTTTTAATCCTTTGGAATCAAAATTCGGATAAAATTATGAAAATACGCAGACGAATTCTCGGGAAAGAAGCGCTACACATAAGGATTCCATTTTTAGGTATAGACCTTTCGATTGAGGTTTTCTTTGGATCAAACCACAAAAAAAAGAAAAGAATTAGAATCGCTTACCCCTTTTTTTTTTTTTTTTTTTTTTTTTTTTAGAATAAATTATTAAGTGCTACTGTCTTCGAACATATGAATATTTCTTTTCAGCGCGAAACATTTAAAGAACTTTTCTAACGTACCCAAGAGAAAAGAGAAAAATTTAGAACCTGAGCACAAAAACTGTTTTCACCTCTCTTTCTTATTATTGACAAACACAATCCGATGGAATAGAATACTTTTCTGCTTCTTTTATTAAAGAAAACAGAAAAACAGTCCTCGGCATTGTAATTTGAGTATGATGAATAATTTCTTTGGAGAACCTAAATTCTCTGCAGCAGCTTAAGCTTATTTCAGGAAAAATAAGTGGAGGGTCATTATTTATTTATTTTTTACTTTTCCCTTTCGTCCGATTTCTTTTGCCTAGGAAAATTTGCTTACTGAGAGGAGAAAGAACGAGAAAAAACTGAAAAAGACTTCATTATTTTTCAGTCTTTCAGAGGAAGAAGGGGTCGTGAGAGCGGAATCTCGCCCCTTAAGATACATATGGGGATATTTTAGATTCATTTGTAATGACATTTTGAACGCTCACTTCTCGAATTTCGCATTGGGAAAAACTCCAAAGTTTGTAGTGATTAATTAAACTGTTTTGCAGTCTTAAGTTTCCCAGCAAGATTCAAGACAATAATACGAAATTTAATTTATGGAATTATTTATAAATTGAATCTAGCAAAGCTTACTGTTATTAATTTTTGTCGGTCAACAACCCTCTTGAACTGATCTGACATATGTCAGATCCTTCGAGGATAAGCAACAAAAACAGCAAAGCTTACATCAAGCATTTGAAAATGATGAAATTAGTCTAATAAAAACAAAACTAACAAAGTAAAAGTACGCTTAAGATTTCCTGTATATTTATAAGTTCAAAAGGAAGTTGATTTGCAGTTTTCACTTCAGACTCTAATAGAGGAACAAGTTGTTTTTGGTAATAATCTTTCCCATCAAATATTTAAAAAATTTAGTCAGTTAAATGATTAAACAATTGAAATCTTTAAGAGAAAAAATTACATACTCCGTTTTTGCTGATGTGTCACGATGTGTGAAAAATTTGTTAATGGTAAACATAAAATGCAATTTACTTGCAATAAGGATGGAAATAACAAAGTGTTCTACATGCTAGACTTGGAATTTGTAAATTCTGTTGTATGACACTAAGAGACATCAGATCATAAGGCAGTTAATGGCACTACAATAGGAGTATTTTGTTATGTATATGCTTGAGAGGTTAGAGGTTAGAATCTGCATTGTCTATACGACGTGAATCCAGAGAGACCACACTCATTTACCGTTTTACGAGAGAGCCAGATTGCGGCTGGAATCGCATTTTTGTTTAACCATTTGTCACGCAGCAGTTAGTGGTTACATAAAATACATTTGGCATTAATTTTAAAAATTTGAAAAGTACTTCTTCTAAAGTTTTCTTTTGTTGTTCCTCACTGTCAAAAATAAGCACTTATTCAGTTCAGTACCTCCACAATCATTTATTAAGTGAAACATAGTGCCCTAATGTAGATTTTGTCAATTGTTAAAACTATCAATTTCTGTCAGTTGTTAAAATATCAAGCTGCGATTTACTTTCCTTCATTTACTATGTAGAAAAAGATGCCCATATGATCTTATTTTGTCATTCTGTTATCAAATATATATACACAAATATAAATCAAGATTTCTGAGCTGGAATTTCACATAGTTTCTAATAAAAACTGTTTTAAAAAAACTTACATATTTTTCTCGTTATTAGATTTCTTAAAACCAGTAAAAAAAAGAAAGGAACTGATATTATAAAAACGGGTGTATTCCAACTGCGCTGATGAAAATCCCCCCCTCGTCCTGCTATAGTCCAACTGCGCGGATCAAAATTTCTTTCCCCCGTTGCCTACAGGGTTACAATTTTATTTTTCGAAGCCAAATGTAGCCAAGAGGAAAATAAAAATAAAGAAATATATTTTTTATAAATGAATAGTGGATTTGTTGCCAATCTAGAGAAACTAAGCTTCGGCAACAACAAAGATAACTCCTTCTTTTATTATTATTGCGAATTAAGTCATGCTTAATCCTTTCTGGAATTTATTCCAGAAAATGAGTGTTTAAAATTTACTTCGTAATCTTTAATACAGATATTTTGAGTTTTTATGTATTATTGCCTTTTCGTGAAGTAAGAACTGAATTAATTGATGAGAAACACTGAATTTTCTGTAAAAAATCGTTTCATGTTTGTTTGTTTAATTTCTTTTATACATCTCTTTAGATTTACTTCTGTAACAACATGTGGGGCTACAAGGCATTCTTCATGAGCACAACTATTAGCTCTGACCTTTTTCACCCCTACAACCGGAAGTCAGTGTATATTACTTAAATAGCTAAATTTTCAATTAGTTCCGAACGCTTCTTTGACTATCTTGGTGAAAAATATATTTGCTTCTGAATATTTACTGAGAAAAATATTTAAAAACAGGTTAGCATGATAAAGAATAAACTTAAAGAAAATGCTAAAGTATGAATAAAATAAATAAATAAGTATAAAATATTAAATAATGAAAACGATTTCTAGAGTAAATTTCTTAGGGGTTGAAATTTAATAAATACAGTAGAAATGAGAAGAGAATTTAGATCTCTTTCATATCATAAGTTTATTAAGCATTATATACCCTACACGGAGCACGCATTCCTTGAAACTGAAATACGGACATAGCGGCACAAATATTTCTTGAAAAATATTCTTGAAAAGAACTATGTAGTAATGCATAAATGAAAGAAATTAAATAAAAACTATCAAGGAAAATATATAAGAATTATTACATCAAATACTCTCTTGACGGCAAGTGATAGAATTTTGTTTTCTCGTTTATCTTTCAGCAAAGCTTATACAATTAAATAATCACTTTCATTTGCGTAAAGTTATAAACAAATGTAAATTATTATACAAAACGCATAAAGTTAAACACTACAGTGTGAAAGGAAAATTCTGGAATTAAAATGTTAAGAAAATTAGATGAGAAATAATCCATAATTTATTGATATCCATATACTAAACTCTATGCTTTTGGAAAAAGTTACACATAATTTGCACTGAGGTATCAATCACCGAAACCAAGTTAAATTCTTTCCTTACTTTTTCTTATCAGAGGGATTTCTAAAAAGACACGCTAAGGTGAAAAATTTTGCAATATTTTTAAAGAATAAATTTTATAAAAGTATTTTTACTTCATGAACTGAAATTTTTACTATACATTTTTACACAGTAAATAAGTACAAAAAAAGAAAGAGTTAGGGGATCACTGGGACTAGAAACTCGGGTCGAACTACCAATGTTTAGTGACTTTTCCTCTTGATCATAAGACCTTTTGAAATTAGGCTGAACAATATATTAAAGAAAATAGAAGATACAGCACACGTAAGAACAAAAGTGGGCTGAATTAGAGATTTACATGTTTAATGAATAAGTTAAACTTACCTGTATGCCATTATGAAATATTAGGAAGTAGCATAAAAGCATGAGTGAAGAAGGCAATGGCAATCTAAATCATTGTAATCTAAATGTATAACATTATCAGTATCTGCTATTAATTTCAATACTGCTGAAAAAATTATAAATGAACTATATTATAAATCGTATGAACTCGTTGCATTATAAATTACAACAGTTAGAAATATTATTAGCGTGATTTAGCGACCATCTTTGTTAACAAATAATTTCAAGTAACTAATTTTACAAATAATTCAGCCTGAAACTAGATTAGAAAATAAGCTACATGCTGAAGATTAAGCTTTGCCAAGGTGTTAGAAACATCTTCTGTTAACTAGAGTTATGAAGCAAGAATTTGTAAAAATTATCATTTAATTATAAATTGGCATAAATACGATACAAATTATATAAATTTTACATACATGAAAACTTGAGAACAGTGCAACAATATGTGAAAAAGGAATGGATTAAAAGGGAGACTGAAAATCCCAGGATATGAATATAAGGAAGTTTGAATTTTTTTTTCTTTGTTAATTATAAAAATTCTGATGACGCTCATAATTATCAATTTATTAATTAAATGTGTATTAGAAATTAAATGCATGCCAAAGTACATCAGGTGGAAAACAGAATAAATATTTAAACGTTTCTAGTATTAAAATATAGAATTTGTAACAAAGTTAAATAACCTTAAAATAACTTCAATGATTAAAAATGGAAAGCTTAATACAGGAATATATTGCAATAATATTAGTGTGAATTTAGAACGACTTAAGAAGTCCAATTTTTAGATTTAATAAAGGTAATTTTTATAATGAAATTAGAACTGTTTATCTGAAATGGTAAATTTTAAAGTTAAAACCATTCTGCTATCTAACAAGATTTGTTAATATTTATCTAGACAAGAAACTTATTTGAGGTGAGCTACAAATACGATATTTGATACGTTGATTATGTATCAATTTTGTGTATGTCATTAATCTATCAATTTTACTATTCAAAACTAATATATATATCAGCGACTAAAATCTGCAGTTTGGAAAGTTTTTAATTCTTACAGAGAATAAAAAAGATCTGGCTTATCATTCTTTTAAGCATCATAAAACTTTAAAATGAGTGTAAAAGAAATTTATTTTTTAGCACACGCCAGACTTTAAATTAATATTTGTTTTACATGCACAATTTTTACAATATTGATAAACGAAAATAAAGGCTTGAAGTCTCAATAGAATGTCCCATTAATGGCGATAAACGACTTTTTGTAGCACCCAATCTTCTTGGAAAGAAATGGGAGACAAGAAACGTCGCGCAGTTCGTGGATTAAAAAAGAGGGGGACGGGGATTTTCGATCAAATTTGGCGCAGTTCGTACCCTACCATAAAAACAATGCAACTATTTGTTTATATTGCGGGAAAAGTAATTTTTAACTGTTTTTTAATGAAAAAAAAATAGATTACATACTTCACTCTGCATCTCGTTAGTCTCGCAGACATGAAAACTTTTGATAAAATTTCGGCCTAACTCTTTAACGTAAAGAATAAAAGCCGCTATAAAAGCTGACAAATTTGTTAGGTTTAATAGTTTTAATTTGTGTTAGAATTAGCATCTTCTGTGAAAAGAAAATCAGCCTAAAACCAAACTATTAAAAATGGCATAAATTTGCTTGATTTCTATTAAAAGAAAATGGCAATTTAATTCTAGATGCAAATACAACATGCTGACCACGCTAATTATGTAAATTATAATCATAATTATTCCTTTCGAATTATATTTGAAACCTTAAATATATTTCAATGCTCTCCAAATTAAAATTTGAGAAAAACTCAAAAAAAGCTGTAAACAATCTGTCAGACTTGCCATACTCTTTTATCCATAACCTGAAAACTCATGTTCCACTAAAAATCGTACATAAAGTGATTAAAATAAACAACTGATAGAATATCATTAAAAAAATCTTTGATATGAAATGCCTCAAATAAGAAAAATTTGATTATTCTTCATCATAAACGTTTCTAATACTAAGAAACAATGACTTGATTCATTCCTCTTTCGGATTTCTTATCGAAAATGGCAAAGTTAAACAAGATTTGGCTTCCATTTAGCATCTTATGTAAAAATATTTGGCTTTTAAATTACTGAATACATATTGTTGCGTGCGTACGGTTCGTTATGAAATGAATGCACAAGTCCGATAAAAAATGAATAAAATTTATTATTATCACAACAAATAAATAAAAATGCTTAAATTTCCTCATATATTCGTACAATATCGCAAGACCTCACAGTAGTTCTTTAAAACTACTAAAAACGTTCAACAGAACTAGTTCAAAATAGAGAAAACTAATCCGATTTCACCTCGAATTCGCTACAGTAAACAACAGTAGTTTTCTAAACAAAACTGAGGTGGGCTTTCTCTGGCTTTTATCGCTTTTTAAATCGGCCGCACGAGATTGTTCTAGCAATTTCTCGAAATCAAAAACAGATATTTATTTATTAAATGCTAAATGCACGTGTTCTTGTATTTTTAATTTTACGAATTCAATTTCATGTGTATGAAAATTTATAAAACTGAAGCTTACTTTCAAAATAAGTAGCATTTTTAGCTCAAATTCTCTTTTCAGTCGATATCTTTTGCAGATAAATTTGTCCAGAGAATTCCTGTAAAGCTTTTCTTAAAGATTCCTGTATTATAATATCAGAGGTTAACTTGATAAAATGTTTGAAAATAAAATTTTTCATTAACTACATATTCCTGAAGTCAGAAAATAAAATTCCAGCAAACCTTTTACATGTCATATAACACTTATCTTATGAATAAATTACTTAATTACCTAAAATCTTTTATTAAATATTATAAGCATTATTACAACTTACAAGCACTTACAAGCATTATTAAACAAATAAAGATTTTCCATAAAAAATGTACCATGATTATAACTGAGTTTTTAATGTCAGTGCATTAATCATTATTTGTTTTCAGCATAGAATATTTTTAACCCAAAAGAAGTTATTAAATTTTCGGAAAAGAAATTAAATTTATTTATTATTTAAAAGAAATTGAATAATAAATAGATTTCATTTCTTCATTATTTAGACAAATTTAATAGGGAAGAATCTGTGCTAATGTATGTATGTTTTTCTCACTGTGAAAAAACAACGGTACCCAGAGCGATCAAATTATGAATAACGTAGTCCTTCACCCAAACATGGTCACCTGGAAGCACGAATTTTGTATTTCGAATCTGTTTTATTAGTTATTTCATATTTTGTAAAACATTAACGAATTTTTGATTAAGAAAATCAACGATTTCAAAGACAGCACTGTCAAAACTGTACAGATTGATATTTTGTTTTCTCCAGCGTGCGGGTCTGTCTAGAAGAAATTCAAAAGATATGTTGTTTTTAAATATTTTGTGATTTTCCTCTTTAATCGAATTTTAAGTGGCGTAAGCACCAAGAACGTGATATTTAATAAATAAGATGAACAGACAAAACATTAAAAAAAAGTTTCAGATTTTAACGGTCGCACAAAAGTGTTTGCTAAGGTTTTTTAAGCTCTCGCTGAACTCAAGTTCTGCCAGTCTGATTTTACATTCATCCTACTAACCCATTTTTTTCGTCTTTTCAATTTTATTATTTATAAAGTATAATTTTCTTCCTACTTAACGCCAAAAACAATTCAACAGCAAAATTATAAAAATTTAAAAGCAGCTGAGCAGAACACATTTAGAATTTCCGATGCAGTGAAAGTATCATTTTTGTCATACATTTTTTTCAGTCTTTTCTCAGTTTATCATGTCATTGTTCAGTTTTCTTATTAAGGCCTTACATTTTTTTGCCCTTTTATTATTAATAATTCAAAATTCGGGCTTTCAGGTGCCCATGTTCGTATCAAAGACTACGTTATTCAAAATTTGATGGCTCTAGCTATTGTCATTTTTTCCCAATGTGAAAAAATGCATACATTCATACATATTCTCCATTATTTAATTTACTTAAATATAATACATGGCTATTATATTTGGTGGCAACAATTTGGAAAGTGATACGCCGTTTATAGTGATTCAAAGTAAAATGCCCTGTCAAGACTAATATCCTATTCGGGACTAACGTCCCTTTCGAGCTAAAAGGTTTTGTAATGAACTGAGAAAAGACTACAGACTGAAAAAAGCAGAAAAATTTATGCCAACATTAACGCTGCGTTGGAAATTCTAAACGTATACTTACTTCTATGCTGCTTTTAATATTTTTGTAATTTTGCTGTTGAATTGCATATGGCGTAACTGAGAAGAAAATAGTGCTTAAAATAAATCTAGAAAAGACAAAAATATGGGTTCCTAGGAGTGAGTGTAACAGCAGATGCGTAGATGTAATGTCAGCAAGAGCGTAAAAAACCTTAACAAACACTTTTGAGCGAACTTTAAAATCTGAAACTTTTCAGAATTTACTTTTTGGTAAGAACTTTCTGCGAACTTTACAGATTGCTTGAAATATTGTTGCAAAATATCTTGCATTTTTTAATTTTAGAATACATTCACTTTCGCTATTTTAATTTTAGAATATTAAGTTCACTATTTTCTGTGGAATCTTTTATTACACTTTGATGGGATTCATGCATATAGTCTTTTTATTATAAATGCACTACTTTTGTGCATAATAAGAATACTTATTTGTCTACACCGAAATATTACAAATCAAACCGTGGAATGAAGAAATATCTGCAGCAGGATGATTGAAATGATTTCACAAGCGAGGTATGCTCGATCGCGAGACCTTTAAATCCTCAGTGCTCTGTGAACTAGTACGGTTTATTTCTGCTACATTAGTCTAATTGAGTATGGTGTAAAAACGAAATACAAAGCTTAAAAATGCTCAATTCAATTCAAATGAAGAATATACTTTTTGTTTTTATAATCTCGGCAATCATTCAACTGAAGGAATCCAAGGGTAAAAATAATGCAGGAAATGTATTTGACAAAGTTCCAAGCAAATTTAGTAAATTTCAAACGAACTCAATCTTCGAAAAGCATACCATAATTCAATTTTTTCCAAAAAAAATCATGTAAGTAATCAGGTTACTCCATGTAGAATTTAGACCTCATTTACTGCTGCACAATTCATAAAGTAATATTATTCTTAGCTTCTTGTTGATTTCGAAGAGAGAAATATAGGTCTTTTTTCGCAAGGAACAAACTTAATTAAGCAGTTTAGAAGTTCAAATAGAGCTGTGCTTCTTCAGCTGCGAATGAGAAAATGAGATGAAGAGAAAAAACAGAGCGGATCGCTTATTCACTTTTAACATATTGAAATAACAGCTTCGTTTAGTAGCTTCGTTTGGTAGGGTATTCATTGTACCCTACCAAATGCTTTCTCTAGAACTCGGGAAAACATTGAGAATTTAAAAGGTTTGTAGTTTTCCAAGTAGCACGTAAACGTCGTAACGACATTGCAAACTGATCAACGTTCAAAAAACGAATTTTATTTACTTAAAACCTACTATTAATGTTATATATTTATAATAATCAATGATGAAACTCGCCTTACATTTAAGATTATGTGAAACTGCTTAGAAAGATCAAATGATTTTAGTCACTAATAATTTGAATAAGGGTCTGTTCAATTATGAGCAAGCACTGTTAGTTACAATATAAATTAACTTGAAGTAAATTCTAGTAGATTTATAAGGTATTTCTTACGCCTTCTTGGCATGCCTTCGTGGTGTGGTGGTCTGCATGTTGGGCGTGCATTCCAGAAGTTCGTGTTTCGATTCCCGGCGAAGGTATTGCTAATTTTTTACTCCTCGTGCTTCCCAAAAAATACCTAATGTCCCAACAGTGGCGCCCGAAATAAAAAGGGTGGTGGATGATGAATCTCCACACCCCGGATTTGGCGACCCTAAAACGACAGTCGCCTTTTAAAAGGTGGAGTATATAAGGTATTTCTCCCGTCCTTTTAGCATGCCTTCGTGGTGTGGTGGTCTTCACGCTGGGGTTGTATTCCAGAGATCCGTGGTTCGACTCTCTGCGAAGGCTTTGCTCATTTTTCATCTTTCCTGCTTCGAAATAACCTGTCTCTACAGATTTTATTTCGTACTTTGTCCGCATTTATACAGTAATTACTGCAGATAACCTGCAGTCTCACTGAAATTTAATTGCCAGTTAAAAATTCTTCAAAATTTTAACATTACTTACTGTTTATTTCATCCTAAAAACTCAAAATCTTTTTATGGCACTTGCAATGCAACTTTTTAAACGCCTTGTAAAATTGTTTAGGATCACTTATTATTTTAATGTTGATTCTTTCCCGTATTCTCTTTCTTCCGTCGACTTCATAGAATGCAAATTAGGTGCAATCTAAATAATCATAGAATGTGTAACTTAGAGTTTTAGCAATGCACCAGAAAAGCAATTTATCGCATTAGTCACTCATCTACTGGGCTGAGTTAATTTTTAATAAATGTTTTCTTGTATCTGATAGCTTTTATGCTTAGAAGTCACGAATATTTTTAACCAGTTTTGTACAGACATTACATCAATTTCTGATTGTACATATTTAAGTATTTGAAGTCCCAAGATCCTGCAAGTAGTGGTGAATAAGTTTTGTTAAATTACATAATTGCAAGTTTTAGGAATAGTTAATTTTTAGTGTTGAGGTTTCGCCTCTTATGTAAATTCTTAAGAGTTCTGAACATTTAAAGAAGAAAAATGTATTGATTTCAAAGCTTTATTGTTGGAAATGTATAAATTTTCATTTTTTGCCTGGAAAATGTCTAAGAAATTTTAAATTCTGTGCTAAGCAAATTCCTTCTTTCCTTCCATAACACAATGGACTTACGATCAAAGACAGATGAACTTATTTCAACCAGTTATCCTCCCGGATTTGATTAGAAAAGAACACGATTAAAACGCAGCGAGAAAAAGCTCCAACATTAAAATTTACTAATTAAATACTACATTTAAATATTATTTTTTCTAAGGTACGTAATGCAAGCACTTTGGGTTATCAGTAAGTGAGCTGAAAAATTCTCACATCTGTGGAAGTTACAGCTTATTTAGAAACAG
This sequence comes from Stegodyphus dumicola, assembly GCF_044657685.1. NCBI lineage: Eukaryota > Metazoa > Arthropoda > Arachnida > Araneae > Eresidae > Stegodyphus > Stegodyphus dumicola. Next base: position 144,848,188 of record NC_140771.1, on the reverse strand, counting down.
TCAGAACATTAATTGTACTCTGTAAATCGGCACGACTGAATAAAGTTTTCCATTAGTTCATTTCAATTTTGCAATGAACGTGACTCAGTTATTTTATATGAGACATCCTTCATAGTGCCGTGAAATTCCCCCCCCACTGCGGTTTCTTCTTCATTGCTGTTATCTAATGCCTTAACTGGCAGCTTTACTATGAAAGAATCCAAAAGCAATAAACAAGGCAAATATTTAACAAACTATGTTTATTTCTTACTGCAAATTTTAACTCGTTAAAAGCGAAAATGAAGTTATAAGAATTAATCCCTATGTAGACCTGCTTTGGTAACTTGCTCCTGTACAAATTTGATAGTTCTGGAATCTGGTACAAAGCAAAAACGTTCAGTCTTTTGTTTACAAGGGTGATGGGGTAAGGAAGAGGTTTCATTCTTCCTGTTTCACGAGTTAAATAGAGATAAATCAGCGAATAAAAGACGCAGCAGAAATCTGGGACCTCCAAAAAGGATGAAGATTTTTATTTTCATTTGTTGCCTTTTAAATCTTATTTTCTCTTTCTCGCGTGTTTAACAGAGACAACTGCATGCAGAGCTCTCCTCTCGTTTACTCTAAACCCCCCACACAAAAAGACAAATTGCTCGCTTGTCGTAGACATTCCAGACGAAAGAGGGGAGGTCATTTAGTTGCATTAACAAGCTGCAAAATGGTGAATCCAAGTGAACAGTTTTTCTTCGGTTTTCATGGATTTGTATTTATAATTTTCATGATTTATCTTCCTTTTATGTTATAATTCAAAATTTCGATCATGAAGTAGTATATATCTACCTACAAACTCTTATCTGTGTCATTATTACACTCCGAAGATGTAGGAGATGGCAAATGCAGGTGTTATCATTCTATTGAGGTTTTGATATCTCATACATTTCTCTTTTATCTAAAAAAAAGTATTTATCTTCACTAGCCGTTTCTTGGAGGTTTTATTTCTTCTTGCAGTTTTAAGAGAAAGGAAACATCTTGTATCGAAAAATCTTCAGAATCTTTAGGTCTTTCCACAAATGAAAAGAATATTTTCGGTACTTCACCTTTATCCGATGTATGTTCTTATCTAATACGAAAACAGATTATGTTTGAAATTAATTTAACCAACTACCTTAACCTACTACCTTTTATTAATACTCCTTTGTATTGCTCCTTTTTTTTACAAAACCTGCTTATTTGACTTCGTATGTTCATTAATTTTAAAACAAATCCTTGTCTTCACTTCTTCATTCAGCTTAATATTTCCTGTGATTATTACTATTAAAATTAAATTGTTAAAATTCCTAAACACTTCGTGATCCGTACCTTACTAAGCAAAAGAGGGAGAAGAAGAGTGTGAATTGAATCGTAGCATCATCATGGGTTTCGAGAAAATATTAAATTTGATAATTTTTATTATCTCGAAAGCAGTTATGTGTGTTACCATTATATTAGATGAAGAACTAAATTTTAGAACTTAGGAATGACATCTTTTAGTCTTAACAGAAGAGAAAGCATAATGCTCGTAAAAATAAATATGACCTGTGCTTAAAAGATGTGCTCACTGATCTCCACTGACCAAAATTTCAAAAGACGAGGCTTGTAAAAAATTAGAAGGATTACTTGATCTGATGAGTCCTTTTAGCCTGTACTAAAATGGTGAACGTAGAATACATCGCAAGCCACATGAAACCTTCAACGAACACAATGCGCTATGTGTGGTAAAATGAGAAATTAGGAACTGACTTTCTAGCAGTATTCCGAGTACTTCTGTATTCCAAGTTGAGACAATTGTGTTTCAGTTAACATGTATTTGAGCCAGTAAGACTACGCTAAAGTTTTTGGATGTAAAGAAACTATTCTTTTATTTCATCACTTGCTTGTAACTTAGTTGTGAAAAAACTAATCCCTAGAGAATTATTCTAAATTCCATTAGGATCTAACAGAACGTTGCAAGACTTTATTAGAATTTCAAGGCCGTTTCACTCTGATTCGAAACCATTCAAATCAAGAGTGAAGAATTTCAAACCATTCAAATCAATTTGAATATCATCGACAGACTTGTACAGCTTATTCACTGAAAATTACTATTCAAGCTAAATGAGAGACCAATTAAAATTAGTTGCTATTTACTAGAGGGGTTCAAAAATGAACAGGTTAGTTGAGGAACACTATGGTATATTCCGTTACATCTGCCTACTATAGACACCATTTTAGTAGATAAAGAACAAGTAAAAGAAGCTGAATGTAGAATAAAGTATTATTTATTTTTATCGCCTCCGAAATATTATTGTTGAAAGTAGTATCAAAACGCTAAAATTTAGCTCTTTAACGAAAAATTGAAACCTTAAATTGAGCTGTAAACTTCATGTAAAGGGACTTCTATTGAAGGCTGCTTTATTGTATTTTAGGGAGATAGTGTGATGTTTGAAAAAATGAAATGTCAGTTCCTAGAAGTAGTACTGTAACCATCGCGTCTACAGCAATGGAAAGATCCTTTCCTTGCATTCCTGTTTGGAGCTGTTAGTGTCGCTAAGACTGATTTATGAATGTTAAGATTAATTTTTCATTCTGAGCTATTTTTTAGCTGTTAAAAAGTAAAAAAATTGGCAGGTGAATTCTTTCGTTGTATTATGTATGCATTCATTTTGAATACGTTTTGAAAAATTGTTAGTACGTTTTAGAGAGGTGGATTGTGCCATTCTCTATCCATAAAAAATGTCCGCCAACTGAATATAGTACTGACGAGAGTATGAAAGAAATTGAGAGCTTCATTACCATGGAATTCATTAATAATCGCAAGTCAAGTAGCGCACCAATCATGCATCAGAGCTAAAACTGATCCTTATCTTTTAATGAAGATCACACCTGCAACTCATAACATTTTTGTTAATGATTTATTTAACTCATAACAATTTTGTCATGATTGCTAGTTTTATGAAACCAATTTGAATAAAGTCTAAGGGTATATTTTTGTACTCATTGTAGTCTCCAAATATTCCCATCATCATTTCAGCACATTTGTAACAAGAAATTCTCACGTCTGTTACATGTTAATATCTAGCTTATCCTTATATTTCGCAGTTTAGTGCAATATGTATTAGCACGTCTGTGTTCTCTAAGCGAATAACACTGGTCCTTGCATAAAATTTTGCAGTAAAGCAAAAAAAAAAAAAAAAAAAAAAAAAGCCCACTGTTTTCTAAGAATTTGTCCATGGTTTGGAAAATGTATAAACATCCCTATTATAATCATGTAACTAATTATGCATAACATTACAAAATATTTTCAAATTAGTATCCGAAAAAGATTAAAAAGCTTGTAAATTTCTTAATGAAATTACAATTTTTGAAAAATAATACATATTTCTGAGTTGTGGAATGAATTTTAGAGCTCAAGTTTACTACACAGATGGAAAAAAAAGATTTCTGATACGTTTAAGTTGAAATATCCGTCGATGCATAAAGGTTCTTGAACTTACTTCTGATATGTATGGATTTCAGATCAAAAATGAGAAGAATGAGGAAGGAGAAAAACATGGATGATAATGATTGCATGATTTTATCAGACAAAAAAGTTCATGATGCATTGATTGAAGAGAAGGCTATAGAATAAAAGGAAGATAGGTATAAAATAGCAAAAGCGGCCACCGTGCTGCAGAGAGTAGATAGCTTATTTGACTATTTGATTATATATGTAAACAAAGTGAGTTCGAATTCTGTGCTAACGTAGCTTTTAGTGTTTGTCATATTGTATGAAAGAATGTCAGCATTGCTTTCAGAATTTGGATTTTGCGATAGTTGTAAATTATCCGTGGCTGCTTGCACATTGATACGTGCAATGTAATCGTACATTAATACGTATGCGTTATTTAGAACAAAAATCAGGAATTCAGTAGTAGGCTGCGAAATCGAGTCGAAAAGAAGAAAATGATATTTTGTCCACTTTGCTGTTTTTGAGCAAGATATAGTAAAATTTGAGCTTATATTAATCTAAGCTTTAAACATTAGAATTTTAAATTTCATATCACCGTAAAATTTAGATTCAGAAAATATTACTACAGAATTTCACAACAACCGGCGATCTAATACGTGTGAATGAATACCGATATGGAATGCCATTACTTGAAGTAACTAGAAAAATTGATAAATACTTTATTATTATTAGAATTAATGAATACTTTTTCCTCTATATATTATAATTAAATTCGGTCTGACAAAGTATTACAAGAAATTCCATATCTCGTTTAATTTCATTCTGATTCCTATTTTACTTCTCAGCTAAACCAAGCGGGAAAACTTTAAAACAAAAGGAATGGAATGTATGATCAAAACTAAAATAAATAAATAAAATCACAATCTAATTAACTAACTTTTAAACATATAATTCAAAATTAAAACTTCGCATTTGAGAAATAGTTCAGTGATATTCACTAAAATTAATAACACTTAAGGCCCCAATAAGTTTAGAAACTAAAAATAATTCTTAAATCTTTTCAACCACATCTTGACTTTAGCTGAAAAATAAAAATTGCAAGAAAAAGCTGCGAACAGACTTTACCGAAGATCAATAAAAATTCAAAACTCCGACGTGATGTCTGTTATTAGTAAGAAAAAATTTGGGAAATTCTCTCTTCTGATATGAAATGAACATTATAAATGAAATTCAATAAACTAGGATTCCGCGTGTCTCCGTTGATGATAGGTGACAGATTCTGTAACAAGTACCTTCACCTGTGAACAGAAGTTTGCAGTAATGACAGCAACTTGAACTGTCATTAATCATATTTAGATGTTAAAAGTCTAGATTTCAAAGCAAGCTGTGGGAGCACCAGATGGTGCCTCGTGAAATGGCGGATCGTGTTTCTTCACTTAATTTGTCACTTAATTATTGATTCCTTGAAAATTAAGAAAATCACATAAAAACGCATTTTATAATAAAGCTTATTCCTATTCTTTTTTTTTTTTTTTTTTTTTGATGAACATATTTATGGCATATTGGTAGTACAATGCATGGTGTCATCTTCGGCATAAATTTATACGTGAGCAAGTTGAATACAAATAATAACGCACGCAATGCAGGTGCAGGAGAAAAATGTATAACCATCATCTTCTTATGGTAGTATAAGTAACTGGAAAATTACAAGGATCGGCTTAACATGCAAAAGTATTTTTCTATCATGTAAACTTTGGAAATGAAATTTCGTCAGCAATTATTTCGTAAATTATGATTTCCTTTGGAAGATTCCGCTATAAATAGTCCTCAATCTTTAAATAGATATCATTTTGTAGGCTGTTCCTTTTACGAAAGGAAATTTTCTATAGCATCCAAATTCCAATTATTCTGATCTATCGCATGCGATTTTAAAACAGTAAAATTTTGGATATGTCTCAAGCTCAATATTTGGTATTATTAATTCATTTACCATGTAAGGATCTTAAGTTTTACTAACGTTTATTTTATTTTAAATCTTTACTATCACTTCTTATTTTCTACTTCCAGCCAGAATTAAAAGCTTTAACTTATTTATGCAAATTTGTCTTGCGAACGCCAAGTACTTAAGTTGTGGCTTTTTGCCAAGCGAGAGAGAGAAAGGAGTTAGTAGAAGCAGGCCGCTTGCCTTACCAGTTTTACTCGGTTGCTGGTTGCCTTCCAGGCCAGAGGTTTAATCCTCTTAATAATTTTAAACGTATTGTAGTGTTAACAGTTCTCTGTACTACATACGGCTTCCTGTTAATATACGGCCAATCTTCCACGTAGGCCCTTGTTTGTTACTCCAAAGTTAAGTTAGAGCTTAGTTAATATTTTTATATTCTTACGTTCAGACCACATGTGGTTGGTCTCTGTATTCCGAAGTACGGAAATCATTGTAAAGGGTGAAAAATAAAGGGTTCCGTATACCCTTCCTGTGTATCTTGTCTACTTCCCACATTTATTGAACATAGCTTTAGTAAGCTCCCTGTTCCGAGTCAGGTTCTTGAATGTTCCCAAAGCAAGTAAGGAGAAACACTGAACCTGATAGTGGCGTCCGACGAAGAAGAATAACTATGGCCGAGTTTCAAGAAGAACCTGTGCTGCCTGCAGAAGGGGCTCACAATCCAGAAATGCCAGCTGCCGCCCTGGGAGGATTTGGTTACATCGTCCAGACCATGCGCGCAGCGATGAAACCAGAAGCAACATTTAATGGAAACTCACCGGTAACCAGTTTTTTGGAAAAACTAGATGACTACTTCATGATGTATCCCGTGCATGAGTTCCAAAAAGTCACCTTAGCTATCAGCGCTTTGAGGGGCCAAGCGCTTAATTGGTTCAAATGCATAGAGAGAAGTCTCTTGGGTCAAGCGGGAAGTCCCACCTATACTTACGAAAATTTCAAGACTGCCTTAGTAAAAGCCTTCCCTGTCGTAAGGGATCGTGCGAAATTAGAAGCGGAACTTTTCAGCATATACTAGAAACCAATTGAAAATCTCTCAAGCTTTATTTTAAGAAAAATTCCCGTCTTCAAACTCTTGTATGGAAACCGTCCGGATCCTGAGATAATTCAAGTGATTTTGCCGAGGTTACTTCCCCAAGTACAAGACTTTATTGAATTAAGGAATCCGACTACACTGGAAAAGTTATTTGAGCTAGCAATCCAGTTTGAATGTAGAAGAACGGCGGACATTGAAAGAAGACGCCAATATCAACAACGAAACCAATTTGGTGAGCCAAGACCACAGCAAAGTCAAGCACACGGCTACGGAAGCAAACGAATCAGTAGTCAAGGAAACCCGAGCATAAAAAAACAGCCGGCGAACGTCGACATTTCAATAGCAATCCAGAAAAAAAGTCTCAAGGCCAGTGGAAAAAGAAGGAAAGCATGGAAAGAAAAAAAGATTTAAACGAAAACGGATTTCTGCTGACGGGAGGGTGCGGAAATCCGAAGGCCAAGAAAACCCCTCTTCCTTCAAGTTAATTACAGTAATGGTGAAAAATATGACTCTTCCAAAGATTGAAGTGTTGGTGAATAACATCCCAGCCACCGCACTCCTGAATACATGCGCGCAGTGTTCCTGTGTGGCAGAAGATTTTTTTAGGAAGTATTTTCGGAAATACCGCATATATAATTCGGATAATACGATAGTGTTAGCTGCGCAAGGAGAAAGATGTAAGTGCATAGGTAAATTACCGCTATACGTTCGTATCAAGGACGAACAAGTAAAGGTTATGTTTTTTATAGTAAAGAATGTGCAAGCACATATCATCTTAGGAATAGATTTTCTTTCAGACACAGAAGCAACGCTGGATTTTAATGAAGCGTCCCTTAAGCTGACGATGAAACCAGTTCGAGAAGAAAAAACGGAACCGCCAATGTTAAACCTTGATCACCTGCCTAAGAAAGAGCAACAAAGAATCCGACAAGTGGTAAGTGAATTTGCTTCGTTATTTAGTGATATTCCAGGATTTACCATAGTAATTACCAAGTTACTAACCATAGTATCGACACCGGAGATTCAATGCCAGTTCGCCACAAGGCATACCGGTATGATAAGAATAAAGAAAAAATTATAGAATGGCACATTAGCGATATGTTACGTAAAAAGATCTTAACGCCCATCTCAAGTAGTTATGCTAGCCCGGTGGTTTTATGTAAGAAAAACAATGACTATCCATTAACACATCCAAAAAGGTGGCGTTTCGCGATTGACTATCGTAAATTAAACTCCATAACTAAATATCCGGTATATCCGTTACCTATTATTGAAGAAATTCTAAGGAACATAACGTCTACCAAATACATAACGACTTTAGACTTAACGACTGGTTATTTTCAAATATGGGTTAGACCGGAGGACGTGCCTAAGACTAGTTTTATAACCAAGTCTGGCACTTATGCATTCCTGCGTATGCCGTTTGGCCTTTCAGGGGCACCGGCAACATTTCAGCGATGTATGGACTTGTGCTAAGGCCTGTTCTTGGAAAGTCCAAATTTATCTACTTAGACGATATCATTATTACTAGTGATAATCTGGAACAACATGTACAGGATTTAAGACAGGTGTTTTCATTATTAAATGAGGCCGGTCTAAAAGTTAATGTCGAAAAGTGCAAATTTGCAGCCCCTGAATTAAAGTACTTAGGTTACAAAATATCTCAGAAAGGAATTGAGAGAGACGAATCAAAAATAATCGCTGTACAAAAGTATCCGCCGCCAAATACGGCGAAGAAGCTCTCTTCTTTTCTAGGACTTTGTTCATATTATAGGTCCTTTATAAAAGATTTTGCAGCTATTGCTGAACCATTGTTAAAATTAAAAAGGTAAAAGGCAAGATTCTCGTGGCCGGCGAAGCCAATAGTGCTTTCGAAAAATTAAAGCAAGCATTAACGCAAGCCCCTGTGTTGAAATTTCCAGAAAAGAATGAGAATTTAGAAATTTCAGCGGATGCTTCGGATTATGCGGTAGGAGCGGTACTTTCGCAAAATCAGCAGCCCGTGGCATTTTTTAGTCGAACTTTAAATCAAACACAAAGAAATGAAACACCTCGAGAAAGTTTGTCAGCTGGATTGTCTTTGCCAGGGCAATGTCTCCATTGTGAAGGATTGGTATAGGAAATAATTTCTGTTACTCTGTTGCTAACAAAAGTTTTCCATTTGTTGGGGTCATTGCGTATCCACTCTAAGACAACTTGAGAATCACTCCACAATGTTGCATTTGACGAACAGATGTTTGTTTCAGCACAGAAATATTGCAACAATCGTGCTCCCATCAGGGCCGCCAAGAGCTCCAAACGAGGTAAGGTAACTTTCTTTATAGGAGCTAGTTTGTTGCAACTACACACTAAATTCACATTCGATTGGTCACCTTTAAAGGTAACAATGTACAGAACTGAACCATAGGCACGTTCAGATGTGTCACAAAACACATGAATAGCAAAAGGAACATGTGATGAAATGCATATGTATCGAGGAATTTGAGGGAGCAAATGTCATCAAGTTCTTTCACAGCATCATACCATAAAGTTGATAAATTAGCAGGTAGTAATTCATCCCACTTGATTCCAAGAATCCATGTATCTTGGAATAATATTTTCCCAAGAATAGTAAACGATAAAAAAGGCCTAACGGATCATAAAAACTAGCAATGCAGCGGAGTAACCATCTCTTTGTAAGTGGTTTGTCTGTAGAAACACAGAGAGAAGTCTTGAATGCATGCTTCAAAGTATCAGAAGTTGTATTCTAGCCAATACCTAAGACAGTTGTTTCCGTTTTGTGAGATTCTTCATGTGTTTGTAGTACATCTTTGAGTTTCAAAGAGTTTGTAGCCCATTTTTCCATAGGCAATTTTATTAGAGCCATTAAATTCTTGATCTCGTGATATAGCATTATAATGAATGATTCAGTTTCCATACTAGCATGAAAGTCATCCATATAGAGATGTTTATCTATCATTAGTGCAGCAATTGGAAATTCTGCGATATGTTTTGCAGCCAATTCTCGTGTCGCAGCACAGAGTAAAAACGGACTGCAAGTAAGGCCCAATGGTAAGCGAGTAAATCTGTAAACAGTTATTTCATCTGTAAAAGTAGTAGGTTGAGATGAATCAGATTTTAATTTGTACCAGAAAAATTTTGTGACGTCCCTATCTTCTTTATGTAGTGACAACTGTAAAAAAGCTTGCTTACCATCACATGTAACAGCGAATTCATGCAATCGAAATCTTAGTAGACAACCAATAAATTCAGGAAGAAGATTCGGGCAAGCTTCCAAGGTATCGTTCAGTGAAATCATTCCTGAAGTATGGGAGGAAGTGTCAAACACAATTCTCCACTTGGTTTCAGATTGTGTTTTTTTTTTTCGTACAGCATGATGAGGAAGATAATATACTGGCTTCTCATTGGATTCATCTATGGAACAAACTTCAACATGCTTTTGTTCAATGTGATTCAGCATGCATTTGTCATATTGTGTCTTTAACACATCACTAGATGCAAGTCTTTTTTGAAGAGAATGAAATCTGTTTTCCGCTATAATTTTGTTTGTAGGCAAAGGTGTGACCAATGGTTTTCTAGGCAGAGACGCACTTCTTCAATTGTCTGCAGTGTTGTAAGTTTTGTGAAATTCTGATAAAATTTCTTCATCTCGAGTAGTCATTTTTCGTTTCTGCGCATCTTGTATCCCTACGGAGTCTAATTCTCAGAAGCGACGTATCTGATCATTTAAACAATCAGTAACATTTTAACTTGCACACAAACTTGATGGGCAGAAGTCTTCTCAGCAATTATAGTATGTGTTCTTGTTCCACTAAGAACCCATCCAAACACTGGCGGTACCATAACAGAAGATTCTGAAAGCTTGATTGGAGACTCTGCGGAAACAATTTGCCAATAATGATCACCACGAATAAGTATTTCTATGGGCAGTGAAGAGTCATCCGGTGGATCAGCAATTCTCAATCTTTTCTTCTGAGCAAAGTGAACTATTTCTGGTGGAGCAGTAGGATGTGTAATATAGGAATTGGAGCTTTCAAATGAGGAGATCAAAATTGCTTGGTTGCTCCCCAAACTTGAAAGTGACAGTTGAACACATCTACGTTGTTCTTGTGAAGTGAAAGATACAAATACTTGAACGAAAGTGAGGCAGAACTGACAACTTTAAGCTTAAGGATTTCAATGAGGTTTGTGTGAACAAAACTTGCTTGGCTACCACCATCTAAAATGCAGCGTGTTAATTTAGTAATGCCTGTGGGGCCAGTAACATACATACTAGCAGTTTGCAAATGTGTAAAAATTGTTTTAGGAAAGGTTATGTGATTTACAGCACTGTTAGTTATCCGCAGTTGATTGTTTTCAACAGGAGGACAAATAGAAACATGATGCCTTTTCTTGCATTTAGTGCACCGTGCAGTATTTTTTCTTGGGCAGTTTGAAACTCTATGACCACGGTTAGGACACAGAAAGCAGCGATTTGAAGTTTTAAGTTTCTGAACACGAGTAACATAGTCTGTAACAGTTTCACAATATTGAGGCCAATGTCCTGTAGTATCACAAAATGAACAAAATGGTGAAATTTTCTTACGTTTGTTTACTGTTTTGGAATTGATATTAAAATTTTCTACAGTGCACTTTACGGTGTGATCAGAAAAAGACGTACCTTTAACTCTTTGTGCCTGCAACTACACCTTCCACTTCTTCTGCCAAGAACTGCATCAATCTAGTAATATTACTTCGTTTAGTTTTTCACGCTTGGCATAGATAATCCAGCGGCAACAAATATCATTGGGGAATGCACGAATAATTTTTGGCACTAGGACTCTACCGTATGCTTCAATATTATCACCCAGAGCAGTTAAAGCTTGAATTCTTCTGTTACATTCTATGTAAAGATCATTTAGATGCGTAGGAGATGGGTCTTGAATAACATTTAAATGTTCTAAGTAATCTAAGTGTGATTGGATAATTCGATCTTTATTTCCATATCTTTCCTCTAACAATTTTTTTGTTGTTTCATAGGTGCCTCCTATTACACTAATTCCATCAACAAGGCGTTTAGCTTCACCATCTAAATAACCTCTGAGGAAAACATGTTTATCAATAACAGAAAGATGTGGATTGGCATCTTGTGATACTTCTTTGGCGAAATGAAGCAACTCCAATGATGGAACACAGCAATAACTTTTATTTAACACTCAAAAAAATGGCGACATACAAACACGAAGAGAAAACAAATTCTAACATTTAAAAAATAAATTACATTCTTCGTGCAAGAGTCGCACGAGGCACTCGAGTCTGGTTTCAAATATTGCCATTCACAAATATCTTAATGTTCATCTATTTAAATTATTTAAACTACAAGATTTTTAATATTATTTAAAGCTGTTACAACCTCTTCCCCAACGGAGAGACTTTTTCCGAAGGGAAAAGTTCTGTAAAATTCGACAGTTTAATAAGCTCGGCTTGCTCATTTGCATAAAGAGGAAAGGTAACTTCTCTGATAAGTTTCCAAACTTCAGGCCAAAATTTTTCAGTTTAAACAAATAATTTTACACCACATTTAAACAGAAAAAAATGGAAAATGATCTAGTCTTCCCTTTTTTTTCTTGACGGCGCCTAGATCTCTTCCATGGTGGACCAGTTCCTCGGCTATAATTCACAGCAAAGCCTTTCCTCAGTTCATCTGTGCTTTTCGGATAATATTCAATTGTCATTTGCTTTCGACAATTGTTTTCTTCGTCTATTAGTAGCGGCTTTGATATTAAATCAAAAGCCGAAAGATGATGATAACGCTGCATGCAAAATGATTCTCAATATTAATTTCTTTATCGTTTTTCAAATTTTCGTGAAAATCTTCCATGTTTAATTCCGGTGATTTAACTTCTTCAAAGATATCTCTGGATGCTTTATTTTCTTCTTTCATCGGTTCCAAGATCTTCTCTTCAGCTATTTTTCTTTTCCTTTGAACTCTAGTAGAGACGGCATTAAAATGGTATCACTAAGTTTACGTTCAAGTGATAAACTAATAAAATAAGGCAGTTCAGTGTTAACAGGAAGTAATAACCTGATATCACTAATATTACGTTCAGTGATGAACTAATAAAATAAGGCAATTCAATATTAACAGGAAGTAATAACTATTGCGAAAGGTGGTTCTAATTCTAAATGAAGTGAAATACTTCAACAATCTACAAAAATAATCATTTTATTTACAAAGCAACTTTAATTGCATCGAAGGTTCACTGCTAACTAACTACGTCGCAAACTAAAAAAAACATTCCTTTTCAGAAGCGAAGCGCCCTCTAACGGCGATACATAAATCATCTGGGGGATTTTTCCACACTCCCCATCTGATAATTTTTGCAAAAATTATCACTATTTCAGCATACAAATAATAAAATATAAGAAAGCAACTTACATATCAAATACATTCAACTGATGTAAATATAAACTGCAAAAGGAAATTCTATAAAATAAACAAATATAGTTAACTGCATCAACTCAAATGTTACTCAATATGTAAATATTAATTCAAATTACAAACAGTAAATTATTAGTAATAACTAAACTAATTATCTAAAATTAATGTTAGTGAACATAAAATATAAGAAATAAAATTAAAAGGTTACAAATTTAGTTCATTTTCAGTCTGATAGTTCAAGGGGGTATATCAATTGTACAGGTCTCTTAAGGTCCCCTTTTTTAGTTTTTACCACACATGATCGTACAAGACCATCACGTCCTTTGAAGACTTGAATTACTCACCTAAATCCCAGAGGAACTTAGATTTAGTTGTTCCTTCAAGTAAAACTATATCACCAATTTTAAGATTTTTCTTGGCTTCTGGTGTGCCGAAGAAGTGAGCATTTCTTAACTCAAGAAGATACTGATTTTTCCATTTTTTCCAGAACTGTTTTATAAGTGTTGTCTGATATTCTTTTCGTTTTATTAGACTCTTTCTTGTTGGAGATTTATTCAGGATCTCAGCAAAGTTGTATGGATATTCATCCTTATGTCCGATCAATAGAAAATCAGCCGGTGGAAGCGGTTCAGGTTCATGTAAATCGTTGTAAACGTAGGTCAAAGGACGTCTATTCACAATATTTTCGACCTCTGTCAACACAGTCATAAATTCTTCAAAATTCAGTTGAGCTCTGCCTAATATCTTTTTTAACGGTTCCTTTATGGTTTTCATAAGGCGTTCATAAAAAGCTCCCCACCATGGAGCAAGCTCGACGATAAATTTCCAAGTCAAGCCTTCATTTGCTAGAAAATTTTGAAAGTCTGTGCCTTTAATCATGCTGCAAAAATACTGTAAATCTTTGGCAGCATATTTGAAAGTTTTCGCGTTATCTGAATAAAAGGTGCGACAGTTTCCTCTTCTCGAAATGAAACGTCTGAGAGCCAAAGTGAATTTGTTTGCAGACATATTGGAAATGAGTTCTAGATGTAACGCTCGTGTAACAGCGCACGTAAACAATACGATGTATGATTTCTGAATGTCGTTTCCAGACCTGATGTAAACTGGACCTGTGAAATCCACGCCTGTAACATAGAAAGGTGGAATTTCAACAATTCGATCTTTAGGTAACTGAGCTGTCATTTATTTCGCTGGTTTTACTGAGTATTTCCGACAAATTAAACAGTTCCCTATAACTTTCTTTACCAACTGACGGCCTTTAGGAATCCAAATTTTCTGTCTTAGTTTGGCTAAAGTTGCTGCAACTCCCGCATGCAGAACGTTATTATGTTCCCTTTTTACAATTAATTCAGTAAATTTGGAATCTTTAGGAAGAAAAACTGGATGCTTCTCGTCAACTGTATATTCGGTTTCTTCTAATCTTCCCTTAATTCGAAGAATTTTATTTTCATCAAGAAACGGTGCCAAGCTGAATATATCAGAGCTTGGAGAAATTGACTTGTTAGATTGAAGAGCCTTAATTTCAGGTGTGAAGAAATCCATCTGGGCTTTACGAACACAAAATATTTCAGTGTCCTGAATTTCAAAGGCAATTAATGTTCCACTATTAGCAGGTAGTTTTCTTGCCTTAGCAACGAAACGTCTAACCCATGCCATAATTCTGAGATATTTCAGCACATTACTGAATTTTGTTATATCCAATAGTTGATCATCTCTTTTCACAACAACGTCATAAACAGATATCTTACTACGGAGTTCTAGTTGCTTATCGTTTCCCACGTCAAACGTCGGTTGAACTGGCCAGTCTATACGTTTGTTTTGCAACCATTCTGGTCCAAACCACCAAAGTGAACAATTTCTTAAATTAGCAACAGTAGTTCCTCGTGATAGGAGGTCGGAGGGGTTATCTTTCCCACGGCAATAATGACAATTATTGCTTTCAGTTAGTTTCTGAATTTCATAAACTCTGTTTTTGATGAAAGATTTAAATTTTTCGGGAGATCCTTGAATCCAAAAATACGTTATTTGAGAATCAGTCCAGTGGAAGGGGATTACTTCGTATTTTAAAGATTTTGCTATTTTATCACTCAATCTAGCGGATAAAAGCGCATCCAAAAGCTCCAATCTAGGAAGTGTAAGGGATTTCAGAGGTGCAACTCTACTCTTGGAAGCAACAAAAACTGTTTGAAAAGTTCCATTGTTCAAAAAACTATTCTCAGATATACCACGCATCCATAAGCTTTCAAACTAGCATCAGGAAAGATATGGAGTTCTATTTGTTTCACATCTGCATCTAATATTCCTTCTAAATAGTAGCGGGGAATTCTGAGGTGGTTCAGTTCTTCAATTTCTTCGTACCAGGCTTTCCATTTATAACTAAGATCAGGTGGCAGTTCATCGTCCCAATCAATTTTGGCAGACCAGATTTCCTGAATCAGACACTTTATTCTTATAATGAAAGGGCCATAAAATCCAACAGGATCAAAAATACGGCCTGCGGTTTGCAATAGAAAACATTTTGAGTTGATTGACGAGGAAATAAAATTTGTCAAGTGCTGAGTGTCAAAATAAAAATTATCATTATCCGTATCCCAGTTAATTCCTAACACTTTGATCGGGACAACTTCAGGAGATTCTTTCATCGAAAATTCTTTGCGATGCCAAATATCTTTGAGTTCTTTGGAATTAGTATGCCACTTATGTAGTGACATGCTAGCTTCATTAAAAATGTTCACAATTTCTAAACTTGTTTTCAGGGCTTGTTCTAAATTTTGGTGACCACCAATAATGTCATCAGCATACAGGTAGTTGTTTAAGAGTTCTACTGTTTCAGGATATATTTCTGAATATTTTTTAAGGTGATGTTTAATAGTAGCAGCTAGGAGAAAGGGACTAGATTTTACTCCAAACAAAACTCTTGTAAATCTAAAGGTTTTCAAACTCTCATTGTTATCATTAGGATCATCTTTCCAAAAGAATCGTGTAACGTCCCTGTCTTCTTCATTTAACTCTATCTGTAAGAATGCTTGTGTAATGTACGCTGTAAAGGCTATCGAATTTTGTCTAAATTTTATCAATAAATCAAAAATATCAGGATATAGGTTCGGACCAGTATATAAACAGTCATTTAGAGAGAGTGTTTTTGGTTTATGGGCTGAAGCATCATAAACTATTCTTAGTTTGCTTGTTGCTCTATCATTTCTGATGACTGCTCTATGAGGTAAATAAAATAGGGCTTTATTATTTTGATTGTCTTCTTGAACTGGTTCAATAATATCTTTTAACTTATAACGTTGCGCGCCTCTAACTAGCACGCAACCAAGAGGTGACTGTGAAAGCTTGTATAAACCACAGAGTCTTATAAAGGGTTTAAGTCCCTTTTTATTCAACGTACTAATTTACAATTGCGTTCTCTTGACGCTTACAAACGGTGCCAACTCGGCAGTCAAAATAAAAATAAAAACCTGAAAAGAAATTAAAGACAATATTCTAACTACGAGGCTCTCTCAAATAACTAACTCACCGCGTTTTACAATACGGCTGCTAATTCAGCAGACTTGAAGCTCACTGGAACAATTGCAACTACTTCCCGCCAAGCACATAGGCCGCAACGCGGGGTTTTTCAAATCTCTATAACTACCTCCGCGCTCGCTAAGTAAGAATAACTCTCTCTCACCGAACTTGTTTCCTTCTATTTAAATCATACTACTTCCGCTGATAATTTGAATGCTTGCGCGTTCTACTCAAATTTACATATTCTGGCATTGGCAGTTCCAGGGGAAAGTAAGGATTGACAGGAAAGATAGTTTAAACTTAAAATAAATGTTAGTTAAAATAACTATAAACCCTACATTTGCCGCTGCCAGAATTTGGAAAACTTAGAAGCAGGTCCTACAAACGACCTGTTGTAAGTTTATCTAATTCTGAACTAACTGGAGAAAGCCTCGTTTACACAAAAATAATCTTATGTAACAATTAAAATTCTGTTACTCTTTACAAAGGTTTCTTCTTACAGCAACTTTTCCTGGACTTCATCAATCAATCTTGGTCTTTCCTTCCAGCATCTGGAAGGAATAAGTATCAGTATCTTTCTACATACATTATAATTTACACTTTCTTGACACAATAAATTTTTTGTTTTTAACGTTTCGTTTTTCTTAGTTATTGCTTACTTCACATTCATTCAATTTTTCAAGCATTAATTTAACTTTACCCTGGCTCTCCACCGTGTGTGGTGTCAAACGGGAATATTCGTGTTTTAGTCTTACAACACTTCCCCTAACCACCATGATTTGTTAGAATTCAACAACCAAATAGACACACCTTACTCGACATTCTACAACTCAATGAGCTACTTTAATATTCTTAAAAATTCAAATGTAGGTGGAGAACCCTACAAAACACATTCATTCTAACTTCCCCCTCATTCATCTTTTAAACATGCAGGCTTTCGCTCTAAAGCATGACTTTACAGTTTAATACTTAAATTTTGACTTCATTGCTTTTAAGCATTCACTTTTAGCATCTACAATTTTATGCTTCTAGACTAAATTCTACTTTTACATAACATGCAAGTATTTACATACATTTACAAAGTTTAATACATATGCTTTTTACAATTTACCATAAAATGAATAAGAGAAAATAAATTTTTACTTTACTCATCCTTCGCCAAGCTGGCGGCACTGAAACTAAAATTCTTATTAGTACATACAAGAATACGAAGTTATTTTTATCTCCGGCCAAATTTTGGCTTTAACATAACAGAATTAGTCTTTCGACCAACAGAAAATGCTTGTTTTTAGCTTTTACACTTAAAGAAAATAATACTTTTGCCTTAGCTAAATAAAGTAAAACAAAACTAAGTCTCAACCGAGACATATTGACTTTCGTCAAAACATAGAACTTCGTACTTATGCATAACATTTCGGAACAAAAGAGAAAAATATTTATAGAAGGTTTTAACTTATCTTTGAGTTTTCGATGCTTGAAACTCCGTCATCCGTTTTTGACAAAATTGATCCCAAGTTAGAGGTGTCATGGATGTCAATCTTCTCCTTGTTGATCTCCAATTGTCGCCCCGTTGATCTTTCTTTTGCGTCCTCTACATGCTGGCCTCTTGACGGAGTAATCGTCTGGTTGTTGGCTTTTGCGTTTCTGCCTGGGACGGCTGGCCTTGACGTCCTCCGGTCTGGAGTCCTTGAATTTCTTCTGTTCCTCGTACTTCTGTGCTTCCTGTTGGCGTTTCAGTTTCCGGAACGGCGGCCTTGCTGGCACCTGACTCTGTGGCCGTGTGCGCGTTCTTCTTGATGTGTAATTCCTCCTGCCATCCTTTGTAGGTGGTGTTTTTCTTTTTACCACGGTTTCTTTACCCGGTTCATCTGTACTTTTGTTTTTCTTAAACGCCGGAGTTTGATAATCATTTTTTCTTTTTGATACCGACGTCCGGGTTGTAGAAGTGCTAGGTCTCTCTTCAGTTCTCCGTTTCTTGGGTGGTGGAATAGTTGTTGCAGTCTCTGGCCCTTCTATTTCGTTTAGACTTGAGTCCTGCAAGAAACTTTTAAGGATTTCAAAATCATTGGGATTATAGTATTTTTTCACCTGGTCGGGACTTGCTTTACAGATTTCCCCTCTCTCGTTTTTAAGATATAAAACTACTCCTTTGATTTCCTGAATTACATAGGGGCCTTCAAACTTTGGAGCTAGCTTTGCCATAAAATTGTCTGGGGCACTTGATAAAGAAAATTTCCGTTTCAATACTTTATCACCAACTTTAAAATCTGCTTCACGGCGTTTTTTATCGTAATAAATTTTCTGCCTATTTCTTGACGTATCCGAGGTTTTAAGCGCCTGATCAATTAGTTTTTGCACGTCTTTTTGTTTGAATTTCTGCTCTCTTTGTTGCACAAAGAATAATTTATCTAAAGGCGTAATTAACTTTCTGCCTAAAAATAATTCTGCTGGAGTTTTTCCCGTAGTATCATGATGTGCCGTTCTTAAAGCATAAGCTAATTCATTTATGTAGCCATCCCAGCGCTTGTGATGTGTGCTAACGTAACTGCGAATTATTTTTACAATGTTTTTATTAACTCTTTCTGCTATGTTAGCCTGTGGTCTATACGGAACCATTTTGATATGGCGTATATCAACTCCATTGCATATGTTTTCAAATATTTGACTAATGAAATGTTTTCCGTTATCGCTAATGACTTTTATCGGTGCACCGTATTTTAAAATGTATCTGTGTAAGAATGCATCTGCGACTGTTTTGGCTGACGCGCGTTTAAGTGGAACAATTTCTATCCATTTTGAAAAATGATCTACTATTACTAAAAGAAAACGATTTTTATTTAACTCGCTCTGGGGGAAGGGACCAAGGAGATCTATGCCTAAAATTTCATTCGGAAATGTAGCGCGAATGCTATTTAAGTACCCGGCCGGGCTGTAATTAATATCATTTATTAACTGACATTGATTGCAGGACCTGACATACGCCGTTACTATTTTGTATAATTGCGGGAAATATACCGCCTCGCGTACCCTTTTTAAAGTCTTTCTGACCCCGAGGTGGCCCGCTGTTTTTTTTTCGTGCAACTCGCTCAAAATGCTTAATCGAAGCGAGGCTGGGATGACTGGCTTATACTCAAGATTTTCGTTCGTTGTTTTCGTATAGAATAATAAATTATCTATTATTTCATAGTTTTTTGCTCTATTTCTTATCGCATCGATATCTGTATGCTCAAAGCCTTCGGGGTCTTTCAAATAAGCATAGATATTTCCAAATTCAGGATCAGCTTTCAGTTCAGTAATAACCGTATCTCTAGAATCTAAAATTTTTGAAGTCAACACAGCGCATTTAAGTTCATTACCTTCCTCGTCCAGTTTTATACGAGAAAGTGCGTCAGCTACATTGTTTTCCTTACCCGGTTTATATTTTATTGTGATATTATATTCTTGGAGTTTTAAAGCCCATCTTATTAACCTGGGCGTTAGGTTTTTTCCCGAGTAAAGTCTACCAACAGCCGCATGATCCGAAAAGACAGTTACTGGCGATTTGCCGAAATAAACTCGAAATTTGTGTACAGCCATTAATACGGCTAATGTTTCTCTTTCTGTAGCTGTATAATTCCTTTGTGTTTGATTCAATGTTTTACTAAAAAATGCCAGCGGATGGTTATTTTGCATAAGAACCGCACCCACCGCATAGTCTGATGCATCTGCCGCAATTTCCAGGTTTTCGTCCCCCTCAGGGAATTTTAAAACAGGGGCATTAATAAGCGCTTCTTTTAATCTTTCAAAAGCCGTGTTAGCTTCCGCTGTCCACGTAAATTTACTGTTTTTCCTTTTGATTACTAAGAGTGGTTCAACAATATTAGCGAAATCTTTTATGAAAGATCGATAGTAAGAACATAGTCCAAGGAAAGACGAAAGTTTCTTGGCGGTGTTGGGCGGTGGGAAATTCTTAATAGCTTTTATTTTTGAATCTTGCGTTTCTATACCCTTTTGCGAAATTTTATAACCGAGATATTTAAGTTCTTTAGTTGCGAACTTGCATTTTGAGGCGTTAATTGTAAGACCGGCCTCTTTTAATAATTTAAAAACTTGTTCGAGATCACCAATGTGTTGTTCCAACGTACTACTCGTTATAATTATATCATCTAGATAAATTAAAGTTGATTTTCCTAGGACAGGCTTTAGAACAATGTCCATAGCTCTCTGGAATTTTGACGGGGCCCCACACAACCCAAAAGGCATGCGTAAAAATGCATAAGTGCCCGATTTTGTTATAAACGCGGTTTTATGTATATCTTCGGGTTTCATAGCTATTTGATAGTAGCCAGACGTTAAGTCCAAAGTAGACATATATCTCGTCGATTTGATCTGTCTAATGATCTCGTCTATAACCGGCAAAGAGTAAACTGGGAATTTAGTTATGCTATTTAGTTTTCTATAATTGATAGCAAACCTCCAAGCCCTTTTATCCGAAGGAGGAAACTCGTTCTTTTTCCTACATAGTACGACTGGACTCGCGTATTCACTATTTATGGGCGTTATTATTTTATTCTTTAACATCTCCTGAATATGTTCTTCGATGATTACGTCTTTTTGTTTGTCATAGCGGTAAGGTTTAGTCCTACAAGGTTTTTCGGCATTTAATTGAATCTTGTGAGTTACAATCTGACAGTTTCCCGGCTTTTCTGAAAACAAATGAGAAAAATTACTCACCACTTGCTGTATTGCTTTACTTTCCTGGTCATTCAAATGGCTAAGGTCCAATTCAGGTATCTCCACCGGTTCCACCACCCTCTGGTCCATCTCCAGCACCACGGAACTATCTTGAAAATTTAATTTGGCCCTCGCGGCCCTTAAAAAGTCCATACCTAAAATAAGAGAGTGTTGGAGGTGTTTCACCACAAAAATTAATACTTTGAGATTTTCCTCTTTTACCTGTACGTTTAATGCTACTTTCCCGATGCAGTGACATGTTTTTCCTTGCGCCGCTATAATTTCCGTATTTCTGGTTTTAAAGAGTCGTATCCTATAAAAATTCTTTTTGAAGAACTTTTCACTCATGAAATTGCCTTCTGCCCCTGTATCGATGAGGGCTTCTACTGGTACATCGCCAACCAGGACTTGTATAATTGGTAGCTGTGAGTTTTTTACGATGACTGTATTTAGATGTCTATTTGAGGGTTTTTCTAAAACTTCCGGGGTCTGGACCCTCCCTTTCACAGGCCCCTCTAGTCGTTTAAAGCTTTCCTTTCAATCTGTGTCTTCTGGGTACGCGGATGCTTATTTTCAAATTTTCTTTTTGGGCCTTGCCCTTCAAGTTTCGATGCGTTAGCTTGATAGTTCTTTCCCCCATATGAGCGATTTCCATTTCTTGTTTCCTCCTTCCTTCTGGTACTTTGAGAATATGTTTCCCCTCTCGCTCTTTCCGCGATTCTGCGATTTTGAAACTTCACCGCCAATTCGAAAAGTTCCTGCAATGTGGTTGGGTTTCTAATTTCAAAGTAGTCTTGGACAGCGGGTAACAATCTTGGTAATATTATTTCAATAATCTCCGCATCGGGTTTTTTCCCATACAACATATCCGTTAGCTTGATTTTTCGTAAAATAAAGTCCGTCAATTGTGCTGTATCCCGTTGATAGAAACTATATAGCTCGGCTTCCAGCCGTGCGCGATCTTTCACTATGGGGAAGGCCTTTACTAACGATTTTTTGAAATTTTCAAAAGTATACGTCGGGCTTCCAAATTCACCTAGAAGAAATTTGCCTATATTTTTCCACCATAGCGCGGCCTGTCCTCTTAGTGCTGATGTGGCGATAGCAACTTTTTGTCTTTCGGGCACAGGATAGAGCTGAAAGTGGTTTTCTATACCTTCTAAAAATACGGACACCGAATTTTTTCCGTCGAAATAGACGTTTGGCTTGATTGATGCTCTCAAAGTCTGGACCAGGTATCCAAATCCTTCTAACTGCGTTGTCATTTCTTGGTGTTGTCCAGCAGCTTCCATCCAGTTTTCGGCCATTTCAGTTCGATAAGTGTTCGGGCGCCAATATAACGTTGCGCGCCTCTAACTAGCACGCAACCAAGAGGTGACTGTGAAAGCTTGTATAAACCACAGAGTCTTATAAAGGGTTTAAGTCCCTTTTTATTCAACGTACTAATTTACAATTGCGTTCTCTTGACGCTTACAAACGGTGCCAACTCGGCAGTCAAAATAAAAATAAAAACCTGAAAAGAAATTAAAGACAATATTCTAACTACGAGGCTCTCTCAAATAACTAACTCACCGCGTTTTACAATACGGCTGCTAATTCAGCAGACTTGAAGCTCACTGGAACAATTGCAACTACTTCCCGCCAAGCACATAGGCCGCAACGCGGGGTTTTTCAAATCTCTATAACTACCTCCGCGCTCGCTAAGTAAGAATAACTCTCTCTCACCGAACTTGTTTCCTTCTATTTAAATCATACTACTTCCGCTGATAATTTGAATGCTTGCGCGTTCTACTCAAATTTACATATTCTGGCATTGGCAGTTCCAGGGGAAAGTAAGGATTGACAGGAAAGATAGTTTAAACTTAAAATAAATGTTAGTTAAAATAACTATAAACCCTACAAACTCGTAATCCTTTAAAACCTCTGTGTATTGAACAAACAAAGAGTTATCAATTTTAAATTTGTTACTCAATTTCTTAAATCTTTCAAGTGCTATATCCCTATTATCTTCCATTAAATGTTTTGCATTCGGTTTCCAAGGTAAATTTACTTGGTATCTGCAGTTCTTATACCTGATATCAGATTCGAAAGATTTCATAATTTCTAAATCAACAGTTTTGTCGTTTTGAGTATCACTTTCCAAACCCAAGTTTTTTAACTTCCAAAACTGTTGTAACTGATCTGATATCAAGTTTTCATTTACAATTACTTTCATAGTTAATAATTCACTATGATCGTTATTTACTTTACCCTGCAAACACCACCCAAATAAAGATTCAGTGGCTGCTACATTTCTTGAAATTCTTTTAATTTTACCAGTAATTATAGAATAATAGAAATCTACCCCTATGAGAATATCAATTTTGTCACTTTTTCTACAACAATCTGCTAATTGTAAATTTTGTAAAATTTTATTTTTCTTAGCAAAGTTCAAATCTGGAGGAGAGATAACAGTATTGGATATATTTTAGGTTTCAAGAAGCTCAATATATATATTAATATTAGGATCGTTTACATTTTCTAGTTTTGCTCTAACAACATTAAAGGTTTTTTCTAACGCACTTTTATCACCAAAGGAATAAACAGAAAGTGATTCTTTTCTAACAATCGGAAGTTCCATTTTAGTAGATACATCTTTAGTTATGAAAGATCTCATTGAGCCATTATCAAAAAGAATTCTGACATTTTCAGATTTATCATTATTTCGGATCAATGCAGAAGCCGTTTGTAATAATATTTTATTAGATCTATTTTCATCGGAATTATATGACGAAACAGCGGAAATAACGCCCGAATCCGACGTTTTCTTTTCAGGTTTTTCATTATCTTTTTTCTGATGGAATGAATAACAAATGGCTTTCGAGTGTTTATTAAAGCAGAAGGCACAGTTTATTTTTTGTTTACAATTTTGGATCCGGTGAAACCGACCCAAACATAAAAAACACCGCGATCCACGTTTTAAGATCTCTTTTTTCTTTTCTACACTTAAAACTTCGCAATCCGCAGATTTATGATTTGTGTTCCCGCAGAACAGACACTGCGATTCGGATGACGCCGCTAATAACTCAACTGTAGACGGCTTGCTCGTTATGGCTGGAGAATGTTTATGTTTGAAGAGCAAATGCTTTTCCAATCGCGAATATTTTTCTCTAGAATTATAATTAACAGAAGCCGCGCGTTCTCTACTGAATACTTCGTTCCTCAAAAAGGCTAACAAACCTTTTAAATCCCAATTTTCGTCTTTAATTTTTCGGCTATAATCAAGAACGAATTCATTAGGAAGTAATTTCAAAATTAAAGGCGTTAAGAGATTTCCGTAGGTATCAGAGTCTATTTTTAATGCTTCAAGATTTCTTATCTGTACTTCGGCGTGATCTAGAAGTTTTCTTAATCCGTTTATATCATTAGGATTTCTAACAGGTGAAGTACTTAAGAGTTGTCCTAAATGCGAATTAATTAAGATGTTCTTTTGACCAAATCTGGAACGTAGCAGTTCAAGAGCAGCTTCGTAATTATTTTCGATGAGAGCGAAACCAGAAATAGCTTTGGCGGCTGAGCCACCAAGAAAGCTTTTTAAGTAAATTAATTTTTCTATTTTTGATAAATTCGGATTTTTATCAATCGCATTTTCGAACTGACCTATGAATTCTAACCAATCCGAAGAATCACCATAAAATTTAGAGATCGTTAATTTTGGAAGACGAGTGAATTTGATACTTTCGTTTTGGGATTCTTTAACGGTTTCATTAGAAATGTCTCCATTTGCATTGTCCGAATTTTCCAACTTATTCAACTCTTTCAACTTTTTCTTTCCTCTAAACTGCCACACTTGAACTTTCTCTTCATATTCCAAAGCGGATGAGATTTCAAGTTCAAATTCGTCTTCTTCGACTTTTAATTCTCGTTCTATTTCAGCGTCTAAATTGCTCAAAGATTTTGATTTTTCGTTTAACTGGTCTAAAATTTCTTCTAATACATTTACATTTATACTACTATCATCTTTATTCAGTTCGGTTTCAATTTTCTTTAATATCTTGGACACTCCGGTCCTCAATACGTTTCGTTTCGATTTCAGTTTAGCAAGAGGATCTTCCATATTACATAAAAATAGAAATAAAAATACAGGCTTACCTTGGCTGTCTTCGCATAAAATGATATCCAAAATTAAAAAACACAAACTTCTAAATTGGCCAAAGGTTCTCGGCACCGATGCACCATATTGTGAAAGGTGGTTCTAATTCTAAATGAAGTGAAATACTTCAACAATCTACAAAAATAATCATTTTATTTACAAAGCAACTTTAATTGCATCGAAGGTTCACTGCTAACTAACTACGTCGCAAACTAAAAAAAAAATTCCTTTTAAGAAGCGAAGCGCCCTCTAACGGCGATACATAAATCATTTGGGGGATTTTTCCACAATAACCTGGCATCACTAATATTATGTTCAGTGATGAACTAATAAAATAAGACAATTCAATATCAACAGGAAGTTACGTTCAGTGATGAACTAATAAAATAAGACAATTTAATATCAACAGGAAGTAATAATCTGGTATCACTAATATTGCGTTCAGTGATGAACTAATAAAATAAAGCAATTCAATATTAACAGAAAGTAATAATCACTAATATTATGTTCAGTGATGAAATAATGACATAAAAATACGCACGATTATTCGATCTCGTCGGTGCCTCCAAAATAATTAAGACTGTGATACTTCTTTGGTGAAATGAAGCAACTCCAATGATGGAACACAGCAATAACTTTTATTTAACACTCAAAAAAATGGTGACATACAAACAAGAAGAGAAAACAAATTCTAACATTTAAAAAATAAATTACATTCTCCGTGCGAGAGTCGCACGAGGCACTCGAGTCTGGTTTCAAATATTGCCATTCACAAATATCTTAATGTTCATCTATTTAAATTATTTAAACTACAAGATTTTTAATATTATTTAAAGCTGTTACAATCTATAGAAGATTTAAACTGTTCCCAAAAACATTGCCACTGTTCAATTTCTCCTGTAAATGACTGTAATTTAATTGTTGGCGATTTAAATGTATATGGTTCAGTCATAGGCACTGTAGTAGGAGGGTCGCCAATTGTCATCGCTAAATCATTGGTATCCATATTCGAAGCAGTAACATTATTTGGAGTTGGCGATAATTTATTTTGAATAATTTTTCGTGCTTTGAAAATCGCGGATTCACCAGTATCTATGTAGTTTTCACACTGCAAATTAACACTTTTATATTCATCGTCAGAAAAGAAGTTGTGAATTTCGTTATCTATTAGTTTCATATCATTTAAAGCAGTTGTTAAGCGATTACAAATAAATTCAACTTTCTCAATTGAGAAATCATCGTTCAAAGAATCAATTTCAGTAGAAAAGCAAGAAACATTACTTCGCACGGCTTTCCGCTTTCGTTTCAGTTGCGTCATTTTGTCTATAGCTTCAACGGTCGGCGCCATTGCCCGAGTAGTAGAAAAGAGCAAAAACAAAACTAAGTTTTAATGTCGGGAAGTAAAATAATTCAGCAAGAATAATCCAACAGTAGGAAGTATAAGGTCCTGTTTCGTAAATGGTTTTTTCGGCACCAGATATTAGGAGATAGTATTTTATACTTGTTTATTTCCTAACATAAACATGAAGTATAGAACAAGCAAACAGACATTTATAAATACAAAAACGTAAGTGATGCCATTCACAAAAAGGGTAACGTTATTTTTAATAGTTTGCTGGCTTTGCCGCAACAAGCATAAAAAGAAGATTAGAAACACAAACCGTGATAGTTTGAAACGTATTGTAGAACAAATTCAGAGGCATTCAAGAAAAATATTACGGGAAATTAAAACTGAAGACAAAGATTACTTTTTGTGCATGGGTACGGCAGCGCAGGTTAGATTTTCGAAATTACAGTGTCTGTTGCATAAGATATAGTGTAATAGTGAAATAATAGTGTTGCGCAAAGTCTCTGTTGCATCATAAAGGCTGCTGCATGTTTCATCCATTGATAATAGGAATGTGTATTTATACACAAATCATATTTATTCAGTATCACCTAAAATAATAAGAAACGACGAGTACATTAAAGATATATATACCAAGGTTAACACGTTGAGCGCGGCGCCGGTCCCTGAGGACCGGCAGTGAACTTTCCGTGTGGCCGGCGTCGGTCCCTGGGGACCGGCACTGGAATTTTCGTTTGGCTGGCGTCGGTCCGCGGAACCGACAGCATTAAAGTTAAAAAATAAATATAGTCTCAATGAAATGTGATCAAATTTAATTTTAATGAAATGTATTGAATCATTCTAAACAAAAATACGGCTTAGCTCGCTGCCGGCTGAACGGAAAGGACATCAAATTCGGCGCCGCGCTCAACGTGTTAAAGAGTAGAGCTAGTTCATTCCTTTGTGTGGCTCCGTGAGAGGGGGGTAACAAGAATTAGTCTTCGTCACTATGTTGCATCTGCTCTGACTTTGCCTGTTTGAAGCAAGTAATATGAATATCCCAAATTAATTTTGATCACATATATTGTTTTCTAGTAAAGCAGTGTCAAAGGTCAATCTGGCGGCCTGCAGGCCGCCTGCGGCCCTCGAAGTAATTTTATGCTGCTTGCGAATATATTTCCGGTAAATTAATTAACATCATTATGATAAGAATTTGAAGGAAAAGTTTAAGATTTTAATGGTTTGGAGTCTATTTTACGTTACATTCATTACGAAAAACGAACGCAACTCTTCGGAAAATCTAGAAATAGAGCTAAATTTACACTGTGAATTAAATCTAGTTCAAATATTTTAAGATACAAATTTTATTAACTTTTATTCAATTTTTGCAATAAGAATGCTCGCTTTGTTTTTGATGAGAATAGTTTTTTTTAGTTGAAAATTAATAAGTCTACGAAAAGGATCAGACTGGCGAGGAGTAGCTATAATTTGTGACGATATTTTTTGGTAATTTCCCTCCAAGATTACAAACTTCATAAAAATCAAAAAGTTTTGAGACTAGCTAAAATGTGTAATAAAAAACAAAGATATTTGCAATAATTTGAATGCAAATATTATTTTCTCTATTTTGCGTCACAGAAAAATCTAATAAATAAAAGAAAGAGAATAATAGGTTGCTATTATTTTTTCTCGAGTTTTGTCCCTCTGGGAAGCTATATTTGCTTTTAATTTAAATTAAAAGTGTTATTATCTATATTTGCTTTTAGTTTAAATTAAAAGTGTTACACGGTAGTTGAATATATTACAGTTAGATGAATAAATGCCAGTCTGAAAGTTTTAGTATTTAGTTGTCAAATTTTAATATTTAGCTGTCTGTTTGAATTCCAAATTGTGACTAACAGAAATTTCTTGCAGATACAAACTTCTAGATTTCCGGCAAAATATATGTTTGATATTTTGCTTTGTATGTTTTTACAAATATCTAGAAAAACGATTTTAATTTGATTAACAAATTTTGTTTTGTTAAAAACAAAGCCTGGTCTCTTGTTTTTGATAATTTCTGCGCATCAACTACGCTCAAATTGCGCATTGGCCCATGTGTAATTTAAGTTTGAGACGACTACTGTAAAGTTATATATCTTCTTGTATTTTAATATATCTTCTTGCGTTGTAGCAACGCGCCATAAAATTCATGGAAATGAGAAAGTTAGTGATAATGTTTTTTATATTTTTCCAAAGGATAAATTCTTTTGGCGAAAAGCATGGAGCATTTGAAGCATTTGAAAAAAATTTATTTTGAGGCCGATTACGAAAAAGATGATTGGAATAATAAATCAAATACGAATGATTTTAAAATAGAACAAGTGACGACGTATTGCTGAATTATTGCAAATATTGCTGAATTTCCTAACTGATAAAATAAATAAGAATGCTTTGATAATTTGTAAAAAAAAGCTATCTCAGCATATTAGGTAATTTATAATCGTATAAAACGTCAAACTAATTTTGCATAAAAAAGATCCTACTCCTTTGCCCCTCTTTTGAAAGATTAAGTAATTCTCTTTAAATACTGTGATCAAAATTGTTTTGCCAAACTTAAAGCAACGATCTCGTATTTATTTAAATGTGATATATGTGTATGAATGTGAATATAAGTTAGATAGTTACTATTTTAAATATATCTGTTATTATATCAAATCAGAAGAGAAACACGCTAATGTAAAATTTATAATTAGGTCAAAAAAGCAATCTCGGATTAGATTAAATTTTGAATAATTTCAACTTCAAGGACAGCCAAACATAAGTTCCTCTTCTTTAGCTGCATGAAAAAAAACTGACATATGTATTCAAAACTACGCCAAACTAATTTTTTTGGCCTAACTTTAAAAAGTTATTATTACAGTTATCTTAGAAAGAGTAATAGAATTCTCCCACTTAGTATGCAGACGAAGAAAAAGATAATAAATTCTATAGTTTTTTCTTCATGACTTAATATTAAATTCCCAGGAAAACAAAACCTGAAACTTTTAAGAAAACGAAGCGTATTTTATGCATTATTTTAAGATTTATATATAAGTATTATTAACATTTTAAACGTTACAAATGTACACATTAATAACATCTTCTCTTGCTATTTTACGCAGTTTTCTAGGGCTATTTTTTTTTTAAATTTAAAACGTCTATTTCTTTGCTGCGAATTCCGTCTTTGCAGTCAGTGTCAACAGACTACATCATCACTCATCACTTCCTGTTTCAGGCGGAAAAGCTGTATGAACGAGACTTCCTCTTTAAAGTCTTGGATATATACAAGCACACGGATCATGGCATATTGTTTTTGGCAGTGGTCGGGGCGTGCCTTGGCATTGCTAGGGTTAGTAGAAGAAGCGAGTTACAAAACATATTTTTTTCAAAATGTTTCATTAATTTACAACAAAAAAAATCTGTTATGAACATTTTATTCTAGTAAGCATTTTGGAGTACTCATGAAAAGAGACTTTATTTTGTTTTGGGTGTCTTTCTGTTGTCCGAGGAAAAGTGAAGTTTAAGGAATACTAATTTTAGAAACATTTCTTTTCAAACTTGTCCTGTTTTCAAAAAATGATAAACGTATTTTCAAAAGAATTGCTCTGTAATTCAATTTCGGTTGAAAAACCTTTGCAAATGTTAGACATTTACTTTCAAACAATTAGAGTTGTGTATTCAAATCATTGATTCTTTTTTATCAGCCTTATTAATGTAATTGATCTCATAAAAAAGAGAAAAGTAGCGTCACTACATTACGTTAATGAAATTAGCATCATTTTGTCGCTCCTTTAATAAAGAGACTTAATAAAGGGGGAAAGTATTTTGGACATAATGCATTTTTCTCAGTTGAAAATAAAAAAGGAATTGCACTTTCCTTATCAGTAGCTCGTAATATCATCTTTCTTCAGCATCAGTCCAAAAGGTTATCTTCGGCTATTCTAAAGTAACTAACTTAAACCTAGCTGAGGTAGTGAAAGGATATTTTTATTTTGGCCTTGAATGGAACCTATTCTTGCGTGCGTACTATTCATAATAGATTGAATGCACCCAGAACCTAAGATAGCTCGATAAAGTTTATTTTATGAAAACGAATAACTTACATTTCTGAAACTTTCCACAAAAATGCTCGTCTAGCTATTCTCTGTATCACAGAGCACAATAACTAGTTACTCTTCAAACTACTAAGAACGCTAAACACAGTGCTATGCAAAGCACGTCTAAAAAGGCGAAGCTACTGAGGAGATCTTTCAATAATCCGAGCTCATGCCGAACTAAAACAGCTGAGAAACTAATACTCTCCCTGGTCTTACATAGTTAACATCGGCCGCTGAGAAATCCCTAGTAGCTTCCATTTCTCGAAATTATTGCAAGGAATATGATAGCCGGTTACAGTTACATATAGGGATCAATTACATTATGAATTACATTATGAATAGCAGTACTAGACGAAATATAACTTTATATGCTAATGCAGTTACCATATTAATGTTGTACCATAAAAGGCAATAACGTAGGCATTATAAAAGGTTATCACTAATATGCTAGCATCACAAAAGGTACTACATAATATTATTTTGCATTTACGAAATTCTAGCTATGTAATTATCCCTAAAAAGAAAAATTCTTCTGTTTCTGAGACACTTGGTTATTTTCACACAGATTTTTTGGTCATAACAAAACATAATTCTAATTTTTTTCCTGAGTTTAACTTATGAATTTTTCGAATAAATGCTTGAAAATCATCGGAGCAGAAAACTTTTATTATAATTCTCATACTCTGCAATCTGTATCTCATGCAGCAAATAAGCAGATTAAAAACTTTATTCCGATAAAAATGTAATAACTCCCAAGCTACGTGAGGTTATGTATATGACCTCGTAATTCCTTAGAAATAATAACCTCTCACAGGTTAATTTATTTCAAAAGGTCATCCCCCCCCATAATATAATTTTATGCTTTTTATTTCATAAAAACTAAATTATTTTTTTGGATTCTAGAATGATTTATTGTAAGTTAAAATAACAGAAGAAGCTTTATATCTGCTGTATTTTTATCTTATCTCCAGGTATATGTGATACATTCAAAATCTTTTTGGTGTTTACTTTCGTTACAAGATTTGAACCAATTACTCAATTTAAGACCTGCCTGCAAGTTGATAAAAAGATAATTCTAGCCTTTGTTATCAGTTACGAAGGTCATCTTCTTAACATAATAAACTGATAACTGTTTCTATTTAGTTTAATTTTAAGAATTGTGCGATGAACCCGTTTATACAGAATTAGTTCAAGGAGCTGTTATAAAAAAGGATTTTAAAACTTCTGACTGCAAGCAAGCATTTCCTCGCCCAATTCTATCATATATTTGCAAATTTATTAAACATTTTATACCTCAGTTGAAATATTCTTTAATGAGAGATAATCCCAGGGAGTAAAAAGTAATATTCAACCTTATAGCAAGACAGAGATTGAAAAACAGTAAAATTAAAAGGCTTTTTTTCCCTCATGTATGAAATAAAGCCTCATTTTTGCAATAAATAGGAAAATTATTTTAACTTGAAGTTAAAATCAAGTTATCTCTCAAAATAAAATTGCATCTATTTCAGAAAAATTCACTGCATATTATAAATTCATATTCTTAAATTCTAAATTAGCGAGAAAAAGGAATATTTTCATTGCAGTAATCTGAATGAATCTACTGAATTTTCATTTAACAGGTTTACATTGTAGAAATAAACTGTAGAGTATACATTGTTTTAATGATTTTAAACAAAGGAATTTAATATTTTTTTACAACTGAAAGAGTATTCTTGCCAATAAAAATATAATAAACGCTGATTAATAAGCTGCTCCGATTCAACAGCCATTTCCGAATTTCATTGTGAAACATTCCTTTCGGAGCAATGTAATTCTTCGATATTTTTATTGATATAAATTTACTTTTTATTTTTTATAAATTAACTGAATAATATATTTAATTCATTTAAAAGTATTATTTGTTTAATATACTAACATTAATGTAATTAGAATATTAATATATTATTCAGTTGTAAATTTTCTGAATAATGTATTTTTTATAAGTTAACTGAACTGTGTTATAAATTAATTTTTCATGCAATTCTTTTATCCAAAATAAAGCTTCTGAAGTACCACCATAGGCTAATTAATCTGCTCCCTACCCTAGGGAAAGTCTTAGATAACTTAATAGCTAGAAGAATGAGGCATTAGTTAATGAATACAAATCAACATAATAGATGCACAGATGCCAAGTCAAGGAAATCAGTAGCAATAAAGCAGAAAATAAAATCATCGCATTCATAAGTG
Source organism: Stegodyphus dumicola (assembly GCF_044657685.1). Classification (NCBI taxonomy): domain Eukaryota; kingdom Metazoa; phylum Arthropoda; class Arachnida; order Araneae; family Eresidae; genus Stegodyphus; species Stegodyphus dumicola. The sequence goes on along the minus strand of NC_140771.1, from coordinate 144,815,261 downwards.
TGGACTAGAAATGTGCATTTGACTTCCTATAATGGTCAGCAGTTATGAACGCAATAGTAGAAATTGGATGCCCAAAAATTATATATTGCTCATCAAAGGTTACTTTAAGGAGAAAAACAATCATCATAATTCGAATTAATAACAACTGTAGGAAGAATATAATCAACGGGCTGTCGATAAGAATCTTGTCTCACTATAGACTTTTGGGCAATAATATTTAATTAAATTCTAAAAGGCACCTTCCATTTACATACAAAAATGTGTATTGCTTATGCAGATAACACAGTTATGGTTGTGAGTGAACCTTTCAAAGAAACTTTCAGCAAAATATTAATGCAACCCTTGAAATTTTCTATTAAACAAAAACAAAAGTTAATTACTTCGGTAGAAAAATCCAAAGCAAAATCGTCCATAGATCAGTACAAAAGACTAGTAGACAAGCTAAATTCAGACTAAAAGAGAAACGAATAAAAATAACCACAAAATTCTAAGCCTTACTTTAGACAATAAATTTGAAATTGCGACATCTACGAGAACGAAAGCTAAAACCTTCTAAAATATCATCAGATTTCAGAAGGATTCAAGGCCAAAGTTGTGGAATGAAACCACGTATTCTCTACAGGCCAATAATCACCAATGTTATTAACTATTGTTAAATATGTATTGCTAAAAATAATATTAACTATTGTTAAATATGTATTGCTAAAAATAATATTAACTATTGTTAAATATGTATTGCTAAAAATAATATTAACTATTGCTAAAATTGAACGAAAAGAACAAGAGAATTCGGTTTACCATTAAAAAGCTTTTTCATTTGTAAAGCATGAAAGCATACAGATCAGCTTCTAATTAAGTTTTATGCATAATTTCAGGAACTCCTCCATTCTATATATAAGCTTTAAAAGAAGCTGCAAAATTTAAGGTTCCGTGCTCCGAAACTTATTTACAATATACATTCTAAAAAAAAAAAAAAAAAAAAAAAAAAAAAAAGACGCACCGAGAAGATATAAAGCAAATTGGACACAAATTGATATGCATATAGGTTTCGACGGAAAATGCAAAATTTTACATTTTGGCTGCCAAAAAATGAACGGTTGTCGCTACAGCGCATCTGATTTGCGCAACTCACAGGATATTTAAGAGGAAAAATTACGATTCCAGGTCGGGCTCAAAGAAGCCGGCTGGTCTTATCGGCGAATAGCTCGACATTTGAGCAGAAGCGATGCCACTATTAGTCGATGTTGGCAGGAATGGGTGAACCATGGCCTCACACAGCGTCACGAAGGAAGCGTAGGCCTAGAGAAACGTCAGAACGTGAAGACCGAGCAGTCGTCAGAGCAGCACTCACAGCCCCAGATGCAACATTATCATCGACTGTACGTGCAACTAGTGCTTCAGTGACCGCAAGGACCATTCATAGACGGCTCACAGAATGGGGGCTGAGGTCACGACGCCCCTTGAAGCGACTACCACTGAACGCTGTACAACGTCAAGTCCGTTTGCTATGGTGTCGGGCTCAATCGCACCGGAATGTCACGGACTGGAGGAGAATAGTCTTCAGTGATGAGTCCCGCTTTGAGCTGAGCCTTGATGACCAGCGAAGGAGAGTCTGGAAACGCCCCGGACAGCGGTGTAATACCAACCTGACTGTCTTCCGGCAGACAGGCCGACAACCAGGAGTGATGGTCTGGGGTGCCATTTCATTTCATAGTAGGACCCCTTTGGTTGTCATTCATCGCAACTTTACAGCACAGCGGTACGTCGACTAAGTTCTAAGGCCCGTTGTGTTGCCCTTCATGTCCCCAAGTAGCACACGACGTTGCAAACTGGTCCGAGAGGTTGCAAAGTGGTCGTGGTAACTTTTATTACGTCTTTACAAGGTTGCCAAGACGCAAAATATTTGCCGTTGCATCTTGGCAATTTGTCGACGTCTCTGAAACGTCCTGAGATGACCGTGGTCGTTTTAGCATTTTCTTTTAGTTCATCAGTATTGCTTTTAGAGTGAAAAGAGACTAAATCTGCCCTTTAAGGAATATGAAGTCCAAATAAAATTTACTTTGCAATGTTTCATTACTTTATTTCACCTAAATATATTACATTATATGAATTACTTTACATTTCATTAGATGAATCTACTATTATAACAAAATATTTAAAAATGAAACTAATCTATAAAGTAAGTTATTAAGTTATATATTTTATATATTTTAAAAAATCATATTTCCGGAATCAATGCAAATCACATGTTAGCAATTATTTTACTGCTGAAATATGACTTTATTTCTTATTTTTGAAGTAAGGACGAATTCACGGCTCTCCAATATATGGCGGAAGGAGAAGCAGACCTGTACGTTATTTACTGGATGCTTATATAACGAAAATCTCGAAATTCACACGTTTTGGCTAGCTGCGCAGTTAATAACTGCGCAATTAATTCAGATTCTAGCAGTTCTTTCAAGTCATTGGGTAAAGATGCCATCTGTAAGGCGTTTGAAAAGGCTTACTTCATGTTTGAAACTGAATCAAGTAATGGCTGATATAAATAATATTGCTTATATTAAAAGTAAATGTAATGCACTGTCAATCAAAGAACGCATTGTGAATCTTTTCATTGATCTGTATCTACTTACTTCAACTGCCTTCAGTGAGTGAATCTGCATAGCTCCGAGCTCCTGTTTGGAAGCCTCTGAATTGAGAATAAATCATCGTATAAATGCCGAATTTGTGATTTTTTGTTTCTGAATATCTGCTCTGCAACAAGACACCAAAAGTATGGCTAAATCATTTAGAAAATATCCAAAGCAACGTGCTACAATGCTAATCGCGATTATAGTGTTCGTGAAATAGTGCTCTGTTTTGGTGTTTTGTGTGTTTCCGTAGTTGGTGTTCTTCAATCTTCATTGTTTCTAGCGGTGCAATATTTGGATACATGGATTAGCGTTTCGGTTATAACGTCCTAAGTGCTATATCGTATATCATTCATATTAATCGATTATTATGTTTATCGTGAAAGGTTGGTCCTCAGAATTAATTCATATAAAACCAAAAATAACATACAATGGTAAGGCATTTTCTGGTTTTCCTGAAAATGCAATCAATACAGAAGCAACAACAATTCAAGCTGTCATAGTATGTTCATTATTTTCAAAATACAAAGATATTATTGGACTGGTACCAGTACTTAATATGACTGCTGAAGATGAATTAGATATATGTTTAAAATAAGCAATTAATTAATTATTAAAATTAAACATAATGCCCATTCTATAGTATATTGTCTTTTGTAGAGTATGCTAAAAAGATTAATGATTTTAAACAGTGCATGAAATGCACGATCGAAAAACTAGTGTTAAGGAAACATTAACATTTCTATGAAATATTGTAATCTATAATTATGTGATATTTAATTGTGTAATATTAAAAAACGCTAAATATTTTTTATTGATTGCAAATTGTAGTTTTATTACTTTTCGTTTGGCATCTATTCTTCCAAACACTGTGTATTTCGCGTTTTTTTAAATATTGCCGTTATGTATGTTTATTAGATTATCTTAATATAGGAAGCAAAAGAAGAAACTCAAAAGTAAAAATTAGGCACACACACACACATATATATATATATATATATAATAAATAAATATGAAGTAAAATGCAGTTCAGCAACTACAAAGTAAAAAGCTGCAGAAATTTGCAATGTTTGCTGAAAACGAAATATTTGGTGTCAACGAATTTTCAGAAGGCATTCAACTTTAAAAGTTAAATACTGATGATATATTAACTCTAAATCGCTTTTAATTTCGTCGCTTTGCTCATATGTTTGAAAGATCAACAGACTAAGCCCATTAATTACAGAAATTTTTCTATGCCAGCTTAAGCATGGCGAGAAATTTATTTTGCGAAAGGAAAAAATACTATCTCACACAGTCACCACAATACCAAGCCACACGATCAAATAATTCAAAAATTTCCTTCAGATAGCAGAAACTTCGACAATCAGTCACGCGCTAGACACGAGGATTGAAAGGCAAATCCAGCAACTAGCATTCGGAGATTATCAGGCAAGTTGAGAATTGTATAGAGCTTTGTATTTCGTCATCTTCATTCCGTCGGAAATATTAACAGAAGCTGCCACATTTAAATCTGAAAGCATAAGTGCGGTCATGCAAATCGTTGAATGAATGTCCCTAAGAAATTCCTTAAAAATGCTTCTGATATGAGTTTCATCACGAGAATTGTTATGTGTGATGTGAAATGGGTCTTTTCCCATAATCCTAAGATGCAAAAAAAGTGGTAGAACCTGGGTAACCTTCCAAAACCTGTTGCTAAACAAGGATATTTCGAACTGAAAAAGATATTTTGTGTATGCTGAAATTTTGAGAGGATAATCCTTTAGGCTTTCATTCCAAACTATCATGTACCCTGAACCCCTGCAACAGATGTAATGTCGTTTTGAGGCAGGGATGCTCTGTGCTGGTAAACTGAAAGGGCGCTCTTTTATTCGAAAACAGAGATTAACCTCCTACTACTCTCACAGCTTAGGAAAACCTGAGGAAATGTTTAAATCAACTAAATGTTACATCCGGCGTGTAACTTTGGGCCTTTCATCTATAGAGTTTAAAGTATAACACTAAACTCCTAACAGACTTAAAGCGAATTATAGCTTAGTCTGAAAAGAATTACAAAATCTGAAGAAGATTTTAACACAAAACTTCATGTTACATCAGAACTGGAAGATAAATTTGCGCTCGTGCTTGATAGCTCAGCAAAAATTTGTGAAGATGAAATTTAATTTACATTTAAATTCAGTATCAAAAACGAAGTCTAGTAGTTAACGGCTACACAATTAATTTAACGCGAAATGGGCTCAAACTTCCCACTGGCGTAACAGTTTAAATGTCAGCAACTATAATGCAAAGCCGAAGAATTATACTCTTATCATAACTAAAGAAACCTAGTGACGTGGCCTAGAGAGACAGAAACACGCTCTTACTTACAATTCAAAAACCTCAGCTTAAATATTTTTAAAACTTCATCCCCTACTTTATAAGTTACTCCCCGTCGTTTCAGATCATAGTATAACTTCTGTTTTCTTTGTGCTACTTCCGTATTCTTTTTTTGCTTCTTTTATTAGTTTTTCTATATCACCCATTTTAAATTCTGGGGCTCTTTGTTGCACATAAAATAGTTTATCTAACGGTGTTATAACCTTTCTGCCTAGAAATAACTCAGCAGGAGTTTTGCCCGTTGTATCATGTTTTGCGGTCCTAAGGGCGAAAGCAAATTCATTGACATAGTTATCCCAGCTTTTATGAAAATTTTTAACATAACTACGGATAATTTTCACTATATTTCTGTTGACCCGTTCCGCTATATTTGATTGCGGCCGATACGGGACCATTTTTAAATGACGTATGCCCAGTTTTTGACACATGTCTTCAAATATATTACTTACAAATTGAGGACCATTATCCGATATAACTTTTAGGGGCGCCCCGTATTTTAAAATATATTTATTTAAAATAGAATCAGTAACTAATTTCGCGGAGGCTCGTTTTAAGGGAACAATTTCGGTCCATTTACTAAAATGATCAACCATAACAAGGAGATAGCGACTTTTGTTTAACTGACTTTTTGGGAAAGCGCCCAATAAATCGATGCCAATTATTTCATTTGGAAATTCGGATTTAATACTATTTAGAAACCCGGCCGGGCGGAAATTAATATAATTAACGGCTTGACATGTTGGGCAGGACTGGACATACGCCCTTGTTAACTTTTGGAGTTCAGGAAAGTAGACTGCCTCGCGTACGCGTTGAGTAGTTTTTCGAATACCAGCATGAGAAGCTAAAGGGCTGTCATGGAGCTCTTGCAGGATATTTAATCTAAGACTAGCTGGGATAACAGGTCGAAATTCGTTGTTGGAATTCGTAGTTTTTGTATAGAATAATAGACCATCTATTAGTTCGTAATGGGCCGCCCTATTTCTTATCGCCACAATATCTTGGTGGCTAAAATTTTCAGGATCCTTCAAATACTCATAAATACTTCCAAACTCAGGATCCTTACCCAGTTCGGTTATTACAGTTTCTCGGGAATTTATTGTACACGCTGTCAGCATTGCAACTTTTACGGTATTACCCTGTTCGTCTAATTTAATTCGTGATAGGGCATCTGCTACGATATTTTCCTTTCCGGGGGTATGCTTGATTACCAGATTATATTCTTGCAGCTTGAGTGCCCATCTTATTAACCTTGGGGATAAATTTTTCCCTGAGTACAATCTAGTTACCGCCGCATGATCAGAATATACTGTTATCGGCGCCTTTCCAAAATAGACTCGGAACTTTTGCACTGCTAACAGAACTGCAAGTGCCTCTCTCTCGGTCGCGGAATAATTTCTTTGTGTTTGATTTAAAGTTCGGCTAAAAAATGCCACGGGCTGCTGATTTTGCGAAAGTACCGCTCCTACCGCATAATCCGAAGCATCCGCTGAAATTTCTAAATTTTCATCCTTTTCAGGAAATTTCAACACAGGGGCTTGCGTTAATGTTTGTTTTAATTTTTCGAAAGCACTATTGGCTTCAGCCGTCCACGAGAATCTTGCCTTTTTCCTTTTTAATTTTAACAATGGCTCAGCGATAGCCGCAAAATCTTTTATAAAGGACCTATAATATGAACAAAGTCCTAGAAAAGAAGAGAGCTTCTTTGCCGTGTTTGGAGTCGGATACTTTTGTACAGCGATTATTTTTGATTCATCTGTCTCGATCCCTTTTTGCGATATTTTGTAACCTAAATATTTTAATTCAGGGGCTGCAAATTTGCACTTTTCGACATTAACTTTTAGACCGGCCTCATTTAATAAAGAAAACACCTGTCTTAAATCCTGTATATGTTGGTCGAGATTACCACTAGTAATAATGATATCATCTAAATAGATAAATGTGGACTTTCCAAGAACAGGTCTTAACACAATGTCCATGCATCGCTGAAATGTTGCTGGGGCGCCTGAAAGGCCAAACGGCATTCGCAAAAATGCATAAGTGCCAGACTTGGTTATAAAAGCAGTCTTAGGCACGTCCTCAGGCCTCACCCCTATTTGAAAATAACCAGTCGTTAAGTCTAAACTCGTCATATATTTGGTGGATGTTATGTTCCTTAGAATTTCTTCAATAATAGGTAACGGATATACCGGATATTTAGTTATGGAGTTTAATTTACGGTAGTCAATTGCGAATCTCCACCTTTTTGGATGCTCCAAAGGATAATCATTATTTTTCTTACATAAAACCACCGGGCTAGCATAACTACTTGAGATGGGCGTTATGATCTTTTTACGTAGCATATCGGTAATATGCCATTCTATAATTTTTTCCTTATTCTTATCATACCGGTATGGTTTTTGACGAACTGGCAATGCATCTCCGGTGTCAATACTATGGTTAGTAACCTGAGTAAATCCTGGAATATCACTAAATAAGGAAGCAAATTCACTTACCACTTGTCGGATTCTATCTTGCTCGTCATTAGGCAGGTGGTCAAGATTTAACCTTGGCGGTTCAACCTTTTCTACACACACTGGTTTCATCGTCAGCTTAAGGGACGCTTCATTAAAATCCAGTGTAGCTTGTGCGCCTGAAAGAAAGTCTATTCCTAAGATCAAATGTCCTTGCAGATTCTTTAGTATAAAAAACATCACCTTTACTTGTTCGTCCTTGATACGGATATACAAAGGTACTTTACCTACGCACTTACATTTTCCTCCTTGCGCCGCTAACACTGTTGTATTATCCGCATTATATATGCGGTATTTCCGAAAATACTTTCTAAAAAAGACTTCTGCCACACAGGAACACTGCGCGCCGTTATCCAGGAGTGCGGTGGCTAGGATATTATTCACCAAGACTTCAATCTTCGGAAGAGTCAAATTTTTCACCATTACTGTATTTAACTTGTAGGAAGAGGGGTTTTCGTGGCCTTCGGATTTCCGCACCCTCTCGTCAGCAGAAATCCGTTTTAGTTTAAATTATTTTTCCTTTCGGTGCTTTCCTTCTTTCTCCACTGGCCTTGAGACTTTTTTCCTGGGTTGCTATTTAACCGTCGACGTTCGTAGGCTGTTTTTGAATGCTCGGGTTTCCTTGCCCACTGATTCGCTTTTTCTCCGTAGCCATGTGCTTGAGTTTGCTGTAGTCTTGGCGTACCAAATTGGTTTCGCTGTTGATATTGGCGTCTTCTTTCGACGTCCGCCGTTCTTCTACTTTCAAACTGCATTGCTAGCTCAAATAACTTTTCCAGTGTAGTCGGATTTCGTAATTCAATAAAGTCTTGCACTTGGGGTAGTAACCTCGGCAAAATCACTTGAATTATTTCAGGATCCGGACGGTTTCCATACAAGAGCTTGAAAACGTGAATTTTTCTTAAAATAAAGCTCGAGAGGTTTTCCATTCTTTGTTGATATATACTGAAAAGTTCTGTTTCTAATTTCGCACGATCCCTTACAACAGGGAAGGCTTTTAGTAGGGCAGTCTTGAAATTTTCGTAAGTATAGGTGGGACTTCCTGCTTGACCCAAGAGACTTCTGCCGATACATTTGAACCAGTTAAGCGCTTGGCCCCTCAAAGCGCTGGTAGCTAAGGTAACTTTTTGAAACTCGTGCACGGGGTAGAGCATGAAGTGGTCATCCAATTTTTCCAAAAAACTGGTTACCTGTGAGTTTCCATTAAACGTTGCTTCTGGTTTCATCGAAGCGCGCATGGTCTGGACGATGTACCCAAATCCTTCCAGGGCGGCAGCTGGCATTTCTGGATTCTGAGCCGTTTCTGCAGGCAGCACAGGTTCTTCTTGAAACTCGGCCATGGTTATTCTTCGTCGGGCGCCACTATCAGGTTCAATGTTTCTTCTTACCTTCTTCGGAAACATACAATGACCTGACTAGAACAGAGAGCTTACTAAAGCTATGTTCACTAATTGTAGTAAGTAGACAGGATACAGACGAAGGGTATACAAAACCCTTTATTTTTCTTTATATACAATGACTTCCGTACTTCGGAATACAATGACCCTCCACTCGGGGTCTAACGTAAAAGATATCAAAATAAAACTAAACTCTAATTTAACTTTAGAATAATACACGTGTAAGATTGGCCTTATAATAACAGGAAGCGTATGTAGCACAGAGACTGTGAACACTACAATACGTTTAATTTATCAAGAGGATTAAAACCTCTGGCCTGGAAGGCAAATAGCAACTGCGTAACTTCTAAGGTAAGCGGCCTGCTTCGAACTCACTGCTTCCTCTCCTCTGCTTGGCAAAAAGGCCACACTTAAATACTTGGCGTTCGCCAGACAACTTTGCATAAACTCCTTCACGCTTATAATTCTGGCCGGAAGTAGAAAATAAGAAGTGATAGTAAAGATTTAAAATAAAATAAACGTTAGTAAAACTTAAGATCCTTACAGTTTAAACTACTAAATTATCTAACTAGTTTAAGGATTTATGACATATTTAACGTTGCATTATTGTAACACACCACTAAATCAAATTTGTGTTAAAACGGGATTACTATGATCTGTAATTTTTTTCTCAATTACGGGCATTAAAAAGTATATAAAGGCAAATTTGCATAAGATAAAACATCTTTGTATAAAGCTTTAGAGTATCATTATAAATAAGTACCTACTATCGGTAGAAAGTACTGCTCTTTTATACGATTGAAATGCCTGATCATTATCAGCTTATTAAATACAGTCCGATAGGTGCATAAACTATGTATAAATCTGTATTTTTCCACGTAACTGTTAATTCTTTAAAAAAAATATTTCAAATGATTCAGGAATCTTGTTCATAAAATCCTTCAAAGTTAAAGTGATAAAGAATCCTAAACGTCTTTCGTCCCGAGGATTCAAAAGAATAAATTATTATCAAGCACAAATTTGAGAAACGTCAAATTGTGCTAAAATTACATAAAAGCAGCATATTTTTAGAATTTCCGATAGACAGCCTCGCGCGCTGGAGATAAAAATGTTTTATTCCCTACAGTGTTGCCACTGCTCGCTTTGAAAGTGTTGAATTTTCGATCAAAAATTCATTAAAGTTTTACAAAATGTAAAATAAACAATAAAACAAGTTCTACATTCGAGCATCCAGGTGCCGATGTTCGAGTGGATGACTATATTATTAAAAATGAGATGATGCTAGATGACGTTGTTTTTTCACAATGCGAGAAACATACATAAATACTTTTATGTAGATTCTTCATTATTTAGATTCTTTAAATGTATTACAGGGCGATAATATTTGATGACAACAGTTTGAAAAGTGGTTCAGCGCTTTGAAGCTTTTGTTCTCTGATATAAAATTATAGATGTATTTTTTAAAAGAATTATGTTATCTCTTGTTCCGATTAAGTATATGATAAATTATTTTTCTCCTTTTAGTTCAATAATTATTTAATGGGTTTTCATTAAAAGCTTACTTTAAAGAAACTTTTTTTTATTTTAATTTTATTCCTAGAATTATTTTTGTACCTACAATTTAGTATGCATGGCTTAGAGGAAAGACATTGGATTCGCTAAAAGAAATTTATGTGACCCTCTGTAAATGCAGCGTTAACGTCTCCAAATCTGGCTTACACAAAGCGATGTTATCGTTAATTTGTTGCGTTAGGTATTCGTGTCCCCGCATTTTGATTCGAAGAGTCTTTCAGATACAGCTTACGTTGTACATATCTCTTTACATACTTCTTTATTACACATACAATATCATTTAATCCTTTTTTAATTATTCCCAGAAAATGCTGTAATTTCGATGACACTTCAGCGAACGGCCAACTGCATTTCATCCATGTTGTTTACTAGAAATAAGTGAATCTCGCAATAGTATAGGAACTCTCCTCGTTTGTCCTGATCTAGGGAGGTAGGAACATTCTATCCCGGATTCGACAAGCAGTTAATGCTTGCTCGCCGTGTAAACGCAGCACGCTTAATAGACCGATTTTAGCCACCAGCTCAATCTACTCTTGTGAACTGGGCTAATATCGAGACGGTTTTCCTACTTGAAAGCATCTCTTCCTTTAGACAGATAACATTAGTTTGCTTTGCAGTAGTCAAACAAATCTCAAATGCACTTCAATTTAACTTGATAATAATAAATTGCAGAAAATTAATATTCACTTGAATAAAGAGTTTTTCTTCCGTTCTGAAACTGTAAGACATATATTTTTTTAAAAAATCTAAAGTCTAAAAAAATGCAGCAAAAGACCTGACTTTCCAGCGCAGTTTTTGGAAAACACTTCATTATAATTCAAAGGTTGAAGCTCTTAAGGCCTTTTAATGCATTTTGGGATAATTTTTATGTACATCTGTCTTTATATTAAAAATGTTTTCTCATTTACTTGTAATGGATTTTCTCAGCTGATAACTAAATCCTATTTATTATGAGATAAAAAATCCAGAATGAAAATCCTCGATAAGGTCTACAAATTTCTAAAGCTTTTTCATAAGTATCCGTAACTTGTCAGATTGCATGAAGAACACAAATGTTGTGACTCTCATAAATAATAATCCTATAGAGGAACAAAAAACGTTGATGTTTATCAAGTTTGGAAGCTATGATGCATGTAAATGACGTAGTAGTACTTACGACAAGGATTAAAATTTAAGAGACCAAAAAAAATAAACATAAAGAAAGGTAACAGCTGGCGAAAGTAATGTCAATCACATAATCTTTTTTTCAAGAATTAGTCGAATGGCGTGTTAATAAAACCAAACTTAAAAACGACCTTGTAAATCCAGGTCATTAAAGAAAGTTTAAAACCTGTACCACAAAAGACAAATTTTAAACTAGTGAAAAAGCTAAAAAACAAAGCCAGAAAAGTATGAAAGAATTCTTTAAATCCCTTAATTAAATATTTCATTATCTGAATCGACTGTTATTATCAGTAATAGGAAATTTTTAATTTCATTCAATGAAGTTGAATTCTCTGAAAGTTTAGACGACACTGAAGAATTTGCATTGCACTCCGAGGTACCTTAAAAATTAGGATGATATTCCTGTCAAAAAAATATATAATTCTTTTCCAGTTTTTATAATTTTTAGTTCAATATAGAAACCGTGCACTATCTTCTCTATGTTATCTAATTAATGAAAAAATAAATTAATATTGTTAAAAATTTTATATATATGTTAATAATTTCCGTGAAATAATATGTAAAATTATAATCTTTTGTATAATATAGCATGAACAGTCTGAAGAGACGAAGGTCTATCGAAAAAATAAGATTACAATGAAAAATCCATTTAACATTGAGGTAAATGGCTATCTTTTTAAATTGGGAAGATATCGTCAAGCTGGCAATGGTTTCGCCAACAAATTGTATCGCCAAATTTGGCGACTATTTGACAATATTTTGATTCGGTCTCTGTAAAACTTTAATTGATAAAGTGACTGAATAACTGTAATTGATCCCTATATCTAACTGTAATCGTATCCGGCTTTTATATGTAACTTTAACCGTGTGTTCCTCCCAGTAATTTCAAGAAACGGAAGACACTGGAGATTTCTTTGCGCCCGAGGGAAATCTACATATGCCGAAGAGAGCATCAGCTGTCAATTATTCAATTCAATTGAGTTCAGAGTATTGACAGATCTCCGTGCAAGCTTCATCTCTGAGATGCGCTTTGCATTGCGCTGTGTTTAACGTTCTTAGTAATTTGAAATGCAACTACTTATTGTACTCTACGATCCTGAGAAGAGCTGTACGAGTATTTTTGTGGAAAGTTCCAGAACTGTAACGTGTTTCTTTTGGTATAATAAATTTTATCACGCTATCGTCGGTTCTGTGTGCATTCAATCTATTACGAGCCCGTAAGCATAAACTGAAAAAAAAAAAAAAAAAAAAAAAAAGAATTTGAAATTTAATTTTGAAAAAATGGTATATTATCTTCTCTGTGCTGTCTAGTTGAGTATACTGAAAAAAAAAATGAATAAAAAATTTAAATCATGCGAAAATTGTATATTAGCTTCTCTGTGCTGTCTAGTTGACAAAACTGAAAAAAATAATTAAAAGTTTAAATCTTGCAAAAAAATAACACATATATTAGTTCCTCTGCACATAATAGTATTAATGGCAGTATATTATCGGCACTATGGAAAAGTATTTGTCTATATAACTGAGAGCAACAGTTGAAAGGCAATATGAATTTATTATTACGTAATTAGGGAAGTTAGACATAATATATGAAGTTCACTAGTTCTAAAGTTGTACGCAATACATAAAATGAATATGGCAAAATACTATTACAGTAAACAGTGTACAAAATGCATGAACTGTACGTTCAGGCCTGTCGAATGTTCAGTATTGGAACGAGAATCCACTAATTGCTTGCTCCATCTCTCCAAAAATAACAGCATTTAAGTAATAGTATGATCATACGATCAAGTTTGCAACAGTGTAATTCAATCATATAATAGCTATGTAAATCTTTAATGTTAATGCTTTGTCATAACCATTTCGATAATCCGTAAGTCAGAATATAAGACCGCATAACCGGTGATACTGCCAGCGGTATCACCGGTTATACTTGCGATGTCTTGCGATGTCTGCTGCATCAGACAACATTTGCACCTCGCTAACAGAACAGCACCGTGGACCCCCACGAAAACGTTGACAATCTGCATAGCTAGTGCAAGGGGCCTGTCTCACAAGTAACGTATACTATACAATCACATTCATTTGAAAATTGAAAAATTAATTTAAATCTCTGTAAAAGAAATTTAACCTTTTTCTACCAAACTTCTCCAAAATAAAAGACTATTTTTATGACTAGGTAATAGAACGAAAATATAATGCTGAAAAGGTATAATTCATGTATTCGTAAAGATGTCTAAAATATCAAAATATTTTAATATTTTTCAAGCATCTATCAACGTTCACGGTATCGAATGAGAAAAGACGTCTGGTAAAGAAAAAAAACAATGTTTTATATATCAGTTTAATAAGATCAAATCCTTAGCCCTTAAAGAGCTTTGAAGATGAATTCGGTATTCTAATTACTTGGAAGGAAAAATAGTAATTAATCAACCATTAAAATTCAAAGCACTAAAAGCTTTGACCATTTTGTTTTCGCTATACCTCTTAAACATGAATGACATAATTTTTTGAATGGAAGGCCATCCATTTAATGTATTCCATAGAATGTTGTGATTCTCATCTCAAGTGTTACCAACTGAATTTGAAATGCAGCAGCTGCTGTATTCAGTAACATAAGAATGATTCTGTATAATAATGAAACAGAAAGTTTGATATTACTTTACATTAGTTCCCTTTCATTAATTCAACGTTCTCATTCGAAATGAAAAATATGCTCACCAATTCCCTCTGAAAAGTAGGGCTTGGAAACGAATTTAATTGTCCAAACAGAATAAAATTCATAATATCTAAGCTATTCATTCACCTATTAACGACTAAAGAGTAATGCTTGGCATAGAAATTAATCTTTTGAATGGAAATTCAATAAACGCTTATTTTTATTTATCCTTATCTGTAGAATCTCATTGAATAATACAGCTGCAATAAAATAAAGAGTTGTCTATTTAAACTAATATTAACACTATTCATTTCTACATATATCTTTTTTATTTCTATTTCACAATATTCATTTGTAAATAAATAACTTAAATATATGTTACCTTTATTATTATTATTGTAGCTTTAAGTATGGATTAAATACAAACGACTAACAATATTTATGTTCTACTTTAAAAGGGAGTTGAAACAAACCTTAATTTTTTTAATTCCAATTATTAAAGCTCTTCAACATTGTCTCAATTTTCAAATTGCAATTATTCATACGGAAATAATAAGGAGAAAAGCAGTAAAAAAACTTTTAATTAGTATTAAAAGTTTTTAATCATATATAAATATGAAATTTGGATGGATGAGAAAAAATTTAAGAATATACACCTACACACCTACATTTATTGGGAAAGTATAAATGAAATTTAGTAAATGAAGTACAGTGGTACATTTCATAAGGAACTCCTTGCGCAATTAAATTTCTGTGTAACAAAATCGCCTATGGGCTAAGTATGTAGAAACATTAAGTTATTTTGAAGCAAGAGGTATAAAAAGTGAGCACTGCCCTCATCAGGACTCGAACCCGGACCTCTCGAATACGTACCGAGACCTACGGAACCTACCCTTAGACCACAATTGCATGCTGGCCGGAGAGAGAAAATACTTTATATTCCCCATTTAAAAGGCGACTAGGGAGGAGGGGATACTGTCGCCAAATCCTGAATTAAAAATTAAATTCGCCCGGATTAAAGACTGCTGACGAGTTATCACCCAGCATTTTTTAATCCGGCCGCCACTGTAGAGTCATTAGATTATTTTGAAGAAGGGGATAAGAAAAATGAACAATGCTCTCGCAGGTAGTCGAACCTGGACCTTTCGAATACTCACTGAGTGTGCTACCGTTATATCACGAATGTATACTGAAAGGAGGGAGATTCGTTAGGTGGGCCAGGCTGCGTCCACTTCTGGTACCTTACAAGTAATGACAACCTCGGGCCCACATTACAGACCGCACACGAATATTGTTCCACATATCTAATATGAAAACAAAATTTAATTAAAAACAGAAATTCATGCCTATTGCAACGATAAAGTATGTTCTAATGAACTGGGTTAGGTTACAACTAAATAGTATTAAGACCATCTTTATCTTGAACAAAAAGGGAAAACTAACTGTTTTAGATCCCTTATTCAGAAAACCACAGGCATATGTGCAAGAAGAACAAAGTTCATTCGTTTGCTTACAGAAAATGGATATATTACGGAAAAATTAATGAGAAAACTCTGAGACTCTGCACAAACTATGCTGCTGCTCAAGCTTAAGAGAATTTATATATTTTGGCGATTTTCTTAAAATGTGCAAAGCGAAAGGTACAAATTGTATTTATAAAAATGCAAATCTTTAATGTCGGATACGCAGACGTATAAGTGTGAGAAGGGAAATTTGGAAAAAAGAATGTTAAAAATCCACGTGACATTTTCTGCGCCTTTTTCACTCACACACCTCAACGACTCTTTTGTTTTCTTTCTTCCCACCCCCCTCAACATATGGTGAAATTCCAAGCCGTCTAGCTAGAAGGTCACTCTTTCCTAAGCTCATCATAGAAAAGCATGATCCTACGCCGAACATCGAAGCATTAATCCCCGGATAAAATTTCTTCGGTGCCTGTTGAATTCGAATATACCGTTATAGATACTACGACTGATATGGATAAAGGATAATCTGCATATAGCAATGGAATTGACAACGAAGAAATGGGGATAGAACTTCAAAACCAAGTTGCTACACTAGAAGCAAGAATCAAAAACACCCCTACCTCAAGCAGCAAACGCCCGCTTCTGCCCCGGACAAGTACACAGCTCTCATGGCGAAAGCAATTAGAAATATGAAGAGTGAAAATGAGCCCCTCAAGGATAAGTGTAATTAATTTATGTTGCAGTGTGCTAAACTTCCCCTTATCCCCTTATAACCCTGCTAGTAATTCAAATAACACTACTCCTAACAGAAAACAACACGATATTTCGGGCAATTCCGATGATAATTTAACTCATAATAAGGGCTTTACTAAGCCTACGCGTGTAGCTAAAATAAATAAAAAAGGACTGTAACACTACAGATGTATCTAACGTTATTACCATAAAAATAAATTTAACCCATCAGATTCTGACTATTAAAACACTAATCTATAAACTGAGAATACTTCTGACACACAACCAGGCACATCTACATAATAAACACCTCCACCACAGCAGACTATATCAATTTCGCCCATAAATGCTCAAACCACCAGAATACATCAAGCAAAATGCTTATCTTAAGCAACTAGCTAACCAAAGTTCCACCAAATTTTTCGGCAAAGTTAGTGGTAAATTTCTAAAAATCTTTCCTAATACACCAGACGACCATAGAACACTGACTCAATTTCTAAACAATAATTCCATTGAACACTATTTTAACTAAAGCACGCCACCAAAGACCTATTAAAGTTTTTATTTCCTGACTACCAATAGGTATAGAAACCTCAGAAATCGCTGAAATTCTTAAAGAATACTGCATGCATAGTTATTCAAATGACACTGTACACAAAGTCATTCAAATGACACTACAACAAAAAGTTATTGAAATGATTGGAAATCGCACTAGACAACCCATGCCACTATTCCAACTACTTCAAACACCCAACATTGACAAAATTTAGGACCTTACACGCTTCTTACTGTTCACAGTATAAATTGAAAAATATAACAGCAAAAATCTCATACCACAATGCCATAACTGCCAGAAATGGCATCACTCTTCCAAAAATTGCTTCCTTGCTCCACATTGCGTAAAATGAGCCAGAGAACACAAAACTTCACACTGCCCACCAAAAGGATTTATCGAAAACCCACTAAGTGTAAAGTTTAATAATTCACAGCCATCGTCATACCCGTGGTTGTGAAAAATTTCCCAAATCAAACCCCAATACTCCACAAGCTCCAAGAAAATTGTATTCTAAAATAATCACAAAAAAAAAAAAAAAACTCACAACCCACCAAAAGATATACAACAAACAGATAACATTAACCAAGTTCAACCCACTCAGACAAACACTGCCTCACACATAAACAACACTAAATCTCCCACAAATATTCACTCAATAGGTTTGTTTAGAATTTATTAAAGCCATGAAAGAACTTGAATCTATCTTTCGTATTCATTCGAAACTGGCTTACTTAATTAATAAAAATCTCAATGAAAAAAGAACTGCAGAAAATATAATGAAAAATGTACACAATATTCTTAATGTTTGAACATCTTAGTAATATCAATAATATATATATTATTGGCGGTATTAATCGAATATAAAGTTAAAGTGAGATAAATAAGTATATATATATGTATAATCGGTACTTACTGTCTAGGAATATGATGTCTGTAAACTTACTTCTTTTGTGGCTGTCTAGGGGCTAATAAACTAGTCCAATTTACAAATAACTTGAATCAAATAAATTTAATAATGGAAATATGAATAGTTGCTACAAACTGCAAAATGATTACATGTGTAGAAGGATGAATTTACATAGATGATATTTACAGATGAAGAGAATCGACCGTCTTTTACATGTAAACATCTTTCAGTCGCATCATCGTCTTAATGGCGGAATCGTCTGACTTCTATCATCGGAAAAGTAAAAGATTTATTCTCACAGCTTGCCACGTCATCACCATTATAATGAACGATGCCATCCCACATATCTATGTGTATATAAATAAGTATATATATATATATATATATATTGTTTCATAAGAATAAGTTGAGTTTAATTAAAAAATTAAATTTAAATACATATTTAATTAAATATTCTTTGCGCCATTGCTGCAAGGAATGAAATTTAAATTTAAACAAATTTAAATTCTTAACAAATACGTATAAAAGTAAAAAAGTAAAAAAGCAAATTTAAATTCTAAAAAAAAGGAAAAAAGCCAAAATAATTTAAAATAATTTTAAAAAATGCAAACATGTAAAAGATTTAATTCTCGAACTAATCTACAATATCATTTAAATTCAGAAGCATAAGCAAATCAAATGCAAAATCTATCCATGAAAATAAATCTACTAATTTAATAAATTAAAATTAAGTTAAACAATTTTTTTTAAAAAAAATGCATATGTGAATGATCGTAGAGTAGGCAGGAGACAGACTTATCAAGGGGAAGTTGCCTCCAAACCTAACTCTCCAATCATTCAATTCGTGTTTCGTCATTCATGCAGGCAAGGGTAAAAGTCAAAACCAAAAGTAATTCCAATAAAGTGATACCCTTAGACATTAACATTTAAGTATTAACATTTAAGAATTAAAGTTCAAAAAGGAAAATACTAATTAAGTCTTTTGAGAAACAAGCAAGTAAAGTCAAGAATTAAACTTTTTTCTTAAAAAATTTAATTTTTTAAAAATTAATTTTTATAAAATAGTTTTTAAAAAAATCTAGAAACCAATCTATTTTAGAAATCCTTGTCTACAGAAACTTCCCCTACACGAATATGCATATCAATAAAAATAAACTATAAAAGAACTATACATAATCCATATAAACCAATAAGAAATAAAAAACAAAAAGAACTAATTCACAATTTTTAAAATAAATATATATTTAAAAATATAATTTCATATTTAGAAAATACTTAGATACTACAAAAAAAATTTTTTAAAAAAATACTTAAAGCAAGTAAATAGTAAGTTTTAATTCTAACTTACCTACTATATGAGTGTTGGGGTCTGCAAAAGTGTTGTGAAAGAGAAGTAAGTGTGCTCTTCAAATTATATAGATGGCGCTTATGTAGGTAAAGTTGAGTGTCAAGCTGTTATCTTTGTTATAGTAAAAAGTTTTTTGTAAATATTAATATTAATTAAATTAAATTAAATTAAATTAAAAATCCTAAAGGTAGTAATATCAATTATTTAGGGAGTTAAGTAACTGAGCCAATCAAGAGATGTATGTTTGCTTGAAGGAAATTAAAGTGAAGTGGTATGTGAAAAAAATGTAAACTGTTTGTAATTTGAAATGTGTGTTCTGTTGAAAAATTGTGAAAATTGTTAAAAAAATTAAGTGAAAGATATTTTGTGTGAAAATTGCAAAAAATTAAAGTAATTAAGAAAAACTGAAATGTTTTAATATTAAAGTTTTAAAGTAAAATTTCCCAAAATTTTTTTGAAATGAAGTCCTTAAAAAACCTCTAAAAATTCCCAGAAATTTCTCAAAAATTCCTTTGGGAAGTTAAATAAAACTTAAATTTGATGAAAGAAAATATTAAAAGTTTAATGAACTTTATTTAATTGGTATATCAAAACTTAACTAAATACTGGCTAAAGTATGGAAAATTAGAAGAAGATTAAAATCTTCACTCAATTCGGGCTATAATTGAGACTTTTGAAAAGAGTTGGCCCTTTATTAGTAAAAGGAAAGAATCCAGTATTGATTAAATATACATATTTAATATATATATATATATATATATATATATATATGTATTATATATATATATATATATATATATATATATATATACTTATTTATCTCACTTTAACTTTATTCGGTTACAGCAGGCAAACTAACACTATCCCTCCCTCCCCCTTCCTTCCATTCGACCATCCCTCAAAATTAGTATGGAGCTCCCCGCCCTAGCACACTGTGGATCAAACTCTACCCAATCACCTACTCCTCAGCAGCTAATAGCGATTCTGTCTTACAACTCCTCACCTCTCATTCAGCGTCGAGACTTCCTTCATACCGCCAGCACGGCACTCAGATCCTCCTACTCTCACGAAAGTACATTTTTGAACGGGTCTGCTTCGTCATCGAAATTGAGCGCTTCCAACCTTACGAGCTTCTGCTACCTTATCGTTCGATTTGTCATTTTGCTTATCTTAGGACTTTTCATTCATCCTTCTTAATTTTTTTATGCTAGATTAACATTCGAAAAGTGCAAATACTGTTCAAGTTAGACAGGGCTATGCCCAGGCGCCCAAGACAGGCTTAACGATAGTTCACTGACGAAGCAGAAGTTCAGATGAGTAATTACCAGCATCTGGATGGTCGAATGAGGAAGAGCATCATCAAGAAACTGGAAACATAGCAGTCTAAAAGTATTTGTAGGTTGCTAGAGTTTTGACTGTAATGCCTAGCGTTGAATGCAACTTATAATTTAAGAATATCAGATCCGTTGAGAGAGAGCCTGGAAAATTCATCCAAGAGCCACAATTGCAATGAAAACTGATATGTTTTATATAGCAATGAAACGTAAGAGGATTGGAGCAGTTTTTGGGCTTTTTTGTGATCTTCATGTGGTTCTAGGAAGTCGAATTTCAAGGATTACTTGCAAGAATTGTTTCCAAAAGGCTACGAAGAGAAGTCATTTTACATGATAATCTGCCATTTGAGCCCCGTTAATACCTGAGCTCAAGACAGTTTGTCTAGCATGGTGCAGAGAATACCGACCTTGGACCATGTATCCTCAGGAGACTGTTCTCTTCATAGATAAGTCCCAACAGCTTAACGACTGATTATTGATATACCTTTATGTGGTACCCGCTATCTGATCTCCAGCACCAGCATTTGATATAGGAACAAGCATGGCAGTGGTCTGGGCAGACATCCTAGACATCGACAGACTTTTTAATGGAGGTGTAGACTTTTTTATGTCTTTTTCTATGAGTGCTGGAAGATATAAAGGAGAAAACTTCGAGTTTTATATTTGCCTTTCCAGAGCTGAAATGTTACCTCAATTTATTTTTATGTATGATAGCACTCGTCAACATAGGATTAATATTCTAATGCAATGTAATAATATATTACTTTAGTGTCTGGTGGATGACTTTCTGAAAGTGAATGTATTAAGTGGAGGGTTTGCTCACACAGATCTGCAGATTCAAATACTATAGAACATGCCTGGGACGATCTTAGGAGGGCAATTTAAATTCTCTACTTCCCTTTTAGAACTTTCCACGATCTGAAAGCAGAATTACTGCAGGAGTGGCAGCGAGATTCTGAGGAACTCATAAAATGCATCACATCCAGTACGATGTCACTTAATGAAAGTCGTGTTCATGTTAGAGAGGACAACCTGGCCTACTTGCCTAATTTTATGTCTTTTCTTCACCGGAAAGCCGTACTCGCGATAATGCGTGTATACTGTGATTGTTATAGAATATAGTTTTTTTTTTTTTTTGTATTAGTCTGTGCTTGTACCAAATATTTAATTTTGAGCTGCAGTGTATATGGCCTACATAAATATTTTCAATAATTAATAAATAAAAATATCGTGGAATTATAAACATTGGTGCGGTTTTTAATATGCTTTGAAACCTTTTTACAATATCTCACAATTTTTATTTGGAACGGAATTTTCTTGTTTGTTTGGAAGTTTGGGAACATTATTCCCACAGTTACTAATGCCATATTGCATCCCGTTTAACGAAGATCTGCAAACGAATGCCATTCTGTGTATGTCATTCAAAGGATTGTGTTCGCTAAATGAGACACCGCAATATGTCAGTAAAATTCCTGAATCTTGAAGTTCTGTCTCAGAACAATTCGATAATAAAGTAATTGAGTAACAGTTTAATTCTGTTATATGTTTTTTTCAAGAGTAAATGGTAAATAAGTAAAGAGGTGAGAGAATTGATTCAAACTTTAGCACAGGAAATCTTCTAAGCATAAAACACTAAATTTTCTCAGAAATTTAGTATATTTAATGTTTTCTCTTCTAAAGGTAGAAATTTAAGAGTACGAGCATTCCGAACCGCGGGGAGATGATGATCCAGGTTTACTTTAAATTCCGAATATTGAGTTCTTTTCTTAATGAACGCTGCGTTTTCAGTCCATAAAACTGATTTTCTAAAATTTGAGTTAAAATGCTTAATATTTCTTTAAATTAGGATTCGAAAACTTCTAATGACAAAAAAAAACACGAAAATTAGAGTTGTCGATCCCTGACTCTTACTTAAGATTTGTGGGATTCGATGACTGATGGAATCGAATATCTAACTTTGCTTTAAAGTACTTTCATTTACTCTCGCAGGATCAAATTAGTCATTTAGAAATGCTTGCGTTTTCTAGAATAATCCAAAATTCTTCATAAAAAGGAAATTAATTACGGTACGATTCAAAATCCTTTTCTTTTCGTTTTTAAATTTCCTTCTTTTTTTAATTCGCTGAATTATCGTAGCTATCCTTAAAATAATTTTTGCGAATGATAGTACACTGGCCTTATTAATACAGTCTTTACTTCCCTAAACCAGTTTTTCATCTCTGATGATTCATCAAATAACAGTAGCAAGTGAAATAGATTGCAAAATAAAATAAAACTGTTATGCATACCTTTTCGCGCATGGCAGATTACATTTATAATGTCAATTATTTCCGAAACCCAAATCCTGGCAACTTTCTGCTTACTCATTGGCCACTGGAGACTTCCTAGGTTCTCCTCTCCCTGAGGTACAGTTGGTGCGACAAAGCCTATACTCGGTTAGAGGAGAGGGTGAATTAGACCAAGATTAAGTCTTTAATTAAATGCCACTTTTGCGGGAACTCTCCTAATGACGCCCCTGCAATTTGTCAGCAACCACAGAATGCTTCGGAGTGGAAACTGAAGAAGGAGTAGCAAGTTGATTTGACAATGCAATTATACTCTGTAGCTAATTTATGCGCGCAGCTTGACTGATTCAGAGAAAAGTCTGCAATCGATGCCTACATATAAGTAATGCATTTACAATGCTGGTTCAAAGGTAGATATCATTTTAATATGAAATCTCGTAAGGCATAGAGGTAGCCTAGAGAGATAGATAGGTAAAAGGTACGAAGGCAGGTTGAACAAGAGATTGTTAAAACTATTGAAAAATAAGTTAATAAGCATATATTTTCATGCAAAAATTGAAAAAATGAGATTCTGTCTTAATCAGAAATCTGAATACATAGAATGAATAACGACGAAATGAAAAATATGAATAATAAGTGTAGACTAACTGAAAACTTTTTAAATTAATTTTGTTATTCAGAATTTGATCACCGTTTGGGTCGTATTTATTTCGAATTCAAATCCTTCGCATTAAATTACACTTTTCACAGAGTTTTAAAAACTATTCGAAAACAAATATATTGCTTTGTGACATCAGTTTAAACAGTGCGGGAATGGCATTTCTTGCTTCAGCATCTGAAAGAATTTCTTCCAACATCATTGCCTTGAATATCGAAAATACACAGAAATCGCATATTTAGGTTAATAAGCAGAGTATCCTTGTGTTGATAAAAAGATTTCAAACTATGTTATTAATGTTACAGCAGCAACATCCATCGTGCTGCAGAAAAACCACTCTCTTGAACAAAACTGCAGTCTCTTCAGAAAGATATGCAATCCTATGTTCTCTTCTTCTTCATACATATATACAAATGGTTTAGATGATGTTTACGTAATGTTCAGTATTTTCTCTCCGCCCATACATGTACAATTTTAACGTCCTTAACGTAGTGGTTATCTTCTAGAACTTGATGCTTTGTCTATTACTATCATGTTACCGCTTCCAAATGCCTCTGTCATTGAAATACGGAGACAAGGCTAAGTATTTCATTACAAAATGTACTATGTAACATTTGGAATATTTCGGTTTAAGGCTCTTTTCAGTTACTACAGTCCCATTTCTGCCTTCGTAACAGACATCTTCCTCATCCACTTCGGCAAAATGCAATACATACTTCTACTCGCTGTGACCAAATACTAAATGTAAATGATTCTCCAACTACAGGTTCAAGCATATCGCAGTATAATGTAAACAGAACTCACTAAAAAGTTGCCACATCTAATATCGGGAAATAGAAGCAGCTTTCAGTCAGCAAAGCTAACTTTCAGAGTCAGCTTTCTGGCTAACCTTTCAGTCATCCTTTGTAAACTGAATCATACTAATATATATTTAGAAGTGATTAATCAGATAGATCATATCTCTCACATTAAATATGGTGCTTAATAGATCAATATACATAAAGAAGCAATGAACATAATAGGGTACATTGTGAAATGGCTGAGGATCAGCGAAGTGATGTTTGCTTTAGTTTTATCTCTATGTGTAAGAAATGTCAGTAAGGAATGTCATCCGTAAGGATTGTCAGTTTTTATCCGAAGTCAGATCTCAATAACTGCTGGTATAAAGTATGCAAAAACTGAAACTTTTATTGATAACTTATTTATTGTTAACCCTATAAAAATGCTGTTTAGATATGGATTTCACGTTAAAATAGAAAGTAATATATTCTTTGTTTAGTATGAAATTTCTAGCCAATAAAGAATCATTGCAGTCCATAAGATCGCACTAGAGTAGATAATTATGATGTCTTATGTAGAGCTACTTTTGAGAACTGTCTCGTATTTATACATTTACCTAAGCAAATGAAGGAAAAGTTCACATAGTCTACCGGTTTCATTAAGATTCAACAGTGGGTGAAGCTATTAGTATAGGACGGTTTTAGTCAACGCCGTGATCAGCATATAAAATAAGCCATTGGAAAATCCATACTCGAGTCTTCTCAAAAGTGCAATGGTTTTACAGTTACTTACTTCTTCAAAATTTCTAAGATCTAATATAACTTCCTGATTTATAATTTCTGGATAATTATTCGTTTCCAAACCTGATTAGTGAACTAGTGCTTTTCTGCCTCCCTATCGCTGTTAAGACGTGAAAAGAGAGTGTAAGGAATTACATACATTTCCCATAAACTCTTGGATTGTAAACTGATCGATATGCTATTTTCGGAATCTAAAGACCCAGTTTCGAATTCTTTTAATTTTTTTCAAGAAATTCCTCTTTCAAATTTTTATGTCTCTGGGATCTCGATCTAGAAATATTTACCGCTTTCTCAAAATAGATCTTAAAAGCAGATCTCAAGACTATTTTGTTAGTGATACATAACATAAATATATATTATTTCTAGGAGAGATTTAACAGAAAGCATGCACTGCGAGCAATTATTAAGCAATTTTAACAACATTTTTATTTACATGCATTATTAAACATTTCGTTATCGTTCTCCCTTAGAGGAGATATATTTATTTTCTCTTCTGTTCGTCATTATTTAAAGTTCACGTTAAAACAAAAAATTAAATCCGAATAAATAGAATAAACAAAACTGCTCACAGTAAAAACCCTTCCTGTTATTAGTAGTAGAAGCTATTCATATGTACATATTTAAAAATTTATTTTTTAGTTTACATCAAGTTTACGTTTTCAAAAGAATCATCCAAATCTTACATTTTATAAAATTCGTCAACTGAAATTAATTTACAAAGCTGAGAATAAATCCAATGTGTATCATTTCTTTCATATTAGCTCTCTAAAATCTTTGATTTTAAAACGTGAAACACTGTGATCAATGTGACTAAAATATGTAAGTATGATTACTGTTACATGGAAACATCTGGTCAATTTGAAATCATTTACATTGTAGAGACATTAGGTAAATTTTGGAAGCATAAGAGATGAAAAATTAGCAACGCCTTCACCGAGAATCGAACCGCGTACTTCTGGAATACGCGCCCAGCGTGCAGACCACCAGACCACGAAGGCATGCTAGGAAGGCGGGAGAAATACATTTGTAACATTTATGGGAATGGGATATATTATTGCTTAGCTCAAAAATGCCTCTACAGGTCTGAGAAATAAATGTAAAGAAATAAGAAAAAAGTAAGTGTATATCACTTCATGTATATCTGCACAAAGTAATATCAGAATCTTCCTATAAATTTTCCAAAATTACAATAAAATATTAAAAAATTCACAAAAAGGAAATTCTGTTTCACATGGTGCAGATAATTTTTCAACCAAAACCAATTAAAGTGAGCTTTGACCTTTGATAATGTACGCTTGACTTTCCACAGAATTAAAGAAATCATCATAATAAGACAAACATCTGTTACCGAAATATATATATTATTTCCTAGAAAGTATATTATGGATTGTTCAGATAATAATAATAATAAGTAGCTCTAGTTGTTTAATACAATGCAGTAGAATTAAATTCTTAATTTCTCACGCTTTATATTCTCTCTGTTTCACATAACTGCGAGGTATCGAAGCTTTCTCATTGAAGAGCATTATAAATCTTTCCCACTGTTTAAGATTTTAACTAATATTAATTTTTCGCTTCTTCTTTTAATGATTTTGCATTCTATAATTTTAGATTTTGCTTATGCAATTCAGTTAAAATTGTTTCAGCAAATTCATTTCAAAAGAAATACTGGCATTCACATTTAGGAAGAAATACTAACATTAATTTTCATTAAATAAAGATGGTCATGATATCAGTTGTGTTATTTCTCAAATGAATTTCTTGCTTCTTTATGGAAATCAGTTTCATGAGGAACTCCTCTTCTCCTTAAGCATTTGACTACCTCTTCACCGACTATTCTTTCTTCCTACTCAAAAATTAGTTTTATTGTTGCCCGGCTAATTGTTTCATTTTATTTAACATAGATATATTTTTATATTCGTCATTACTCACAAATTTAAAAACGGCTACCAAGGAAGTTGAACGCTCAACCTTCAAAAATAAAATAATATTCTTGAAAAACTTGAAGTCTGCGTTTATTAAACTTCATCTGGCAAGAAAACTAACATTGGTATTAATTTAGTTCCCAGTATTTTGCTTTAAGTGCTAAATTTACCTCTACTAAAAACATCTCATCTCATTTTTCCCATTTTAAGTTTAAAATGCAATTTCGAAGAGAACCGTGAAATAAAGTCCTTATTTCACTATAAACCAAAATCAGTTTTTTCCCTGAAACTTTTGAATATGAGAATCCTTTTTCTAAATACCTCAGGAGGTATCAAGCATTCAGTTTCTGATTATATGATAAAGTATGAATCAGAAACTCATGATTCAAATCAGTATCCTATTATTGTGGTTCTAAGATATTCAGTGATTCAATAACTGGAAAAGGGAAAAGAATTTATGAACCATTTTCGTTCGTTGTTTCCGAGATTAGAAAGGATACTTGCCTTGTATCTTATCTGGTAACTTATTTTAACGAGTATCTTTAGCGATCTTGGCGACACAATCCAGACAGAGATATTATTATATCAGGAGTCGAAATGAGTCCTTTGCTTACAGACAGATATAGAGCGATTAAACATCAACAGTAAACTTCCTTTAGTACAAACTCCATCTAAAAGCTTACTAGGTTTCATTAACCCAGCTTTTTCGTCGTAGAAGTATTACTCATAACTTCAAAAACCTGATGATACAGCATTCTTGAAAGGTTCAAATTTCAGATATCGATAAAGTCTCTGTTGCGAATTTTACAGAATTGTGGTCGATATTCTTAAAAGATTTGAAATTTTATGCTGACTTAAATAAAATAAGTGGGAAATGAATATTTTTGTAAAATTTGTGTAGTAGTGCTCACTAAAACTTATTGGTAAATAAAAGGCTATATATTCTGTTAATCCTAGCCAAAAACTGGCCAAATTAAGTACATATTAAGTGGTAGTTTTAAATATCTAACAGCAATGATAAAGAGATAAAGGAAAGACATTCTAACTGAGACTATTCGATGAATGTGTCATTTGTTTTCCATTTTATCAAAGATTTGGATCCTATTTGGAAGAATTATTTAGCGTATTTGTTATGTTTTGAAGCAGTAAGTAAATTTCAAAATATATTCATAATAATTTTCCTCTGAAAATAATCTGAAACGTAAGGAAGGCACTTCATCAAAAAAGAATTTTGAAAATGAAATTTGGTCTAACTTTAGAAATTCAATTGATCACTCAAAATTTTGTATAATAGTCTGCTATATTGATTGCTATGTAAACATGAATTTAAGATAAATCACATATTTCAATGTAATGATTAAAATAAACGTATTCAAAATGTCACCAGTCATTTGCAAGTGCAAAACTGTGTGTCAACTCGCAGTCTATGTTCCAAAATACCGAATAATATCAGACCCCAAAGGATTTAGTTTGATTCATCATTTTGGGCAACGAATTTCCCTTCATGGTTCATTTATAAAACTGCTTTTCTGGAAATTTCACAATAAGTGAATGTATTAGATGTCTTAAGGAAATGAAGTCCACTGCAGCCCTTCCCTACTGACATAAATTACCAGTTTTCAATCTTTCGAAGTTTTCCTTCAATAAATTACCAGTTTTCGATTTTTTTTTTAAAGGTTTTGCTCGAATTTTTTAATTTAGGTTTATTAGAAGCTACCGAAATTTTCCTGCATAGTAACCTCGTCAATGTCGTAACTTCTGTTTCACCTTTGTTACTTTACGCTTTTTTTTGTATAATATATCATGATAAAATAGGAAAGGGCTATTTCATTAAGAGATACTTTCATGGAAGACAAATAGTGTTCGTTTTAAAGAAAACGAACTCCTATTTACACCTTTCCTGTTCAGAAGCACAGATGAACCAACCGCGTACTTCCGCTTCCGTGTATAGGACTATTGCTGCAAAGATTAGCAATAACAACACATTGGTAAAGTTAGACTGAATTTTAAAAAAATACAGCAAACTTTCCATTAAGTATTCATTAGACTTCGAAACTTTTATTAAAAAAGGAAAAGAAATTCTGCAATAGGAAAATGTAATAAGAAAAATATCATTATATTAAATTTCAGAAAATTTCACTACAGAATGAATTTTTGGTATCACCTTCTCATTTATTTTAGTTACCACTGGGTGATCTGAAAGTCGCAAGCATCAGATCTTCAAACCTTGAAGAAATTTCAAAACATTTTATTAAGGCGATTGTTTCAATGACTGACACCACTTTAGTGTTACAAGTAGTATTAATTACATGAATAACATGAATAATTACATGAAATTTTAGTTGCAGATTATGCAGCTAAGTCTAAAAACTGTTTGCTGGTATAAAATGGAGAAAAGACTTTCCTAAGCAGAACGAAACTTCATGATTGAACATTATTTCGTAACGTATAAATTTGTTTAAAATGTTGGGCGGTCACTTCATTTCTTATTATGAAATCTTCTAAATTCTGCAAATGAAAATCATTGTTTTGTTAAATTTAACAATACTTGAGAAGATCTGTTTATATGTTTCAACAGCGTTTCCGTAAGAACACATTAGAATGCTCAATTATAAAATTTTTTATGCTTTGGAAAATCTCATCTGTATTTTATAACTAACACCATAAGCAACAACTAAAATTTCAAGTGGTATATTACTTACAACACTATAGGGATGTCATCCATCATCACAATTTGCTGTTAATTTTTATTCTGAAATTTCCGCAGTTTTTATTTCCATAATTTCTACAATTATGTGCGACTCTTGTATCTCCCTATAACTCTTAAAACTAAACTGCTAAAATATTTATGCAATGCTTTTATTTAATCTCGAAAAAACAAACTTTTATCAAATTATTGATATTATTAATATTACTTAATATTAAATATTCAATTCTGTATATTTAATAACAATTCATTTGAAATTGTTTCTGATTGCCCGAATTTGCTTATCATTGTACAAATTTCCAAAAATTAATAATTTGCTTATCCACTTTAAAGATTTGCAAGTTTCTTAAATGAATCTAGTATTTGTTTCCTTCTCTACAATTCTCTGTAGCGTTTTATAGATCTCCGTTATTACTTTGTTCTTATATCAGACAATATCCTGAATAAATAAATAGCAACATTTCGTTCGGTTTTATTGCATCTTAATAAAGTATTAGAAAAATGTACTTGGTAAAAATTAATTTAACAAGTCTACTAATTTAGAAGAACTCACAATTAAATAGTACTAATTTTTTCAAGGTAAGTAAAATGCCCTTGATACTCATCCGAAACACAGTGTAAAAATCATAAAATCCGTAATTAACAGCACTCAAAAGATTTCATCAAAAATACTTACTTCAAAAATTATTCATTGCTTAATGATTCTATGGGAGTTCGAAACGCATTCAAATTGTTTAATTTATGTTGCTTTATTCATATTCGCGGTGAATGCTCTCAGAATGTACCTGCTGGAAAATAAAGAGCTAAATGAAAGAGCATTAGAATTCAGTGAGTCATTTTAACACTAACTAAACAGAGACAGGAAATCATAAGAATAAAAATAAACACAATTTATTTTATCTTTTTTTCATACTAATTAGAATACGTAAGAACTTAAGTTTTTTTTTTTTTCAATCAAAGATCCTGGCTCTTCTTAAAATACCAGAATTTTAGTAATGAAACTTTATATTATCCTTTGAGTCCTCGCGATCAATCTGTTCCTCTTGCTTTCGAACTTCTTCCAAAATATGTATTATTTTCTACAAAATATTACATAAGTATTTTCATTGCACGTAAATTTATACCAAGGAAATCCACTCAAATATCTTTATCCAACAGATTTTCTCATTTTCCAAAATCACTGTGCTCATTTCCCAAACAGAATACTTGCTCTACCTGTTCTTTTCATGATGGTCATTATTAGCAAGACTTTCACCAGAAATCTTCAAGAATTCTTCGGTACCTATTCTATGATTTTCAATATACTTTTCAATATCCTCATGTCTCAAACGACCTGTTCTTTCTCCTGTTACTTCAAATCATCTGCCATATTTCTTTCCAAACTCTGTTCACGTATTTTTCGATCACTTCATTTCAGATGAGTTATATGTGGATTATGGCGTTAACTATGGAGATAAGTCATAGAAAAGTATTACGTTTCTTGGCTCTATTTAGATCATTATTTGTCCAGTCTCACTGGACGTAGGACCACAGAGGCATAATGTTGCAGTTAATAAGTTTCTTAAACGATTTCCAGTAACTTCAATCTTCCTGCTTAAATACCTTTACAAAACCTACTACTACTGGGCCGGTGTGCACCATTTTTCATCATTTTCTCTGTATTTATTCTGTTAGATTCGTCCAGCACACGGTGATATGAATTAATAAAAGAAACTTGTCAACCTGTTTTTTCTCAAATATCAGTTATTGATTCAAACGAAATCTTTCATGCACACCAATCATTTATTATTTATTTATAGTTGATAGATATTTTCCAGCAGATAGGTTCAGTAATAACAAATAGTAATAAAAGAACAAAACTTCCCCACCTTATTTGGTATTTCAAGTACAACTCGGGCCATCAAAATATTTTTTCATGCTTTGAAGAAAGTCACTTCATATCGAATCATCGTTAATCGGAATAGCCTTGCAGCACTTTACTATTGCATGTTATCACTACGAAATTCAACTTCTTCCGTCTAAATTCTGTACGATTTACCATTTCATAGCCTTATTAAGAATTCCGAGAAATGAGAATGTATCATTTTAATTGGAACAATTTTCACTCAAAAAGAACACAAAAGAGAGTAGAAAGTTATCTGTCGAATGTTCCAAATAAGCCCTTCAGTCCATTTACGTCGTCCTTCCGTTGGGTGAAAATGCTAATAACTTCTTGTCAAGAGTTATCTCCGTTAAGGAACTTGTCAGCGCTGCAATTCGAAAAACTTTTCCTCGCTCTCTGAAAGTATAAAATTCCAGGAACGCTGGAGAAAGTAAATTAATTAAATGCAAACGTCAGTGCTGTTAATTCGATCACTTAGTATCCGAGTTCGCTAAATGGCAAAAAAACTTTTTGCTTCGTATGTCATTTAGCAAACTGTCAAGTGTTATGATTTGACCTTCCTAAGGGGTGTTCGCACCTATTAGCAGGAACTGAGATGCAGAATGGAATCGCTAATATAATTCTAAGGTTGAATAATTCTAATTCTTTCAGATGGATGGGAGAAAATCTGGTAAATAATATTACCTTATTTATTTCTATTCAGGTTTTCACCAAAGCGAGGAATTCAGTGTCTTAGTACTTCAAAAAGAATACTTTGCATTACTTGCAATCCTAAGGCACAAATTTAAAACCTTTTAATTTTCTAGATTAAAGAAATAAGACTTAATCTGTAATCTAATTAGCATTGTGCTTCCATATATTGGAAATTTCACAAAAATATTTGTATGTCTTCTGCAGTAACCTCGTATGACTATTTTAAAAATTATCCACAAGATACGAGCATTTCAGTTTCTCATAAAGAATTATTATTTATTAAGTTTCAACAAGATCCAGTGAAGTACCGAATTTAGGAAAGCCTTCTCATAATTATATAACTTTTCTGAATCTCCATTTGTTTAACTATACAGGTGGTGACAGATGAAAGCGAGTCCGGAGCGAGCGGGTAGCTTTAACTACATAAGAGTATCCATTGATTCAGTTGTCCAGTTTACTGCAACCAAATTATTTGAATTAAAGTTAAACATTTTATGAAACGCGAAAAGGACGCCAAGCAAAAATGGAATATAACGTAGTGTTATATAATGGAATATAACGTAGGTAGGACAAACTCATCCAGCATCTTCTGCCCACGTATTCCCAAAACACAAGAGAAAATACGGATGCGCGAGTTGGATTAGGATTCTAGTGCTTATACAGAGTTGAGTTTGGGAGGGAAATACTAATTTGACTCTCCCTCATTCCTTGAAAATGTTATATAACACATAATGTTAAATAACAACATATAATGTTATATAACACTCAATATGTTACATAACACAGGTTCAGTATTTTTCAGTGCTCCATAGTCTCTGGAAGAAAATTCTATAATTTCATACTTCTTTACATTCACTCTCACCGGCAAAGGAAAAAAACGGAAGGTATAATGTAAATGTATAATCCATGCGTTTAAAAATTCTTTAGTTAACGTCATAATGTCTAATTTTTGTGTAAATTATCAATAAAATTTAAATAGAAATAAAATTCACAAAATCTATTAAATTCATAGGAAGCAAAATGCAGCAGAGAAATCCTTGAAGAAATCCGTTTGAAAGCATGATGATTTTACAAGCTTCTGAAAATTTACATCCAAGAGAAGAACAAGATTTCCTCCCGAACAAATGTATGTTACATTTCAAAGTTAAAAGAAATCATAGCCTGCCATCCTTATAACTTTACATCTGCTATTCTAATCTGAAAATACCATCTCTTGAGTTCTTGTTTACTTCTTATTCGTGTGAATTTAAATCTAACGTTTAACGAAACTGCAAATTGATATACTGCAGTTATATCAATGCTTACACTTTTTCCATACCCGTAATCTTGTAAGGTGCATTCTTAAATTATTTTGATGAAGCTTTCGTTGACATTTTTCCACAAGCAAAGGCCACATTTGTTGAATATGATCTTTCATAGCGATTAAGCTTCCATTCTTTTTGATCGAATCAAATCAAAACGGGAAGACAGTGTCCGCAATTTCCTTCAGAACTTTTGTTTTTAACCTTTTAATTTTTTTAACTAAAGTAAACAGATTCAGTATCTCATTATCTTCTATAGTACTTTTTTTAACAAAACGGAAGCAAAAGTGAATGCATAATTTTGTCACAAAAATCAAGCATTTTCGATAACACATCTTTCGATTTCTTCAGTTTTGGTGGTGTAAATCAAATCTATCACTTCAAACTGCATATTAAAATTCAAGCTAACTGCATTTGAATGAAATAATTCGGAACTTCTTTTCATTCCAACTGATTCATTTTCCACACTTGTCTACAACTCTACAACACTGTCAATTCCTTTTCTAGGAAACTCACAGCACTCTTTATTGAACACTTAATTCTTAATTTCGTTATTATTTACCTTGCTTCTTGCAAATAGAAAGAAAAATAACAGAAAAGTAACCACCCACAGAACACCTTGTTAAAAGCGTATTAATACGCATACAACTGTTCGGAAGAAACATGAAACAAAAGAATCAAAATAAGTAGAAAAAAAAATTGATTGTGTAGTGGAGAGCAAATTGAACAGAAAGGGGAGGGAAAAAATACAACTTTTTTAATTAGCGCTTTCCGAAGGCGAAAATGAAAATTCTAAGAGTGGGAGGGTTGGAAGTTGTTATTTCATTCTTTTTCACTCTTTCTTAAGGTGTTGTTCTCCCCCTGTCAGTTTTTTTAGTATCCGTCTACTTTTTTTTCCCCTTCCTCTGTTTCCCAAGGTATTAAGCCTTTTTAATTCCTTTATCATCGCTTTGTAATAAATTAGTTTTCTTACCCTTGCGATGATGAAAGAATTCTTTTGTACATTTTTTGCAAGTAATTTTGCATCGCTTTTTTTTCACAAAATCAGGCAAGGGAAAATAACTGGAAATTTCACCGCTGCACTGGAAGCCGAGAGAAATGCTGGGAGGAATTTTTATAGAAAGATCTTTACGAATGCGTGTTAGCACTATTTCTGAACATTACTCCTTTGTACATATCTATATTTATCTTACATTTTCAATGAATTATGCTATTATAGTACACTATTTTTATACATTTCGTATCAAATAGATATTAACGATTGTCTTCCTAATATATTTGTTATCGAGAAGAGGGACTTACTGTCGTTTTGGAACACTAAGTGTAATATTTTTGGTTTTCATCTACTGGGTAAAGTAAAATCGCAAGTAAGCGTGCTGACAAATTTTTGTCTGTCATTGAAACCTACAGACCAAGTCAGGGGCATCTCCTCCTCATACTGAGGCAAGCAATTTGGCGCGGGTGTTCGTAAAGAGACAGTTGGGAATTCGAAGGGAATACTGAAACTGCAAAGTTCTGCTTTCCTATCTGCAAGACAGATGTCATTAAGAATTATTTTGCTATAAAAATAAATGTAAATATTTTTGTGCTTAAAGAAAGCCACTCTTAAACTAGAAATACTATTATTTTTCTTCTCAGATTATCTTATAAAAAGATTTTGAGACTTAATGTGTTTTATGCTT
Organism: Stegodyphus dumicola; assembly: GCF_044657685.1. NCBI lineage: Eukaryota > Metazoa > Arthropoda > Arachnida > Araneae > Eresidae > Stegodyphus > Stegodyphus dumicola. The sequence goes on along the minus strand of NC_140771.1, from coordinate 144,779,897 downwards.
TAACTTCCCCACGATTGATTGCCTAAAAGAAGAAAATCTTTTCTGGAGGACTACTTTAGGAAAAAGAGCTCGTATTTCCATTATACACAGAGAAAAATTTCATGAAAATGTCCGTGAATTCATTCCGTTCCCCAGGGTTTAAATCCAAGTCGAATTACCATCGTTCAGTTTTATTAAATTTTAAAATTTAAATGTTATTCTGAACAGCTATGATATGGAATATAAATTTCTCTATGTCGAAATCTAAGACCAAGTTTAAAGTAGAATTTAAATATTGCAATAAATGAACAGTATTTTAAGAATATAAAATTATTAAAGAGCATACTGAATATTTAAGCATTTCATGCAACGATCATTTACAGATTGGCACTTTACCTAATCGAGAATAAATATTTCCATTTCGTGCCAGAAAATGCGAAACATAACTGTGTTTTTGCTTGTAATTGAACCACAGATCTTTCAGATGCTGTCCGAACATGTTAGCCAGTTATACCGTGAAAGCACCCACTAGGAGAAAGTGATAATTCTTTACGTTCTCACTGTTTAGTGTTTATAAATTGAGGCTAGTTATCAGCGTTTTGTAACAACTTTCCGTGAGTCTCTCTTAAAATTTGTACCATAGGACATACATTTGGGTTAATTTTCACTGCAAGATAATATTTAAGAGCATACGCTTTGGTGCATTTCTGTCCCCTTGCAAATGAGCAAATCTTTCAGTTGATTTGTATCTGAATAAAATAGATTTAAGTAAAACTATTCAGTAAATTTATTTACGCTTCATTATGATTATCATAATTTTCCTATGTATACAGCAGCTACTTATCCAACTGTTTATCTGAGATTAATATTTTGTTACTTCAGGCCCAAAAGCAGCAGTCTTAGACACAAATCTGAATAGCAACAATACGTTTGTGATATTCAGGTTTTATATTTGATAAAATTATCTAAAATAACTTATAAGGTATATCTCACGCCTTCTTGGCATGCCTTCGTGGTGTGGTGGTCAGCTATTTTTCATCTTTCCTGCTTCCAAAAATACCTAATGCCTCTATAAACTCTTCATTGAAAAGATTGTAATCTTATAACTATAAAATAAGATTTTAATCTGTTAACTAAACTTCTACAATTTTTAATGGATATTATTTTATAGCGGGGAAAAGTCATTTTACGATAGTTTTTTTTTCCTATCATATCCAATAATTTACACTCATGTCCATAAATTAAGGATAATTCGGAGTCACACGGAAATCGAGCTCTAAAATAAATATATCTCCTGTAAAATCACTACATAAATCTTCAACAATCATATACAAATTTCAAATAGTAACCAGATGACACCCATGGTACGTCACAATGACGAGAGTGTAAGAGAGTGATATATAAGGAATACAGGCAAAGAAGTAAAATTGTTCGCAGGCGCTTTATAAGCATTTCAGTGCAATAACCGAATAGTTATGACACAAAGGACGCATTTGGATGATTTTTTACGTGGTAGAATTATCGGCCGTCTGGAATGTGGGCGTACCCAACTGGAAGTATCAGACGAACTTGGAATTGCCAAGATCATCTCCAAGATTTGGCAACGATTCCAAAATGATTGTAATGTGAGTAAACGTTACAGTACAGGTCGCCCAAGAGTTACAACGCGGAATGAGGACCGGTATTTGGCAGTTACTACCAAAAGAAACAGGCGGAGCACAGCCTCAGACCTGTCACCTGTCTCGTCAGCTCTCTTCAGCCACTGGTACGACAATTTCAAGGCAGACCGTGTAGAGACGCTTAGGGCAGGTTGGTCTATATCCTCGTAGACCTGTCAGATGCGTTCCACTTACTGCAACTCACTGTCGCCTGAGGTTAACCTGGAGTATAGAGCATGCATTGTGGACACCGCAACAGTGGGCTTGTGTGATGTATTCCGACGAGTCCAGGTTTAGCTTGCAGTCTGATTCTCGCCGGACGTTCATATGGAGAGCTCCAGGTACCCGTTACCACCAAGAAAACATCATTGAACGACACCGTTACGGTGGTGCAGGAGTGCTTGTTTGGGGTGGAATTATTCTGGGTTCCAGAACTGACCTGCATGTTCAAATTGGAACCATGACAAGCCAAATTTATCGTGACGTCATTCTGGAACAACATGTACGTTTGTTTCGGGGCGCCTTAGGCGCACAATTTGTGTTTATGGATGACAACGCCCGTCCTCACCGTGCAAACATCGTAAGCGAATGCTTTCAGTCGGAGGATATCACTTGTATGGACTGGCCAGCATTCTCACCGGACTTGAATCCAGTAGAGCACGTGTGGGACATGCTTGGCCGACAAGTTGCAGCCCGTCCACCTCAATCCTACATGTCTACCGGAACTTCGGAGAGCATTGCTTTTTGAGTGGTGTAATATCCCCCAAGATCAGATCGATGAGACTACACGGCCGATACCTTAAATGCAGTTTTAAACACCGTATTCAGTCAAGATGATGCAGCTCAGGATACTGCACAACAAGCCATTCTCCGTGCAGAGATAAATAGCAGCGATCCGTGCTTCTTCGATACGAATGTGCAGAGGAAGGTGGCTCGCCGGCCTCCTTCCTCCGCACATTCGTGTCGAAGAAGAGGCAGCACGTCAACACGTCCTACAACTCAAAAGACCAGTCACTTTCGATGAAGAGACTTACTACCCTGAAGACTATGAAACGAATGTCTGCCCACTCAACATCCACCCAGCAGTGAAGGTCAAGGGAGTTTTTGTCACTATTAATCCTACTACAACCCATCGTCCCGGAGAATTTATCATGTACACGGACGGGTCAAGAATAGATGAAAAGGTAGGATGCGCATATGTAGCCATGACGCACGACACAGTAAACGAGCAATGGAAAGGTCAACTCAGACAGAATAACAGCGTCTTCCAGAGCGAAACGGTAGCAATCGCAAAAGCAATTCGCTACCTGCACACACATCAGCACAGCCATGCTACCATCAAAACTGATAGTCTATCATCGCTGTATGCCATATGGAACCCGGACCACCCATCAGACATCATACAGGGCATACAAAAGGACCTCAGGGAAAACTTTCCTTATCGCACGAAACTGGAATGGATCAAAGCTCATGCCGGCCACCAAGGCAATGAGCTAGTTGATCAACTCGCCAAGGAGGCCATGACAGATCCATCCAGTACGCAAATAACCATTCCATGGCCCCACTCGTTTCTCAAAAAGACACTTCGCTTAAAGGCCACCGGTTTATGGCAAAGTGAATGGGACAGCAGCGCCACCGGTTGGCGCACACACTACTTTATCATCTACGTGGATCCCAGCAGAAACACTGCCAACACACAGCTGGTAAGATTTATATCCGGACACGGACCTTTCCCGGAATACTTCCACAAACGCAGCATCAGCCACACAAGCCAATGTGCGTGCGGAGAGAATGGCTCACCAGAGCACTATCTTACATCTTGCCCACTTACAGAAGGGCTGCACATCAATCTACCACAGACGAACCGTCAAACCTTTTGTAAGTACATGATAAAACAACGGCACCTAATTAAAAAGATAGTGCAACTGATGGACAAACTGTCTGACTTAAACACAAACCTGTGCCATCCTTAGATTTTTCACTCTACCTATAATATAACTGCACGTAATATCTACACGAAGTGTATCAGCATTTACCATGAGTACGATGGTAATATAAAGTAAATATAATAAAATGCAAGCTGCGCCATGCAATGTACTGTAATACGTAAAATAGGATAATGACCTTAATAAGTAATGAACATAATAAGTATTATGAACTTAATAAGTAAATGCATACGAAAGCAGTGTATATCTTATAAGTGTCTTAATTATGAAGGTAACATAAATTCAGTGTAACGCAAAAGTAATAATAATGTGCACAATATGTATTATAATATTAATGCACATAGAGAATTAGTAAAAAATGTGAATAGCATGTGCACTCCTTAAGCGTTTATGTTTTAGACGTGAAGATAATGCAATGTAAATGTATCATAAGGTAAATGCAATATAAATGCAAATAGCACCATTTAATGAATATAATAAGTAAATGCATACGAAAGCTGTGTATATGTTACAAAAGTCTTAATTATGAAAGTAACATAATTTCAATGTAACACAAATGTAATATAAATGCAAACAACACCAAGTAATGAAAGAAATTGTGAAGGTGGTGCACATAGAGCACCAGTAAACAATGTGCACAGCATGTACCCTCTTTAAGTTTATATATTCTAGATGTGGAGATAATGCAAAGTAAATGTATCATAAGATAAATGCAAAGTAAATGTATCATAAGATAAATGCAATATAAATGTAAATAACACCACTTAATGAGCTGAATAAGTAAATGCATATGAAAGCTGTGTACGTGTAATAAATGTCTTAATTATGAAAGTAACATAATTTCTATGTAATGCAAATGTAATATTAATGTAAACAACACCATGTAATGATTCTGTAAAGGTGGTGCACATGTGCACATAGACAATCAGTAAACAACGTGCATAGCATGTGCCCTCTATAAGTGGTTTTTTTTTTTTTTTTTTTTTTTTTTTTTTTTTTTTTTTTTAGTCCAAAGGGATTTGAATCCCGAAGGACTATTAGTTTCGTTTTGGCATTTTGCGTCGGACGGATAAATGTCGGTTCACTTTTCAAACTGTTGCCATAAAATGTTAGAGTCCTGCATTATATTTGAAGAAATTAAATAATGAAAATATGCGTAAATGTATGTATATTTCTCACATTGTCATAAAATAACGGTACATAGAGTCATCGAATTTTGAATAACGTAATCCTCCAATGAATATGAGCATGTGGAAGACCAAATTTGAAATTTGAAATTTGTTTTATGATCGATTTCCTATTTTTTAAAACTTTGACGAATTTTTGATTAACAAACTCAAGGATTTCAAAGCGAGCAATGGCAACGTTGTGCAGAGCGCGTGAGTCTCTGTATCGGAAATTCTAAAGATATGCTCGTTTTAAAACTATTTTGCGATATTGCTGTTGCACTGGATCTTATGGTTTAAGTGCGAGGAACATGATATTTAATAAAGAAAGGTAACACACAAAATGTTAAAAAACGCCCCTTTGGACGTAATTTAAAATCTGAAACATTTCAGATTTTTTTTTTTTTTTTTTTTTTTTTTTAGACGTGAAGGTAATGCAATGTAAATGTATCATAAGGCAAATGCAATATGAATGTAAATAGCACCATTTAATGAACTTAATAAGTAAATGCATACGAAAGCAGTGTATATGTTTTGTAAATGTCTGTTAAATGTCTTAATTATGAAAGCAACATAATTTCAATGTAATGCAAATGTAATATTAATGTAAACAGCACACGTAATGAATCTGTAAAGGTGGTGCACATAGGCAATCAGTAAACAATGTGAATAGCATGTACCCTCTATAAGTGTTTATTTTTAGACGTGAATGTAATGTAATGTAAATGTATGATAAGGTAAATGCAGTATAAATGTAAATAGCACCATTTAATGAACCTACTAAGTAAATGCATTCGAAAGCAGTGTATATGATATAAATATCTTAAATTTGTATATAATGTATGTAAAATGTAACCAAATGTACTTAAATTTTCAATGTAACCTGTGTTCACAAACTCTGTAAAATGTGCATCCAAGTGTATAATTATGCCCTTGTTTGGCCCTGTATTGCAACTAATTATTCTACCCAAACTCTAGATAAAGGTGGACGTGGCGCTATACCAATTAACCAATTGGCAGAGGGATGGTGCCCACGTCCTCCGTCGCATGTCGCAAGATCAGATCGATAATTTGATACTCAGTATGCCTAGTCTTTGTACGGACTGTATTGCATCGTCTGGAAGACATGCAGTGTATTAACAATCATACCAACCATGTAATATTGGCTTTTTGTAAATAGGTTTTTTTTCTGTAATTTGCTCCAGGGAGAAAAAATCGCTAATTTTTTTAATAATATCAAACATATAGCATCTTTTTTTTGCTCTTTACCTTTTGTTTAATAAATAAGCTTTACAAATAAGTCAAATTTGTTTTGCTTCTAACTCTTCCTTTGCCTGATTTTGCATTATCGTTAATTTATGGACATGAGTGTATTTCACTGTTACGTTCTTTCAGATTAAGTATTATATGAAAAAGTAGCAGTTTGATGAAATGGCCTATTCATAATACGATGTGACGAAGTCACATTCCCTTGAATTATTATAAAAACATCTGATTATTATAAAAGATATATAACTATTATAAAAACTTCTGAAAGACTGCATTAGACTGCTATATGAATAGTTAAGAGACTTCACCAGATTCTGTTGGCGACAGGACTCTACGCCATATTGTTTTTTATAACCTGATGAAGCGATTTTATCAGACAAGAACTCCTTTTAGTTCAGTTCATCTGAAAAAGCAAACAGAATTTTATGATTGGTTATTCTTTTCAATTTGGAATTTGACATTGGATGAGTTGCCTAATCATTTGCTTAACTTTACGAACATATAAAATGCTGGAACGTGTGAACCTTCGAGAGTACTACTTACGGACGTATTACTATTGCAGGTGTGATTATAGATGATACACTGGAGAAGAATATAGGGAGATGTGATTGTTGTGGCTGTTTGGGAACTTGAGAAACCAAATTGTGAACACTGTAGCCTTTTGGCTAGACCTGGTTTTTCTCCCGGCGCTGAACATGCTGGAGACCCCAATTGAACAACGGGTCATTGTCGACTACTGCTACGTGGTCTGTGGAAACTACATTTGTTAGGGAATAACGAATGCGATGTTGATCATCCCTGTCTTGGCATTATCCTATAATTGGAATCCTTCATCTCAAAAGGCAATCATCGACTTCACATGGGGACCACGTCATTCTTTTCCTCGGCCGAGCGGTAAAATCGCTAAACACTGGTAGTTCGGTCCGAGGTTTGAATACCGCGAACGGGCTGGCTGCATGGGCGTTTTCGTGTTTTTCCCCATGTGTAACGTGTGTACGAGCCAGTTTCCCTTAGAAAGTCCTCCACGATGGCATCCCTCCCCTTAGGTAAATAGCCCTAGTGTGCTTTGCCGTATTATCAATACACACCATTCTTTCCCTCATATGGGGAACACGTCATTCTTTCAAAAAGGAGAGCTTAAGTGCTCGTGAAGTAGTTACCAATAAAGAAAGTGTGAAATTTTTTGCTCATATTTTGGTCTTTTTGCGAGCTTCAGTTCTTCTCTTCATGGCCAAGCATCGACCAAAATCCTACCTAGGGTGAGCCACAATGCATCTCAATATTATTAGTATTATGGTGCCATCACCTACGTTATCTCAACAAAATATCCTGGTCACGACACTAGGACACAATCGATATTGCTGTGTTTTTTCAGTTGGCAGTCCTGCTCTGAGTGGAAACCCAAGCCTGGGAAAAAGACCACTGTGCTTAAAAATTCGCACCTCAAAACCCTAAGCAGCCACAACAATCACAACAGCTGCCTGTAATCTCCTCCAGTGTATTTTCCATACCTACAACTCTAATCATAATGAGCCTCGTTTAGCGTGGCTTATAAGCATGCAACCAGTTGGTTTTTACCTGAATTTAAGAAAGCTCTAGTCCGTTGGCTTTAAGTACACATCAGCGAAATGCACCGCTGTAATCGGAGAAAAATTACTAGCATTTTATTCTTCGATTACATCTCAGAATTAAACATTATTCCGAGCTGGTTATAAAGTTTTACATAGACAGATAGGAGATTTCCTATTATGTGTGTTATGTGGTGTCAACTAGTGGCTGTATGAAAGATGAAATGGAGAGATACAAAAATTCTTGAACTACTTGATGTACACAGAAAAGGGGCAATGGAGTAAAAATACAAAGGAAGTGAATTACGATTTAGATATTAAACAATATGGGCCGAATTAAAGTTCTTAAATTTCATGAAGTTATGAGAACATGCAAGAATATAATCTTGTGCATGCGGAATTTCGAGATCTCGGTGGAGTCGATAATTTGCGCAAACCACGGTGCGTTAGTAATCGCTCTCAGGATTTTCTACTGAAATATTACAATTTTCTATCTCTAAGCTTTGAGTGCTGTTGTCAATACAGGGACAGCATAGAATAAAACAGAACTAATTAAAAAGACATATAAGTTTCTTTTGATGCGTAAATCTAGTTTTAATTCTCTCCCTATGAGGCGTTTGGCTTTTATGCCTTAAGGCATTTATCACGTGGTCTTTGAAATTTATTTGTTCATCTAAAACAACGCCTAAATATTTTATGGAATATGCAACCTGGAAAGTTTGATTATTAGCCTTAAGAATTAGATTACTTTGTTGGTCTTTCTTATAATGTGTAAACAGAATGAATGTGAAACACTTTGTTGGTCTTTCTTATAATGCATTTATCTATTACATTAAGTTCATATTTCCATAACTGTGCAAATATGCTCTGACTGAATAGTAAATTATTAATTGCATGGCTAGGCATGATCGATTTCGCCATAAAAGCTGTATATTTGACAAATTTGCTATTGAGTAGTTCCGGTAAATCATTTAAATAAATATTAAAAAGACGCGACGCTAAGACCGAACCTTGTGGGAATCTTGCACCAATAATTCTTTTATTTAAGCGAGTATCCCTTAATTTTATGGTATGTTGACTTTTACAAGTCTGTAAAATAGACCTTCGTGACGTATATCGTTGAAGACTTCTCCAGTTCTCGGTTTTATGTACTCTTAAGTTCTTGCTTTTTATATACTCGTAAAGTCAGGCAAACAATTAAGCATTTCAGCCAATGAAAACATTCCACAGTGAGAAGAATAACCAATCAGGAAATTCCTCTTGCCTTTTAGACTAACTGAACTGAAATGAGTTCTTGTCTGCTAAAATTGCTTGCTCAGGTTACAACAAACAAGTTGGCAAGGAATCCTGTCTCCAGTAGAATCTGATAAAACTTCATAGCTGTCCATATAATAGTGTGAAGGAATGTCTCAGTAGTTTTCATAATAATTGTAATAATCCACGAGCTTAATTTAATGCGATTTCGTCATATACGTTGAGTAAATAATTTCTCATTAAATACAATAAAGACTCGTTTCTAATTGTTTCTTGTTTTATTTCTTTGTGGAGCTCATCTAAATCATGTGCAGTAAATTGATTATATTAATGCAGTTATTAATACTGTTTTCAAGATCAAAATCAGCACACATTTGCTTGCATTTTATGCATAAGTAGTGCTTCTTTTTTTCCTAATCTATGCATCGAAGGTTTTGCTTTGTGCTACAGTTTGGAGGCTAAAATCCTGTTAAAGTAATAGAAAATAATTTTTAATGCTTCTTAATTTTAACAATCCGTTTTGAAAATGAGCTCTTACGAAACCTTTTTGTAAGCAGCAGCACCATGTAGTGGAATATTAGTAAGAAGACACACGCAAAAAGACTCAAAATAAGCCTAAATATTTATATTTTATATTATTCGCTTCTGGGTTAGTATTTAACCTCTTATAGGCAACAAAGATTAAATTTAATTGATTCATGGTAACTGTTTTAGACATCAAGCCTTAGTGGAGGAAGTTTTGACGGAAATTAATTTTATTTAACTTATACATGTTGAAAGCTGCCAAACTTCAAGTTAAACTGCCAAAAATTGAACTTGGACGAAACCCCACTATTTTACAGTTTAAGACATTCAATCGTGAGTGCACCTCAATAACCAATAGTATATCTTAATCGTGTTTGTTGGCTTTGTGGGTAATTGTTGATTTCACAGAGTATAATAGTTTTTAGTATAATTTATTTTGAGATTATTCACTATATTCTGAAGGTTATTCACTAATTCTGAAGGTTATTCACTAATTCTGAAGGTTATTATTTTGAGGATTTATATTCTTGCATTTAAAATGCAGTCTTGTAAAACAAGAAAAGAAAGAAAACATATCTTAATAAATGTGATCTAAAACAAACAAATATACGCCGTGTAAACAGCTGGCACAATTTTTCTCCGCGGCCAAAGCTTAAAAAAGAGAAAGAGTTATCAGTTAATAACACGAAACTTTGAACTTTAATCTTATCCCATTAAAGATAAAGGGAATAGAATGTTAAAAAATGGACAGAAATATTCCGTTTTTCTACCAAGCGTAACGTAGATTCCCATGTTTTATGTACAGTTCGTGGAAATAGCATAAAAAATAATACACCTACAATTGCATAAAATTGCTAGTAAAATATGCATAAATAAAAATAAATAGTTACAGATAAAATTAGTCTTTTATAAAATTAGTCTTTTATAAAATCACATTGTGAAGGCTGGTTTAGCTCAAAAGATCAATAATAGTAGTCATTATATTACTGCATTCGGAAAAAGATTTGTAAAAGGCTGAATTACTTAAGCTAATGTAGTAACTAACAATTACTTGAGTTGTTGCAGCTACATTGTATTATTATCATTTTATTCTTGCGGTCTTAAACTGAAAACAATTTTAAATTGCGAAATTGAATGACAGTGTCATATGATGCTTTATTCAATAGCGACAGATTTTTAAAGCTGTAACCTTACCAATTAAGCTACCAAAAGACAGCAAGCAGTTACGGATCTAGATACCATTAATTAAGTAAAAGTCACAAAAATGACAATTAATTAAAAAGTTAAATGTAGAATTTAATGGAATTGACCCACAGTATACAACACATAGTAAGGTATAAAATAACATGAAAAGAAATTATCAGACAATTATGATGCTATAAAAATTAGCATAAGTATAAAATGAATAATTTGGATGTGCCAGTTTGGTATAGGAAAATTATTTCAATATGGAGTATGAGCTTCCCTAGAAGCAATACAACTCATACAGCGATGTCTAAATATTCTGTAACGTGTCATGCAATGCATGATTCTATTATATAAATTGTGCGGCATGAAACTGTCGCATGCTTCATAATTTGTATGAAAGCAGTGAGTTGGGAACGAAAAAAGAGACATGATGATGTGAAATAAAAATCTCTAAACATTTTAGCTCAGTTAAAAATAAATTTAATTTCAAGCATTGTATCTTTAAGGCAGACATTTTTAATAAAAATAGTTTTGAATCTGCTGCTTTTCTAATTTAAACACATTTTAAGCATTATGATTTAAAATGAAAAGATAAAAAGTTTTAAATATTTAGCGCAAATATCTCTTTTATTGCACATTTTAAAAGTTCCCTAAATGTTTTAAATGAATTTACAGTTACATCGCACATTTTTTAATCTTCTCTCTCAAACAGGAAAACTCGCTTCCGTATGATATAAGCCCGAAAAGGCGTCAAAATGTCAAATATTGCTCGGCAAACTTTTTCCATTTTCACAGGAACCATTGCCCCTGAATTATCCGTTTCAACGTTATCTTAATGACCTAAGCCATAATACCGCCGTCTGTCGACAAAAGACTCTGAAATCCGTTCTAACTGATTGCAATTTCATTATGTTCTATTCAGAAAGGAACTACCGCCAGTTAAATATTTTTAAATGGGAAACAAATAATAAAATAATAAATAGTTGCCTTCTGTTCAAATACATAGTTCCGAGTATTTAAACTTTAAAAGGGGTTTTTGATTTCAGTTCTCTGTAAGTAAGGCTTTTTCAAAGCAAAATGCTAGTTACATGAAAAGTGAAGTATTTTTTAGTTACATACTTTTCAATAAACCTTTTACGTATCAAATTTATAAAAGACAGGGAGAAAAAAGTTAGTTTCAAATCATCAGCACACCAATTTGTAACTATTTTTTATATGTGTTTCAGACCTCTTACTATCATATTAAGAGCAATGTACAAGTATTCCAAAAGTGTTGTACTTAGAAAAATAGCATTAGGTATACTTAATATTCGCATGGTTAATTAGTGGACTCCAGTCCGAATTTAGCGCCAGATTTGTTGGCTTTATTTCTGCAATTCAGATTGAACAGGGTTGCCTTGACAGCTGATATTGAAAGTGCATTCTTGCTGATAGCATTAGCACCGGAATGCTGTCATTAGATGTTGTCAGATTTCTGTGGATTAAAGGGGATACGAACATGGAACCAGAAGTGCTGAGAATGACGCGGGTGAGTTTTGGACTAAGGTCAAGTCCATTCATGTTAAATGACACATTGAAATACCACGTAAGCACGTAAGTAAGTATGAAGGAGACTACCCAATTGCATTCCAAATCCTAAGTAACAAATTATATGTTGATGATCTTATCCATAGTTTTCAAGATGAAGAAACTGCCTTTGAAGTACATCGACTTGTGAAGTTCGTTTTAGAAGCTGGATTTAACATGAGGAAGTGGCGAACAAATATACCTCTACTTCAAGATCGATTCAATGAGAAAATTGCTCCAGATAATTCGCCCTCTAAGGTACTCGATTATTGCTAGAATTCTCAGGAAGATTGTATAAGCATTGACAATGAAAACCTGATGAATACGAACAATGTATATGAATTCAAATCGTTGAAAAGAGGTGTAATAAGAACCGTTGGAAAGGTGTTTGATCCAATTGGACTTATTTCTCTGTTCACAATTAGGGTGAAAATGATACTTCAGGAAATATAAAAGAGACGGCTGAGATGGGATGAACACTTACCACCAGATTTGACGAAAACATATCAAGATTGATGTGAAGAATTGAAATACTTGAACGAAGTGACGTAACCACGGCATTTATTTGAACAAAAAGAAAATGACGAATTAACTAATTGGCAACTTCATTGTTTTATAGATACAAGTAAAACAGCCTGTGGAGCTGTAATTTATTTACGTTACAGCGATTTAGTTGTAAACTCTAGTTCGGGTTTAGTAGCTCCAAAATCAAGTGCATAAAATTACATTGCCTAAGTTGGAGCTTCTTGCAGCGCTATGTTATTTGAGTACATTCGAAACAACTTGGAACTTCCGAAGGATACTAAATTTTATTTCTGGTCCGATTCAATGATTGTTCTTCATTGGATCAAGGGAAATTCTCGAAAATTGAAGGTGTTCGTAAAAAACAGAGTTGAAGAAATAAGAACTATTTCTAATTCAGGTTGGTGGAATCACTGTTCCGGAAAGGAACCCAGCGGATTTGCTGTCTAGAGGATACAACTTAGTTGCTCTTCAGGATAACGAATTGTGGTGGAATGGACCACCTTGGATAAAGAAAGAAGAGGACCACTGGTCGCAATCGAGTAATAAAATTTCTGATTCGTTTGAAGCTGAATCTGAAATAAAAAATTCTATTGCCATTTTCGTAGGAACGGAATCAGAAACACTTTTTGACATACGGAAATTCAGCAAACTTAGCGAAGTATTATGAATCACAGCTTGAATTCAGAGATTTATTTACAATGTGAAGAATTCACACAATAAGAAAAGTGGGTGTTTAACAAAAGAAAAACTTCAACTGGCTGAACAGTATTGGATCAAAAGAACACAGATGGAGTGCTTTCCGCAAGAATATTTGACTTTAATTAAAGGAATATTATTGCCAACAAATTCAATCATTAGGCAATTTAACACTATTCTATATGAAAGAGGAATAATTTTAATCGGGGGGGGGGCGTCTTCAATATGTTAATATTTCGCAAAAGAAGCACATCCAGTTTTGTTGGCAAGCGCTTGTCCCTTGTCTGATCTTATCATCAAGGACTGCCATGAAAGAGTAAAACATGGAGGCGTAGCAGGAACACTAACTCATCTTAGGGAGAAAACGTGGATTTTAAGGGCCAGATTAAAAATTAAGAGTGTTACACAGAAATGCCTTTTATGCCAGAAATTCGAGCGAAGCCAGTGACCCAGATTACTGCATCACTGTCAGCTGACAAAATATCAGAAGCATATCCTTTTAAAACGACTGAATTGGATTACTTAGGACCGTTATATATTGTTACGAATTTGGTATTTAAAAAGCTAATGTTAGTTCAATTACAAATTAAATGGTTTTATTTCTTGCGCAGTGCAGCGCGGGACGAATATTAAAAGAAACTAAGCCGGAAAATTGAAAATACAAGAGCGCGTGCATTAAATAAATAAATATCTCTTTTTGATTTCGAGAAAGTACTGAAAAATTCTAGCGCGTGATTTTAAAATCTTATAAAAGGAGGAAAACATCTCAGTTTGTAGTAGTTGCTTAGTTTTTGTTGTTGCTTAGAAAACTGCTCTTGTTGATTGTAGCGAATTCGCGGATTAGCGTTCTTTAGCTGTTTTGAATTACGTTCTATTGAACATTTGAGTAGTTAAAAGATAACTACTGTGAGATATTGTAATACTGCATGATAATTTGAGAAAATATAAGCATTTTTGTTGTGATAATAATAAATTTTTGTTCATTTTTCATCGGACTTGTGCATTCATTTCATAACGAACTCGTACGCACGCAATAATTTTTGGTGTCAGAAATGGGATTTGAATGCCAATAACAAGAGCGATGGAAGAGCAATTAAGGCAGTTGATCTCAGCCTTTGCCTCGTTGAAAGAAGATATGAAATCTAATCAGGAAAAGATTGAAGCAGGACAGGAAAAGATTGAAGCAAGACAAGAAGAGATGAAAAGAGAAATTACCTGCATAATAGAAAATAAATTTGAGGTTATGGGAGGCAGAATAGACGCGGTTGAAATTAAAGTTGGACAAATTGAAGAAAAAGTCTTTTCTGTGAAAGAGCAAATAGAAGACAGAGTTTCGGCAGTGGAACAACAAATAGGTTACAGAGTTGATTCTGTCAAAGAAGAAATAGAAGGAAGAGTTTGTTCTGTTCAACAACAAATCGAATCCCAAATTGATGATAGGGTTTCTGCTGCCGTCGCCAAAGAAGTTGACAGCCTAAAGAAGTGCGTAGCGATGGCAGGAAGCAATTCTGAAGGTTTTAAATTTCTATCTATGCCTGCTCGCTCCTCTCTGAAGCTATGCACATCTGATGGGAAGACATCCTGGCAAGTGTATAAAACACAATTTTCTATCGTTTCGGATGCGAATGGATGGGATTCCCAAACTAAGGCCTGCCATCTCGCCGCTTCTCTGAGAGCAGACGCAGCGGATATCCTGCAGACGCTTCCAGAAAACCAAAGATTTGACTTCGAAGCTTTATCCGGCGCATTGGAGCTGCGCTTTGGCGAGAAATGTTTAAAAGACTACAGCAGGCTTCAATTAAAATCCCGTCAACAGAAGCCCAACGAATCACTCCAGGAACTCGCCACAGATGTTGAAAGGCTGTCCCACCTCGCCTTTACGGAGTGCCCGAGAGAAACGAGGGAAATCCTGTCCCTGCAGTATTTTATCGATGGCATCCGGGATCCCGAAATACAGAAGGCTCTACGAATGGCGGATGTTAAAGATTTGAAAAGCGCTTTAGTGTACGCCATGAAATTCGAGGCAGCCCAGCAAGCCACTCGTCGAGACCGCCACCCCGTTAGAGCTGCTCAAGTCCAGCAGCCAGAGAATCAAGTCACTGCTCGTCTAGACGATTTAACTAGACAACTCAACGCCTTGAGACGGAATATTGGTGATAAGAAACCGACCGTTAAGTGCTGAAACTGCGGTGCTGAAGGACACATACGACGAAACTGCAGAACACCCCAGGGCACGGATGTTAAGACCGCTCCTAGCAAGCAGCAGGGAAACTAATTAGTGGCCATCTCGTGGGGCGGAGGTTGCCAGATAATGAAAAGCCCCAGTTTAAAGCGCTTCAGATTTCTGCAGTGAGAGGCTGCAGTAATGGACTTTTTATAATAGGACATATTAATGGAGTTCCCTGCAATATGACAATAGATACAGGAGCCAACGTTACCATCATCCGAAAAGATTTGGCTCAACAATTGGGAAGCAAACTTATCTGGACGCCGCCCTGCGTTACCCTCCAGACTGTGTCCGGTGAGAAGATCGATATCGCGGGGAAAGTGAACGTTAATATCAGGTTTGGAAGTGCCGCTTACCATCACATGGCATATGTAGCAGACGTTACAGATCCTTGCATACTCGGATTAGACTTTTTAAGGAAATATAATTTTTCCTTGGACTTTAAAAATAATGAATTGCATTCTGCGTCTGAGGACATAACGTTATTTGGAATTAATAATGAAGAAGTTAAATCTATCCACAGAATCATAGCACAAGACAATATCACAATACCGGCAAGAACAGAAATTTTACTCCCTGGATCTATAGCCGAAAACAGAGATTTTCGCTACGGCATCATAGAATATCCCAATAACTGTAATAGCCCGAAAGGAGTACTAGTAGCCTCAACACTCGTCGACCTATCGAGAATGGTTATTCCTGTGAGAGTTGCCAATGTAACTGAGAAGGCGAGAGTTATTAAGAAAGGCGACGTGGTTGCAGCATGTACTCCAGTAACCAGCGTTGAAAGAAAGAGCAACATCCCAGAACCCGTGTCCTCAGAGTTACATCGGAGTTATTGCAGAATGCGCAATTAAACGATGAAGAGAAGAATGCTGCCGAACGCGTCATTAAAGATCTTCAAGTTGTTTTCTCCCGCTCGTCTTCTGACGTGGGTCGAACTAGTTTGACACAACATAGAATAGATACCGGCGATCATCACCCGATCAAGCAACATCCAAGACGCCTACCGTTTGCTAACCAGGAAGAGGTACGAACACTTTTAAAGGATATGGAAGAAAGCGATTTTATCGAGCCTTCAGCAAGTCCATGGGCATCTCCCATCGTTCTTGTCAGAAAGAAAGACGGCTCAACAAGATTTTGCGTTGACTATCGTCGGTTGAATGAGGTAACGAAGAAAGACAGTTACCCTCTTCCTAGAATTGACGACATTTTGGACACTCTTTCTGGAAGCAAGTGGTTCTCAACACTTGATTTAAAGAGTGGGTATTGGCAGGTAGAAATACACCCTGATGACCGAGAAAAGACGGCATTTACTACGGGACAAGGGCTTTGGCAATTCAAGGTGATGCCGTTTGGACTGTGTAATGCGCCGGCAACATTCGAACGTCTTATGGAGACTGTTTTGAAAGGCCTTTCCTACGAAGCCTGCCTGATATACCTGGACGACATCATCATCGTCGGAAAGAGTTTTGAAGAACATTTAGAAAATTTTAGGAAGGTTCTTCAGAAACTGAAAGAAGCCAATCTGAAGCTGAGTCCCGCTAAATGCAAATTGTTCCGAAAGGAAGTGACTTATCTGGGACATGTCATCCCTGCAGAAGGTGTACGCACGGATCCTGAAAATGTATCAGCGGTTAAATCCTGGACACGTCCCGAAAATGTCCATCAGCTGAGAAGCTTCCTAGGGCTTTGCACCTACTATAGGAGATTCGTGAAGGACTTTTCTTCCATCGCAAGACCGCTTCACAAGCTGACAGAGAGCAAGCAAACGTTCTTGTGGACAAAAGAATGCGAGGATGCATTTAACAACTTAAAGGAAGCTTTAACATCTGCTCCAATCCTGACGTATCCTCTGCTCGACAGACCATTTATTCTCGATTCGGACGCGAGCAATGAAAGTGTCGATGCGGTTTTGTCCCAAGAAATAGACGGCCAAGAACGTGTAGTAGCGTACTGGAGCAAGTGCCTGTCTAAACCGGAGAGGAATTACTGTGTCACCAGGAAAGAGTTGCTCGCCATAGTCAAAGCTGTAGAACATTTCCATCATTATCTATACGGCAGAAAATTCCTCCTCCGCACGGACCATGCCTCATTAGCCTGGCTTTTAAATTTCAAGAATCTTTAGGGTCAAATAACCAGGTGGATACAGAGACTCCAAGAATACGACATCACTATCCGTCTCCGTCATCGAAAGGGATCATCACACGGGAACGCCGACGCCCTGTCTAGAAGACCTTGCCCAGAAAGCTGCCGATATTGCTCCAGGGTGGAAGCGAAATACGAGCTGCTGACTCCGGTCGCAAGACAAATTACAACATCAACATCGGCTGATCGAGACCCGTGGAGTGATGATGAAGTCAGGAAAGACCAGCTGGAAGACCGCGACATTAAACCCATACTTGATTTAATAGAGTCATCAAACAGAAAACCTACATGGCAGGACATTTCTATCAGTAGTCCTACAACAAAACAATACTGGGCACTCTGGGATTCACTTCACATTCGAAACGGCGTCTTATACCGGAAATTCGAGTCGGATGATGGGAAGACGTTCCGATGGCAACTGATACTTCCAAAATCCCGGATTCCTGATGTCCTCAAAGAACTACATAACAGCCCTACAGGAGGTCACTTTGGAATTATGAAGACCTTACAGAGAGTTCGTGAGCGATTTTACTGGAATAATGCAAACGATGACGTGCAAAAGTGGTGCCGATCTTGCGATGCCTGTGCAGGTCGGAAAGGACCAAGAAAACGCAGCCGAGGCAAGCTGCAACGTTACAACGTAGGTGCACCGTTTGAACGTGTCACCTTTGACATCTCGAGACCTCTGCCACGAACTGCTGATGGTAACAAATACATACTCGTTGTCATTGATTACTTCACCAAGTGGCCTGAAGCGTATCCTATTCCTGATCAGGAGGCTGTTACAGTAGCTGAGGTGATGATACAGCACTGGATTTCCAGGTTCGGGGTGCCTCTTCAGTTACATTCCGATCAGGGAAGGAATTTTACCTCGGTAGTAATCAAAGAACTATGCAAACTACTCGGCATTGACAAAACCCAAACGACGCCATTACATCCCCAGTCGGACGGCATGGTAGAGAGGTTCAATCGAACCATCCTTAATAACCTCTCATTAGTGGTTTCCAGAAACCAGCAGGACTGGGACAAGAAATTACCACCTTTTTACTGGCTTACCGCAGTGCTGTTCACGAGACTACCGGCTATTCCCCATCACAGATGCTCTTCGGTCGTAACCTTCGTCTGCCTTGTGATCTATTGTTTGGCCGCCCTCCGGATTCTCCTTCATCGTCTGAGGAATATATTCAAGATCTCCAGGCCCGGTTTGAAGTGATGCACAACTTTGCACGAGAGAGAGTCAACTTGGCGACAGAGAAGATGAAGACCCGCTACGACACAAGAGCTACTGAACACCAATTCCACGAAGGAGACAAGGTGTGGTTGTGGAATCCGACTCGACGGAAAGGACTTTGTCCGAAATTACAGTCACCTTGGGATGGCCCGTACACAGTCCTAAATAGGCTGAATGACGTCGTGGTTCGGATTCGTAAGTCTTCGAACTCTAAACCTAAAGTCGTTCATTACGACAGGTTAGCTCATTACTATGGCCATAGTACGTAATGTAAATAATTGTAAATAGTATAAGACGATGGTCCTTTTTGTTTTTAAATGTATATTTGATTTGATTTGTATTTAGTATTTGTTTTGTATTTAGTATTTGATAGCATTTGATTTAAGTTAGTTATTGCATTTATTGTTCATGTTGTTTGATATTGTGATGTAATGTTTATGCCTCAGTTGCATTTATGCCACAGTTGTAAGTTTAACTTCCTGTCCAGGGATTGTACTGCCCGGGACGTGCAGTCCTTGGGAAGGGGACAGTGTTACGAATTTAGTATTTAAAAAGCTAATGTTAGTTCAATTACAAATTAAATGGTTTTATTTCTCGCGCAGTGCAGCGCGTGACGAATATTAAAAGAAAGCTAAGCCGGAAAATTGAAACTACAAGACCGCGTGCATTAAATAAATAAATGTCTCTTTTTGATTTCGAGAAAGTACTGGAAAATTCTAGCGCGTGATTTTAAAATCTTATAAAAGGAGGAAAACATCTCAGTTTGTAGTAGTTGCTTAGTTTTTGTTGTTGCTTAGAAAACTGCTATTGTTGATTGTAGCGAATTCGCGGATTAGCGTTCTTTAGCTGTTTTGAATTACGTTCTATTGGACATTTGAGTAGTTAAAAGATAACTACTGTGAGATATTGTAATACTGAATGATAATTTGAGAAAATTTAAGCATTTTTGTTGTGATAATAATAAATTTTTGTTCATTTTTCATCGGACGTGTGCATTCATTTCATAACGAACTCGTACGCACGCAATAATATTAAAGATCGAGATACTATGAAGAAGACCTATGTACTGCTCTTCACTTGCGCCGTAGCTAGAGCGTTTCATTTGGAGTTGACTCTTGACTTAACCACTCAGACATTTCTATAATCTTTTCGAAAATTTGTTGTAAGAAGAGGCATTTCTAGTGTGATCTATAGTGATAATGCGAAGGCATTTCCACAAGGCAAACCAAGAACTGAATCTGCTATGGAAAAACATGAGAGAGGAAGACGTGCAAAATTTATTTGGGAAGTTACCTATCAAATAGAAATTTATCGTGGAAACAGCCACCTGGTTGGGTGGTTTTGGGTAACGCTTAGTGAAGTCAGTTAAGATGTCTCTGAGAAGAATCTTAGGAAGAACATCAGTTTCATTTCAAGAACTAGAAGTTATATTGATAAAGACAGAGGCAGGTATCAACTCTAGGCTTCTCACTTATGTTTTCAGCGATCCAAATGAACCAGAACAGCTAACACCTGGACATTTCTTGATTGGACGAAGATTATTTATTCTCCCTCAAGCGACTAAAGGAATTAAAGGAATTCCTTCCTCCGAATCTCATCTTTTGAAGATTTGGAAATTGGAAAAGATGGAAGGCATCATATCTTCTTGAGCTTAGGTCATCTCATCAATCATGATCAGTTAACCGGCCCACAGAACTTCGAGAGAACGCTCTGCCTTTGATAAAGGATGATATTGCTAGATTTGAATGGCGAATGGGTATTGTGACAGATGGGTATTGTGACAGATTCTGGACGTGATGGTCGTGTCCGTGCATGCACCGTGAGACTTTCGTGCAACTGTTATGTCCTATGGAACTCTCAGTCAATACTTAATGCACATTTACGTCTCCTGACAAATTGTTGGCACCGGGGTATAACAGCTTTAAATATTATTAAAATATTGTAATTTAAGTAATTTAAATATATGAACATTAAGGTATTTGTGAATGGTAATATTTGAAACCAGGCTCGAGTGCCACGTGTGACTTTCGCACGAAGAATGTAATTTATTTTTAAATGTTAGAATTCGTTTTTTTCTCTTTTTGTATGTCGCCATTTTGAGTGCTAAATAAAGTTTTCCTGTGTTCCATCATTGGAGTTTTTTCATATTGCCAAAGAAGTATCACAGGGGGATGATGCAAACTCAGCCGATAGGAGGTGATAGTGAGCCCTTGAACTTAAAACTGGTTTATTTAATTTTACCTTTAGAATGTTGCTAAATGTGTAAAATGTGCATTGTCAAATGAATTGTTTCTCGTTATAATGTGTCAATAAAGGATTAAAAGCTAAGTAATTTTCAATTGTTCTCTTTATAAGCTCAGAAGTTCAAGAACCAGGTAAGACCTATTATTTATATCCGATTTGTTTTATTACTTTCCTTCCCTTGTATAATTCCAGTGCTTCTAATTCCTAAAACTGCTTTAAGTGTGTTGAGATCAATTTATTGTCAACAATAATGTCCATGATTAACAATTCACAGTTAGAATAAGTTCGGCCTTGAAGACACCATCAAAATGTTTGTTTCGGAAGATATGAGTTTATTTTTAAAACGTTTAAGTCTACCTGTTATTACTTAATGATAACAATCTGCTCTGATAAGAACAGCAATGCTTTGTCACTGTATTCACAAGAATCAGCTAACTGTAATCCTATTAATTTTTTGTTAATTTTGGAAACTGAGATATCAGAAAAAGGTAAATTAGTTGAGCATATTTGGTTAGTTTCTAAAGCTTAAATTTTTATATTTAGGGATGATTCATTTCTGTTTTTGATTTTGACTTTCACAACATTGTAAGTTCGTTCTGCTGCCTGGTTAACCCAAAGGCAAATACGGACATAGTCTCCTTTCAAATAAAAGGTAATTTACAATTTTCTGATATGTCCCGTATTATAAAATTTCTCATCGAACAATTGTCTAATAAATAGAATACGAACTTGTTCTAAATTATCTTTATCAGAGAATGGACGTATCATCACACTGCACATTTACAGCAATGTACTACGGAAAGTTTGTTTTTAATTGTCTAATCTGAAACATCTGGTTTCGAGTCGGAAACAGATAGACCTATTGTGTTTTTTCCCCTTTTTTCTTTTTTTACATTCCTTTATTCTATGCTGAGCTTTAAGGCATAAAAAATAACGAGCTTTTAAAATACTTCTTTTCTCATCTACGGTTTAAATTTCACAAATATCAGAATCATGTAGTTCGTTATAACATATACAATTATTTCTAGCGATTAAGTTTTAGGCGAACTTTTATCAAACTGTTTATTGCGCTTGTTGTTTATATTATCGTGCGCGGATTGGAGACGATTGTTTAATTTACGCTTCCAATTATGAATCATTTCTGCTCGGTGTTTTGTTTCTCTATTGTCATTTAATTGCGTAGCTCTTTCGCGGTTTTCGATTTCTTTACGAATAAATTCCATTAATTCATGAACGTTCCATATTTGGACTCTGTTTCTACTGCGACTTTATTCTAATGTAAGCTCTGATGGAATTAATTTTAACAAGAGCAAAGTATACTACCGTAACCACGTTTATTGACCTTAAGCATCTAATTTGAGTTTCACAATGATCATAAAGGTTCCTTACATTTCTAACAAAGGTGTTAAAGATTCCACATTAATTAGTACCGTTATTTAAACTTAACTTCTGCTTCACCAATGATTTTCAACTTATGTTTTTTGTTATTACTTTTCTTTTTTTAACGGCAACATTATTACTGTTATTAAGTAAATATTCTTTCGTTTTTCTATAATGTTTAGAACGCGGTGTTCTCGGCTTATTTTGATGTTGTTTATTTGAGTAATGCTAATTTAAGGCTGCAGTTTTACTGAATAAAGTTGTTTTATTCATCTGGAGAGCTTGTAGTTCATTTGAGTTATTTGAAAGACGTCCGTAACTTTTTTTTGCAGTTATTTTTTACAAGGGGAACTATTTAACGGTTTATTCATGTGAGCATTTATTACTAAATCCTTTCTCCCAAACCTGTTAGTTAACAACTCTATAGCTGAATCGTAATTCTCATTTGTAAGAATTGAATTATTTATTTTCGGTAAAGAGTCATTGTTATGGATAGCTGGGCTAAAAATTCCATAAGCGGGGTAAGTTGGCCTTCAAAATTTGGCGAATTTTTTAGGCGGCAATGAAAGCATTAAAATGTGATTTTTAAACTTAAACAGAATAGTAATTTTTAAGTTTTGCAGTAGTGAAACGCCGTTATTTTATGTAAATAGAATAGTAAAATGAGATGATAAAATACTAGATGAGTGAAACAAAGTCCAACAGCTTTGCAAGTAAAAGCATAGTCCTATATATATGTAATTCATCATAAAATATTAAAATGAATAATTCTTGTAAATAATTATTGAGTGAATAAATGTATACACTTATCAGATCAGAGAACTGCGAAGTCAGTTTTAAACGTAAACAGAATAGCAAATTATGCGTATTCAGCATCATAAAACTAACTAAAATATTCAAGTTACTATCGTCGAATTCAACACACTAAACAACTTTCGTTTAAAGCTTTAAATATTCCACATGTTTCGATTGCCACATGCAAGAAACCAAACTTTAAAAAAAATTAACCGAATAAAATTAAATGAAAACATTCATAAATTATAAACTTCATGTCATGTGAAATCCAACATTCTCCCACCAACAACAGCTTAACCATCTGCAAATATTTATATAAATATAATATTAAGCATATATATAACAATAATATTAAATAGTAAAACTTTTAAAAACAAACACAGTATTTCAAAATTAAATTTTAAAAAAAACTGGCTACATTAAATTCGCGCTCTTACAGTTATCGAAATAAAGCTCTAGGTTTGCCACAAGAAAACATACAGCTGGAAACCACAACCAAATTAAAATCGCGCCAAATAAAAAACTCTTGCCAAGCTTGGCGATTATGAAATTTTAACCAATAGCTGCTTCATACTGACTCCAGAATTCCTGCCAATTGCTTCAATCACCAAAAAATTTACGGGTAGTTAATTTTGGGAGACGTCAAACTTACTACTTTCGTTTTTGGAATCTATAGCGGTTTCATTAACAATGTTCATACTTTCCTTGTCCGAATTTTCGAGTTTATTTAATTCCTTCAACTTTTCTTCGCTCTAAATTTCCACAGTTGGATTTTCTCTTCGTATTCCAGAGCGGATGTAACTTTAAGTTCAAATTCGTCAGCTTTGACTTTTAATTCACGTTCTATTATTTGAGTGTGTAAATCGCTCAGAGTTTTTGACTTCTCCATTAACTGGCCTAAAATTTCTTCTAGTACATTTATACAAATGTCATCTTTACTTAATCCTATCGCAGTTTTCTTTATTATCTTGGGCACTGCACTCCTCAATATTTTTTGTTTCGATTTTAATTTAGCAATAGTATCATCCATGATTGCTATACTTTAAAAATAGAAAACTTAATCTTACCTTGACTGTCTTTTCACACTTGCTATATGCTAATCCGAAACTCGGAGATACTAAGTTTCCAATACTACCCGCCGATGCATCAAATGTGCGCTAGACAAGTAGACACATGGAACTGCGTATCTCCGAAGTTCTACAATAATTTTATTTCAGACAGGCAACATCTAAAATTAGTACTAGTTCAGTTATAATTACATGTCCAAAATACCCAATCTAGTTTAAAAAACGAATTTAATTGAATATCAGAAATTCTAATATCTAATCTAACATGTCATCGGCAGCATTCAATCTGTGTCAAAACAAATCAAAAAATCAAGTTCTCAAGTTCAGACTGTTGCCATTCCGAGCCAGAGCATAGTTTCTGTTCAAACCGGAACAATTATTATCCAACACGATGAGTGCATAAAAGCAAATATCTATTTCTGTAAATTAATAATAATACTGTTTTAAATTATAAAACTGTTAAACAAAGTAAAATTAAACGTATAAAGTATAAGAATTATTACTATCGTAATGGTACCAATCTATTTTGCAATACCTGATACAAAAAAGCTAATAATACAAACAAATCAATTCTTTAATATTGAGAAATGTAAAATATTTTCTATCTTTGATTAGCAAAAAATCTTTCTGTGATTAAGTTTTATATAGTTAAACTTTTTCAACTTTTCCAGTCTTTCGAAACTTGATTATAAGAATTATGTTTGAAAAAACGAATTTAAATTAGTAAACCTGTTTCTTAGGAATATCTGAAGTACAACTTCCATGCTTTATCATCACTGATAAGTTTATTTGAGAAACACAAACTAATTATTATATTTCAAATACTCAAAATCGAATTTTGTGAAAGAATGAGATTTGACTATTTCTTTTGTTTCTAAAATGCAATTTGGCGCAAGCTTCGCTTTGTTTTGGTAACAACCGATTCAGTGGAAGAAATTGAGTTTTCTCAATACTTCACTATTTTCATTTTCGCTTTTTGTTTTCACCGGAAGCGGAACGAGTTACCAAACGTGATTGTTCCGCGTGTTGCCGCTGATGCTTTCCAAAATGGATCGAAGAATCATCGAAACGACGTCGTTTGTAATATACAGAAGTAAAGAGGGATTCGAAGAGTAGAAAGGAGAGAAATGTTTTCTTTCCATCTACATATTTATCGTTTCTACCTTCCTCTTGTAAATATTTTTCAAACCAAGTTATGTAGTCTGGGAAACAAAATTGCATAAGAAATGTGAGGTGCTCAAAAAATCTGCTTTTTATATTGGATCTCAAACAGCAGCAGAAACAAGGAAGAAATTCGGTAGTTCTTTCATTATAATTCAACAACTTTCTTGGTTGTTTCATTGATGAACAAACAATACCAACAAAATATTAAAAATTGATTTTATACCTTGCTCATCGCAGATAACATGTAGTAAAATAGTTTTTTCAAACAATGTGAAAAAACATATTCCCATAGTTCTTGTTATTATTTTATTGTGACTGAAAAAAGGGAGTTTAAATTAATAAACCTATTTCTTAGGAAAATATGAAATATAAGTTTTCTGTTTTATCATCATTGATAAGTTTATTTGAGTAACACAAACTAATTAGTATATTTCAAATACTAAAAATTGAATTTTGTGAAAGAATGAGATTTGACTATTTCTTTTGTTTATAAAAGGCGATTTGGTGCGATTACGAATCTAAAATGTGATTTACTAATAAATTTAATGTATAAATCACATCGTAATCCTCTCGATTACAGTATCAATTAGTCAGGACTCAAATCAAAGCAATAATAAAATAAGACATTTTATACCATGCTCACTGCAGATGACATGCAGTGAGACAGCTTTTTTCAAACAATATGAAAATGCATATTCTTAACTTGACTGTCTTTTCACACCCTAGTATTTTTTAAATTTTTTAAATAGTATAATCTTTTCAAAAAAACTTTTAGTTTTTATTAAGATTTATTAATAAACTTAATGGACAAATCACATCATAATCCTGTCAATTATAGCATCAGTTAATCAAGAGTGAATTATGCTCATCTCGCAGAAATTTAAAAGAAATCCAAATTAGATTCACAAATGCATATAGTTCAGCTGGTACTGTACATGGAGATAAAACCATGATTTTATAGCAAAGGAGAGTCCAAGAGCTTACAATGATTCCCAATTGAAACAGAATTTCTGGAGGGATAGAAGACCTTCCAATCGCCTTCCCATTGAAGTAAGGTAAGTTCTTCTGCCTGTCATTTCTATGCAATCATTTCAATGATTACATTAATTAGTCAAACTTAAATCGATAATGGCTTCGGATAACTCTGTAATAGCACTTTCCCGCGTAAAAAGTGTCCGAGTTCAGTTTTTAGTTAAAATGCTGGTCGTTACAGTACTTGTTTTAATGGAAGATGATCAAAATTGGCTTTACTAATCTATTTTTAATCCTAAATCTATAACGGTTCTTGTGTAATAACTGCTAATGGAAGCTTAGGTTATCCATAACTGATAAATATCTGCTTATCTGTTCTTATTGGTCCCAGCAGTGGTCACTTGGTTAAGGCCGCTGACTTCTGGGAATTCAATCCAGGTTTCATCACAAACGAATAAACTGGCTGCATGGAAGGTTTTCCCCATCTGGAACTTGAATACAAGCCAGTTTCTTTTAAAAATCCTCCATTAAGGAACTCCTCCACCATCCATGCATTACAAATGACTCCATTAGCTGTCAGTTTTCGTTTCAGAAATCTAGAATTTTTCTAGGTTCTCTGATTAATACAGAAGTTGAGAAATGTTGAAAATTAAGTTTATAGAAAACATTTTTATCTGCCACGAACCTAAAAGACAGTAAAGTTTCTTTTAACCTTTGTAACGAAACCAATCTTGGAAAGAAAACGTTACATTTTTTAACGATGTTTGAAAACAAATCGGTAGACTAGAATTATAAATTCTTCATTTAATTTACTTTGACTAGTTATTTTTAAAAATATGCTGATATTTAAATTTTTTCGTAGAATATTTACATCCTTCGAACAAACTACACACCACAATTCACTATTAAAATATCTGAAGCGGACAACACATGACTTCCTTGTACGGTCTTACACGTTTTTGAGGCATTTCATTTAAACTCATTTCCTCGCATTTCATTAATATTTAAGATTTAAAATTCATTAGATTTAAGGCTTTTTGATCATATTCATTATACAATTAATTCAGTTCTTGCTCTGAGAAAAGCAAAAATACATAAAAACTTAAAACAACTTCATTAAAAATTGTAAAATATAGGAAAACCTAAAACACCAAATACCTTTAAAAACAGTTTAAAATATTTTCTTTTACAATTAAAATTAGAGTTTGCACAAAACTGAAAATTTACTTTGGGTCCCATTCGACAGAACGACACTGATGTTGGTGCACAAATTGACTTAATTCACTATTCTGCTAAGCGTTTCAAACGTAAATAAATAGCGGCTTCGTTAGGCTTTGTACCTCTGAAACTATAATTATAATAACTATATATTAAATTGTTCATAATTCTACAGCTATTACATGCAGATTAATTAAAGGCATAAAAATCTTAACTGGAACATAAGAACAATAAAATTCGATCACTTTCAAACCAAAAAAGGCACAATTTGCTAACATATAAGAATGAAAATACTAAGCTACCCTATCTGAGTAACAGAGTGGGTATATATATATATATATATGTGTGTGTGTACACTTTTGGTGCAGCCGATTGGAAACAAAAAGGGAGTTGCATTTTTCAGAGACATAATTTCAGAGTTCCTAGGCTACTGGTTTGTGGTAAAGTAGATATTTCCTTTGAAATTTAAAATGCGAGATATATACATGCGTACGTACAGGTGTAAACTAAACAAAAAAAATCTTTTCTGAATCCATTTTACAATTCGTTTTGGAAGAAAGAGTCATTTATTCTGTCCTTACGTACAGATGTATGCCAAAATCTTATTAAAAATTAATTCGAGAACGATGAAATGGATATTTCCTTTGAAAACTGAAATTCTTCGCCGTTACAATACTTCCTTTACTATGAACAAGGAAGTAAAACTGAACACATACCAAATGCACAAACTTAAAAGGTCTGAAAAACAGTATGAAAATAAATAAGGTAACCAAGATTATATCAAACGTTTTCACAGAATAAAATTCTAATGGAGGTTAGGAGATTTGATAAGTTAAAAAATGGCAAAATCATGGTCATAAAACCTTTTGTGTTGATGGAGTATACTCCTTAGTGAAATATGAGATAGTTTAAGGGGAAAATAACCATTTATCCTTCTCAATATTGCTTTCATTTTTCTAATAACACTAGAAGTAAAATTTGTTTAGTTTCTCCTATTATTCGATCCCTGATGTCTTTCTTCCTTGCAGTTTCAAATGAAAGGAATAACCATAAAAACTGTCTTCACACTCTTCCAAGTTTCAGCTTGAGCTCAACTGCGATTCGGAAAGGCTGAAAGCAAATAAAAATTCGAAACACAAAAAATTGGATTCTACCCTCCCTGTCCCCAGAGGTTGCAGATACCAGCCAGTCGGAAACCTCAAAGTGAGTGAGAGAGGATTTCCCTCCTCATTTGCATATTCCATCTCCACGGATTATCGGAATACACAAGAATGGGAAAAAGCGTAATTTTTTTTTTAACTATTGTATATATCAGGTGTGCCGACGGTTTTCCCGGTCGATTTTTTTTATTCCTCGTTTACTTACGGATATATTTTTTTTTTTTTGTTCCTCTTTAATTTATTTATATCATGATATCAGACAAACAAAATATTTTAGGTCTTTTTAAATTGATTCTCGTACCAATGGGAGAAATAAGTTACGCTATTTAAGCCGACTTGATGTGCTTTAATACTGTACTGTTAAATAATACTTGGATAACGATTAAGCATACTTTTACACTTATTATCTTATTAAATACTAAATTTTATTATATACAGAATAAAAGAGTGTATTTTGATAATACTTTAAATATTTGCAGTCATTTTTCCATTAAAAATAAACAAACGTATTTAAAATGTGCATTTTAAATGTAGATTTTAAATAATATAATGTGCATTTTAAATAACATAATTTTAAATAAAATGAACATTTTAATATTTCTAAAAGTTTTTTTTTTTTTTTGGTTCTTAAGATTATATGGAAAAGTACGCTTGTGTTATCTGCCTCAGGGAAGGGATGCCCTCGTGGAAGACTTTCTAAGGAAAACTAGATTATATTCACGTTACACATTGGAAAAATACGAAAGCGCCCATGCGGTTAGTCCGTTCTTCTGAAAGTGAACCTAGGTCGAACTACCATTATTCAGCTACTTTACCGCTCTCCCTCTCATGGATCCGTTTTGAAAAGAAAAAGTAAATTAAATTAAAAATAGCATGTTGAGTTAATTCTTCAATAAAGATACTAACTCATAAATTTATAATTAAAATACATTAAAAATAATTATTTGTCTGTTATGAATTGGTACAGGTGTTAGTAATGTTATTCATAAATATGTGTATTATTTTTAATCCCTTAATTTATTACACAAAAGTGAGGTTATAGAAACATTTGATTCTTTTTTCAAAGCAGGAAACATGAAAAATCAAATGCGGATTTTCCAGAGCTATGCGGACATGCTACCTCTTACAGCACGCACGTGTATCTGGATGAGAAAATTATTTATGTGGTTATAACGTGAGGCCCTCTAAGCGAATCCTCTGAATAAAACTCCTGAAACTCTCCGAGTGAAGACATTTTGTAATGAAATGGCTAAATTTTCTTTTTAAATTGTTCATTTCTATTTAAATTCTATAAATGAAGGAATATGTATCTAACTGCATAAAGAAAGAAATTATCAAGTTTTTATTTTTATTAAAATTGCCTCTTTTAAACTATTAAGAGAATGTTTTACATATGAAATCCTAAAAATACATGATAAAAATTAATCTGTTTTAGTCTACGGATATTAATATTGAGTTTTGTGTAATTATATATAATTTTATGTATTAACATTGTAACAGCTCTTTTTAATATAGACTATGGTGAACTTACTCTAGCAACGAAGGTGTCTTTTGGTGAGTAGGCAGAGAAAGATATTACGAGGGCCATCCAGGAAGTAGATTACGTTTCCGTCTGTGTCCGCTAGGGGCGGGGCTAGCGCGGCCATCTTGGGGTCAGAGCGTTGCGCAGCTCAGTCTGCATCTAGCCGTGCTAGTGAGAGGTTCGTGCTGTGCTCCGTTCAGATACTGTGACGGTTTGAAATGTCTGCGTTAATTGAAAATCCCGCGAGCTGCGAGGTGCGCTCAGTAATAAGGTTTCTGACTGCAAAAAACTGTAAACCGATAGAAATCTATCGGCAGCTTCGTGAAGTGTATGGGGACAACATTATCACTGAAGGTGGAGTGCGTCAGTGGGTCATAAGATTTCAAAATGGCCGAACCAATGTTCACGACGAAGATCGAAGTGGGAGACCCAGCATAGTGACCGCCGAACTTCTCGAAAAAGTCGATGCTAAAGTCCGTGAAAATCGAAATTTCACAATAACGGAACTTTCTTTGAGTTTTCCACAAATTTCGCGAAGTTTGTTGCACGAAATCATCAGCGAAAAGCTTGGTTACCACAAGTTTTGTGCAAGATGGATTCCAAAAATCTTGACAGAGGACCACAAAAATCAGCGAATGGCTGCAGCGTTGAACTTTTTGGACGCTTACCATAAGGATGGTGACTCTTTACTCGATCGCATCGTTACTGGTGACGAAACATGGGTGAAACATGTGAACTGTGAAACGAAATTGCAATCAATGCAGTGGGGGCACACAAGTTCTCCCCAAAAACCCAAGAAATGCATGCAAACAATGTCGGCAAGGAAGATGATGGCGACTGTTTTTTGGGACAGAAAAGGTGTAATTTTGGTGGACTTCCTGGAAAGAGGCACTACAATAAACTCTCAAAGGTATTGCCAAACTCTCCAAAAACTCAGAAGAGCAATTCAAAACAAGCGCAGAGGAATGTTGAGCTCTAAGATCTTGTTGATTCACGACAACGCCCGGCCCCACACGGCAAATGTCACTCGTAAAGTTCTTGAATCTTTTAAGTGGGAGTTGTTTCCTCATCCGCCGTACAGTCCCGACCTGGCACCGAGCGACTTCCACCTATTCCCAGCAATGAAGAAGTGGCTGGCTATGCAGCGTTTTGATGACGACGCACAGCTGCAAGAAGAGGTAACGAAGTGGTTGAAGGCGCAGGCGGCCGAATTTTTCGACGAAGGAATTTCCAAGCTCGTACATCGCTACGATAAATGCCTTAATTTGTATGGTGACTATGTAGAAAAGTAGTATTTGAGTGTGGCTTTCATCTGTATATAATAAAATTTGTTTCCTATACTTTGTTTATTTTTTTATTCCAAAACGTAATCTACTTTCTGGATAGCCCTCGTAGTAAAGACCATGTGACGAGCCTGTTAGGTAGTATCAGCCTGATGCTTTGTAAGATTCTTAAATTTGTATCTGATGTTAGTGTGTAATTTAAATCTGTTAATAAATTATTTTTACACTATAAAGGACTATAGAACACGACCCCCATAACATGTAATAGTTTACATATGTATCAATACACTGTAGTTGTTACTTATATGCATCATTATACGCAATACAAAGCAATTCACAAAAAGTAATATTTCTTATGAAAAGCATGAAATCATAAAGATTTATCTCCTACTAATAATCATAAACATCCATCGAACTTTAGTAGTTTTGGGATACTGCGGACATCATTAACTCATAAATTTTTTCAAAGAATTTCACTTCGGGGTGTACTGAAAATTTTTACATAATTTATTGAAATTTTGATGATTTCCTTATTGTGGTATTGGCTTTTAGTATATTATTTTTAAAATAAACTAAATTTAATTTATTTTATCTAATATAGAAAGAATTTTAAAGTCATCAACTTCCGCGTAGAGATTCACGATAATTTTGAGTACGATATACTGTATAACATGAGAAAAACTTACTCTATTTATTTGAAAATAAAGCCCCCTTTTTTTTGGCTATACCTTTATTTTAAAATCTTGCAGGAGCTTATAAACGGTATTTTAATAAATTAATTACAGAATGAAGGGAAAGTTTAATTATTGTTACGGTTTGGTTATTTATTTAGCTATTTTTAATAGAATTTGTAATTAAAATTGTTTCATATTCTTGTGCAATGGAGCACGAGACTTATTTGGAAGAACGCTACGCCGGAAAAATTAAAATACAGAGGCACGCGCATTTAACATTTTAATAAATAGATATCTCGTGATTGTACTCATTTGCTATCCAGAAAAATCGAAAAAATACCAGATTATTCTCGTACAGGATTAAAAAGCGTATAAAAGCTGGAGGAAAACACCTTAATTAAGGTGGTTACTTAGTGCTGTTATTGACTGTAGCGAATTCGTGGTGAGATCGGATTAGCTTTCTCTGTTTTGAATTGAGTTCTATTCAACGTTTTAGTAGTTCAAAATATAACTACTGTGAGATATGGTGGTATTGTGCGAATATCTCTGAGGAAATTTCAGAATTTTGTTTTATTTCTTGGAATAATAATAAATTTTATTAACTTTTTATAGACTTGTGCATTCATTCCGTTACAAACCCGTACGTACGCAACATTATCATTTGGTATAGAATAATTATCCTCTTTAAGTACTAAGAAACCAGGCAGTTAGTTATTACACATATAAAATGTATAATTATCGTTGTTATAATTACAACGTTTATCTGAGTGGTTTCAATTTGCATTCACTGTACTGGTCACCAGTACGTCCGAAAACAAGCTGGTAACAATGCATCACTAAATTTTCCTAATTTTTCTTTCTAAACATTAGCAAAATATTTCATTCAATTAGGTAGCTTATTTTTCCTTCTAATCAGAATATTTGTTGCTCGTATTAAATATTATCCTATATTTTTATTTCTTAAAACTTATTCCAAAAGTGATAGGACGGTCTTATATTTGAAAGAATCTTTTTCTCGAGTAAACACAGAGTATTTATTGCAAAATCTTCATCACATCCAAATAATCAGACAAAACAGTTTTAGAAACTCTTAGTTAATTTACCGAATTTGAGCACCTTACATTACCCGTTGAATTTCTAAGCATATTTATAAAATTCCAGCGGTTATCAACAAAAGGATTTAAGAAACTAAAGTGTTAAAAAACATTCTCTTAAATATGCAATAATTGTGTATAAATGTAAAGGATATCAAAAATATACATGCAAGTTTACAATTAAATAACATGCAAAATGAATTTATGTAAATAAAATATTTATTTATTTATTAGTAAAATATTACTATCGTGAATTACAGTATTTGTGAATATTATTTATTATATAATATTGCTGAATGCAGCATACTTGTTTACAGAGACATTTATTGTGCTAATAATTTTATGTCATGTTACTTTATTTTTAATTATAAATATTGTTTTCCCTTTTTTTATTAAACTAATGTCATAAATAAAATTTTAGGCATCAGTGTAATAAAATTTTATATTTATACAAGTAGAATCATTATTTTACATTTGGTATATTTCTATACATTCACCATAAACATAAATATATACATTTTTTCTAATTTTCTATACCTCTAATTTTGTAGTTTATTATTTTATGCGTTTTTATCCTTTACAAATTATATGAGAATTCAGTTGCATTAAATATTTATTGTTGTTAGCCAAAATATTAAATACTCTGCGTAAAATATAATTATTAGATACATTTTTAATGAAACAGGAATGTACAAAATATTTTCTAGTAAGAAATTTCTCTTATCACGATACTTCTAGATTAAAATGTCTTCTACATATGTAACGTTTATGTTTTAACTATATTTAATTTCAGAATTTTCCGATGCTCGGTTAATTTTTTCTTCTGACTTCTAAAGAGGCTATTCATTTCGCAAAATAGAGTTCAGTCGATATTAGATACTGTGATGTTTCATTTTCCTCCCTCATTTCATACTGCACACCGTCACAAAACTAAAATGAAGACAAAACTTTGAAGATAGAATTCGAACAAATTTATTTAAGTCAGCAAAAAGGCGAAAAAATCCAATACTTGGCTTCGGGCTCGAGTTGGAAACAGGCATTTCCCAGACGACGGCATTG
This sequence comes from Stegodyphus dumicola, assembly GCF_044657685.1. Lineage (NCBI taxonomy): Eukaryota > Metazoa > Arthropoda > Arachnida > Araneae > Eresidae > Stegodyphus > Stegodyphus dumicola. The sequence continues at coordinate 144,745,319 of NC_140771.1, read as the reverse complement.
CATGTTACGTAAAAAATGCGGATGGAGCAGAAGATACTAAACCACTGCTCCCAATAATAATAAATAGATAAAAAATATTCCAACTTTTACTGCTGCAATAAGCAGGAAAATGTAACAGCTGCCGGCCTCCTCTCTTGCTACCACGGGGTGTTTTTCCCCCCTATGTTCTCAACGTAAGTTTTTGTATTGGGGTGGTAGGCAGCAGAAATATCGGGTGGTGTATATTAAATTATCGGTGTAACAGCTGCCCCATTTACCCATCTCTCTATTACAAAACTCAAGGTCAGGAGATACTAAATCTATAAATTTGATCTGTCTTATCTTTCTGGAGTCCTAATTTTTATCTTGGTCACGTATGAATTCGAGATTAATGATAATTCGAGATAACTCACCATCTTTAAAGTATTTCTTCGTCTTGAAAACCTTTCTTCAAAAATAAATACGTCTTCAATATTTGCTTCAATATTAGCATTAAATAATGTTGAATATTCTTATTTAATCAGGCTATTTAATTTGAGAAATATTCATAACCTTTCAAAGCCGTCTGATAATATAAGCTGATTAGACTGAATTGACGTCATTAGTACGCAACAAAAATATTGAATTAGTATTGTCAAATAAAATATTGTCATTAGAATACTGGAAACAATGACCTTTTTTCGTACGGGTCCTACAAAAGGGAAAGCATTGGGTTTTACAATTTAGAGCAAGACCTAAGAGATAGTTTAAAATATGCTCAAGCAATCACAGCTTACAAACTGTTTGAGAAGGAACCAAGTCTTTCTGTAAAGCATAAAAGTAGGAGAGCAAAATTTTTACTCAGACCCTTTAAAAAAATATTCAGATATTTAGCCATTCAGCTCCTTTTGAAACAGAATCTTCTAGAATGTTTCTGTTTGTTCTAATTTGTATTGGAAACTTCGTTTCTGTCATATTATGATGATTCCAAGCAGAAGTTTATTTTTAGGACGATTATCATCAAATTGGTGACGCGACCAATTCCCCTTTCGATGTCGTGATGCGATGAGTGGGACTCATTCGACAATCGACCCCGCAATTTTCTACTCCACGAAATCCATTCTCTTTTATGCTGGGTCCAATCTTTTGCCGAACTGCATTTCGTCTACCCACGCACGCACACTAACTGCATTCCGCGAGTTTTCCTTTATTATCAGGGACGAAGAAAGAGAAGGGAAAAGAAAAAAGAAGAATGCTAAGCAAGAAACGGGATGCAGTGAGTAGTTCTGTAATGTACCACAGCCTATAAAACGGACGCCGTCAGTGTGTGAACCTATACCTTCTTTGTCCCTTCTCTGGACTTAGATGAGGATAGTTTTACATTCCACTAAAGGTAAGGGGTGGTATTCTCGTTGACAGAAATGTTCGAACATAAGGCATCAAACTCGATTTCAACAGTTTTCAGTATACAGAAGAAACGCAATTAAAAGTCCTTGAGCGAAGTTTTTAAAAGTAACTTTAAAGGGGAATGACCTACAATTTTCTATTTTCCTCAATTAATTTTAATTGAATTAATATGTAACTTAAATTAATTTAAAATTAAATCACACATTACACTATCAAATTGGATATGATCATCTTTCTTCTTCGTCTATACTGTTAATAAATATAAAATAGAAAATATTTCTAAAATCGTGTTTCCTTGCGTTATTACATTTTATTTCGATGACTAAAAAATTCTTCAGCTTAGACAGAAATTTAATATGTTGCTATACATTACTGCATACCTTTTTTATAGAAAAGTGTTAAAGAAATATTAAATACCTTATAACAAAAATTAACAAAAGGCAGAAATTTGTACGTATACCCGGAAAAATTATTCAAAAACACTGCATATTTTTTGGTAATAAATTATTAATCCTCAGCTCATGAACAACGCTATTTCTAATCTACATGTATGGGTGACAACTCGCAAACATTTTGGAACATTGCACTGACATTTAGGATGTGTCTTTCATTTTCCTGGGTTCTTATTCCAGTTCAGAACATCAGCATACACAGAGCTGGATAAAACATTAAGCAAACAAGCACGTACTCAAAGCATCAAGAAAGGGATATCACAAAAAAGGTGTTTATAGCATCAAGGAAATGGGGCATCATAAAAAAATGCTTAGGAACTTGGAGAAAGGAGCTACCGCAAAAATTTCCAATTACCGGTATTAGTATGGAATTTATAATGTAATTAAAGTAATACTGAGAGAGAAAGAAGGAAAAAAACAAGCTTAAACGTAGGAAGGGATCCCAAAATGTTTTAAGTGCTTAGATCATCTAAATGTCTTAATCCGGCCCTGAGAATTCGTACCATTCATTATGACCAAAATAATACGCACGGTATTATCGTTCGACGCAGTTTTTTCTTACTGCACTGCATAGTTTTATTTTTGTACAATATAGCTATAAGAGAAATGGTTTGGTTTATTTAATTATGACAAAGTACACGAGGGCTATCTGCCTAAGGGAACGGATGCCTTCGTGCAGGAATTTCTATGGGAAACCGGCTCTGTTACACGTGGAAAACACGAAAACGCTCGTTCAAAGGGGCTTTCGTCGAGATTCTTTCGCCGATTGCCGTGTTCGTCCGTTTGTAGGGACTCGAACCCTGGACCGAACTACCAGTGTTTAGGGACTTTACCGCTCGGCCGCTGGTAAACCCCAAAGAGATAGGGCCCACCAGCGGTCTTATAGGGCCAGACTGTCTTGCACCATATAGATCTGTCTTATAACAGACAGAGAAAATTATGTATGATTGATTAGAGCCATAAGTTAGTGTTAAATATAACAAGTAATTCACTTAATTTTTTTAATTAAAATATTTCACAGAATCGTTATATTGAAATCTAAGTAAGAAATTTCAAATTTTGAACATATTACATCATTCATGTACACTGAACAGCATTTAAAATCAAAGGACTGTTTTAATAACATAAATATTGTGATTTTTAATTAATTTTTCCCATAACTCTTTACCCAAAATTAATAGTTTACGCTACCTTGTAGATAATACCGTGGACGTTCCAGGGGTTAGAAGAGGCTGCCGAAAATTAATCCGAATTCTATCGTGTGAGTTCAGATTTCGAATAAAGCCTGATCATTTTACTGCCTTTTTCCGCAGTTGTAATATTGGTTATTCGTCTGCTGCTCCGTGAACAAAGCTGTCTGAGGTGAATAAATGATTAATGGGGTCGGCCATTAAGTGTTCAATCACTTAGTTTAAAAAACAGGAATATGCATGATGTATGCAATATAAAAATTTAAATTTCCTTATTTAAGCTAAAAAGAATCATTTTAAGATATGAACTTTGCCAGAGGCAGTCTGATAATTATTAAAGGAATTAAGTTCAAAAATAAATATATAAACATGTGAATAATTTAATATGCATGGCAATTTTTTAAGAAAAGAACTTAACATTAAAATTCAACACAAAATGAAATATTTACAATGAAAATACAAATGTATTTACACTCTGGAAGAAATTACACTATGATTTCATGCCATGTTCAGAATGTTTGGAAAAAGTCAATAAAAAATATAGTTATGAGATCTAGTATGTTTTGCTATTATGAAATTGTAACGAGATCTACTTGAGTGTTAGCCTTACGACTTCTCGCACAGGCGTAAAGATAAACACAACAGGGAAAGCATGTGTAGGATTCTTTTATTTGTCACAAACTGCATAACAGAAGGCACGGACTTACGTGCTTACACAAAACACCGACCACTTCGGTGAGAATTACTACACCAATTACTAGACGAAGCATCCAAATTCAAATTGTGACGATTTATCATCTCTCACGTTTTATTTCGTCTGCCAGTTTCAGGGCCCCAGCAAAGGCTTCAAGCTCAGATTTTCAGAATGCTACCTGGATATACTTCCAATTATACCTCTAAGGTACGCGCTGAAGAGGGAGAAAATTTCTTACAAATGTAACTAAAAATATTAAATATTATTCATATTGTCTGATCAAATACAGATCAAAATATTAATAAGAGCGCATTCAGTGTCGATATGGTTGCTATAAACAGCCGTTATGTCTGTAAGCAACGCCAGTGCTGTCATCTAATCAAATAATTTTTGCAGCCCATACTCAACTGTTAGGATTATTATGATTTCTATGCAACGAGAAATATGCTTAAGCTGTTCGAGGGATTTTTAGAATTCATAATGAAGCGTCAGAAGGTTTTTTTCAATGCTCATGTGGTGAATACCACTCATTTATCGACATCACAGTTTTGCAGATAATGCAATGAGTACAACTTGTAGAGATGCAATTGCAATACTCTGAGCAGAATCCTGCGTTAATGAATTTCTTGCAATTTCCTAACCATGCTATTTGCTGTTAAGGCTAATTCTCACAATCTCGTGTTGAGGCGAAAAGTGGTAGCCAATCAAAAAAAATAGTTCATGGGCGGAATTTTCCAGGTGGCCAAGAGATCGCGTGAGTTGAACCTATTTCAACTTTCGAATGCTTTATGCTTCAATTTTCGTTCGAGCAGTATCAGCCTAACGTGTTGTACATAGTTCTGTTAGCTCCACTGTTCTGATTTTACTTAAGCTCTGTAGTGTAAGTATGGTTGCACTAAAATGTCTTTTTTAGGACTTCTGGTTCAACTGATGATGCTCAAGCTTGCTGAATGGTGCTCAAGGTTGTTGCCAACGGCAGGCGTAATCTAGCGCTGCTTGCCAAGTGGAATATCGTCGGCTTGGGCTGACTACGGCAGACAAGTAAGCATAAGCAAAACAACATAAATACTTTCAGAACAGAAATTCAAAATTTTAAATCCATTAAGGATTTGGCTAAATTAACAATGGTAACATATTATGACATGGCAAGCAGCTAATTGGAAGTGTACAATTTATTTATATTGTATTTATCATTACCTGTAACCACAGCCACGAGTGAGAGATTATTTTCAAAACTGAAACTAATAAAAACATATCTGATAAACGCTATGACACAAAATCGGTTGTCAAACCTATCACTATTGAATGTTGAAGCTGAGATGGCTGAGAACATGGACGATCAGGTACTGAAAAATAATTTTCCAGAAATGAAGGTGAAAAGCGGAAATTTTAATAAAGGAAGATTTTTGTCTTTGTGGATGAATTTTAGCAACCAGTATTATAATTACACTTAATTATGAACTAACGTTAGAGAAAAAAAGCAGTATGGACAGAGAAAAATTAAAAGAAAACAGGAAAAAAAATTTACCATACATATTTTTTTAAAAAAATCATGTATTCAAGTAGTTTAGTAAACCAAAATGCTTTTTGAAAGAAAGGGGAAAAAATTACCATAATATTTTCTACAAAAATTGTATGTTCAATTAGTTTTATTTATGAAATTTATGATAAATATGTTTTATATTTAACAAATGTATCACTTACATTATAAAAGTTCTTATTTATTACTTGTATATTATTGCATAAGTCATGTTTGTAAGCTGAGTAAATCACAGAGCACTATATTCTTGCGTTTCTACAGGTTCGTGGATTTGGAGTGATTGACGACAACACTTGATGAAGAATGAAAACACAATTTATTAGCCAGTATTACTCAGGACAGTTCCCAAAACACGTTTACAGCTGTCGAAAAACTGCGACAAGTACGCTGAACAAATCAGCAACAGAGCTTTCGGGTTATCAGACTATAGCGGTAAAGACAGCTACATGACAAAGCACTAGACCACAGCTCCAGACTCGGTTCGGTCGTTCTCGGAACTCAACGTACTCTCGAGACTCTCCACGCTACAACTCGCAATGCACTCGGCGATATACTCAATAGCCTCAACGATGCACATTCTCGATGCACCAACTCGAGATACACTGACGAGACACTAGACTACACACACTATACTGCTAATCCGTGTACAGGCAGGGTTTATATAGCTTTTGGCCTGGCTTCTAGCATTCTGGACCAAATTGGTAAGAATCCGTTCCAAAATGTTCTACCTATGGCATATCGGCAATTCTGTCGCTAAATGGGCCGTTTCGCGCCAAATATGACAACCCTGCCTTCCCTTTCCATTTTCTGTCACCCTTAAACCCTCCTTGCGGGAGAGCTATCTTACCGCGACTGAACATTTCATAACACTATATTAGTTTAATTTCTTTTTTCTGTGCGTTTACCTATTACGTTGTCTTCAATTTAGAACATAACCAGTTATTTATTAGTTTTCTAAATAAGCGAAAAAAAGCGTAGATTGGTGCAGATTTTATATGAAAACTCATAATGTATTTGTATGTAAAACCCACATGATTTTATCAAAAAATTTCGGCAAATCTAGGCTTCTTTCTTTTCTTAATGCTACACCTTACATAGACATGTTCCTTTTTATATACAGCCTTATTCATTTGTTATCAGTATGCATCTCAGTGAGGGAAAAAAAAATAGAAAAATCTGCCTCTCATACTCACACGCACGCATACAAAAAAATCTTAAATAAACTGATTAAAATCATTTGATGTCAAATATTAGACCCAGACTAAAGTAAATTTGCGTTTCACAATTTGGTCAAGGGAAAATATTTTCCTTTTTATTCTTTCTTCATATTACGTACCTAACTGGTTCAATAAGAATGTGATTTTATTTTTTAACAGTTACTCCAGATCTGGATAAATCATCATCAAAGCATTGGCTCCTGGAATACTTGATTTTTTTTTTAATTTTCTTTTTTTAAGCACAGTAAATTTATTGTGGGGCCCAAGAGTTCTACTTACGCCACTGAATACTGTGTGCTGTATGTGCCGTCATAGATGAGTATGTATACGTGAATCTAATGTTGTGTGTTATATACATCATCGTGAAATATGTGTCTGAGTTAGCCAAAATATATTGTTGTCGCTGAACACAACATGCAGTTTATTTAAAAATCTCGTAGATTCTTAAATTATTTTAATAACTGTAGACGAATGGAAACAAACTTAAGAGCGGAAATCCTTTTAATTAACAACGTAATTTTATTTCATAGTTACACATTACAAATCAACGGAATATCACCAAGTATGTTATCTAAATAAATATGGGGAAGGATTGCTGATAAGCATAACTACAACTCATGAAGTTAAACTAGGATTTATTTATTTACATTAGAATGAAAAGAGTAATCGTCAAAACAGTTTGGACGCATCTACCTCACTATCGTTCACCTCTCATCTTATCTGACCACACCTTAATCTAGATGGCGCTTTTACATAATCTTATTTACACTTACAGTTCCCACATAATTCGGCCATCCGACATAGTCATCTACCCTCAGATGACAAGAGCAAACAGTGAAATTTAACATATAAAATAAAGTAAAAACAAAACAAAAAAAAAATACTAATACTGTTAAACTATAAAGGAAAATAATAAATTAATACAGATAAAGGGAAATACACTCATGGACAAAAAAAAAATTGGTGCACCAAGAAATAATTGCGGGATCGTAACGAAACTTGCAATCAAGGTATATGTCGGGGAGATATGCAAATGATTAGAAATGCAGCGTGATTGCGCATTACGTATAGCCGGCAGAGAGTGTTGAACGTCGTACTCTGTGGAGTATAAAACAGGTAACCAAAGCTTGTTTGAGTGTGCTGAATCATTTACAAAGGGAGAGCTGAGGTAGGCATGCCATTACGCCGTGTTCGAAGACAATATGAGCAGTTGTCGCTGTTTGAGAGGGGGAGATTCATCGGGATGATGGAAGCTGGGTGGTCAGCTAGGCGAGTAGCTCGTCAATTAGGCCGCTCTGATTGTGTTGTGAGGAGGTGTTGGGACCAGTGGACCCGAGAGATGTCCTGTACACGAAGACAAGGCTCAGGAAGCCCTTGACAGACCAGTCGTCGAGAAGACCGCCACATCGTAAGAAATGCAAGCGTCCAGCCAACTGCTTCATCGCCGCCATCCAGGCACAGGTAGCCCCTTTACTAGGGGCCCCTGTGTCTTCTCGAACCATACAAAGGCGCCTGGCTGAAGGACAGTTGGTATTGCGGCGCCATTACTTGTGCTGCCCTTGATGCCCACCCATCGACGCCTCCGTTTGAAGTGGCGTCGAGCACGACGAAACTGGACTGCAGCGGAATGTAACCAGGTCGTCTTTAGCGACGAATCCAGATTCAATCTCGCCAGTGATGACAATCGTGTTCGTGTGTGGAGAGCCCGTGGTGAACTCCTCAATCCTGCCTTTGCTGTAGAGCGACACATCGCTCCCACAGCTGGTGTGATGGTATAGGGTGCCATTGCCTACAATACACGGTCCCCCTAGTATTGTTCCGTGACACCATGACAGCCCAACGGTATGTTCATGAAATCCTGCAACCACATGTGTTGCCTCTCATGCAACGGCTCCCAGGAGCCATTTTTCAACAAGACAATGCTCGGCTTCATACGGCAAGGGTGTCACAAGACTGTCTCCGCACTGTTACTACCCTTCCTTGGCCTGCCCGATCCCCAGATTTATCTCCAATCGAGCATATCTGGGATCATTTGGGACGACGAGATGGGCATCCCACGAGTTTGAACGAACTAGAGGCAGGTTTACAGCAAATATGGAACGAAATGTCTCAAGACATCATACAGAACTTGTATGACTCAATTCCCAATCGTATCGCATCGTGCATTCGCGCTAGAGGGGGTCCAACGGAGTATTAACTCCTCCGTTCTTCTGCTTTTTCTCTGAAATAAATTATCCTTTTTCTTTGATTTTCTTATCATTTACTTATATCAAAGTAGTCATTACGTATGTAAAATTTCGTTTCATTTTGACGACTCCTTCTTGGTGCGCTAATTTTTTTGTCCATGAGTGTACTAAATTAGAGAGATGAATGAAAATAATATTTTATCTGGATCTTTTAATAACAGCACCTAGAAAAATAGAAAAAAGATAATAGTTAGTAATCATAATCGAAGAAACGATGGATAGGATTTAATGTCCAAAGATGTAGATCAGTTCATATAAGTAACTGTTCATAAAGCACTAAAGTTTAGGTAATATGTTTTGATGAAGTCCAAGGTTTTATAAATTCGGCGCAAGTGCTTGTTTTCATGGGTTCATCGAAGAAACCACATTTTTCAACATCATAAGTGTTATTTGGCTTAATTCTCACGATTTTATAGGGTCCGAGAAATTTAGGTTTCAGTTTAAGACCAGATCCATATTGTGTACGCTTGATTGCCACTAGATCATGAAGCTCGAACTTACGGGATGGTTTACGTCGCAGATTGTAAGTTTTACGATTTTCAGCCAGCAATTTCAAAATCTGTTGTTAAGCTTCCTTGCAAAGATCATCACGACAATTGACGAAATCTGACTGAATCTCTGCATTTAACAGTTCTGTAATTTTATCATGATTATTAGATTTCATTTTAGTTCCAAACATGAGTTCGAATGGAGTTGTGTTGATACTCTGTTGGTATGTTGAATTGATCACTTGCTGAACTTCCCCAACGTGTGTATACCATTTTGACGGATTTTAAATTGATAATTTGGAAAGAACAGAAATTATGACAGAACTCAATCTTTCAATTTGTCCATTGGCACAAGGAAGTCCTGTAGTATTTTGATTATGCTGAATATTGTTGGTTGAACAATAATCTTGAAAATCTTTTGAAGTAAATGCCAATCCTTTATCTGAAATTATACGCGGAGGATTTTAGACAAATTTTTGATTTTCCAATTTAGATATTACTTCGGCGCTATCAGTAGATTTTGTCGGATAAAGCCATGCAAACTTTGTGAAAGAGTCGATAACAGCAAATATATACTTGTAATTTTTATGAGTACTCTGGAGTGGTCCTAAATGATCAATGTGATATGTGTGAAGTGGTACGTCTTAATTGGGTATAGAATGCCACATACCTTCTTGTTTACCACATTTACGATTAATTAGTAATCAAGCAACACAATTAGCAATATAGTTGTCAATTTTGTCTTTAAATTTAGGAATATAAAATTCTTGTTTGATGAGTTCTTCAGTTCGTTTAGAAGCGAAATGTCCACGAAGATGTGCATCCTTAATTATGCCACTCTGCATTGATTCTGGAACAACAAGTAATTCCTTGCCGTCTACAAATTTATACAGTATATCAGCTTTAACACAATAGTCATCATAAGGTTTAACTTTTAAGACTTCTTTGATAGCTCGGATGTGATTATTTTGCTCTTGAGCGTTTCGTATTTTCAAAATGAGGTATCCTGAGTGATGACCATAACAGGGATCTGCTTAATGCATCAACATGTGTCATTCGTTTTCCAGTTCTGTGCTCTATTTCGTAGTCGAAATCTTCTAACATCAATGCCCAACGTGCTATTCGTGTATTTAAGTCTTTTTTGTTCATCGTCATTTTGAACGCATTACAGTCAGTAATAATTTTGAAGTGTTTTCCTAAAAGATAAACTCTAAATTTTTTCAAAGCTTGAATTACAGCCAATACCTAAAGTTCGTAACTGGTGAATTTCTTTTCCGCGTCAGATGTCTTTTTGCTCATGTAATAAACAGGATGTAGGCAATTATCAATCATAGATCTTTGCATGAGTATACAACTATAACCATGGATACTGGCATCAGTGTGTATTTCGGTATCGCAGTGCTGATTATAGATGTTGAGTACGGGTTTTCCACATAAACGTTGTTTCAAAAGATTGAAAGCTTTTCTTTCGTTGTCACCAAAGTGGAAGTCATTACCTTTCTTAAGGAGATCAGTAAATGGTTGAGCAATTATGGAAAAATTGAGAATAAATTTACGAAAATATCTGGCAAGACCAAGGAAACTTTGTAAGTCTTTGTAACTTTTAGGTTCATTATAATTAATAACAGCGGCCGTTTTAAGAGGAGATGGGAACAGGTGACCATTTTCGATGACATACTAAGGAATTCAATGCTACGAATTAAAAATTTTGATTTCTTAAAATTAATTTCGACTCCATAAGCAGATGCAACTGAGAAAACGGATTTCAAACGCTGAATCCCTTCATATTCATCTTTAGCAGGAATTATGATATCATCTAGATACAGTAAAACATGATCTTGCAAGATTAAATCCTTGAAAACGGAATTTACAAGCCTTTGAAATACAGAAGGAGAAGTACAGAGACCGAAAGGTACACGTAGAAATTGCCATTATGTGTGACAAATGAAGTGTAATGTCGGCTGTTTTTGTGGACACTAACATGGAAGAAAGCATTTTTTAAATCGATTGTAGTGAATGTACGAGCATCTGTAGTTTATCCAATAAGTCTTCTATCAATGGTAAGGGATACCGATCTTTAACTATTTTCTTGTTTAATTTTTTTTTCGTACTACCACAATTTGACTAGAATATTCGGAAGAACAAGGTTCAATTATGCCGTCGGCTAACCAAACTTGAACTTGCTTGTCTACAGTGTCTCTTTCGACAAAAAGTAATCGTAGAGGTCTTTGAAAAATATGTGTTTTATCTTTTGCTTGAACAGACATCTCAATGTTCGTAGTTTTGGTTTTGAGAGGTCTGTAGTCCTCCGACTGTACATAATTCTGACTCGTTCTTTTGTAGCAGTAGGACCTATTTCTAGTTCAAATGTTCTATTAAAGGAAATATTATTGATGTACACATCTTTCGGATCATTTTCTTTAACAACATGTTTAGAAATATGAACACCATCTTTGTTTATATTAACTTCACCTTGTTTAAGAATATCCATGCCAATTATAGCGTCAAATGGCATTGCAGTACTGTCTACAGCATAAACATTAGTTGTAAATAATTCCGTATCTATTAAAATATCAGCTGTAAAATAACCCATTGATTTAATTTTGTCATTACCAAAGGCAGTGAGTGATATATCATTAATTTTGATTACATTATGGAGTAGGTTCGGCGCATAAAAGTTGATTGATATGACAGCATTCGTTTCTTCAGATGTTGGACTGTTGTTTTTGTCAATTTGCTTCGGAGTTTTCTTAACACAGGTAAAGAATTTATGACCAAAATTTCCACAAGATAAACATGTGGGTCCGCGATGTTTATCAGGACAAAATTTAGATAAATGGCCAAACGCATTACAATTATAACATTTCGATAACTAGTAATTACTGGAATTTTCTGAGAAACCTTTTCTATCACGTAAAGCTAAAAATGTAGATTCGCGGGATTGAATTTCCCATTTTAAAAAAGAAAGAAGATCAGAAATTGTTACATCGCATTTTGAATATGTGTTTCGCTTAAAATCTAAAACAAGATTTTCTGGTTATAAATTTAGAACAATTTAAATCAAAAGTGGACCGTAGGATTTTGAATCCTCTTGCAGTGAATCTAAATTTCGTATAGCGATATCGAGCTCATCATATAACTTTGTCAAAGCTGGAACATTTGAAGAATTTTTAACACTTTGCAAGTTTAAAAGTTTACTCATAAAAGAATCAATGATAATATCTTTTCCACCAAAACGATCTTTAAGTAGCTTTACACAGTTGTCATAATTTTTATCAGTTAATTGAAAACCAGATACTACACTTAAAACTCCGCCAGTATGTTTTATATAGTATAAGTATGTTTTTAAATAAGCAAACTTTTCAATTTTCGAAAGTGAATCATTTCGATGGATAGTGGTTTCGAACAAATTCCAGAATCCATTCCACAATTTCGGATCTCCTGAATACGGTTTGATTGTTAACTTAGGAAGTTTAACTGAAGAGGGTAAATTTAAACTATCATTCGGAGTACTTAACAGTTTTTCAGATGTCGATGAGTTAGTAAGACTCTCTTTCTGTTTCAATAAACGTTTAAGTTTGTTAGTATAATTAGTTTGTTAGTATATACCTGAGACATTTTTCTTGGTAATCAGAACTAGTGTTTACTTCTTAGTCAATTAAGTTTACATCAATGAAATGTTCAATTTGACTAAGGACTTAAGTTTATTCATTTTTTCTATTAAAACTTCTAGATGTTCGTTTAAGATATCACATGTAACATTTTCATCTGCTAAGGCAACATCAATTCTTGAAATTAGTTTAGTAGTACTGCCAATTTCAATACCACGCTTTCGTTTTAACTTTTCAAAATTTTCTTCTGAAGACATGTTTATTACTTGAAACAATTATACAGTCAAAATGAAATTGATAAATGTTAATTGCTCACCTGTAATCGTTTCGGAAATAGGCTAACTTTATTAATACAGATGCGATGCTGATCAGGATATAGCACAGGTGATCTAACTTAATCCAGTTATGGGCACGGAATCGAAACTTCTGACACCAAAATATGGGGAAGGATTGTTGATAAGCATAACTACAACTCATGAAGTTAAACTAAGATTTATTTATTTACATTAGAATGAAAAAAAAAAAAGAAGAATCGTCAAAACATTTTGGACACGTCTGCCCTCACTATCGTCCACGTCTCATCTCATCAGACCACACCCTAATCTAGATGGCGCTCATACATAATCTTAGTTACAGTTCCGACATATATATATATATATACAGATGGAGGACAAATAATACGAACATCTGTGAAATATTGGAAAATCTTTATTAATAAGGGGTTGGACCACCTTTTGACTGAAGTACAGATTGAATGCGACGTGAGATAGATGCATAAAGGTCATGGACAATATTTAAAGGAATAGTAAGCCATTCGTCTTGCAGAGCGGTCTCTAATTGCGAAAGTCCGCATGGAGATGAAAATCAGGAACGAAATTTGGACTTCAAATAAATGTTCAATGCCCATAAATGCTCAATAATATTCAAGTGCGGAGACTAAGGGGGCCAATCGAGATGTCCAATTGCATCGTCGTGCTCTTCGATCCATTCTTGAATACACCTAGCAGTGTGGATAGGGGCGTTGTCGTCTTGAAAAAGCGGTCGCTCCGCAGAGAATACAGTCTGGACATGATCCCCTAGAATGCATAGATAATGATTGGATGTGATCCCCCCATGCAGAATAACAAGTGGCCACAGACCGCGCCAAGATAACGCACCCCCATGCTTCACAATCGGCAAGAAGCAGTCAGCATGAAACGCTTCTTTGGGCGTTCTCCAAACTTAAACGAGTCCGGTCATTTGAAATAGGGTGAATGACGGTTTATCTGACCATATTACCAGTTGCCACTGCTGTGGGGAGTGCCACTGCTGTGTGCCCTTGTGAATCTGCACCTTTGGCGTCGCTTGAAAGCATTAGTTGCTGTCACATAGGGCTTACGAATTGCCACTCAGCCATAAATTTTCGCAGCATGATGTTCCTTCTTGACAGTTTTTGTTAAAACGGGGTCCTGGAGATGATTGTTCATGTTATCTCGGATAACGATTGCTTGTGCTTTCGGGCTACTATGCACTTCAAGACCCGTCTGCGTATTTTTACTTCCTACCTAGGAACCGCAACCCGCGACTAAATTTGGCGATTTATCAGTTCTTGGCGAAACTGTGACACTAAGCGCATGCGCAAAAGGAAATAATACTGTCAGTTTGTGTTTCTAATTTGTAATGGCTGCGAGTATGTCAAACGAAGTGGAAAATGAATTTTATAAAATTTTATTTGATGGATATTCCTACGAAGTAGTGTCTTCCAAGTTTGGAGGAAAAGAGGATTTTGACTTTGAGATCAGATGTGATCTTACTACTGAAGATAGATGGGAGAATTGGGAAATACATTTTGAAACTGTTTCCCACGTGCATTGGATTGTATCTTCCAAAACAAAACAATGCAAATCGGAAACAGCAAAGTGTATTTTTAAGAAAGATTATGTGTGTCAACATGTGCGCTTTGATTGAAGTTTCATTTCGGCATACACATCGATGTGATATTGCTGAAGAGTGGAATTGCTTACGCCCAATTTATTCGGTGAAAGAAGTATTCATTAACTACTTTCGTGCCGGTAAAATAACAATTAATAATATAATATTTTTATTCTGCTATACATCCACAGAATTCACTGTTAGTAAATACCGTCAAAATGGTGACGATAAAGGCAGTCTCATAAACATGTATCTGAACATAGAATTGTTCTACCTAATGGGCAATATATTTTATTACTTTTCGTGATATTCAGTACTTCATATTTCGTACAATGAATTTTACTTAAGATATGGGCATTATTTTAATTGTACTAGTTAAGAAGCTTTGAAGGCATTTTTTGTAACAGCTGTAATGGCTGTAATGGCATTTTTTGTAACAGCTGAAAGCACATTAGATTGCAATTGTTAAGCATAGTAATTCATCCATTACATTATGGAATAATGAATAAATTTATAGTTTCTATATGTATATTGAAATGACAGCTTCAGAATTTAAAATTATTTGGACACGATAGAAGGAAAAATCACTTAACTAATTGATTATTTAATAATAAATTAATTGAATGTCTAAGCAATTAATAACACATAGTAACTTTTGATTTAGTTAAATTCTAAATATAATCACAGACTCCTCTGATAGTAACATCAAAAACGTCTAAGAAATCATTGACCAAGAGTGCACTTGGTTATGTCTGTCATTAGTTTAAACCTTGGACACATTATAGGTGACGATATGAATTTGCGAGCTCTATCTCATTTTTAAACAATGACCAGGAGATAGATCCAAAGATTATCTACCCCTCTTCCGTTCCCATTAACTCTTGAGGACTTGTTGTTCCATGCTATATACCAGGGCTTAATTTCTAAAATTAGAGTGCCGGAGGAAGGAAAGAAGGAAAAGGAAAGAAAAAAAAATAATTAAAATAGCTAATAATTAAATAATAAATTTAAATTAATATTAATTAATTTGATTAAATTAAGAAAAATGTAAAGATAAAGAGAAATTTAATAAATTATTAAATTAATTTTGAATAGTTTGTAAAGTTGCGCGCTTCCAACCTGCACGCAACAAAGTGGTGACTGCTGAAAACTGGAAATTAGACAGAGTCTTGAGAAGGGTTTAAGTCCCTTTTTATTCAACTTTAGAAATTACAAATGCGTGCTCTTGACGCTCACAAACTACGCCGACCCGGCGGTAAAATAAAAATAAGAAACTGAAAAGAGATAATAACAAGTGACTAACTACGAGGCTCTCTAAACGTAACTAACCTCACCGCGTTCTAAAAATACCGCTGATACTTCAGCAAACTCTGAATATTACGTTGAAAGATTAAGAATTTGCCGAGGCAAGCACACAGGCCGAAACGCGTGGTTCTTCAATTTCTAACCAGCCACCTCCACACTCGTGAAGCAAGAAAGCACACTTCGAACTCGTTTCCTTTCTATTTAACTCAGAATACTTCCGCTGATAATTTGAATCCTTGCGCGTTCTACTAAAATTTTTATACTCTGGCATTGGCAGTTCCAGGGGAAAGTAAGGCTTGACAGAAAAGATAGTTTAAACTTAAAATAAATGTTAGTTAAAATAAATATAAACCCTACAAGTTAAATATGAAAAAGAAAAGTATCGGACCTCGTCTTATTTGAGGCATTATCCGGAATTACAATTCCACTTAGATGCTAAGAAGCAGCTCAGCCAATCTCCGTCTGAGTTTCAGCCCTGATTATACATAAAATGTACTATTCCAAGGGATGACAAGTATCAGTCTTTTTTGCAGCACACCAAGGAAAAAAGATAAAACGATTAAAGCTCCACTAAGAAGAATAGTGAGAATTCTGGAAAGAATATGAAGGTATGGAAAGAAATTTAACTGAAAAGTGTAGCTTTGAAGATAAAGAAGGAAGAGTTCAAGACTACCTGATCGCGATGCCCTGTCGATATAATTCTAGCCGTCAAGCAGAAATTTTCCCTGATTATTTTTCCTGAATACAACGTGAGAATAAATATAAGACTTCTCGGTACAAGTGGCAGCAGTGGTTCCCCCCCCCGTTTGATTACATCATTCAGAAAGTCTATAGCTCTGCAGAAGGAAGTCACTAGCATGGAACGTGCACGACCAGGGGGTCACTTTTAGTTCTTTGAGGAATACAAAATTTACCCGCTGTCATAAATTCATCGCATATCCTGGAGAATAAGCCTTTGACATATAATTGGGAGCTTTTCTTTCCTCGAAGGTTGGCCCACCAGCGGCCGAGGGGTAAAATCGCTGAACCCTGGTAGTTCGGTCCGAGGTTCGAATCCCGCGAACGGGCTGGCAGCATGGGCGTTTTCATGGTTTTCCCCATGTGTAACGTGTATACGAGCCAGTTTCCCTTAGAAAGTCCTCCACGAAGGCATCCATCCCCTTAAGCAGATAGTCTTAGTGTGCTTTGCCGTATTCTCAATACACACACACACACTTTCCTCAAAGGTCTCAACCCCTGTGCAAGGCTTGAGTGCGATGGAAAGACAGGCTTGCATTCAGAAGTTAGAATAGGATATTTAAGATATGTTTACTATTAAAACAAAATTTCTGTGTTAAAGACGAAACTTTAAAGTCATTTAGTTAATGTAAAAGTTGGAAGAGTGTAGTTAATGTAAGTTTTCAGACTTTAAAGTCTTAAACAAGGTCGTTTTGAGACCTTATTTTTCGAGTATTTAAAGTCTGGTCGGAAGCTATGTAAGGATTATGTTAATTTTATTAACAGTTAAATTTTAAGTTAAAGTTCCTTTTCTGTCAAATTCTTGACTTCAACTTACTACTTCCGGCTGGAACGTAGTTTTGGAATTTGCTGAATATGTAATGAGAAGGAGCGGTATTTAAACCACGAAGTTACTTACTGAGAGAGAGAGAGAAACAGAGTTTCTGAACTACGCGCGTCTGCCTTTTTGGCCGCTCTCTGTCTCTCAAAGCTGTTTTACGCTCGGCCGTACTCAGGCCCTTGCTAAGCTTCGTAGTAAAATAAGTTAAGGGGCCAACTCTCATTGAACCTTGATAGCTTTGGCTATACTTAGTTAGTTAATCTTAGTTTTAGTTTAATTCTTAGTCTTTTAAGTTTAAGTCCAAAGTGCGGACTTTATTTGTTCACTCCCAGGCCGAGTTTTGTTAAATCTTATAGAAATAATAAAGAGTTATTTACCCTTCTCTCTTGTTGTTTCCTGTCTTCGAACTCTAGCGATTATTCGCTTATCAGTTCCTAGGTTCCTCACTTTCAAAATTAACTTAGAATTTCAAGTGAGGGACCTTACAACACAAATGCCACAAAGTGAAAAGAAGTTTAAATGCCAACAACCTGCACCACTTTAATTTTCATTCTAAACTTTTCAAAATAAATACAGATTTATCATATGAATGCAGTGCATCAAAACAAAAATATATGTGGTACTCAATTTTTTTTTTATGTTCATTCTTCAAAAATCTCTTATGTGACCTCAATAATTGGAAAGAAGAAATGAAATTATATCTGAACAATGGCAAGTTCTGTATTTTAGTAGAAAGCCCACTCAATCCCTAAATATTAAAAATAAATATTTAGGATTAATAAATATTTTTAATATTTAAAAATTTATTATTCCCGAATTATATGACTATAATAACTAAATCCTTTATGCCCCTTCTCTTTTACAAACGTCTTAAATTTACTCTCAGAAAGAACTAAGGGTTATAAAAGAAAGCATGGATTTTCATTTTTCTAGAATGAAAAAGTGAAATTATTATTTAATATTTTTATTTAATGCAATGACTGCAAAAATGTACGCCTTAATTTTAAGAAAGTATATTGATATAACATAGTTTTTTCGAAATGCTTTGATCATGTATAAAACAAATTTTTGTTTATTGAATATATTAATTTTGATATTTTATGCTAACCATAACACAATATAAACCTGAACTGCCAGTGCTGTGAGCAAATCGGCATAGAAATCATAGGAACAGTACACACTCAGGCAATGGTTACGATACTACTAAATGATCCTCGTTCTTCTTTCTGCAAAAAAATTTGCATCTCTTACTATCAGATCTTTCTTTAACAACTCAGGATACCAAACATAATCATTACTCAACCACCTGTAATTATAATGCACTTGCAGGCCTTTCAAATACTAATTAATAACATATATATTATTAATTAGACTATGTATCTATTACATCATTTTATATTTTAGTAATTTGAATTTGTTTAAATATAATTTGAAAGTTTTTTTTTTTTTTTTTTTTTTTCTAAACCGAGAATCCTTTTTCCATTTAAATTACTGGTAAATAGTTCTTTGATTTATACCATTTTTTTTTATAAAAATGTTCAATGAAAGATTGCTTTCATTATGTATTAAAAAATCTGATTTTAATTAAATTTGAAAATTATTCTGTAATTATATCAGCTTGACACTATTAATTAAAATAATTGCCATAATTTTCAAACTTTAAATTTCCAAATAGTTATTTCTTGTAAGTGCATATATTAATAGCACATAACCTAAATTAGCAACAATATGCCAAACTTATGGTGTATATAATCCTTGCAGTATAATAAGAGGGAAAAAAATATTAAAAACAAGTCTTAAAATATTTTCATGCTTTTAAAATGAGATATATTTCTTCCAAGAGATGTAGCACATAAAACTGTCATTTTTTTTTTTTTTTTTTTTTTTTTATTGAAAATTTAAAATCTTTGTACACCACATAGTATTACACAAGGCTTACAGAGGTAAGTAAAAAAAAACAAATACAACAACACAACACAAAATAAAATAAACTTACAAATTCACAGATGATACGTAAGAGATAAATTTACAGAAAAAAGAGAAAGCCATTTCATGTTGTACAAAAACATGAAGAGGGGGAGGAGATGTAATATTCACAGAGTTTAACTTAGAAATGAGTTCCTTTCGTCCTTCCTTGAGCTTTGAACAATAGAACAACAAATGTTCGACATTTTGCACTCCCCCGAAACTGCATGAACATAAGTCTGTACTAGATAATCTAAATCTCTTCAGATATGAATTGAATTTACCATGTCCAGTTAGAAATTGGGTAACTTCAAAATTGCAGAAAAAGTGTTTATTATTCAGTCTGTGAGCAATGGAAGGAAAATATAGTTTAGTCAAAGAGGCAGTAGTAGAATTCCTGTATAGTTCATTCCACTCGAGTATTGTATCATCCCTACTTTTGTTCTTGTAAAATGACTTAGGAAGTATCATTGGAGTAATTACTTGAAGATGTGTAGCTTGTTTTTCCAACCAATCAGCCCGTTCATTTCCTAAATTGCCAGTGTGGCCACGTACATGAGAAAAGATAACATCAACACCTTTATTATTAAGGTCTTTAAGAAGAGCATGGGAAGTCACAATTAATTTATTATGTGAGAAGATATTTCTAAGAGAAAATAAGGATGAAAGAGAATCAGTGCGAATAAGAAATTTAGCACTTAGCGAACAGTTGTTAGATATCCACTTAATTGACTCACTAATGCACAGTAATTCGGCTTGGAAAACATTGCATTCATTGGGAATTCTAAAGAGTTTGTATTCCAGTTCATAACCATTATGGAAAACGACATAAGCTAATCCAAATCGATTATTAATTTTACTGCCATCTGTATAACACAAAACAGG
Source organism: Stegodyphus dumicola (assembly GCF_044657685.1). Classification (NCBI taxonomy): domain Eukaryota; kingdom Metazoa; phylum Arthropoda; class Arachnida; order Araneae; family Eresidae; genus Stegodyphus; species Stegodyphus dumicola. Next base: position 144,724,892 of record NC_140771.1, on the reverse strand, counting down.
GAAATTATCATCAAAGAATTGTCATAAATGATAGTTTGAATTGGCAAACGATTGGCAGGATGAGGAAGATCTTCAAACAACACCTTGGCATCGAACATAAATTTGCTGATGGTATCTTTAAACTTTTTGTCATTCAAAACATGAAGGTCAATCGGAGGGAATCCTGAAATTGCGAATCAGGCTTCATAGCTAATTGTTCTGTAGCCACGCACAACTCTTAGTAAAATTCTTCTTTGAATTCTGCGAAGTATACGGGAATTAATCTTCTTTTCTAAAGCTGTTCCCCACACTCTAGAAGCATAGCAAATAAAGGGGACAATACCCTGCTTATCAATCATATCAATAACATTAAATTTTAAACTAAAAGTATTGCAAGAGACACGATTAAGTCCTCTAAGTATATTTTCACACTTATTGGATAAATACATAATATGATTTTTCCAACAAAACTTATGATCAAGAATAACGCCTAAATATTTAATTTCATTCACCGTTTCGAATAAGGTATTATCCAAGTACAGTTGTTGGTTTGTATAGCTGACATGCTTTCTTTTAATTACCATAATTTTAGATTTATTAGGATTGAATTCCAATTTCTGTTCTCTGGACCAATTGGAAATAACATTAAGGGTGTTTTGAGCCGTATTAAAGAGAGTAATGGGACACTTCTCTTGAAAGCAAATTAGTAGATCATCAGCAAAAGCAATTGTTTTACAACTCGGACAATGTAAGAGTCTATTGAGTAGATAATTCATAATTAAATTCCACAATAAAGGTCCGGAAACCGAGCCTTGAGGGCAATCTCTTTCCAAAATGCGGGAGGAAGAAACGTGGCCAAGGGAGAACAATGCAGATCTGTCATGCAGAAAATCTTTAATAAGGTGGTAAATATTACACGGAATACCAGCTTTCCTTAAAAAAACAAGTATCCCAGGCCACCAGGCGTAGTCGAAAGCACCTTTGATATCAAGAAACACTAAAACTGTGTGTAAATTTCTTTTCTTACCTTCGTCCACTATGTCTTTTAAGTACAAAAGAGCATCTTCACAACGCTTATGAGGGGTAAAACCAAACTGTGCTTTATTTAGCAGTTTTTATTATGCAACAACCAGGTAATTCTATTAACAAACAACTTTTCTAGGCATTTTCCTAAACTGGGAAGAAGACTAATGCATCTCAAGTTATCTAAATGTGGGATACGAGGACCACTATTCTTAGGGATTAAAACGACATTCGCTGTTTTCCAGCAACGAGGAAATGAACCAAGCCTCAGACAAGTATTGAAGATTTTGGAGAATAAATTTGGAAACATTCTATGAACTTGCTTCAAAATTTCGTTTGAAATAGAATCAAAACCAGGAGCTTTTTGCATTTAAGTTTTTCTATAACACTATTAATTTCTGACATAGTAAATGGAGGATCTGGATTAGCAACATAATTTAACGAAGCTTCAGCCCTAATCATTCTATGAAACGAATTATCCGTGCTAAAATGTTCCGTGGGAAAGTTTCAATTAAGAACCTCATTAGCAGTTTCTTCAAGCGACTTTGTACAATTACCAGATGGGAGATAAATTCCACTGACTTCAATTCCTTTCATAAAATGTTTCTTTATACCATTCGTATATATTTTTTTCCAAACATTCCTTTCATTTATACTCATTAGGAATTCTCTCCAAGACTTAAGCTTTGCATCCTGGAGCTTTAAACTGTAACTATGCCTTAAGTGAAGATATGTTTGTTTATATAACTCTCTAAGAGTAGGGTTACGATTTTGTTGAAACCTACGTCTAGCAGCGTTAACCTGTTTTCTCGTACAATCGATTTCAGTAGTCCACCAAGGTACCTTATGAACCCGTGACTTTTTTAGAGGCATGGAAGCCTTAGATGCGTTATAGAGAATCGAGACAAAATTTTCTAGTCGAGAGTTTAATGCATGCTTATCCGTACAGCACTCAATAAACTGCGAAAACTCATCAATCGACTGCTTACATGTATTGTAAAAAATATTCCAGTTAGCTTTCTTTACACTGAAGACAATTTTGCTGTTTTTTCTGTCATAGAGAGTGTTATTAGAAGCTACAGAAAGTTCAAACTCAATCGCACAGTGATCAGAAAGGGATTCATAATCTGGTTGACACCAACACAAAATATCTGCAAGAAGATCAGATCCCACAACCGTAATGTCAATATAGCTTGAACCTTGAGTACTACAGAAAGTAGGACCACAGTCTTCGTTTAGAACGAACAAATTATTCATACTTAAAAATTCACAAAGTTTAACCCCTCGAGAATCTGAAACTGGACTATGCCAAATTTCAGATTTGCTGTTGGCATCCATAGCCCAAATCAATCTATTACAATTTTTTGAAGCTAATGCTACATTAATTTTATGCAGATTTAAGTCGATATTTCTATTAGGTTCAAAATAATAGGAAAAAAAGATAAAATCTTGAGTATTGAAAGTAACATGAATAAACACCATATTATAATCAAGATTATTAATATGAAGCAGAGTAGACAGCTTTTGATTTCGTACAATAATAGCAGCTTTAATGGTATCACTATTAGCATCAAAGTAAACCCGGTAAGAGGAAGGCAAGTTGGGAAGAGAGCATTTATAAGAGTGAGGCTCCTGAACAAGAGCGATATCAATGTTAGAATTTTCCATATTTAAAACAAGCTGCTGAGTAGCCATTTTCGAACGATGAAGATTAAGTTGAATAATTTTAAGAACAGAAATGGGAAAGTTAGCAATAATTAATTTGAGAAATTATTCTATTCTTCATAAAAATGTGAGAAGGACAATTTTCAGAGAAAGGCTTATGCTTGACATCAACTTTCTTGCCAACATCCTTGATTTTGCTATTATAACGAATGCAATTTACACAAGTTTGGGTTTCTTGAATTTGGCAGTGCTCACTTTTATGTTCTTTTGCACATTTGAAGCAAGCAAGAGAATTTCTGCAGTTAGCTCCTTTGTGATTATAGCCAAGGCATTTAAAGCATCTATTTATAATGATAAACTCCTCTACTTTACGAGCCGACCACTCAAAATGCAAATACCCCAAAGGTAGGCATTTTCTGTATATCACGGGTTTCATTTCGACAATGATATGCTTTGAGTTTTGAAATTTTTTAAGAGTAAAACAGAATTTCATGTCATTAATACATTCATTACCATAAAAAATGTCAGGATTTTGATCAAAGAGAACAGTTAATACATCTTTATCATCAATTTGATTTGGCACATTTTTAATAAGTAGAGCAGGATTTTTCTGTCTTGGAAGAGAAGAAATTAGTTCAGGTTTGTTGTTGATTTCATCTTTTAGTTTATCACGATCAGTTGAGGAAGAGCATTGCACTAAAATTCTGTTATTCGAAATCGTCCTAATATTTTTTATACCTAATTTCTTTTCTGTCGGATTAATTTTTTTTCCTTCAAAAGCTTTTTAAAATCAAGGGATGTAAAGTTTTCCAATCCAGCAGCTGCTAAAACAAGCAAATTACAATCATTTGACTGTTTGTTTACATTTTCTTCCCTAGATGGCGATACCACCTCAGCATAAGAAGGTCTCATAACAGAGGTTTTCAAACTTGCCACACAAGCTTCGCGATAATTAGCAGATTGTAATCTTTCAAAATTTTTAATTATAAGAGATTTTAACTCACCCAAAGCCGTCCTAGCATGTTCACGCAGCTCACCGTTCATTTAGATGCAAGTGCTGTGTTGATAGTATCATAATGTTTTTCAAGAGACGTGTAAAACGCGTCAAGCTTTTTATCCGCCATCTTGAATCAAAAAAGTCATTTTGCCAATGTAATTAATATTTAAACGCTACAATTGTCAAATTACTTAGCTGACACATTAGAAATAATTTTTCTCTTGTACTAAATGCTTCTATATTGTAAATCTTATGTCGATTAAGAATTATCTTAACCTGTTCAATGTCCATATGACTGCCATTAACTCCAATTTGCTGGCATGATAAATGCTTCTATATGTTTTTTATGAATTTTCATAAAAATTCAAATTTGTAAGAAATAATTTCCAACATTTAGGATTTTGCACAAGTGTAGTTTAAATGAGAAATCAACTAGGATTTGATAAAATAAAATTTATTAACAGACTTCAGAAACAAGCATGAGACATAACCTAGATATAAAATGGTTAAAAAAATTTTCGCATATAATTGTTCCAATAAACAACTGTACTGCATATCACAAAACTCAACTGAGGTTAGTCCATGGTACCAATGGTACATAAGTTTTACAGCACTAAGGAAATTTAGATGCGATCCTTCAAACCAAGTGTAAGATCTGAGACTTTTTTCTGGGCAAGATCTAAACGTTTTTTTTTTTGGTGTATCGTAGTATCGTAATTGGTAAAACACATCATTTCAGGATTATTTTTACAAAATTTTCAGCTATGAGAAATCCCGTTTTCTCTAGTAATTTCACTGCTTCCTCCTCATTTTTTTTTTTTTTTTTTTTTTTTTTTTTTTTTGTAAATCCCAGGCAACTTTGCTATTGAACAAGAATTCCTATCTATAGAATTAAAGAGGAAGTGTTAGCACAAAAAATTAAACAAGTTACATTGAAATAAATGCTTAATAAAGAAAACAAATAAATATTGAGCTTTTCTATTTTGTGCATTTTGATTCCCTTTAGGTCATACGTATCTTGTTATTTCATAAATCACCATTTCATATTTTTAATTTTATAATTAACATTTTACTGTATTTAAACTTAAGATCTAATATGCAGCAAAATCCCAAATTTGAAATTGCCAATGTCACAAATATTCTAGATCTTTGTACTATAACAGCAGTCAGTATAAAGCCATGCTATATAAAAAATTGCAGTGACAGTTTCTTTTTCAAGGATATTCATGGTCTGAACAACGTTTTGTTGTTTCGGAAATGCTGCTTAGCACAGCCAAAAACAAGTCCAGCAGACATTAAATTAAATCGATGGAACATCGTGCATAATTTTTTTTAATTTCTGTGGCATATACTCAGAATAAGAATGTCAAGAGGGCCCGATAAATAGGTTCTGCATGCTTTCATAGAGGACTGGGAAATAAAATACATCTTCTGTTTTGAAATGACATCCAAAGGAACAATTTCTTTCAGATTTCATTACAAATGATTTATATATTGCACTCCAATGCACAAAGACTACGGTTAGTATTGGAAAAATGCACAACCCAAGCTGTACGGCATGTAAATTATATTTATTTAATGAGAATAAGAAAGTATAATAAACAAATAATAACACATAAATATTTGGTTCAGTTCAATCATAAAACCAAGATGACTTAGCTGATCACATTGTTGCTATCTTCAGCAAGTTATCACATATTTTAACACTTATTTTGCAGTGCCTATATAACAGAAAAAGTACCTACATTTCTAATAACAGTTTTAAATGGAACACTATCATTATGAGTTATAAAATATACTTTTTATGTATTAGGGGAAGTTATTAAATTATAAATTATAGAATTTTTTAAAGTATGAAAACTAAGTCTCTTAATGAAGAAAAAGTTACAGAAATGGTAATTACTTATGTCTAAGTAAGAAAAGATATATTTATAATTTATTTAAATCTGTTATTAAAAGGATAGTAATAATCAATTACTCAAGTATATGTTATAATCTAAAATACACCTACACTTATAAATGTAATAATTACTTAACATGATCTTTCAAAATATATTACCTAACTATGTTACTTTTGATAAACATTTCTTACGTGATAAAATATTTCTCAGATTGAATTTTCCTTTAAAACTTAAATACATATTTTGGATATAATGCCACTCATTATATGTCCCCATATATATATATATATATATATATATATAAAGGAAAATATAGCACACTTGGTAAGTGTTTGTATATGTTACAAACTAGACAACGGAAGGAAAGGAAGATGAAATGAGTTAAATAAAAACTGTTAAAATGAGTAAATTAACTTTAATACATCCACTTGATATTTTATAAGAAACAATACATATCTTAACATAATTATTTAATAGGTAAATATATAGAATACATGTTATAGTTAGAGTTATTAATACTGAACTATATAGGCTAAACTAAGAATAGTCATTATTAAATTAGAAAGAATTATTATTATTTTATTCTTCACTTTCAACCAAATATAATCATTATTAAATATCATGGTTTTATTAAATCCCAAAACTTTACATGAAAGATGTAATAACACAGGTGCTGAGACATGGTATGTACTACTCCAGCATTCCATAAACGGAAAAAAAGCACTTCTACTTACATTGCTATCATATCATATGAGCTCATGCTCAGTTGAAAAAGTTTTTTCCCCCGTGTATGCCTAATATTTACCTTTTCTGTAATGCGACCACGCTAACCATATGCAGTGCTAGTAACTGTCAATAACTCGACACGTAGTCCAGCCATAAAAACAAAGCACCGTAAGTACACTCTGTGGAAAATTAACCGCCATTTTTCTGTATTTAATAACCCCCACTAATCACATATGAAGTTTGCTGCTTCAGTAATTATGTTTGATACATGCACAATTACATATAAGCCGCCATTACGAAATATCGGCGATCAAGTATCACGCTATAAAATACGACATATCATCACGATAGTTCGTCCATCTGTGCGCATGCGCTAGCCACACAATTTCGCCAAGACCTCGTAAATCGCCAAATTCAATAGCGGGTTGCGTTTCCTGGGGAGGAAGAAAAAATACGCGACCCGTCTATCCCTATCAGCCAGCTTTGACTTTCGGCCACTGTTGTGCTTTGAAGATGTCGTCCTACCTGTTTCGGGTACGCTGTCATAACGGCTGATACCATACTCCTTGCACACCCCACAAGGTTTGCTGTTTCCGTAACCGATGCTCCAATTAAATGCGCTCCAACTAGCATTCCTCTTTGGAGTTTTTACAGATCTGACATTTCAACTTCTCACAGACAGTTCGTTCGAAGCATGCAACGCAGGTGACTGCTGTTGAGAGACTGATAACTTCCTCTTCACGCTCACTAGGTGGCAGACTTCTGTTGCAGGTGGCGCGACTGTACTGCAGGTGTAAAATACGTCATACTTTTTCACAGGTGTTTGCATTATTTTGTCCTCCATTTGTATATATATATATAACAGAACGTATAACTTTTGCTATAAAAAAATATACATTACAATGAACATCTTAAATTACATTCTATTCTTTGAATTCGTTCATGTTCCTGAACATTTTCCCGCTTTGCAATTTCCTAAAATTTCATCATACTCTCTATTCACAACAGAGATTCAGCTGATGAGGAACTTTGACTTGTCTTCCAACTCTAACGGTTATAGATTTGCCTGGCATATGGGACTCAATAATAAGAGGATCGACTGATCTTTGACGTATCAGTGTGACGATCTAGAGCTGTTTGTAGTAGAAAGGACCTTATAGGGTCTGCGTCTTGACCTTGATTTCATGTCACTTGAGGTTGAAAATGCTGAGGCAGTTCTGTTGGACTAGACACTTCTAAAGAACGTCAATAGCTTTATATCCATCGTCTCGTCCTCTAAATAAGTTAGTAGTAGTTGGGAATTCATTGTTGCTTCACAATTGTATGGTACAGTTTCCAGTTCAATGTAACTCACCATTTTATGACCCAACACTCGTCTTAAAAGTTCTTTTACAGTCCTTATCAACCTCTTCCTAAATCCTCCCACCGGGTGGAGGTTGGAGGATTAAACTTCCATTCAGTCTTCTCAATTGTTGAAAACAATATTATTTTTTTTTTAATCAAATTCGTTTAACGCATTATTCGTCGCAACAAAACTGGTACCATAGTCCGCATATATAATCTTAATTCTGCCCCTTCTTGCTATGAATCTTCTGAGAGGCATTATAAAGGCATTATATTGATAAAGATTTTGTCAATTCGAAGTGCACAGCGCGATAAATGGCACACGTAAAAATCTCGTAAGTTCCAGATCAAAGTTTCTGTGCCTGTATGTTGCAACCGCTGATGTTTCTGTTCAGTTAGGCGAGGAACTAGTGCATGGTTTCCAAGCACATATAAAACAGACACTAACTAGCTTAAACTAACATCCTTCTATATAAAATAAAAAATAACTTTTGCTACCAAAAATTCTATATTTAATGATTGTATTAAATTATATTGTATTAATTGACATCGTTGGCGTTTCACAATTATCATTTCACATCTAATTGCACCCAATTCTTTTCAAGTCAAGCAGTTATATTCCTTTGCATGACATATTTTACCCCTTACTTAGAAGGCCTTTATTGTTTCTTTTTAACCCATAAAGGGCTAACTATGAAATTTCAATCGCTCTTTAAGCCGCTTTCAGATCTGCTAGATAATCTCAACTGTGTTTCGGAAGAAAATGTATCCGAGTATCATCGCTTCTAGGAAATCTCATTGGTTGACTGATATCCTGCCGGGGCAGTTCGTCATACATCACTATAATGTCACTATATCACACATTGTGCATTGGATGACCTTTTCCAGTTAGGTTATTTTAAACTCTTTTATTCTCTACCTAAATAAAGTTGTTATTTTTTATTATTAGATCCTTTTATTTGTATGTTTAGCAGAGTTTTTAACATGATAGAAGTATCTGGAAAATAGGAAAATGCTTTGACTCCTATAAGATTAATATTTATTTATATTTATTCATATTAAACTTCCAAAACAGAAACTCGGTCGTTCTTTTTATTTCACGGTAGCTAATGTTGGCCCTTGGGGAAAGAAAAATCGCACCCGAAGAGTTTTACAGATGGAGCTTCTGTAACACAAATGATGTCGCCACGCACTCTGTTCCCAATGATAGATTGTACCTCGTAATCTTTCAGGCATACAGGAAACCTCATGTTTCTTCCAGCTTTTGTGTTTCCCCAATTTTCCGTTGCATCTTGGCAATTTGTCGACGTCGCTGAAACGTCAGGAAATGACCACTTTTAGACGTGGTCGTTTTGGCATCTTTTTCATAGTTCATCAGCGTTACTTTTAGAATGAAAAGAGATTAAATCTTTACTTTCAAGAATCTGAAGTCCGCATAAGATTTATTTTGCAATGTTTCATTACTTTATTTCATCTAAATATATTAATCTAAGGTAGATTCGTCTAATGAAATATAAATTTAATATAAATACTTGAATTATTAAATTTAATTAGTATACGTGCTAAATTGTTTAAAATCTTGTTAAAATAATGAATACTTAAAATATTTTTTTTAATATTATAGCAAAATATTTAAAAATGAGACTAATCTATAAAGTAAGTTACATTTTATGTTCTATAAGTAGATATGCATTTTATGTTCTACAAGTACTTATGCATTTTATATATTTAAGAAAATTATATTTCCGAAATCAATGCAAATCACATGTTAACAATTATTTCACTGCTAAAATATGACTTTATTTATTATTTTTGAAGTAAGGACGAATTTATTTGAATTATGCTGACATAATATTAAACATTTTACCGCATAGAGAACAATAAGTACAATTTTCGCGAAGATGTATACACGGATAGAAATAGGGCGATTTTAAGAATTCCGAGAAAACGTCCAATCTTAAAAGACGATGCATATCCATAAATTTTTAAGGTCTGTCCAATATATATGACGGAAAACTCATCGACGGTCAGGACTAGCAGAAAGGGAAAGTACAGTCAAAAGTCGTTAATCCGGACTCGTCGGGACTTCGGCGATTCCGGATTATCGATTTTTCCGGATTATAGATCATCAGTTTAAATCTCGTTAGATGGCATGCAGAAATTCTAAAATTAAAAATATGAAACCGTAATTTATGAAATAAAGAACAATTATGATCTAAAGGGTATCAAAATTTGTAAAAAGAAAAATCTTAATATTTATTTGTTTACTTTATTAAACATTTCTTTCAATGTAAGTTGTTTAAGTTTTGCTTCGTTTCATGTGATAATACTTTCTCTTTAATTCTATTAAACAGACATAATTTCTTGTTCAGTTACATTGTTCCGCTGTTCAAGTCCTATAATTGCTGTGTCAAGAACACCGACTAATTTGTCAATCGAAATTTTTTCGTTTTCAATAACCTCTGTCACTTTTCTTCGCTATCGAAAGCGAATTATAATGTCGAGGAACGTGTTTTAAATCATATCAAAGACGGAGCATATCGAGATGAAATACTACATTTGGTAAGTAATTATAAGCCAAATAAAATAAAAACATCTGCGCTGAAAATAAGGATAGTGCTGACAGATCAACTTCCTATTCATTATGCTCTCGCCGCGCCGTTCCCCCCGCCGAGCAGCGTGAAATTGATAAACAGATTTCGGATTTCAAAACATACTTTCGCTTTAGATCCTTTACATATTAACAAATGTATATCGGAAATTCTATTTGATATAATCGAAAGTTTAAGCTTACTTTTATAAAATTGCTCTTACAATCTGCAAAAAATAATAAGCCGGATCCAATTCGAAAATTATGGAACAACGCAATCATTAACATTAACTGAAATAGATAATTAGATAATTTTAGCTTATACGTCCATTATACATAAAACGCGCACGCGTAAACGCCTATGCGCATGTGTCAACGCGGCGCATGAGCAGAAAGTTTTTAGTTTTGAGGTCCGGATTATAGATCATTCCGAATTATGGGTGTCCGAATTAACGACTTTTGACTGTATACGGAAAATGAGAAAGAAATATTAACAATTTTAATGGAAAACGACAAAAATTAATGTCTTTGATAAATTACTAATAAATGTTGACATCAAAATTAGAGAAACTGTGAACAAAAATACGAAATTCATTCCCTATAAAAATTCTGATGAACTGTTTGTTATGGTTTTACATTTTTGTCTATCTTCATGCTTTCAAAAATGCTTGGTTTAATCCCAGTATTACGGTACACTCAGGATTTGGCGATATTGGCAATACAAATGTTTTAGTGAGCCCGATAAATATTTTTTTTTGTAAATATAATCTTGTGAACATTGTTCGTAATTCTGTTCAGTTGAAATAATTCTTCTATGCCGTTTAAAAAAGATTCTATTAAATTATCAGAAGAACCGTCGAAAGGTTTCATGCCCATCGTATAAACCGCGCGCTTTGGCTAGCTGCCAAATTCGAACAAGTTAGTAACGGAACAAGTTAGTAATTGCGCGATAATTTGCATCCATCTTACTTTCAGGAATATTTTCTTCACGCTTTTGTAATTCACCATCGGAATTAAATACTGGAGAGCTTCAATACAGAAAGAGTACAAATACGTACAAAAATATAATGATGGCAGTTTATTTTGAATTGATGAGAAATCTTCGTGGTAATGCCGAATTTCTGCTTATTTTGTTTGTGAATATCTGCTTGCAACGTGCTAACATCGTCTATACAGTTAGTGTTCTGTTTTGGTGTTTTATGACTTTCCGGTGATTAAAATTATATTGTGGTTTTCCAATCTTCAGTGGCTCCAGCGGTGCAATATTTGGATACACGGATTATCGTTATATTTGGATATACGGATTTGGTTATAACGTTGTGCAATATTTGGATACACGAATTATCGTTATATTTGGATACGTGGATTCCGTTATAACGTCCTAAGGGCACTAGCGTATATCATTCATATTAATCGATTATTGTGTTCATGATACAGGTTGGTGCTCAGACCTTGCGCATATAATCGAAAAAATACTGTTAAGGAAATATTAGCATGACTATGAAATATTGTAATCTATAATTATGCCATACTTAATTGTGTCATATTGAAAAACACTAAATATGTTTTTTATTGATTGCAAATTGCAGCTTTATTACATGTCGTTTGTTATCTATTCTTCCAAGCATTGTGTAATTCACGTTTTCTTAAATATTGCCATTATGTATGTCTATTAGATTATCTCAATAAATGAATGTTGGAAATTACGTTTTGTTCTTTATTAAATTTAAGTATATTCATTATACTTAAATAAGTATATTAAGTAAGTCATTTAAGTATAGTTTATAGTATATTCATAATTTAAGTATATTCTTCGCTTAATTTTATGTGCTTGTGATAACAAAGAAATTCATAATAAATAGAAACAAAATGTTTCATCATGTGCTATTTAACGGACAGCTTACTTTAACGTACTTACAGTGTCTCACAAAAGTGATGGGACACTTGTGCTTTACAAAAGGAAACTGTAATAAAATAAATTTAAAAAATATGTAAAAATTTTTTGTGGGTGTGTTTAATACTTAAATTTAGTAACAATTATTACATAGCATACATTTTTTCAAAATATTAAAATATTAATTTAATAAAAATACAGTTGTTTAAAACGGAGCAAAAATTTGCTCACATAAGTGATGGGACACCATTAGATACTACTACATACTACAATAAAAATATTTTTGGGGTTTTTTATTTTTACTCAGAAGCAATTGGCAATAATTTATAAAATCGTTTGCAGTATTTCTCTCCAGTTTGTTTTGGAATCTTTGTGTTTTTTAGCTCTGTGCAGCCGTGAATGCTAAACGAAAGGAAACTTTGCCTGAAATTCAAAAATTAGTTATTAATTTGCATATTAAACGTGGAGAATCTATTAGAGAAACTCCTGAAACAGTTTACAATATCATTAAACGATATAAAAAGAATCATATGATTCAGGATAAAAGAAGACCTGGCCGACCATCAAAGCTATCCAATGGAATAAAGCAAATTATCGTTCGATATATTAAAAAAAATCCAAGAATGACTGCTCCTAAAGTTGCTGCTCATTTACAAGCATTATATGGAGTAATTGATAAACCTGAGACTATTAGAAGAGTAATTCGATTTGCTGGATATCACGGTAGAGCAGCCAGGAAAAAATTCTTCGTAAGTGAAAAGAATAGAAAACTCAGACTGGTTTTCGCAAAATCCAACATAAATAAGAATTCTGATTACTGGAATGAAGTTATATTTGCTGATGAGAGTAAATTTAATATATTTGGTTCTGACGGTAGAATCTTGATGTGGAGAAAACCCAGGGAAGAATTTCGAAAACAGAACTTGGTGCCAACAGTAAAACATGGTGGAGAAAGAGTTATTGTATTATGGGGGTGTATGTCGTCCGCTGGAGGTGGTACTCTTGTTTTTATTGACAGTATAATGGACCAGTACAAGTATATTGACATTTTAAGTCAAAATTTGAAATCATCAGCGCGAAAATTGAACCTTCATAACGATTTTAAATTCTACCAGGACAATTACCCCACGCACAATGCTTTGAACATTAGACTCTGGCTGCTGTATAACTGTCCTGAAATAATAAAAATACCACCACAATCTCCAGACTTAAATCCCATACAGAATATTTGGCAATAATTGGAATCAAGAATTCGCAAACACACCATTTCTTCAAAACAACAATTAAAATCGGTGCTTCAAGAAGAATGGGGTAAAATCACTCCAGAAATCACAACAAAATTAGTCGAATCCATCCCAAGAAGATTAAATCATGTTTTAAAAGTAAAAGAAAATCCAACAAAATATTAAAACCTTTTAAAAAGTAAAATTTTTGGATAAATATTTGATGGAAAAGTAAGTGTCCCATCACTTATGTGAGCCATTTTTTGCTCCGTTCTAAACAATTGTATTTTTTATTAAATTAATATTTTAATATTTTAAGAAAATGTATGTTATGTAATAATTGTTACTAAATTTAAGTATGAAACACACCCACAAAAATTTTTACATGTTTTTTTTTTTAATTTATTTTACTACAGTTTCCTTTTGTAAAGCACAAGTATCCCATCACTTTTGTGAGACACTGTAGCTTATTATCGTATACTATATTATTTAAATTATTTTTGTACAGTATCAAAGGGAAGTTATTGATTATAAAAAATGCCTGAAATGGTCATTGTAATCTAGCACTATTCTAAAATGTAGAAACTAAAAAAAGGTAAATACATATGTATGCGCAGCTCGCATTTTGTTCTTGCATTCTTACAAACGCTATTTGTAACTCTGTCGTTTTACTTTGTGCTGTATTGTGTTCGAAAGTTCAAACTGCCGAATAAAGGTTAATTTACAGTCCACTCGCATTGATGTATTCTTAGGTTTATTAATTTAAAGTTAAGATACCGCTACGCTACATTATTCTGTTCCGTCCTACGCCAGAGATTCGAGAAAAACCCGCGCTTGTGAATAAGAATTCTACGTGTTCGTAATGGTGTTGATAATGCACTTTCGTTTTAGAACTCTCAAGAGTTACGCAATGGATACAGTGTTCGAGGTGAGTGAAATAGTTAACGCATTTTAATTGAATTTGACATTTCGTTATTGCTGCTATTTTTGTGTTTAAAGTATTAGTAAAATCGAGAATTTAGAATATTTTCAATATGTCAGATATAGAAAAAAAAACGAAAGAAAATTTTGAAAACACAGTTAACGAAATTCATCGAGAGAATAGAATATGATAACTTAGATAATGCTGAAGCTGAATTAATCCTAGAAAAATGTAAAATCTTTAAGGAAGATTTTAAATTTCTATTTAGAGAAATTTATACTAATTGTGATGATGATAAAATAGACACTTTCGTTGAGGAAGAACAGTCGATTTTAGAGAAAATTGAAGAGGTTCACTTAAAAATTATTCGTAAGTTAAAGATTTACAAGGTCGTAAATGCAAATGGCGACAAACCTGTCATACCTGAATCAATCTCTGAAAGTTTAAAGTTACCGAAATTATCTTTACCCACATTTAGCGGAAATTTAACAGAATGGATAACATTTAAAGATTTATTTAACGCTAGTGTTCGCAACAATCCAAATCTTTCTGGAGCTCAAAAATTACAATATTTAAAGAGTTCTTTGAAAAATGATGCTTATCGCATTATTCAGTCAATTCCCATAGCTGATCAAAATTTCAGTATTGCTTGGAATTTACTAGAAGAGAGATTTTCTAATAAGAGAAAACAGATATTTGCTTTTATTAAAGGAATTCTTAACGTTTCACAAATACAAACGGAATCTGCATCCTCGATATTTAGTAGATAACGTAAACGAAATAACTCGCTCATTGGAAATATTAGATCAAAGGATAGATAATTTTAGTGATACTTTGTTGTATATTATTTTGCAAAAACTTGATGTTTCGACAAAGTTGTGGTGGGAGCGTCAATTAAAAAAAGACGAAATACCAAAGTTGAATGACTTGATAGAATTTTTGAAGAATTACGCTAGAACATTACAGAACAGTAAACCTTTAATTAGTAAAACGCATAAATCAAATAAACCAGTGTATAATAGGGTTACTTCTCTGATTACTAATTCTACTTGCTTATTTTGTAAAGAAGATCATTTTTTATACAGGTGTTCTAATGTTTTAAATTTAGCAGTGCAAAAACGAATAGAGTTTGTTAAGACTAATAAACTTTGTTTTAATTGCTTGTCTAATGTCCATAAAGTTAAAATGTGTACGAGTGCAAATACCTGCAAGCATTGTTTTAAGCATCATAGCATTTTGCATTTAGAAAATAATTTCAAACCAAAAAATGCATCTAGATTCCCTTCACCGGAAGCACAAGTGTTTGTTCCGAAATCGCAAATTAAACCAGAAAACAACTTGAGTGAAGTTTCTCCAACTGTTTGTGCAAACAACTATGAAAATCAACATTTTGGAGCTCATGCTAATGGTAAACTTAGTCATGTACTTTTGTGTACTGCTTTAATTAAGGTTCAAAACGCAAAAAAAAATGAATTCATAAATTGTAGATGTTTACTAGATTCAGGTAGTGAAAAATCATTCATTCGTCGGAAAACAGCTATTAATTTAGGATTGAGCGTAAAGGATTCGAAGATATTAGTGTCATGCTTAGGTACTTTCAATACAACTACTACTGAAGAAGTTGAGTTGTTGTTTACACCTCATTTTAATACTAATTACAGAATTTCAACGTCCGCTTACATAATAGACAAAATTACAGGAAACATTCCAAGTGTAACATTACCTGTGAATTTATATGAAAGTTTCGAAGATTTAACTTTAGAAGATCCTACATTTCATGAATCGTGAGAAATTGATATTGCTTGGAGTTAATGTATTCTTTACTTTAATCAATGTCGAGGTAATTAAAAGAGGCAAAAATCTTCCATTTGCATGTTGTTCTAAGTTAGGATGGGTAATTGCTTTAACTACACATTTTTAATTCCCAAACCGTAAGCAGGTTTCAGTCAATACGCTAAACATAAACACGGAGGAATTAGTTAAATAATTTTGGGATTTGAAACAAATTCCCACATCGAAACTTTTAACTAAAGAGGAAAGATTTTGTGAAAACCATTTCGTGGAAAATCACGTCCGTAGTGAAAATGGTCGTTACTCAGTAAAATTGCAATTCAAGCCTAAAAGAAATGAGTTGGGTAATTCCAGACCATCAGCCTTTCGCAACTTTCTTAGTCTAGAACAAAAACTAATAAAAACTCCTGAAGTATATCAACAGTATAAAGACTTCATGTCCGAATATTTATCACTTGGACACATGGAAGAATTATCCGATGATAATCTGGATAAAGTAAATTTTCATTATTATATACCGCATCATCACGTGCTAAAAGAATCGAGTCTTACCACAAAACTACGCGTCGTTTTCAATGCTAGTGCTAAAACTACATCAGGGATATCGCTTAATGACACTCTAATGAATGGTCCCAAAGTACAAGACAACTTATTTACTATTCTTTTGAGGTTTAGATGCTATCCCATAGTTATTACTAGCGACTTATTGAAAATGTATCGACAAGTTCAAATTCATGATGAAGATCGCGATTACCAAAAATATTTTGGAGAGATGATCCATCGAAGCCGATTAAAACTTACAGGTTGTGCACAGTTACGTACGGCACTACTTCCGCTTCATACCTGGCTACTCGCGTACTCAAACAACTAACAATTGACGAAGGAACTAAATTCCCAAAGGCAGCTGAAATAATATTACACAATTGTTATATTTATGATGTCCTATTTGGTTCAGACACAGTAGAGGACGCAGTTGAGATAATTTCACAACTGAGTGAACTTTTACAAAAAGGTGGCTTTCAATTGCATAAATGGTGTACAAACGATCGCTCGATTTTGGAAACTACTTTGAGTGCTCGGAACTCAAATTCTTCATGTACAGTAGTTGATACTAAATCAATAAAATTATTGGGTTTGGAGTGGTATCCAACGCAAGACGAGTTTACTTGTCACTTAGGAAATCTCGAAACTACTAAAAGAATAATTTTGTCTTCTATTTCGAAAATCTTTGATCCACTTGGCTGGTTAGCACCTTTTATAGTTGCAGCAAAAATCTTGCTTCAAGACATATGGAAATTACAAATCTCGTGGGATGATCGCTTGCCAGATGAAATCAATCAAAGATGGAAAATCTATTGTGAAGATATCGCAAATCTTGAATGCATTCATATTCCTAGGAGAGTATTATTGCCCAAATCTACAAATGTAAAACTTCATTGTTTCTGTGACGCATCAGAGAAAGCTTACGCCGCAGTGATTTATTTAAGGTCTTCAAATAATTCTTCAGTTTCAGTGCAGCTACTAACATCAAAACCTCGTGTAGCTACCCTGAAAGTAATTTCTATTCCTCGTTTAGAACTCTGCTCTGCAGTTCTATTAGTGCATTTGGCTCAAGCTGTGCAGAATTCATTACAAATTCATGTTGACGATATTTACGCATGGAGTTATAATATCAATATATATCAATGATAGTTTTGTCCTGGATACAATCAGGACTAACACGCTTGCAAACCTTCGTAGCCAACCGCGTTTCAGAAATTCAATCAGTCTTACCTTCATCACATTGCAATCACATAAGAGGAAAGGAGAATCCAGCTGATTGCGCATCAAGAGGTCTTTTGCCTTCAGAACTTTCTACTCATGACTTGTGGTGGACAGGTCCTCAGTGGCTTAACTCAAATAATATTCCGTTCTCTATCAACTTACCATTTTCAGAAGAGTCTTTAAAGGAACAACGGAAAAATGTTTCTTGTTCAATTTGAACAGTCGCTTCGCAAATTCCAGTCCTTAATGAAGTTTCATCATTCTTGAAACTTAAAAGAATCATCGCATGGTGTTTTCGATTTGCGAATAATTCAGCTAAATCTACTGCAACAAGGATTAAGGATTACCTTAAAACCGAAGAATTGCAATACGCTAGAAATGCAATTGTTAGAGTAGTTCAAATGGATGAGATTTTTAATGAATATAATTTGAAAAAGAATCAATTGTTAAACTCAAATAGTAAGATCCTTTCTTTGAACCCCTTTATCGATAAGAATGGAGGAAGATTAAGACAATCCAACATCGCGCAGGACAGAAAATATCCTATTTTGTTGCCCAAGAAACATCACATAACACAGATTGTATTTACTAGTGCAAAAACGAATAGAGTTTGTTAAGACTAATAAACTTTGTTTTAATTGCTTGTCTAATGTCCATAAAGTTAAAATGTGTAAGAGTGCAAATACCTGCAAGCATTGTTTTAAGCATCATTATAGCATTTTGCATTTAGAAAATAATTTCAAACCAAAAAATGCATCTCGATCGAAAGAAATGGTGTTAAGAAACATCAGCATTGCTAGTAAAACTGAAATCCATAATTATTGCACTTTTAATTGCTTACTATTTAAAAAACACAAATCTTTTGTTATTAATTGGAAATTTTAGTTCTGTTACCTTCTTACTGCTATTTATACTTTCAAACACTACTAGTTCATGTTTTTACTTAAACAGCACTGTCATGTATGTTGTTTGTTAGGTTATTATTTCATTTTAGATATGAATATCGGAATTTATTAGATTTAGGTATACTTTTGTATGAAATATTTTTGATCACATTTTTAATTACTTTATACTGTCTTTCATTTGCATAACTTGGAGATATAGAAGTTAATGGTTATATTTTTTACTGTGAAACGCGAATAAATTTATACTTGAGTTCAGGTAAAATACTGATTATGCTACCTTAAGAACAGCTTCCTATTTTATCATGACAGGGGCAATTTTCAATGTCTCTAAGGGCCCACCAGTGGCCGAGCGGTAAAGTCGCTGAACACTGGTAGTTCGGTCCGATGTTCGAATCCCGCGAACGGGCTGGCTGCATGGGCGCTTTCTTTTTCCCCATATGTAACGTGTATACGAGCCAGTTTCGCTTAGAAAGTCCTCCACGAAGGTATCCCTCCTCTTAGGCAGATAGCCCTCGAGGCTTTGCCATAATTACACACACACACAATGTCTCTAAGATTTAACAGAAATAAATGTGATAATTCTGTTATCAGAATTTTTTCGCTTTTTTTTCCCCCCACATATATATCTTTACTTTTATTTGTGTCTAATTGAGTTTTAGGTACTTAAAATCTATTATTAATGTTATATATTTATAATAACCACTTTCATAATTACTCTCACTTAAAGAAAAAAATGATGAAATCTTAAATAATCGTAACATAGAATTTTAGTTATTTAAAAAATATAGTTTAAAGTACTGAAAATAATTAAAGCTGTTATTAATTATGCATATTTAATCTAAAGAGAAAAAAATGTATTATCTTCTGGTTTTCAGGAAATGATAAACTATTTAAACTTTAGATAAATACAATGAATACAAAATTAAAAAAAAGAAAAACATATTAATTATTAAGCTTATTTTTCTGCATAAATCAATACGTAACACAAGGACACAATAACGACATTTTCACAACTGTTGCAAAAAGGTGGAATTTTACGAAAATTTAGGCGCCGTTAAGACGTCGGGATACGATGCTTTCACAATCAAAATATCACCTGCAAAAGACGCAATAATGACGTCTATGCGACAAAAACCTCATCTGCAAAGACATCTTTGCAACGGTTGCAAAACAGTGGATGTTCGCGGACATCTGGACGTCTTAAAGACGACATATTTCAATGACATCCAGAGGCGAGTTTTTGGAAGGATCATTGTCCCTTGGAAGTGGTGTTAAGATTTTGGATTTATCAGATTCACGTGTCTAAAGATTTGTTGTTATTTCACCTCTCAGATTTAAGCATAGTTTTCAGTCTATCTATCGATATTCTTTTACTTTTACCTGAAATTTCCCCATCGAAAAATTCTCAAAACGTGCTTTAAGTAAATATGGTCCAAGATAGGATGGTTGAAGATAAGATGAAATTATGTTATTATAGATGAATACTTGTGAACAATTTGCTAAGTCCTTGTGCATGAAAATTGGTTTCTTTGCTTGCTGGTTTTTAGTGTTGGTTTTAGGTTTTGGATGTGACTTTGTAATTTTTGAATAAAACCTGAATGTGTGACAGTTGGGGAATTACAGAAAAATTCTCCAGATAAACAGATAAGCTCATCAGGAAAACAATGCAAATCTTCTTTAATGGCAGATCGAGTGCCAAGAAGAATTAAAGGTAGGATATCAGTCCAAGAATTTGACGTTTGCAGATGGGAATTCAGATTGTTTTTCAAAGTTCGATGTTGTTGTTCGATTAAACCATTAGTTTGTGGATTAATAGCTGTGGTGCTGTTAGCTTTGAAACTTAGGTATTTCCTCAAGAATTGGAGAGTTCGTTGTCAAATTGTCGACCTTGGTCAGACGTTATCTCCTCTGGGTTCCAAACCTCGAAATCCAAGTCGCGACGAGCGCAGTTGCGATGGTATCTGCAGTTTGGTCTTGCAAAGGTACAGCTTCGATCCACTGAGTGAATCTACCAATGATGGTAAGCAGATACCTAAAACTTTTGCAAGATGGTAAAGAGCCAAAAATGTCGATGTTAAGGTACTTGAAACGTTGACCGGAAACTTAGAATTCAGCAACTGGAGAATGGGTGTGTTTGTGAACTTTGACACGTTGGCATTGCAAGTATGCTCTAGACCATAGCTGACAGTCTTTGCTTGTGCCAGGCCAAATGAATATTTTTGTCACCAGCTTCGCTGTTGCAGGAATTCCAAGATGGGATAAGTTATGTATAAAAAAAAGTACTTTTTCGCGAAATTCTTTAGAAATGTATGGCCGGTTAAACTAGTGAAGGTATCAGAGTAAATTTTCTTACAACTAATCCAGGACAGAAAGTTGTACTATTTTCAAACTGGAATTTGATTTAAGAATCTTGAGGTCTTCGTACTCCTGGCAATTGGCAATTAATTAACTGGAGCTGGAGTAGCGATGGTGTCTTTTCTCGATAGCGTGTCTGCTACGATGTTTTCTTTTAGAGAAGTGTAGCGTATGTCTGTAGTAAATTCGGCAACGCGGTTGTAACGTATTTGCTTTGCTACGCTACCAGCATAATTCCACTAAGAAATGTAAAGAAACTGCGCGCAAAGAATATCCGCAGACGATGCGCGCTGTTAAAAATGTTTTTCAGTTATTGTGTAAGTTTTGACTAATAAAGTTGGTCGTTCGTTCAAAAAAAATGGCGAGATTTCTTTAAAACTTCATTACAGACGTATAAAAGAATAAATATTTGGTGGTAGTCGCTGGGATAGAAAGCTGAAATCAGTGTTTATTTAAAAATAAAAGAAAATACAGTACTTATGAGTGTAAGTTTTAGTGAATACTGTGCCATTTTGTAAGAAAATGTTGCATCTTAATATTCAACTAATAGAACGATATTCTAAGTTTCAGCTTTTGGATTAAAGCGTCAAAATATTTAATGTTCTTTTAAAATTTGAGCTCTTGTATTAGAGTTGCAAATTTATTACGTTAATATTAGAATAATTCTATTATGAAATTTTGAGCTCTTATATTTGAGACCCAAATCAAGAATGTTGTTGTGTGAATCAACTCAGAGGCTTGAATTCTTTTTTATTTACTTTAAGATAAAAAAAAAAGAAAAAAGCTTCGTGGATTTTTGTTTCCTGGTATTACATATTTCCAGCGTCATTCTGACTAGAGGGCGCTGTGTTCGTCCTAATAGTCAGTGGCAGGCAGGATACTAAAGGTGTAGGACATGGAAGGCAGAGATGCCTAATAATATATCTCTAATTGATTGAAATTTTCATATATTTTCTTGTAAATAAATGTTGTTATTGTTTACAAAACCTCTTATTATCTCTTGGATGCACCTTTACTCTCACAGAACCATTAGATGCAAAATTGGTGCATCTTGTCCGCGAATATGGAATATCGGAAGTAATTAGCCATCATTAGTGGATTATAGTTCTGAGAAGTTTGGATACTGTATGTACGCTTTTGGATACGTAACATTGCATACTGGACTGTGGAGGTAAGATCTTTTGAACTCACAAATTCTGAGTTAATATGGATAAGCTTTCGAAAATAATTGAAAAAAGAAGTAACGTTCGCGCTAGTGTTACTAAACTAGTTAAAAGAGTGCAGAAGTTCGATGAAGCTGTCGAAGACGTAAGTTCATTATCAGAACTACTAGAACTATCAGAAACGAAAGAGCATGTCTTGAAAAGCCATGATTTAGAGGTGGAAGCACTCATAGACGATCCGGAAATTTTTAAAAGTGAATTAAAAGCTTCGGAAGAATACGATGACAAAATATTGTTAGCTAAGATTAAACTAAAGAGCAAAATTAAAGGATTAGCAGCAGAAAATGTTCAGCGGACTTCTTCAGTTCTTAACACATCTAGTGTTTCGGAAAACACCGTTACGGCTTTAAAATTACCAAACTTAGAAATTTCGCGATTCTCTGGTGATTCTGGCAAATTTATGGAATTCTTAAACTGTTTTGATAGCGCAATCGGTTCAAACAATTCACTTACGAAAATTGAAAAATTCCAATATTTAAAATCTCTTCTTTCTGGTCCTGCATATAATGTTGTTGCGGGTTTTGAATTAAATGAGAAAAACTATGACTCATGTCTTGAGCTTTTAAAACAAAGATATCGTAGAACTGATTCTATTGTAAATTCTTACATGACTAAATTATTAAGCTTAGATGTTCGTCTAATGTTAAGGGCTTGCGTAAATTATACGATGAAATAGAAGTTAATATAAGAAATTTGCGTTCATTAAATGTAACGCAGGGTTCATATGGGCATTTATTGAATCCAGTATTATTGAAGTTGCTACCACAAGATTTGGTGTTAGATTTTCACCGAAAACGAAACAGGGAAGTGAATTGTGAGGTTTCAGAAATTATTACGTTTTTGAGGAATGAAGTCGAATCTAGGGAAATTAACGAAACTGTGATGAGCCCCTTAAAAAGTTACGAAACGAAACGATCCTTTTCCCAAAATTATCAAAGTGGTCAAACTTATCAGAAAAACTATTCAAAGCCTAAAAATATATCAACCGCTTCAGCGTTAAATATACAAATAAAAAATGTTTGTTTATTCTGTGACGGCCATCACGATTCCGTAAGTTGTAAAAAATTGGATGTAGAACAAAAAATAAATAAGCTCAAGACTGAAGCTAGATGCTGGTGTTGTTTTCAAAAATATCACATGTCACGCGTATGTAGGGCAAAAATATCGTGTAAAAATTGTTTAAGCAATTTTCATCATGAGTCAGTGTGTAGAAAAAATAAACCCGTTAATGTTACGATGAGAGGTTGTGAGAAGCAAGTGGAAAACGAAACTGTTTTGAATGACTCACAATCTGAATCTAATAAAAACGCCGAGAATATTTCTGCGTCTCATAGTAATATATGTACCAAAAATAAGCCCTTTTTACAAACATGTACAGTTTTAGCCTGTTCGGATAAAAATTCAGTCTTAACTAATGTTATTTTAGACAATGGTAGTCATCGAAGTTTTATTTCATCTCGATTAGTTAAAGAATTAAAATTAAAGTCAATACGCTACGAAAGAATAGCTATTTTTGCTTTCGGAGACAAAATGGGACGTGAGAAGGAACACGGTATCGTTTCATTGACGTTGCGCAATAGGGATCAAAGTTCGAAATCGTACGAGTTAGAAGCTGTCATAACGGAATATATATCTAATTTGTCCTTGAAAATTCCTGATGTATCTATTCGCAATGCGTTGATGGAAAGAGGTTTACTTTTGGCTGATTCATTTTCTGGTGACTGTCAGACGGAAATACTTATCGGATGCGATTCATTTTGGGATATTGTTTATGACGAGAGAGTAAAGTTAAATGAAAACATTACTGCGATAAATTCTTGTTTCGGTTGGTTACTAGCGGGAGTGGAAGGAAGTAATAAATTGACTAATAATTATGAAAATGTATGTTTAGTCATCGACTCTTCTTCCATTTTGTACGATTTGAAACAATTTTTGGAAATAGAAGAATTTCAGTCAGACAAACAAAACTTTTCTGAATGGGACATTCAATTGATTGAAAAATTTGAAAATTCTCTGGAATTTAATGGGGAAAGGTACGTTTGTAGATTGATGTGGAAGGAAAACTTGGGACCTGCAGTTGGGTTGAATTCTAATTATCAGGTTGCGAAAAAGTGTTTTGATTCGTTAAAGCACAAACTAAATAAAAATCAGGAAATTTATGACCAGTATAAACAAATTATATCGGATCAGTTAGAATGTCAGATTGTGGGAAAATGTGTTAATGAAGATAAAAATTCAGGATATTATATGCCCCACAGAGCGGTAATTAGGGATGGCAAGGAAACAACTCGAGTTAGAATTGTTTATGACTGTAGCAGTAAGTCTAATGTAAATAATAAGTCTCTTAATGAGTCTCTAGAATCGGGAGTAAATCTTTATGCAAATTTATTGGACATAATTCTTAAATTTCGAGAATATCAAGTTGCATTTTGCGGAGATTTAGAGAAAGCTTTTCTTATGATAGAGATTGCGGAGGAAGATAGAAAATACCTTAAATTTTTGTGGTTTCCCGAAGAGGTAGGTGATTCAACCGAAACTCTTCATTTAAATCGTCTCCCATTCGGTTTAACTACTTCGCCATTTTCCTTGGCTTGCGTTTTAAAATTTCACATTAAGAAATTTAAGGAACATCATCCAAAATGCTATGACATGTTAAATTCTTTTCTTTATGTTGATGATCTCTGCTATGGAGCCAATACCTTTCAAGA
Source organism: Stegodyphus dumicola (assembly GCF_044657685.1). Taxonomy (NCBI): domain Eukaryota; kingdom Metazoa; phylum Arthropoda; class Arachnida; order Araneae; family Eresidae; genus Stegodyphus; species Stegodyphus dumicola. Next base: position 144,699,882 of record NC_140771.1, on the reverse strand, counting down.
TGCTTATCATTTGATGTCTATGGCAATAGAGATATTAAAAGCAGCGGGATTTCATTTGAGGAAATTAAAAACTAATTGTCCGGAATTGTATAAACTTTGGAATGAAAACGGATATGAGGAAAATACTGACTTCGGGCAAGGAACAGGTTTCTTGGGATTGAAGTGGGATCCGATTGAGGATAAAATTAAATTAGATTTAAGAGATGTTAGGGATTCCATTGATGCTAGAATCACCAAGCGTCACGTTTTGAGAGTTATTTCAAAGATATTTGATCCATGTGGACTGATTAGTCCCTTTGTAATCACTGTGAAAATTCTTCTGCAAGAGATGTGGGAACGTGGTCTACAACGGGATGAAGATTTGCCAAGTGACCTACAAAATAAATGGAGAACCTGGTGTTCTGAACTTTGTGAACTTGAATCAGTATCTATTGAAAGAAGGTTTTTTGAAAGTGTAGAAATAAGTGAAGTTTCTCTTCATGTGTTTTGTGACGCCAGTCCCAAGGCATATGGGGCTGTTTCGTTCCTAAGGTACGTGAATTACAATGGCCAAATCAAAGTGAGCTTTATAATGCCAAAAAGTAAGGTTGCTCCTTTAAAAACTTTGACTCTTGCAAGATTAGAGTTAATGGCAGCACTTCTCGCTGCACATTTAGGAAATTATTTACAAGGTCTATTTCCTAATTTCGCGAAACAAATTTTCTTTTGGAGCGACTCTCAAATCGTCCTTCATTGGTTGAAAGGATCTTCTAAACAATGGAAACCATTTGTCGCCAACAGAGTAGCTCAAGTGCAGTCGCTGACTCTACCAGAGTGTTGGAACCATTAATCCCGCAGACCTTACTACTGTTAACTGTTAACCAGAGAACAGGGGCTCCATTACCTAGCTGACATGATGTCTGCCTTACACGGATTAAAGCCCCTGCCTTCAGAAGCTATTTATTATGACTAAGCAGAATAAGTTTACAGTGGCATACAAGGCCTTCAAGAACACAAGAACATAAGTAACATAGTCATAAAAGACCCTAAAGAAAGCATGTTACAAGTAGTTCTTACCTGGGTGCCAGCTCATGTTGGCATACTGGGCAACGAAGAAGCAGACCTTACTACTAGAGGAGAATCGGCTAGGAGGATTCTTACAAGTTCTCTGTGGTGGTCAGGCCCTGTTTGGTTGTCTAAACCGCTTTACTCATGGCCTCTTTAAGAATCGCTACATCATTTTAATGACATCTGTGATGAACGGGTTATAGTGAAAGAGCGACGGACCGCACTGGTTAATTCCATGGTACCCAGTTCAACTAATGGAAACTTACCTATGTCGTCGTTACTGGACGTTAATGACTTAAGCGAATTAAGTAGATTACTGCGTGGATTAAAAGGTTTGTGCGCAATTCTAAACCTAATTCTACAAAATAAAATGGACCTATGTGTGCTCCAGAACTCGAGCAAGCTTTGCGTTTTTGGATCAATACTCAATTCAAGCATTATAGTACAGAAGTTACCCAACTTCTTTCTAAAGGCACTATCGATAAGAGTTCACGCACATTTAATTTGAATCCTGAGCTTGATGATAACAACTTACTTTGTTTAAAGGGACGTTTACAGTTTTCAAGTAACGATATGCGAGCCAAACATCCTTGTCTTCTTCCATCTAATGATAAATTTGTTGAACTACTTATCTGTGATTCTCATACTAAAATGTGCCATTTAGGTGTTGATGCAACTTTAACACATTTACGAGAACAATTCTGGATTGTTAAAGGTCGTCATTTTGTGAAAAAAGTGTTAAATAACTGTCTGATTTGTAGACGATTCAAAGTGAAATCTGGAATGCAGGTGGTTGCTCCTTTACCGCCTGTTAGAATTCAAGAGCATCCACCATTTGATATATGCGGTGTGGATTTTGCCGGACCATTTTTTGTTCGTGATTTTAATTCAAAGTGTTATTTACTTATATTCAGCTGTGCAGTGACAAGAGGTATCCACTTAGAAGTAGTTCTTAACATAAGTGCTGATTCTTTTTTGTTAGGATTCCGACGATTTGTTTCTCGTCGAGGATTATGTTCCACTATATATTCTGATAACGCCAAAGCTTTTAAAAAAGCAAATTGTGAATTGAAAAAATGGTGGAATCAGACAGATAATGATCAATTTAAAATTTTGTTTGCTTCTAAAGGTATAGTTTGGAATTTTATAGTTGAAAAACGTCCATGGTGGGGAGGTTTCTGGGAGAGACAGATACGAACGGTTAAAACCTGCTTAAAGAAAATTGTTGGACGATCCTCTCTCTCTTTGAAGGAATTAGAAACTGTTTTTTCGGAAATTGAAGCTGTGGTTAATTCTAGGCCTATCACGTATCTGTACAACGAGCCCTCAGAACCCTCTCCACTCACCCCATCTCATTTTCTTATTGGTTTCTTATTGGTAAAAGGTTGGTGTCTTTACCTGTAATAAAACATAAAAATGAAAATTTAAATGTTAATAGGAATTCTTTGGTAAAGAAATATAAATATCAGCAAACACTTTCGAATCACTTCTGGAACAGGTGGAGAAAGGAATATTTACTTAATCTAAGATCAGCTTATATTTCTCCACAACCAGGTAAAATAGTTTCATAGTGAATGATATTGTTTTGATTAATGATGAGCGTTATCTCAGAAATATGTGGATGATGGGGAAAATATTAGAGATATATGCAGGAAGAGATGGAAAAGTTCGTTCTCTTCTTATTCAGACTCCTAAAGGACAAATAAAACGCTCAGTACAACTTGTGTATAATTTGAAAATTAATCCTTAATTGTGTTAGTTTAATTGAGTTGCAACATGTTATTGTTCTATCTGTGTATTAATGATAGTTTAATTGTGCTTATATTTTAATGCTTGATATTTGAACAATTTTCTTAGGAAGTTAAAAGTGTAATTGGTTTTTGTATGTTAAGTCACTGAATAATTTTGAAGCTTTGTATTTGATATAATATGCTATTTATATTTTTATTCTTGTAATTTTAAATGGTTCCTGAATGTAAATTTAGTTAAAATTCAATGGTAAGTGAACTCAAGTGAGTTCAGGTGGGGAGTATTACATATTTCCAGCGTCATTCTGACTAGAAGGCGCTGTGTTCGTCCTAATAGTCAGTGGCAGGCAGGATACTAAAGGTGTAGGACATGGAAGGCAGAGATGCCTAATAATATATCTCTAATTGATTGAAATTTTCATATATTTTCTTGTAAATAAATGTTGTTATTGTTTACAAAACCTCTTGAAATTTTTATATATTTTCTTGTAAATAAATGTTGTTATTGTTTACAAAACCTCTTATTATCTCTTGGATGCACCTTTAGTCTCACAGAACCATTAGATGCAAAAACTGGAAACCTCATAAGTTTTATTGCGTTAAGTGTTTTAAAAAAATACTTTGCGTCATACTTGAATTTCTAATAAAAAAGGCTAGATTGAGCAAGTTGATTTGAATTTTTGAATATTAACTAAACGTCTTTAAAATTAATTCTGCTGTCGAAGAGTTTTTCTATTTCTAAACATGTCAGTTCTTGCCAAAGGTTGAAAACAAGATTTAATAAAAGTAGCCGAAGAATTAGATGAAGAAGTGCCGTTAACTAGTAAGGTCCCAGAAATTAAACAAATAATGACTGAAAGTCAGTTTTATTATGAGGAAGAAGTTAAATTAATTTTAAGCCGAATAACTGCTGAACGCTTGGCTCAAGAAACGAGAGAAGAACGCCTAGATCAGGAAGCGAGAGAAGAATGTCTGGCTAGAGAAGCAAGGGCATATGAATTGGAAATAAAGCGGCTTGAAATTGAAAATCAAGTAATACGAGCTAGAGAATCAACAGCGAATATAGTAGAATCGAGCAACAAATTCTAGTTGTCACTAATTACGCCAAAGTTTGACGAAAAAAAGGGATTAAATGGGACTATATTTAAAAAATGTTGATAGAAAAGCTGAAATCGCTTAGTTCCTAAGAAAAATTGGGTGGCTAACCTTTTGGGTGTTTTACCCACTGAAATCTCCAATATGTTAGCCAGAAAAACCATCTAAAGTTGCGACTAATTACGAATATGGGAAAAATCTAATCTTAAGAAGATATAAACTTGGCAGTAAAAAACTGAAACAGTGCTTTTATCGACATAAAAAAAACTCCTGAAAAATCTTGGAGAAATTATGCTTATGAACTTTATAGTTATTCTTTGGAGTGGATTGCGTATTTAGAAATTAAGACATTTTAGAATCTGAAAGATTTAATTTTTACAAAGTAAATTAAATATAGGGCTCTCATGGAAGTAAAGGATCATTTTCTCGACCAATGGATGAAATTAAAAAATCCATATGAGCTAGCAGAAACATTAGACGAGTATGAGAGCATTGAACAGAGCTTTAAGAGGGTAAATCCTAGAAAACAAAACGGGAACAAAACAAGAAAGTCATCAAAACGGGAACAAAATGCAATGTGGTTATCATAATAGACATAATCCTAAAGAAATCTCGAAAGATCTTAATCCTAAACCTATAATTAGGACAGAATGTACTAATAAAATTCATGAAAGGGAATTTGAGAAACGGAGACAACCTCGTTGTTATGAATGCGGATCCTACTCGCATCTTCGACCTCAGTGTGATTAACTCATGAAGAATTTATAAAATGTAGCATCCAATAAAACTGTACCCTCTAATGAATTTTCCAAAAATAGTTGTAAGGATGTTATGGCTCCATATACCAGGGTAGGTAAAGTAAATGGCTATTAAATGCCTATAGTTAGAGATACCTGTGCAAATTTGGATTTAATTTGCCAAACGTATGTACAGCCTTCCATGTATACGGGTGAGACCGTGTGGATACAAACAACCTCTGGAAGAACATCCAGTGTGCTTAACTTTGGCTGAGGTAGAGCTTAAATGTGATCTTGTTGATATAATAACAAAGGGTGCAGTCTTAAGAGATTCATTAGATCAAGGAAGGTATCTTCTATGTAACAAAGCGCTGCATTATTTGAAGAAGCAAAACTAGATGAAGAAGTTCAAATTCATATGATAAAGGCTGTAAAAACTCGTGCTCAACAACGACGACTTAAAGAAACGGAAAATCTGGTCTCAATAGATGAGTTAAGTTCTAAAATTAAACTTAACGACAAAGACACACTCACTGAAAATGAAAGTTTGCTTCCTGTGAAATATGAAAGTTTAGAATTAGATTTGATAAACGCCTGTCCAGAAATATTTATACAAGAACAGAAGGAGAGCGTCGAACTGAAGTCACTTTATGAAGAAGCTAAAATAAAATCTTCTAAAAGTACTAGGTATATGTTGAAAGGCCAAATGTTCTTTTTCAAAAACTAAGATCGTGATGGAACATAAAGACTATTGATTGTTGTTCCACTAATTATTGATTGACTATTGAAAAATATCGGAAACAGTTAATGACTATTTGTCATGAAGAACTGCAGCCCATCTTGGGGCAACAAAGACCAAAGATGATTTATTAAAAAATTTTTATTGGCCAAATTGTTACAAACATGTCGAGAATTTTATTAAAACTTGTGACAAATGTCAAAGAATTGGAAATCCACAAGATAAAAAGAAAGCACATTTGAAAAATGTCCCTGTTATCACAGAAATATTTTCAAAAATAAATGAAGCTTGTGGGCCTCTGCCCGTGACACCTTCAGGAAATAAGTATCTTATAACTGTAATCTGCATATCTTCAAAATACCCGGATGCATTTCCTGTCGCAAATCTTTGTTTAACCACGATTGTAGATGTTTTCCTTCAAATTTTTAGTCGAATGAGATTTCCAAAGGAGGTCCAAACTGATCAAGCCACATCTTTTACAAGTGCGCTGACATCTAATTTACTAAAAAAATTCGGAATTAAAGTTGTACGAAGTTCTGTTTACCACCCACAAAGCAATCCTGTAGACAAGATGCATAGAACTTTAAAAAGAATTCTTCAAGTTCTATGTCTAGAATAGGGTCAGCACTGGGATAAAATCTTACCTCAGGCTTTATTTGCTCTTCGAACCCCTATTCACGACAGTACGCAGAATTCTCGCCCGCAGAATTAGTTCATGGCAGAAACTTACGAGCTCCAATTATGCTATTGTATGAAAAATTATCTGGTAAAGAAGAGCAAGAAAATACAGTAGTGGACTATATTTTTGAATTAATGAATCGAATGAGGAAATATCAAGAACTAGCGGTCCAGCATATGGAAGAAACCAAAGAAAGGCAAAAACTCTGGTATGATCGCAAACCCGCAGAACGTAAATTTCAAGAAGGAGGCTTAGTTCTAGTTGTAGTTCCATCGAAGACAAACAAATTATCAGTTAAATGGGTAGGTCCTGGAAAATTAATTCAAAAATTATCAGAGACAAATTATGTAGTCGAGTTTCCCGAGAAAAATAAAACTCATGTGTACCACATTAATTTGCTGAAAAGACCGATATGCGCAAAACCTTATCGGATGTCTGCCAGAGAAACCAAGATTATAAAAACTGAAGTAGGAAGGATGATAAAACCCAAAGTAATAGAACTAGGTGAATCGGATTTTACCTCTCCACTCATACTGGTTGAATTTCCTGGAAAAAAGGCAAGACCATGTATTTATTACTGTCGCTTGAACAGAACACAATATTTTCCCTTGCCAAGCATTGAACATTTAGTGGAAAAAGTGTCATCTGCCAGATACATAATTGTTTTAGATCTTACTAGAGGTTACTGGCATATCCCACTAATTAAACGAACCCAACGTTACGTTGCTTTTGTGACAAGTTTTGAAACATTTAAGCCCTTAAGTTTACCTTTCGGGCTAAAAAAGGCACTATATGGTTTTAGCCGCTTGATGGCAGGATTGTTAAAAAACTGTGAAGAATTTGCTGTACCCATATTGATGATGTTACAGCATTCTCGCAAAACTGGGAAGAACATTTGAAGCACTTAGAAATTGTTTTGGAGAAGATGAAAATTGCTAAACTGCATATTAAGCCTTGAAATTGTCAGTTTGCTCATACGACCGTCAAATACTAGGTCATGTAGTAGGACAAGGTCAAAGAAGACCAGCAGAAATAAAAATCCCAGCCATAAAGGACTTCCCTAAACCTACCACGAAAACATAGCTCCGGTCATTTTAGGACATGCTGGGTATTATCGAAGGTATATTTCTGAATTTTCTGTGATTTCTGCACCACTGACAGATTTGTTAAAAAGAAAATGTTGCAAATCAACCATAAATTGGATTGATGACTGCCTAAACGCTTTTGATGAACTCAAGAAACGGTTAACACAAAATTCAGTCTTATGCAGTCCGAACTTTTCTCAGCCATTTATCGTTCAGTGCGACGCTTCGAATATTGGTATTGGCGTTGTATTGTCACAGAACCACTTATGCTAAAGGCAAAGAACATCCAATAATATTTCTAAGCAAAAGGTTTTCACCTACTGAACAGAAGTACAGTACAATCGAAAGGGAGTGTACTGCCATTGTCTTTGCAGTACAAAAGTTAAAGTTCTACCTAGATGGACATCATAAGTTCATCATTCAGACTGATCATAATATCTAGTATGGTTGGATAAAAACACTGGGACTAATCCTACACTATTACGAGTTCATTGTATAAATTTTTGTAATATTAGAATATTACATTTTATATGTTTATTCAAAATGCTTCTTTGAAAGCATTTGTACTCATTTGGTCAAGTATCTAATTGTATTTTTTACAGATATGCTTGAACATCTTTCTCTTGTAAAAAAAAAAAAAAAAAAAAAAAAAAAGTTTAATGCATTTAAAACTGAAAATTTTTCTTGAAAGTTCCATCAGATTGAATGAAAAACTTTTCTTCGAAAAGTTCTCCGAGAGGGAAGGAATTTAAGACTGTAACGTATTTGCGTTGCTACGTTACCAACATAATTCCACTAAGAAATGTAAAGAAACCGCGCTCAAACAATATCCGCAGACGATGAGCGCGATTAAAAATGTTTTTCAGTTATTCTGTAAGCTTTGACTATGGCGTTTGGGCTTCCCTGTTCCGAGTAACTTAATCTCACTACAGGTCGACTCTACCTTTGGGCACGTCGTGGAGGTTCAACCTCCACTATTACCCTCCAGTAGAGCCGCGCACCACCTGGATAAGACACCAGGCAGCACCGGTCGTCTAATGCTCCTGCCAGTCGCTCGGGCGAGCCCGTCGCAGCGGGACATTACCCAGCGACCCCGGGGGAAAACCCCCGGGTTACTAGCACCACGCCGCGCTAGGACGTGCCAGACTCCGAGGCCGGCCAATGAGTGACCTTTCCCAGAGCCTTCAGAACCACCAAGTTCATAAATTTTATGCCCCCGTGGCCAAGACTGCCTAGGTACAGATCCTAGCCAGTAGCTTCGCAGAGTTCTCTACGTCGACCCCCGGGGGGGTGTAAGCTTTGACTAATAAAGTTGGTGGTTCGTTCAAAAAATGGCGAGATTTCTTTAAAATATCATTATACGGTTCAACTGCCGGACTAGTCTTGAATTCTGCAGGAAGGCGAAGGTGATAGGTTTATAATTAGTGAAGATAATAAATAATCGTTCTTCCAGTATGTGTTTAAAATGTTTTACCGCTAGGTAGATTGCAAGTAGTTCTCGATCGTATGCACTGTAATTTCTCTCTGTTGATGATAAGGATCGGTATAAAAAGCTTAGCTGTTGTTTTCCTTATTGTATATTTGATGGGTCCGTGACACTTAGCCGACAACCACTTAGCCGACGGAACACTTAACCGACACCACTTAGCCGACAGGACATTTAGCCGACACGGACACTTAGCCGACAGGTCATTTAGCCGACACGGACAGTTAGCCGACAGGACATTTAGCCGACAAGGACACTTAGCTGACAGGACATTTGGCCGACACACAGAGTTAGCCGTAAGGACATTTAGCTACGGGACACTTACCTGTCAAGACATTAGTCAACAAGTTACTAAGCCAACAGCGACGTTTAACTGACACGTACCCAAAAATTATTTAAACTATCAATTGCAAAATTTCTCGACTAATCCATAAGTTCAATATTTAAAGTCATTTTTTTCACCTATCAGTAAAATTCATTTTTCGATTCTCAAAGATCTCATATTAATTATTGTGTTAATTTAGCATTGTTTAATATGTATCGTGCTGTTTGGTGTACATTGGCCAAATTGAAAAAGCGCTGAAATTTCTCGAAAATGAATAAAACAAAACCTTAAAAAATATTTTACTTCTAAATTAAACATTATGCACTAGTTTAGGGCTATAAACATTAACCTAAGTAAGTATTTTAAGCGAGAGGCGTGGTCAATAAAATGTTACAGAATTTTTATCTCAAGAATGGTGGCATGAACTGCAAATTATAGAGGTCGCAAATAATTTATACCTTTGCTTGTCTTAAAAATTCACTTTTTTAAATTTTTTTAATAACAAAATAAAATATATTTGCTAAACTAACCCTCACCACCATATGTTTCCATAAAAAGTATAATTCAAGAATAACAATAAATTTTATTACATTATTCAGATTTTTCGTGACAGGAAAAGAAAATTTCATTAGTGGGAAGAGCCAAACGATTTTGTAAGAGAATGTAACATGATGTGATGTGTAAAATAGTAATGAAACGTAAAGGTATTAAAAATTTGAAAGCATTTGGAAGAGCGAGATTGGAAAATTAATATCATTAAGTAAACAAGAAAAATTATTAATGAAGTGTAAATGTTCAAAAGAACCCAGTTGATTAAATGAAGAAGCTTTATGGATAATTTTTGAAGATCTCACATTAAAATGTAATTAAGTGACCGCCGTACTTAGCTAAAAAAATTCTTTTTTCCTTTCGAAATTTCATTCATATTCCCTGACGAGAAATTTTAGCGCTTTATCAATTTCGCCAATATACACCAAACAGCACGATACATGCATGAACCTTATAAGAGATAAACTAACCCAGTGGGCGGAGCGTGCGTCGCCCACATGTCCGTAAGAAAGAGTAGGGACGATCTGGCTTACTTTAACACGGAAACCGCTGGCGTTTGTATCACATAACTGTTTTTAATTATTAAATGTGATACTTTGTATAAGTGATGAGATTATGAAAGTCACAGTTTTTGCAAACAAGATTTAACATATCTCATAAAAGCACTTTTTACTGCATTTTGCGCATTTTTTTCAAGCGTAATTCTTGTAAATTTCTTTACTTTAGTAAAACGTTAAAAATTCTAAAGGCAAAACTTATGAACTTATTTATGTGTACAAATAAAGTAAAATTAAATAATACTGATAGCATATGATGCTTTGAAACAAATAAGGTAAAATTAAACAAGATCTGATAATTTTCTTTGATTTTATGAGCATTTTCAGGCAGTAGTTTTTAAAATTATTATAGCATAACAAGACGATCATTTGTTTGATTATATGATCATAAATTATTAACATTACAAGATGATTATTATTTATTTTAGTAATTCATAAAATTCGGAGCATTAACTTTTTGAGTGTAATGAGGGAAAAAAAAGATAAACTCTGGAAGCACTCAGCAATATAATTTTATATTACGCCCAAAGGAGCGTTTTTGTAACGTTTTACGTGTTACCTTTATTTATTGAACATCATGTTCTTCGCAAGTAAACCACATAAAATTTAATTCAAGAACAATATCACAAAATATTTGAAAATGACATATCTTTAGAATTTCCGCGCTGGAGATTTTCTGTACAGGGTTGCCATTGCGTGTTTTGAACTCGGTGAGTTTCTTAATCAAAACTTCGTTAAAGTTACAAAACATGATATGGATTAAAACAAATTCGAAATTAGGCCGTCCAGGTGCACATGTTCGGGTGGAGGATTACGTTATTCAAAATTTTATGGTTCTAAATTCTGTTGTTTTTTTCACAGTGCGAGAGAAACATACATGCATTCATGCAGATTCTTCATTATTTAATTTCTTAAAATTTAATACAGGTCGATAATATTTGGTGGCAACAGTTTGTAAAGTGAAACGGACATTTATAGTGAAACAAAGCAAAATGCCGTTTCGAAACTAATAGCTTTTCTGAGCTGCCGCTCCTTTGGGTTAATAAAATAAATTAGCAATAAATAAGAAAACTTATGCAGAACTAGACATAAATTTAAAAAAATAATCACTATAAAATACTAGCACAATTAATAATTACAGATAAATACAATTTTTAACATTAGAATAAATGCATAAAAATTATTAAAGTGTTAAAAGTGTTAATCACTATGATGTATTAGAAATATTATTGAAATAAAACTCCTTTGTAGAATATTATGCTATAATATTCAGATATACATTTAAAAAAGCAGTACAAATAAGAATTTTAAGCAAAAACTTTCAAAAATCCATTTTTTCGATTTTAGTATATTTTACTTATTTACACCAATAGAAAGCATCAAAATTGTAAGAGAAAACTGTTTGTTTGAATTTTTCTATTAGTTCAGATTTAAAATATTTTTTTTTTTTTTTTAAAGAAGGAGATACAAAGTTCCTTACAGCATAGGAAAAGCTAAGAAATATCCAGACCTGAAAGCATGTAACAGCTTTATAATTATTTAGAACATTAATTACGCTTGATAAACATGCTAAATTCTTAAAAATCAATCTCAGTTTCAAAAATAAAAATATCTAAAAATTCTAATTTGTGAAATGAGTGCTATCACCAGCTTTTTCTTGAAAATTATAAGCGCTGCAATAGCCAACTATTATTAAGTTTCTGCAAGTCGTCCCAACTCCTCCGGATGTGCTCAAGGTGACAGCCGGCAATATGCCAAGGCAAGGGAGAAAACCCATTTGGGTTGGTCTATTTCTTATAAGGTCCATGGTTATATATCAAACAATGCTAAATTAACACAATAATTAAAAGTATACATGAGATATTTAAGAATCGAAAAATGAATTTTACTGATAGTGAAAAAATAACTTAAATATTGAACTTACGAAGTAGTCGAGAAATTTGTAATTGATAGTAAGTTTGAATAATTATTGGGTATGTGCCAGCTAAACGTTACTGTCGGCTTTGTGTCCTGTCGACTAAACGTGTTGATAGTTAAGTGTCCCGTAGTTAAATGTCTTGACGGCTAACTCTCTGTGTCAGCAAAATGTCCCGTCGGCTAAATGTCCTGTCGGCTAACTGTCCGTGTCGGCTAAATGTCCTGTCGGCTAAGTGTCCTTGTCGGCTAAGTGTCTTGTCGGCTAACTGCCCGTGTCGGCTAAATGACCTGTCGGTTAAGTGTCCGTGTCGGCTAAATGTCCTGTCGGCTAAGTTTCCGCGTCGGCTAAGTGTCCGTGTCGGTTAAATGTCCTGTCGGCTAAATGTCCATGTCGGCTAAGTGTCCCTGTCGGCTAAATGTCTTGTCGGCTAACTGGTGTCGGTTAAGTGTCCCTGTCGGCTAAGTGTCCGCGACCGATATTTGATGGATCAGGGCACCCATAATGGAATCAGATGCATCTGTAGTTAGGGTGATTTTCTCCGTCTGGTTTGGGTGAACTAACATTGCAGAATTGCACAGTGCGCTTTTGATATCCGTGAAAGCCTTCTGCGCATCTTCAATTTAAATTAAATAATTTTTGCTGTTTTCTTTACCCCTTTAAGCAAGATTGTCAGCGGTTGTTGTAGTTTGGCGCAGTTTGGTATGAAGCGATGGTAAATGTTCACCATTACTAAAAATCTACGCAAGCTTGTGAAGGATTCTGGCATAGAATATTGTTTAATTATATCAACTTTCGATGGAAGAGGTTTGATTCCTTCCGTTGATATCTCATAACCTAGAAATTCAAATTTGCTCAGACTAAATCTGCATTTTGCAATGCTTATGCACAGTCCAAAACTCCCAAGTAGCACGGCAATCGTCTCTTTCTGTATTGAAGCTCTCCAGTATTTAATTCCGAAGGTGAATTAGAAAACCGCGAAGACAAAATTCACGAAAATAAAATGGAGTCTCAACGAAATTGCTCAGTCAGTAATTTGTTCGAATTTAGCAGCTAATCAAAGCTCGCAAACCTCGAGATGTTCGTTTATATAAGCATCCATAACATCATTCGAACAGCAATCCAGTGTAACTTTCAGCGATTTATACGATTGCATTAAACCTTTCGACGGCTCTTCTGATAATTTAATATAATCTTTTTTTAATGGCCTAGAAGAATTATTTCAACTGAATAGAATTACGAACAATGCTCACAAGATTATATTTACAAAAATAACATTTATCGGACTCGCTAAGACATTTGTAATGTCTATGTCGCCAAATCCCGAGTGTACCAAATACTAGGATTAAACCAAGCATTTTTAAATGCATGGAGATGGACAAAAACGTAAAAAACATAATAAACAGTTCATCAGAATTTTTATACGTAATGAATTTTGAATTTCGTGTTTTTGTTCACAGTTTCTCTAATTTTGATGTCAACATTTATTAGTAATTTATCAAATCCATAAATTTTTGTCGTTTCCCATCAATAGTATTAATATTTCTTCCTCCTTTTCCATTAATTTTTTGGTTCTGCTTCTCCTGACAGTCGGTGAGTTTTCGTCATATATATTGGACAGCCGTTAAATATGCATGGATATGCATCGTCTTTTAACATTGGATGTTTTCTCGGAATTCTTAAAATCGGCTCATTTATTTCTTGAATACATCATCATATCTTCGCGAAAATTGTACTTTTTGCACTGTATGCGGTAAATTGCTTCATATTATGTCAGCATATTAATTCAAATAAATTCGTCCTTACTTCAAAAATAATAAATAAAGTCATATTTCAGCAGTGTAATCATTGCTAACATGTGATTTTCATTGATTTCGGAAATATGATATTTTAAAATACATAAAATGTATAACTTAATAACTTACTTTATAGATTAGTTTCATTTTTAAATATTTTGCTATATTTATAAAAAATATTTTAAGTACTCATTATTTTAACAAGATTTTAAACAATTTAGCAAGTATACTAATTAAATTTAATAATTCAAGTATTTATATTAAATTTGTATTTCATTAGATGAATCTACCTTAGATTAATATATTTAGATGAAATAAAGTAATGAAATATTGCAAAATAAATCTTATACGGACTTCAGATTCTTGAAAGGGTAGATTTAATATCTTTTCATTCTAAAAGTAACGCTGATGAACTATGAAAAAGATGCTAAAACGACCACGTCTAAAAGTGGTCATATCTTGACGTTTCAGCGACGTCGACAAATTGCCAAGATGCAACGGCAAATATTTTGGGTCTTCGCCACGTTGTAAAGACGTTGTAAAAGTTACCACGACCACTTTGCAACCTTTCGGACCAGTTTGCAAAGTCTTTGCCACGTCATGTGCTACTTGGGTTATTGAGTCTATGGAGCATTAATTCAAGATATTTTTTATGTGTTCTAAAAAGTCAATGGGAATGTTGTCGAGATAGAAAAATAAGAAGTCTAGGCCGCTAAGCATTGCGTTCATAAACCTTATGAAGGTTTGGGTAGGCCAAATGTCATATAAAGAAATTCAAAAAACTTAAAAGGTGTTATAACGGCGGCCTTCGGAATAAAAACTTCATGAACAGGAATCTGTTGATAGGCTCTCTTATCAAATCTGTAGTTGAAAAAATTGCTTTTGCATATAGAATATGTATACAGTCTGTTAGAAATAGTAAAGGGTAACGGACTGGTAGAGACAGCATGCCAAGAGAGGATCACCATTACCTAGCTTTTTGCCATACAAGTCATGACAATCCAACCTTGGTGACTGTCCGGAGGGGCGCCATACCCCCGATCAGCTCATGGGGACTACTCATGTTCATTGCCATCATCCACCGCCGAGCTCTGACCGGAGAGCCAGCCCAACACGGACAGCCCTTAGAATCTACATAACGTTCCCACATCCAAGGTCACAGACACGACAGTAGCAGTACGGTCCCTGCCAAGCCGCACCCACCACCATATGAACAATGGTTCTAGTCACTGTGAAGTCTGCTTATTTACCCAAGGACCTGAAATAAGACCACTGGCTGGACTTGTCAAGACACAAGTCTAGCCAGTGGTCTGGGAAAACCCCGGGTCTCCTCCCAAAGATGGTCGGCTCTGGAAATTCCTACCAGTCGATCCCAAGGGATGGGTTGTCCAGCATCATGAGCCTATGCCAGCCAAGGCCGAAACCCCAACCGACATAGTTACCAGCGGACGTCACAAGGAGGCTGATGCTGAACTGAAAAAGACGAGAGCAGGTCTCCTCTTCTGCATTCCCTCAACACCGGGTCTCCTGCCTTTCTCTCCCGCGCAAGTTCCAGCTGGTTCCGAATATTCATCCTCCAGGTCAGGTGCCGGCGTCCGCTCCTCAGATCAAATACCAGGTTTCCTCCTGCGAGCGGTCGGTTTTAGATATTTATCCTCGGGGTGCGAACGCCACCCGCCGAAACGGACTGGTAAGTATTTGCTTTAAGACCACAGTAATCACCGCATAGTCTCCAATCACCGGATTGTTTTAGAGTTAGGTGTAATGTACTTGACCAGCTGCTTTTGGATGGTCTGCAGAGACCTTCTTGCAGAATATAATAGAATTCCTTTCTCGCAGCAATCAACTTTTCTTGAGAAAGTCTTCTGACTTTAAGGATACGGGTTTACATATGGTTTCGATGTAATGCTGCGCATCATGTTCGTTAATTTTATTATTTTTTATGTTGGGTAATTTCTAACTTACTTAAGTAAGTTAGGAAATTTATTTACAGTAGCTCTATGTTGGTTTTGAAAAGTATTAGCAATGAATTTAGGATTGACGCCATTGTCACACAAAATATCTTTAGTCATCAATGAGGTAGTGCCGTTGACTAATTTTCTATTTTTACTATCAATTAACTAATTAAAATGTGAAAAGTTTATTTCAACGATTGGTTTATTGACATCCGCAATGATGAAAGACCAGTTGAAAGATCAGCATAGCCCTCAATCAGGTTCTAATAATTTTTTACCATGCGTTTTGATTGTTGTACCGTTAGCTGAAAATAGCTCAAGCTTAGCCACAGTTATTTTTTCCGATGGTGATGGTAAAGATAACCAATATTTCTGCTAAAGTTTCAATTAAAAAATCTGATGTGTACACTACATGACTTCCTTGTACGGAATATTAAATTATATGCATTTTTTTCCTTGCATTTCATTTAAACTTATTGGATTGAATTAAATCTACTTCGTCGATAGCGCATCCACAACAGAATAAATGCACTCTTTAAAATTCACTATAGTTGTTTACCATAGCGACACTCTGGTGCTAGGTTCACTTAACAGCATTACATTTCGTTCATATTATAACTCAGAGTGCACAAAATTTATATCATATGAAGAATTATCTAATCGTTGCCACATATTCTAATACTATAATAAATCTAGAACGATGTATAAAAGAAATTAAGCAAACAAAACAAAAAAGAAACAGTTTTTCACAGACGATTCAGTATTTCTCATTCAATTAATTCATGTCTCACTTCGCGACAGGGCAAAAATACATAAAAACTCAAAATATTTACTATATTGTTGCGTGCGTACGGGTTCGTTACGAAATGAATGCACAAATCCGATAAAAAATGAACAAAAATTTATTATTATTACAACAAATATGCTTAAATTTCCTCAAATAATCGTGCAGTCTCACAATATATCACAGTAGTTATCTTCTAACTACTCAAACGTTCAAGAGAACTTAATTCAAAGCAGCTAAAGAAAGCTAATCCGCGAATTCGCTACAGTCAACAAGAGCAGTTTTCTAAGCAAACTCTCAAAACAACAACAAACTAACTACAACTGAGAGGTTTTCCTCCTTTTATAAGATTTTAAAATCGCGCGCGAGAATTTTCTAGTACTTTCTCGAAATCAAAAAGAGATATTTATTTATTAAATGTTAAATGCATGTGCTCTTGTATTTTTAATTTTCCGACTTAGCTTTCCTTTGTCACGCGCTGCACTTCACGGGAAATAAACAATTTAATTTATAATTCAACTAACAGTAGCTTTTTAAATACCAAATCCGTAACACTGCCCCCTTCCCAAGGACTGCACATCCCGGGCAGTACAATCCCTGGACAGGAAGCCAAACTTACAACTAAAGCATAAATACAATAATAAGCATTACATTACAATTGTACGGTTTATATTTATTTTAAGTTTAAACTATGTTTCCTGTCAAGCCTTACTTTTCCCTGGAATTGCCAATGACAGAGTATGTAAATTTTAGTAGAACGCGCAAAGTATTCAAAATAGTCAGCGGAAATATTCTGAGTTAAATAGAAGGGAAACGAGTTCGAAAGTGTGCTTTCTTGCTTCACGGGCGTGGAGGTGGTTAGGTAGAAATTGAAGAACCACGCGTTTCGGCCTGTGTGCTTGCCTCGGCAGATAGTTAAATCTTTCAACGTAATATTCAGAAGTTTGCTGAATTATCAGCGGTATCTTAGAACGCGGTTAGGTTTGTTACGTTTAGAGAGCCTCGTAGGTAGTCAATTGTTATTATTCATTTCTAGTTTCTTATTTTTATTTTACCGCCGGGTCGGCGTAGTTTGTGAGCGTCAAGAGCACGCATCTGTAATTTCTAAAGTTGAATAAAAAGGGATTTAAACCCTTCTCAAGACTTAGTGTACTTTCCAGTTCATAGCAGTCACCACTATTGTTGCGTGCAGGTTGGGACCACGCAACATTACATTGGCGCCCGAACACTTGTTGAACTGAAATGGCCGAAAACTGGATGGAAGCTGCTGGACAACAACAAGAAATGGCAAGCCAATTGGAAGGATTTGGATACCTGGTCCAGACGATGAGAGTGTCAATCAAGCCAAACGTCAATTTCGACGGAAAAAATTCGGTGGCGATATTTCTAGAAGGCCTCGAAAGTCACTTCCAGCTCTACCCTGTGCCTGAAAGACAAAAAGTTGCCATCGCCACAACTGCACTAAGAGGACAGGCCTCGCTATGGTGGAAGAATATAGGCAAATTTTTATGAGGGGAATTCGGAGGCCAGACATATACATTTGAAAATTTCAAAAAATCGTTATTAAAGGCCTTCCCCATAGTGAAAGACCGAGCAAGGCTAGAAGCCGAACTATATAGTTTTCATCAACGGAATATAGAAGAGTTGACGGACTTTATTCTGCGAAAAATTAAGCTGACGGATATGCTGTATGGGAAGAAACCCGACGCGGAGATTATTGAAATAATCTTACCAAGATTGCTACCTGCTGTTCAAGATTACTTCGAAATTAGAAACCCAAGCACATTGCAGGAGCTCTTCGAATTGGCGGTCAAGTTGTAAGGATATTAAGTTTTACTAACGTTTATTTTATTTTAAATCTTTACTATCACTTCTTATTTTCTACTTCCGGCCAGAATTAAAAGCTTTAACTTATTTATGCAAATTTGTCTTGCGAACGCCAAGTTCTGAAGTTGTGGCTTTTTGCCAAGCAAGAGAGAGGAAGGAGTGATTAGGAGCAGGCCGCTTGCCATAGCAGTTTTACTCGGTTGCTGGTTGCCTTCAAGGCCAGAGGTTTAATCCTCTTGATAATTTTAAACGTATCGTAGTGTTAACAGTTCTCTGTACTACATACGGCCTTTCTGTTAATATACGGCCAATCTTCAAGTAGCCACTTGTTTATTAATCCAAAGTTAGTTTAGTTAGAATTTAGTTAATATTTTTTATATTCTTACGTTCAGATCACAAGTGGTTGGTCTCTGTATTCCGAAGTCCGGAAATCATTGTAAAGAGAGAAAATAAAGGGTTTCGTATACCCTTCCCCACATTTATTGAACATAGCTTTAGTAAGCTCCCTATTCCGAGTCAGGTCATTTAATGTTCCCCAAGCAAGTAAGGAGGAACACTGAACCTGATAAAGTTCCAAAATCGCAGAATAGCGGAAAAAGCTAGAGGGGCATCGTATTCTCAAATTATCCGAAGGCAATCTTCAAATGAGCAGACCAGAAACGCAAAGCGCTCTTATGGGGGAAAGAACTATCAAGCTAACTCATCGAAGCTCGAAGGTCAAGGCCCAAAAAGGAAATTTGAAAACGACCGTCCGCGTACCCAGAAGGCAGAAGTTGAAAGGAAAGCTTTAAACGAGTAGAGGGGCCTGTAAAAGCGAGGGTCCAGACCTCGGATGTTTTAAAAAAACCCTCAAGAAGATACTTAAATACGGTCGTCGTAAAAAAACTCACAATTGCCGATTATACAAGTCCTGGTTGGCGATGTACCAGTAGAAGCCCTCATCGAGACAGGAGCAGAAGGTAATTTTATGAGTGATATTTTTTTAAGAAGAATTTTAATAGGTTACGATTATTTAAAAATAAAAACACAGAAATCATAGCAGCGCAAGGACAAACTTGTCAATGTATCGTAAAATTATCTTTAAAAATACAGGTTCAAAACGAAAGCCTTAAAGTATTAATTTTTGTATTAAAAAACTTGCAAAGTCCACTTATTTTAGGTATGGAGTTTTTAAAAGCCGCGAAGGCCAAACTGAATTTTCAGGAAAGTTCTATTGTGCTGGATATGGATCGGAGGGTGGTGGAACCAGTGGAACAACCGCAAGTCGACCTTAGCCATTTGAATGACCATGAAAGCCAAGCCATCCAGCAAGTGGTGAGTACTTTTTCAAACTTGTTTTCAGAACGGCCTGGTATTTGTCAAATTATTACGCATGATATTCAGTTAATTGCCGACAAACCCTGTAGGACTAAACCTTATCGCTATGATAAACAGAAAGACCTAATTATAGAAGAACATATTCAGTAAATGTTAAAGAACAAAATAATATCGCCCATAAATAGTGAGTACGCGAGTCCAGTCGTACTATGTAGGAAAAAAAACGAGTTTCCTCCTTCGGATAAAAGGGCTTGGAGGTTTGCTATCGATTACAGA
Organism: Stegodyphus dumicola; assembly: GCF_044657685.1. Classification (NCBI taxonomy): domain Eukaryota; kingdom Metazoa; phylum Arthropoda; class Arachnida; order Araneae; family Eresidae; genus Stegodyphus; species Stegodyphus dumicola. The sequence continues at coordinate 144,679,965 of NC_140771.1, read as the reverse complement.
AAACTAAATAGTATTACTAAATTCCCAGTTTATCCTTTGCCGGTTATAGAGGAAATTATTAGAAAGATTAAATCTACAAGATGCATGACTACGTTGGACTTTACGTCTGGCTACTATCAAATAGCTATGAGACCCGAAGACATACATAAAACCGCGTTTATAACAAAATCGGGCACTTATGCATTTTTACGCATGCCCTTTGGGTTGTGTAGGGCCCCGTCAACATTCCAGAGAGCTATGGACATTGTTCTAAAGCTTGTCCTAGGAAAATCGACTTTAATCTATCTAGATGATATAATTATAACGAGTAGTACGTTGGAACAACATATTAAAGACCTAGAAGAAGTTTTTAAATTATTAAAAGAGGCCGGTCTTACAATTAACGCCTCAAAATGCAAGTTCGCAACTAAAGAACTTAAATATCTCGGTTATAAAATTTCGCAAAAGGGTATAGAAACTCAAGATTCAAAAATAAAAGCCATCAAGAATTTCCCACCTCCCAACACCGCCAAGTAACTTTCTTCTTTCCTTGGGTTATGTTCTTATTATGGGTCATTCATAAAAGATTTTGCTATTATTGTTGAACCCTTGTTAGTAATTAAAAGAAAGAAAAGTAAATTCACGTGGACAGCAGAAGCAAATACCGCATTTGAAAGGTTAAATGAAGCGCTCATCAATGCCCTTGTTTTGAAATTCCCGGAGGGGGACGAAAACCTGGAAATTGCAGCAGAGGCTTCGGACTATGCTGTAGGTGCTGTTCTCATGCAAAATGGCCATCCTTTGGCATTTTTTAGTAAAACGTTGAAACCTACACAAAGGAATTATACAGCTACAGAGAGAGAAACATTAGCCCTATTAGTGGCTGTACACAAATTTCGAGTTTATTTCGGCAAAGCGCCAGTAACAGTCTTTTCGGATCATGCGGCTGTTGGTAGACTTTACTCGGGAAAAAACCTAACGCCCAGGTTAATAAGATGGGCTTTAAAACTTCAAGAATATTCTCATAATTAAATATAAACCGGGTAAGGAAAACAATGTAGCTGACGCACTTTCTAGTATAAAACTGGACGATGAAGGAAATGAACTCAAATGCGGTGTGTTGACTTCAAAAATTTTAGATTCTAGAGAAACAATTATTGCTGAATTGAAAGCTGATCCTGAATTTGGAAGTATCTATGCATATTTGAAAGACCCCGAAAGCTTTGAGCACACAGTTGTCGATGCGATAAGAAATAGAACTGAAAACTATGAAATAATAGATAATTTATTATTTTATACGAAAAAACAAACGAAAATCTCGAGTATAAACCAGTCATCCCAGCCTCGCTTCGATTAAGCATTTTGAAGGAATTACACGACGTGAAAACAGCGGGTCATTTAGGGGTCAGAAAGACTTTAAAAGGGGTACGCGAGGCGGTATATTCCCGCAATTATACAAAATAGTGACTGCGTATGTCAGGTTCTGCAATCAATGTCAGTTAATAAATGATATTAATTACAGCCCGGCCGGGTACTTAAATAGCATTCGCGCTACATTTCCGAATGAAATTTTAGGCATAGATCTTCTTGATCCTTTCCCTCAGAGTGAGTTAAATAAAAATCGTTTTCTTTTAGTAATTGTAGATCATTTCTCAAAATTGACAGAAATTGTTCCACTTAAACGCGCGTCAGCCAAAACAGTCGCAGATGCATTCTTACACAGATACATTTGAAAATACGGTGCACCCATAAAAGTCATTAGCGATAACGGTAAACAATTCGTTATCCAAATATTTGAAAACATTTGCACTGGCATACGCCTTATCAAAATGGTTCCGTATAGACCACAGGCAAACATAGCAGAAAGAGTTAATAAAAATATTGTAAAAATAATTCGAAGTTATGTTAGAACACATCACAAGCGCTGGGATGGCTACATAAATGAGTTAGCTTATGCTTTAAGAACGGCAAATCACGATACTACGGGAAAAACTCCAGCAGAATTATTTTTAGGACGGAAGTTAATTACGCCATTAGATAAATTATTCTTTGTGCAACAAAGAGAGCAAGAATTTAAACAAAAAGATGTGCAAAAACTCAATGACTAGGCGGTTAAAAGCTCGGATACGGCAAGAAATAGACAAAAATTATACTATGATAGGAAACGCCGTGAAGCAGATTTTAAAGTTGGGGATAAAGTGTTGAGGCGGAAATTTTCTTTATCAAGTGCCCCAGACAATTTTACTGCAAAGTTAACTCCAAAATTTGAAGGCCCCTATGTAATTCAGGAAATCAAGGGAGTCGTATTGTACCTTAAGAACGAGAGAGGAGAAATCTGTAAAGACCCGACCAGGTGAAGAAATATTATAATCAAAATGATTTTGAAATCCTTAAAAGTTTCTTGCAGGACTCAAGCGTAAAAGAAGTAGAAGGTCCAGAAGTAACGTCACCCGCTCCACCGCCCAAGAAGCAGAGAACTGAAGAGAAACCTAGCCCTGCTACAAGTCATGCGACGGTACCGAAAAGAAGAAATGAAAACGTTCAGACTCCAGCATTTAAGAAATAAAAGAAAGCAACGCCGCCGCGTAAAGAAGCTTTGGTAAAGAGGAAAACAGCAGTTACAACGTATCGCAGTAGATATTCTGCATCGAGGAAAACGCTTCCAGGGCCAGAGAGTCAGGTGCAAACAAGACCGCCGTTTCCGAGAACGAAAAGACAGCAGGAGGAACGAAAAGACCACCACCAACAGAAGAAATTCCGGCACGATTGCAGACCGGAGGACGCCAAGACAAGCCGTCCAGGGGCAAAACGGAAAAGACAGCAATCCAACGACTACCCCTCCAAGAGGCCAGCATACAGAGGGCGAAAAAGAAAAATTAACGTGGACAACACTCGGAGGTCATTAAGGAGAAGAATGAGGTCCATGAAACCTATAACATGGGAGCAGTTCTGCCAGAAAAGAATGACGGAGTTCCAATCATTGAAAACTCAAAGATAAGTTAAAATTTTCTATACATTTTTTTTTCTTTTGTTCCGAAATGTTATGCGTAAATACGAAGTTCTATGTTTTGACGGAAGTCAATGTGTCTAGGTTGAGACTTAGTTTTGTTTTACTTTATTTAGCTAAGGCAAAAGTATTATTTTCTTTAAGTATAAAATTTAAGAACGAGCAGTTTCTGTTGGTCGAAAGACTAATTCTGTTATGTTAAAGCCAAAATTTGGCCGAAGATAAAAATAACTTCGTATTCTTGTATTAATAAGAAATTTAGTTTCAGTGCCGCCAGCTTGGCGAAGAATGCGTGAAGTAAAAATTTATTTATCTCTTATTCATTTTATGGTAAATTTTAAAAATCATATGGATTAGAATTTTGTAAATATACGTAAATAGTTGAAAGTTATGTAAAAGTAGAATTTAGTTTAGAAGCATAAAATTTTAGATGCTAAAAGTAAATGCTCAAAAGAAATGAATTCAAATTTAAGTATTAAACTGTAGATAAAATCATGCTTTAGAGCGAAAGCCTGCATGTCTAAAGATGAATGAGGGGGAATTTAGAATGAATGTGTTTTGTAGGGTTCTCCACCTACACTTGAATTTTAAGAATGTTAAAATAGCTCATCGAGTTTTAGAATGTCGAGTAAGGTGTGTCTATTTGGTCGTTGAATTCTAACAAATCATTGTGGTAAGGGGAAGTGGTGCAATACTAAAACACGAATATTCCCGTTTGACACCACACATGGTGGAGAGCCAGAGTAAAGTTAAATTCATGTTTGAATACTTAAATGAATGTGAATTAAGCAGTAATTAAGGAAAATAAATCGATCAAAAACAAACTTTATTCAGTGTCAAGAAAGTGTAAATTATAATGTATTTAGAAAGATACTGATACTTATTCCTTCCAGATGCTGGAAGGAAGAGAACAGATTGATTGCTAAAGTCCAGGAAAGGTTGCTGTAAGGGTAAAATAATTGTCTACAGAAATTTATTCCAACTTTTGTGAGAAAACAGTTTTTTTTATGTAAACGAGGCTCTTAAATTTTAGTTCAGAATTGTGGAAACTTTTCAACAGGTCGTTACTAGGACCTGTTTCCAAGTTTACCAAATTCTGGCAGCGGCAAATGTAGGGTTTCTAGTTATTTTAACTAACATTTATTTTAAGTTTAAACTATCTTTCCTGTCAAGCCTTACTTTTCCCTGGAATTGCCAATGCCAGAGTATGTAAATTTAGTAGAACGCGCAAAGTATTCAAAATAGTCAGCGGAAGTATTCTGAGTTAAATAGAAGGGAAACGAGTTCGAAAGTTTCCCTTCTATTTAACTCAGTTCTTGCTTCACGAGCGTGGAGGTGGTTAGGTAGAATTTGAAGAACCACGCGTTTCGGCCTGTGTGCTTGCCTCAGCAGATAGTTAAATCTTTCAACGTAATATTCAGAAGTTTGCTGAATTATCAGCGGTATCTTAGAACGCGGTTAGGTTAGTTACGTTTAGAGAGCCTCGTAGGTAGTCACTTGTTATTATTCATTTCTAGTTTCTTATTTTTATTTTATCGTCGGGTCGGCGTAGTTTGTGAGCGTCAAGAGCACGCATATGTAATTTCTAAAGTTGAATAAAAAGGGATTTAAACACTTCTCAAGACTTAGTGTACTTTCCAGTTCATAACAGTCACCGCTATTGTTGCGTGCAGGTTGGGGCCCCGCAACATTACACAATGATAAACAACATGAGTAATAAATGCAATAAATAAAACAAATCAAATGCTATCAAATACAAATCAGATACAAAATACGAATCAAATACTAAATACACATTTAGAAACAGAAAGGACCATGGCCTTACACTATGTACAATTATTTACACTACGTACTATGGCCATAGTAATGAGCTAACCTGTCGTAATGAACGACTTTAGGTTTAGAGTTCGAAGACTTACGAATCCGAACCACGACTTCATTCAGCCTGTTTAAGACTGTGTAGGGCCATCCCAAGGTGACTGTAATTTCGGACAAAGTCCTTTCCGTCGAGTCGGATTCCACAATCCACATCTTGTCTCCTTCGCTGAATCTGTGTCCAGTAGCTCTCGTGTAGTATCTTGTCTTCACTTTCTCCGTCGCCAAGTTGATCGCTTTCGTGCAGAACGGTGCATCACTTCAAACCGGCCCTGGACATCTTGAATGTGTTCCTCAGCGATGAAGGCGCATCCGTAGGGTGACCAAACAGGTGGTCACAAGGCAGACGAAGGTCTCGACCGAAGAGCATCTGAGATGGAGAATAGCTAGTAGTCTTGCGTTTCTTTCCGACCCTAGCATGATTTCGGCAGCTTCTCGAGCTGGTTCTTTCGGACAAAGCGTCGGCATTTCCAGGTGAGGATCATTTCTGAGGATGGATAGTCATATCTTCAGATCCTGAAGGCAGTTTATTGTTTTTGAAGTCTAAGGAAAAATTGTATTTCCTTAAAAAGTTCAGTCCGAGTATGCATGGATCTGTAATATCCGCCACATATGCCATGTGATGGTAGGCGGCACTTCCAAACGTGATGTTTAGTTTTAACTTCCCAGCTATGTCGATCTTGTCACCAGACGCATTCTGAAGGGTAACACAGGATACCGTCCAAATAAGTTTATCTTTAATCTGTTCAGCTAAATCTTTCCTAATGATGGTAACATTAGCTCCTGTGTCAATGATCATATTGCAAGGAACTCCATCGATATGCCCATTGATGGACAGTCCGTTACTGTTGCCACTCACTGTAGAAATCTTGAGTGCTTTAAAACAAGGTTTTTCATTATCTGGCAACCTGCGTTCCTTGATATGGTCATTAATTTGTTTCCTGCGTCGTTGCTCAGAAATCGTCTCAATTTTCGTACCCTGGGGTCTTCTCCAATTCTTTTGTACGTGGCCTTCAGATCCACAGTTCCAGCACTTTAGTTTCTTGTCAATCTTTTTACGTCCCATGGCATTTAATTGTCTGTTTAACCCGCCTCTCTTGTTTTCCGTGCTCTGGAGTGTTCTGCAGTTCCTTCGTATGTGGCCTTCAACACCGCAGTTCCAGCACTTTATGGTTGGTTTCTTCTCACCAATATTTCGTCTCAAGGCATTCACTGGTGTTGTCAAATCATCCATTTTATTATCCGTGCCCTGGGATGTTCTGCAATGCCGTCATATGTACACTTCAATACCCCGTTTCCAACACCTTAGAGCCACTTTGCTCTCACTCCTACTCTATAGCAAAGCATTGACTTCTCTGGCTAAATCATCTAAACGAGCCATCAGTTGATCCACTGGCTCGTGGACTCGCACAGCTCTGAGTGGGTAGCAATCTATACTAGTTGCTTGATGGGCTGCCTCGAACTTCATGGCGTACAACAGAGCGCTTTTTATGTCCCTCACATCTGCCATTCGAAGAGCTTTCTGTATTTCAGGATCCCGGATGCCGTCGATGAAGTACTGCAGGGACAGGATTTCCCTCGTTTCTCTCGGGCACTCCGTAAAGGCGAGGTGGGACAGCCTTTCAACATCCGTGGCGAGTTCCTGGAGTGATTCGGTGGGCTTCTGTTGGTGGGATTTTATTGAAACCTGCTGTAGTCTTTTAAACATTTCTCGCCAAAGCGTAGCTCCAATTTGCCGGATAAAGCTTCGAAGTCAAGTCTTTTGTTTTCGGGAAGAGTCTGAAGGATATCCGCTGCGTCGGCTCTTAAAGAAGCGGCGAGATGACAGGCCTTAGCTTGGGAATCCCATCCATTCGCATCCGCCACGATAGAAAATTGTGTCTTATACACCTGCCAGGAGGTCTTCCCATCATATGTAGAGAGTTTCAGAGAGAGACGAGCAGGCATTGGTAAAAATTTAAAACCATCCGAATTGCTCCCTGCCGTCGCTACGAATTTCTTTAAAGTATCCAGTTCTTTCGCAACGGCTGAAACCCTTTCATCAATTTGTTGTTCGACGGCAAAAACTCTTTCTTCTACATGTTCTTTTACAGAAGAAACTCTTTCTTCTGTAAAAGAAACTCTTTCTTCTATTTCTTCTTTCACCGAAGAAACTCTTTCTTCAATTTGATGTTTTACCGAAGAAACGTTTTCTTCAATTTGTCAAACTTTATTTTCAACTGCGTCAATTCTGCCTTCCATAACCTCGAATTTGTTTTCTATTACGCTAGTAATTTCTCTTTTTATTTCGTTATGACCTGCTTCAATCTTCTCTTGAACAGTCTTCATTTCTACTTTAACGGATTCCTGACCCAATTTCATCTGTTCCTGTGTCGCTTTCATTTTTTCCTTAACGGATTCCTGGCCCAATTTCATCCATTCCTGTCTCGCTTGCATTTCTTCCTAAACGGAGTTGACGGCCACTTCCATCTTTTCTTGGAAAACAGTAAATGCAGTCAGGGGCGTAGCTAGAGGGGGCAAGGGGGGCATCTGTCCCCGGGCGCAGAATTGAAGGGACGCCAAACTGATGTTACGACATTTTAGAATTAAATGTTTTCTATCCTTGGCAAGCAGTAGGGAGCGCGAAATCGTCAGTTGTCCCTGGGCGCTGAAAACCCTAGCTACGACTCTGAATGCAGTCATCATTTGCCTTCTATTTCTTCTTTGACAGAATCAACTCTGTAACCTATTTGTTGTTCCACTGCCGAAACTCTGTCTTCTATTTGCTCTTTCACAGAAAAGACTTTTTCTTCAATTTGTCCAACTTTAATTTCAACCGCGTCTATTCTGCCTCCCATAACCTCAAATTTATTTTCTATTATGCAGGTAATTTCTCTTTTCATCTCTTCTTGTCTTGCTTCAATCTTTTCCTGTCCTGCTTCAATCTTTTCCTGATTAGATTTCATATCTTCTTTCAACGAGGCAAAGGCTGAGATCAACTGCCTTAATTGCTCTTCCATCGCTCTTGTAATTGGCATTCAAAAATTCCTCTCCTGACAGGAAAAATTCTTGGGTGCGTACGGGTTCGTTACGAAATGAATGCACAAATCCGATGAAAAAAGAACAAAAATTTGGCTAAAATTCCATAATCGGGGTGAGCGCCAAGCTTGGCGAGAGTTTTTTATTTGGCACGATTTTAATTTGGTTGTGGTTTCCGGCTGTATGTTTTCTTGTGGCAAACCTAGAGCTTTATTTCGGTAAGTGTAAGAGTGCGAATTTAGTGCAGCCAGATTTTTTTTTTAAATTTAATTTTGAAATACTTTGTCTTTAAAAGTTTTACTGTTTACTATTATTGTTATATATATGTTTAATATTATATTTATATAAATATTTGCAGATGGTTAAGCTGTTGTTGGTGGGAGACTGTTGGATTTCATATGACATAAAGTTTATAATTTATGAATGTTTTCATTTAATTTTATTTAGTTATGTTTTTTTTTTAGTTTTGTTTCTTGCATGTGGCAATCGAAAGATGTGGAATATTTAAAGCTTTGAACGAAAGTTGTTTAGTGTGTTGAATTCCACGATGATAGTAACTTGAATATTTTAGTTAGTTTATGATGCTGAACACACATTATTTGCTACTCTGTTTACGTTTAAAACTGACTTCGCAGTGCTCTGATCTGATAAGTGTATATTTATTTACTCAATAATTATTTATAAGAATTGTTCGTTCTACTATTTTATGATGAATTACATACATATATATAAGACTATGCTTTTACTTGCAAAGCTGATGGACTTTGTTTTACTCATCTAGTATTTTATCATCTCATTTTAATATTCTGTTTACATAAATAACGGCGTTTCATTACTGCAAAACTTAGAAGTTACTATTCTGTTTAAGTTTAAAAATCACATTTTAGTGCTTTCATTTAGTGCGCCTGAAAAATTCGCCAAATTTTGAAGGCCAAAATAGTTTGGCGCCAACTTACTTCGCTTATGGAATTTTAGCCTAACTTTCGCCACAGGGCGGAAAGCTTTTGAACTCCTCAGCAGATGACCCTTTTTCCATAGATTGCAATAAATATGCAAATTTATCATGATCATCTAAATTGGGATCATTATCGATCTTTATACACTGGCCCCAAAATCCTAACTTGCTTTTAATATTCCCATCAAAAATCGGAAGTTTAAGCTTAGGATAACGTACAGTAGCATTTTGAGTTAAGCTTTCATTAACAGCAGAACCGTTTTCCTTTTCAGCTAGAAGCGAAACAATTTTGCTTTCTACCATTCTCTACTTATCAATATAGCATTCTGACTCACCAAACTCATTATTTATCACAGTTTCATCTTTTTCAATTTTAATCAGTTCTTCTCTATAAGTCTGTTCTTTTTCAATCATAGGTTTCGCTTTGCCCTCAACTAATTTAACCTTAACGAAATTTTTCCGTCGGTAAAGCTTTAGTATAGCCCACCCGGAATTTTAAACAAAAAAATATCGCCAAGAGCGGCGTAAAGGATATGATCTGGTAACCCATACTATCGCCAAACGCAATGTAAACAAGAGGATGGAATTACGGTTACAGCTAATTTAGTAATCAGTTACATTTATTCAATTTCAATACAAATTCCCGACATATCCGTTTACTCAAAGTTTAATGCACGTGCCCTGTATTCTTACTTTTCCGGCATAGATTTCTCTTAAAATTTATCTCAGGCTGCATTGCAGGAGGAAATACAACATTTTAAATTAGAATTCTACTAAAATTAATATCTAAACACACAATTCGTAACACTGTTATTGGCGATTGTTTAACGCTCAGATACCATGAATACTATTTTGTATATATTTTTTTGGCTACTTGAGGTGATATTTTTGCGTTTAGTTATTGCTTGCTCTAAAACTGCTGTTAGTGATGTTGTAATTAAGTATCAGGAGATAATAAAGGAAAATTTAAGGTGGGAGTTTTCAAAGAAGAGTAAAATTTTGGGAACAGATATTTTATGTATGAATTAACTATAGAATATGAACTTTTCAGAGAATTTTTGATGGATTGTCGATTATTGAAGGATAATGTTTTCTGTGAAAAATGTAAGATACCATGCTGGTTAGTTAGTCAGAAAAAGTCATCGAATGGTAGTATTTGCAAGAATGTACGGCTGAGAAATCAATTAAGCTAGGATCTTGATTCGCCTGTAGTAAGCTCAATTTTTCTAGAATTCTTTTTTTTTTTTTTTTTTTTTTTTTTTTTTTAATTTTTTTCAACGCGAATCAATAGAGTTGCTTATGTGCGAATTTTTGCAATTCTCCTGTTTCTTTTAAGTGAAAGCAGATTTCTTAGTATATGAGCAATGCAGATTTTATTCAATTTTTGATTTTTAAGTGAAAAGAGATCGCTATATACATGGGCAAAGCCAATGTAGTGCGCAATGCCGAAGTTGTGCGCGGTGCCTAGTTTGTGCAATTCTAGGATTTCTTTTAAGTGAAAATAGATCGATGTGTACATGGGCAGAGCCAATGTAGTGCGCAATGCCGAGGTTGTGCGCGGTGCCTACTTTGTGCAATTCTAGGATGTTTTTTTAAGTGGAAATAGATTGATGTGTACATGGGCAGAGCACTACAGACCAGGCTTCCGGCCTCAGGTATAACCAATCGGAATAGTGCCTGACCTGTAGAAATTATCTACTATCTACTTTCGCCACTTCCAGGGCGAGCCCCGCAAACCAGCGGCATTTATTGAGTCTAAGTCAGAAGTTACCGATTCACAGTAATGGTTGTTACAATGGCACCTTTGCAGACGTTGTCTGCTACATGAAAAGATGTAAGTGCTGTACTGAGCTGAGTATTATTCATACGCGCGTATAATTACAATTGCTCTGATTGTGTAATGTTCCATCGGCAGTAATGGGTTAAGAGCACTGCATGAAATTTAATACATTTAGTTAGTAAGGTGTCCGGACTTCACTACAAATCGTTATTGGTGAACTTGGCTTAATCTATGCTGCGTATCTGTCCGTGTCACATACTAAAGACATACTGTACATGCTAGGATGCTCAGTCTTGGCTTGGCAGCCATTCGAAATGGAGCTCCCGATAAACGTTGCCGCCAAGTGCGAAGTGCGCGCAGTTATTCGATTTTTGAACGCAAAAGGCGTTAAACCGGTTGAAATTCATCGCCTATTGACGGAAGTGTATGGACAGTCGTGCATGGATGTCAAAAACGTTCGTGTTGTCAAGTGGTGTAGAGAGTTTACAGCCGGTCTTACTGAAATTCATGACGAAGAAAGGAGCGGGAGGCCGTCAATTGCCGACGAGACAATCGCGAAAGTTGAGGAACTCATGGGTAAAGATCGGAGGATCGCTCTGGATGCTCTCTGCATTTTGGTTCCTGAGGTTTCCAGAAACACCATCCACAGGATTTTAACGGAAAAGTTGCAATATTCGAAGGTGTGTGCAAGATGGGTGCCGCGTATGCTGACAGAAGACCACAAACGGCAACGGGTTGATTCATCCCTCGAATTTCTTCGCCGCTATGGAGACGAAAAGAACAACTTCTTGAACTCGATTGACGCTTCCTGAAGGGCACTGCGGCAAGCTGGTATGACATGGGCATTGTAAAACTGCCACAGCGTCTACAAAAATGCATCGACCGAAATGGCGATTATGTTGAAAAATAAAGCATTCTTCAATCTTTAAAGTGATGTAGCAATTATAGAAAATAAACGGTTCTTTGTATATCTAAAAATATAGGAGACTTTTTTTTTGGGATTGCCCTCGTACAATGATTAAACAAGCATGAAATTTTGAGACCTTTTTTGGGGGGGGTTGCCCTCGTACAATGATTAAACAAGCATGAAATGTTGTACAACTGCCAACACATATTATTGATACGCATACAGGATCTTGCTTACATTACTTATGGCAATGCTTAAATATACATACTATAATACATTCTTAAGATAATTTGCTTATGAAACATACTTATAAGAGTGTCAGTTCATTACTTAATGCTGATGGGAATCCACTTACATATATATACGTTGGATTATGTATTTACTACATTCAATTTAAGTGGAAGGCATAAGATTACGATTATAATGATTAAATTAATATATTAGACACGTTAAGGTGTTGACAACATATACTGTAGTTACAACATTCAGATTAAAATGAAAGTATATGATATCAATTATAATAATTAAGTTAATACTATAAATACATCGAGGATGATTATTACAGTCAAGGAAAAGTCACATAAAGTGTAGTATTTAAGGTAATACGTTAAATGCATCTAACGAATAGGATAAGAGTATGATGAAAATAATATGGACATAACAGTAGTAAACAGATATTACTTATCTGGTAGCAGGGTTATGCGCTGGGAGGTATTAGGTGACAAATGAAAAGTGTACCCTGCAGAACTTGATGATCTTGTGAAGCTTAAAGCACGCACCCCTCCGTTCTAGTAGCACTTTTGTCCATTCCCTCCAATATCTATCTGAAGGAGGACGCATGTCGTGCGCCTCTGTCAATCTGCATGTAAATGCATAATGGTCTGGCGTTCCGATTAGTCCACATTCACAGAGATCATAGTCTCTAAGTCCAAATCTGTGTAGGTAACCAGGAAACGGGCCGTGCCCAGAGAGGAACGTAGTCAATGAAGATGAGTTGGAGAAAACAAGGTCTGTAACTTTTGGGATAAATTTATACGTCCTTCGACCTGTCCGGGAAGTATCCCATCTCTGCTGCCATTCTGCGTAAAGGTCGCCGCGTGTAATCTTTTTGAGATAAGAGGAAGGCAGAGGTAGAGCCTGTTCTGGCAGGAAGATACCCGAAGCCGCTTGTTTTGCCTGTTCATTCGCCAGCTCGTTGCCGACTACACCTGTGTGCGCTGGTACCCAGCTAATGATGGGACGATAACTGAGTGGGAGGTTGACTAATGCCCTTTGTATGTTGAGTACGAAGGGGTCTCGGCTGGCTGGTCCTTCTATGGCGGCTATGCTCGACAGTGAGTCACTATAGATATAGACAGTTTCTTGGTGACTATATCAGAGATCGATTGCTTTTTTAATAGCTGACAATTCAGCTTGGTAGACTGTGTTGTTCGGATTGAGTCTACGTTTCCAGCGGTATTTGATTTCTCCATGTGTACATGGGCAGAGCCAATGTAGTGCGCAATGCCGAGGTTGTGCGCGGTGCCTAGTTTGTGCAATTTTAGGATGTTTTTAAGTGAAAATAGATGTGTACATGGGCAGAGGCAATGTAGTGTGCAATGCCGAGGTTGTGCGCGGTGCCTAGTTTGTGCAATTCTAGGATGTTTTTTTAAGTGAAAATAGATCGATGTGTACATGGGCAGAGCCAATGTTGTGCGCAATGCCGAGGTTGTGCGCGGTGCCTAGTTTGTGCAATTCTAGGATTTTTTTCAAGTGAAAATAGATCGATGTGTACATGGGCAGAGCCAATGTAGTGCGCAATGCCGAAGTTGTCCAATTCTCTGATATTTTTAAGGTGGAAATAGATGGTTGTGTACATGGACACCGAACTTTGATGTTTTTCGAGCGAATACGGATCGTTGTGTATAAAGGAAAAATAGATAATGTGTGATGACAAGCTGTAATATAACGTATTTTATATGCCATGTTTAACATATTGTTTGTGTATTTTAAATTTGTATTGTTGTTTTAATTGTGAATTATATTTAAGACATCATTTTTCATTTAAATTGTATTTTTAATGTTTTTGTTTTGATATGTTTATAATGCTTTCCGACTTACGATATATATCGATAGCCCGACGATCTACTCAACAGTAGCAAAACTGTAAACTTTGACCCTATAAGTAAATTTACCTCATTATTATAATACGTAGTGTTTGCAATCGTAATCGCACTTGATCATATGAGTTCTTTGATAATACAGTTATCAGGTTCAATGTTCCGTCTTACTTTCTTTGGGAACATGCAAGGACCTGACTCGGAACAGAGAGCTTACTAAAGCTATGTTCAATAACTGTGGGAAGTAGACAGGATACACAAGAAGGGTATACAAAACCCTTTATTTTTCTCACTTTACAATAATTTCCGTACTTCGGAATACAAAGACCCACTACTTGTGGTCTAAACGTAAGAATATAAAAATATAACTAAACTCTAGCTTAACTTTGAAATAATAAACGTGGAAGATTGGCCTTATATTAACAGGAAGCCGTATGTAGTACAGAGAACTGTTAACACTACAATACGTTTAAAATTATCAAGAGGATTAAACCTCTGGCCTGGAAGGCAACCAGCAACTGAGTAAAACTTCTAAGGTAAGCGGCCTGCTTCGACTAACTCCTTCCTCTCTCTCGCTTGGCAAAAAGCCACAACTTAAGTACTTGGCGTTCGCCAGACAAATTTTGCATAAATAAGTTAACGCTTATAATTCTGGCCGGAAGTAGAAAATAAGAAGTGATAGTAAAGATTTAAAATAAAATAAACGTTAGTAAAACTTAAGATCCTTACATACTTCCCGCCAGAGTTAATTAGTTTGAAACTGAGGTCTGAAACGACCTTGTTGAAAACTTTTAGCTCTAGAATCTAACGCGCGGCCAATCTTTTACAAACATTTCTCACTAGAAACTAGAAATTTAAAAAAATGAAATTTGTTTTTACAATAGCAGCTCCAAGGACACGCACTTTTTCATCTGTACTGCATCTAAACAGGAGCTTTTATTCAAATCTGGTTCCTTCCAGAGATCTGGAAGGAAAACTAGTTTAATGAAATGTTACACAATGAAATGGCAAGTAACACGCATATTTGTATTTCTCTTAACATTCTTATTTCATTCATGACTATTTTAATTATCTCTCCCCGTGCTCTCTGGCATGTGTTGTAAAAGAACACCAAACACGAATGTGTTTATGTATACGTGTTCAACACTTCCTCTTACAATCAAAACACTAACGTGTTAAAAATTCAACATACCAAGACCTCGTAACACACCCTAACTTCAACTCTAATCCCTGAGGTACTATTCTGAAAGTGGCTAACTCTGAAGTGTAGCGTTAGAGAGCCTAACTACATTCATTCAACCTTTAACACATATTCACCATGATTTGGTCTTTTTACAGTCACACGAATAAAAAAAATTTTTAACATTACTTTCACTTTACCATATCACGGTATTTCTTAACATTTAAAATAACAGTTCACATTGTATATAAGAACATATTAACATGCCGTTAATTTTACGCATTTGAAAACATACATTAGTAGTACATTGTTAACTTCTATTCTTTTCAAAGCAAGTGCCAATTCTTTCACAGTATTTCACGGTATTTCACGGTATTATCACGGTATTTCTTAACATTTAAAATAACAGTTCACATTGTATATAAGAACATATTAACATGCCGTTAATTTTACGCATTTGAAAACATACATTAGTAGTACATTGTTAACTTCTATTCTTTTCAAAGCAAGTGCCAATTCTTTCTACATTGAAATACTACATTTCAAAAAGTCTTTCAGACTAAAACTTCTTTCTTGACAGAATGTTTTAAATAAAATTTATACAATAACTTTTACAATATTTAAGACTTTACATATTCCTATTATACATCAACTTTAGTTTTACGCGCGAGTAATTGAAAAACATAATACCAAAATCGGTAACAACTCATTTCTCGCCTTTTTGGCGATAAAGGTAGACCTCGCATGAGGTAAAACTTCTTGAAATCTGCCACTTGCAGTAAGAATGAAAGATTAACTTAAGTTTGCAAAGTAACATAAAATTTTACTTATCTTTGTGATATTCGTACATTTTTTCCTGAGCCCAGTCCTGGAAGGTAGCGTAGATTCTCGTTTGATTTATCCTCTTTCGTGTGCGGGCTTGCCCTTCAGCGCCTTCCTCTAGAAGCTTTCTTTTTTCTCCAGTTCGGTCACCCTTGAATACCTTCTTTATCGTCTCTGCCTGTGGTCTTGGCCGTTTGATGGCAGCTGGTCTTGGCGGAACCGGGAAACTTCTTTCGCGTTCTTGCTTGGACCTCGTTGCTGGCCTCTTAAATTTTCCTTGTAACTTTTCCTCCGCCGCTGGTGGCCCTTCCGCAATTCGGCGACATTTGCTGCGGAGAGTCCTGTCGGATGAGTAGATCTTCCGTTTTAGAGCCGGGTTATTGTTGCCGTCATTTCTCCTGGCTCTCTTTGCATACGTCGTCCTTCTCCCTTCTTCATTCTGGGGGTGTTCGTGAGCTCTCTTTTCTGGACGGTGGAACGGCTTCTTTTTCTTGTTACCTTCAATTTTCCAAAGGGAAAACTTTCTTTTCAATTGCTCCTGCCTCTAAATGGCTTGCCCTTGTACTTGTCGTTGTTCCACCTCTGGAGCTTGTGCCTGCCCTGTCCGCCGTGCCGGATCCTGCAAAAGATCTGTAAATATTTGCATTTTATTACGATCATAGTAGGGTTTGATTTGATCAATGTTTGCGGAGCAGGTTTCACCATTCCTGGCTTTTAACACTACTACAGCGTGAGTTATTTTTTCTATTACATATGGTCCTTCAAATCGTGGAAAAAATTTGGCAGTTTTATCTTCTGGTGCTGAAGAAAGTGAATGCTTAATTTTTAATACTTCATCCCCTACTTTATAAGTTACTCCCCGTCGTTTCAAGTCATAATATAGCTTTTGTTTTCTCTGTGCTACTTCAGTATTCTTTTTTGCTTCTTTAATTAGTTTTTCTATATCACCCATTTTAAATTCTAGGGCTCTTTGTAGCACATAAAAAAATTTATCTAACGGCGTTATAATCTTTCTGCCAAAAAATAACTCAGCAGGAGTTTTGCCCGTTGTATCATGTTTTGCGGTCCTAAGGGCAAAAGCAAATTCATTGACATAGTTATCTCAGCTTTTATGAAAATTTTTAACATAACTACGGATAATTTTCACTATATTTCTATTGACCCGTTCCGCTATATTTGATTGCGGCCGATACGGGACCATTTTTAAATGACGTATGCCCAGTTTTTGGCACATGTCTTCAAATACATTACTTACAAATTGAGGACCATTATCCGATATAACTTTTAGGGGCGCCCCGTATTTTAAAATATATTTATTTAAAATAGAATCAGTAACTAATTTCGCGGAGCCTCGTTTTGAGGGAACAATTTCGGTCCACTTACTAAAATGATCAACCATAACAAGGAGATAACGAATTTTATTTAACTGACTTTTTGGGAAAGGGCCCAATAAATCGATGCCAATTATTTCATTTGGAAATTCGGATTTAATACTATTTAGAAACCCGGCCGGGCGGAAATTAATATAATTAACTGCTTGACATGTTGGGCAGGACTGGACATACGCCCTTGTTAACTTTTGCAGTTCAGGAAAATAGACTGCCTAGCGTACGCGTTGGATAATTTTTCGAATACCAGCATGAGAAGCTAAAGGGCTGTCATGGAGCTCCTGCAGGATATTTAATCTAAGACTAGCTGGGATAACAGGTCGAAATTCGTTGTTGGAATTCGTAGTTTTTGTATAAAATAATAGACCATCTATTAGTTCGTAATGGGCCGCCCTATTTCTTATCGCCACAATATCTTGGTGGCTAAAATTTTCAGGATCCTTTAAATACTCATAAATGCTTCCAAACTCAGGATCCTTACCCAGTTCGGTTATTACAGTTTCTCGGGAATTTATTGTACATGCTGTCAGCATTGCCACCTTTACAGTATTACCTTCTTCATCTATTTTAATTCTGGATAGGGCATCTGCTACGATATTTTCCTTTCCGGGGGTATGCTTGATTACCAGATTATATTCTTGTAGCTTGAGTGCCCATCTTATTAACCTTGGGGATAAGTTTTTCCCTGAGTACAATCTAGTTACCGCCGCATGATCAGAGTACACTGTTATTGGCGCCTTTCCAAAATAGACTCGGAACTTTTGCACTGCTAACAGAACTGCAAGTGCCTCTCTCTCGGTCGGGGAATAGTTTCTTTGTGTTTGATTTAAAGTTCGGCTAAAAAATGCCACGGGCTGCTGATTTTGCGAAAGTACCGCTCCTACCGCATAATCCGAAGCATCCGCTGAAGTTTCTAAATTCTCATCCTTTTCAGGAAATTTCAACACAGGGGCTTGCGTTAATGCTTGTTTTAATTTTTCGAAAGCACTATTTGCTTCGGCCGTCCACGAGAATCTTGCCGTTTTCCTTTTTAATTTTAACAGTGGTTCAGCAATAGCTGCAAAATCTTTTATAAAGGACCTATAATATGAACAAAGTCCTAGAAAAGAAGAGAGCTTCTTCGCCGTGTTTAGAGTCGGATACTTTTGTACAGCGATTATTTTTGATTCGTCTGTCTCGATTCCTTTCTGAGCTATTTTGTAACCTAAATATTTTAATTCAGGGGCTGCAAATTTGCACTTTTCGACATTAACTTTTAGACCGACCTCATTTAATAAAGAAAACACCTGTCTTAAATCCTGTACATGTTGGTCGAGATTATCACTAGTAATAATGATATCGTCTAAATAGATAAATGTGGACTTTCCAAGAACAAGCCTTAATACAATGTCCATACATCGCTGAAATGTTGCCGGTGCCCCTGAAAGGCCAAACGGCATACGCAGAAATGCATAAGTGCCAGACTTGGTTATAAAAGCAGTCTTAGGCACGTCCTCAGGCCTAAGCCCTATTTGAAAATAACCAGTCGTTAAGTCTAAAGTCGTCATATATTTGGTGGATGTTATGTTCCTTAGAATTTCTTCAATAATAGGTAACGGATATACCGGATATTTAGTTATGGAGTTTAATTTACGGTAGCCAATTGCGAATCTCCACCTTTTTGGATGTGTCAATGGATAGTCATTATTTTTCTTACATAAAACCACCGGGCTAGCATAACTACTTGAGATGGGCGTTATGATCTTTTTACGTAGCATATCGGTGATATGCCATTCTATAATTTTTTCCTTATTCTTATCATACCGGTATGCTTTGTGGCGAACTGGCATTGAATCTCCGGTGTCAATACTATGGTTAGTAACCTGAGGAAATCCTGGAATATCACTAAATAACGAAGAAAATTCACTTACCACTTGTCGGATTCTTCGTTGCTCTTCATTAGGCAGGTGGTCAAGGTTTAACATCGGCGGTTCAGCCTTTTCTTCTCGAACTGGTTTCATTGTCAGCTTAAGGGACGCTTCATTAAAATCCAGCGTTGCTTCTGCCTCTGAAAGAAAATCTATCCCTAAGATAATATGTGCTTGCAGATTCTTTACTATAAAAACATAACCTTTACTTGTTCGTTCTTGATACGGACGTATAGCGGTAATTTACCTATGCACTTGCATCTTTCTCCTTGCGCAGCTAACACTGTCGTATTATCCGAATTATATATGCGGTATTTCCGAAAATACTTCCTAAAAAAATCTTCTGCCACACAGGAACACTGCGCGCCTGTATCCAGGAGTACGGTGGCTGGGATATTATTCACCAACACTTCAATCTTCGGAAGAGTCAAATTTTTCACCATTACTGTATTTAACTTGAAGGAAGAGGGGTTTTCGTGGCCTTCGGATTTCCGCACCCTCCCGTCAGCAGAAATCCGTTTTAGTTTAAATTATTTTTCATTTCCGTGCTTTCCTTCTTTTTCCACTGGCCTTGAGAATTTTTCCTGGATTGCTATTGAACTGTCGACGTTCGCCGGCTGTTTTTGAATGCTCGGGTTTCCTTGCCCACTGATTCGCTTTCTTTCCGTAGCCGTGTGCTTGAGTTTGCTGTAGTCTTGGCGCACCAAATTGGTTTCTCTGTTGATATTGGCGTCTTCTTTCAATGTCCGCAGTTCTTCTAATTTCAAACTGGATTGCTAGCTCATACAACTTTTCCAGTGTAGTCGGATTTCTTAATTCAATAAAGTCTTGCACTTGGGGCAGTAACCTCGGCAAAATCACTTGAATTATCTCAGGATCCGGACGGTTTCCATACAAGAATTTGAAGACGTGAATTTTTCTTAAAATAAAGCTTGAGAGATTTTCAATTCGTTTCTGGTATATGCTGAAAAGTTCCGTTTCTAATTTTGCACGATCCCTTACGACAGGGAAGGCTGTTACTAGGGCACTCTTGAAATTCTCGTAAGTATAGGTGGGACTTCCTGCTTGACCCAAGAGACTTCTGCCTATACATTTGAACCAGTTAAGCGCTTGGCCCCTCAAAGCGCTGGTAGCTAAGGTTACTTTTTGAAACTCGTGCACGGGATAGAGCATGAAGTGGTCATCCAATTTTTCCAAAAAACTGGTTACCGGTGAGTTTCCATTAAATGTTGCTTTTGGTTTCATCGAAGCGCGCATTGTCTGGACGATGTAACCAAATCCTTCCAGGGCGGCAGCTGGCATTTCTGGATTCTGAGCCGCTTCTGCAGGCAGCACAGGTTCTTCTTGAAACTCGGCCATAGTTATTCTTCTTTGTTGGGAGCCACTATCAGGTTCAATGTTCCGTCTTACTTTCTTTGGGAACATGCAAGGACCTGACTCGGAACAGAGAGCTTACTAAAGCTATGTTCAATGACTGTGGGAAGTAGACAGGATACACAAGAAGGGTATACAAAACCCTTTATTTTTCTCACTTTACAATAATTTCCGTACTTCGGAATACAAAGACCCACTACTTGTGGTCTAAACGTAAGAATATAAAAATATAACTAAACTCTAGCTTAACTTTGAAATAATAAACGTGGAAGATTGGCCTTATATTAACAGGAAGCCGTATTTAGTACAGAGAACTGTTAACACTACAATACGTTTAAAATTATCAAGAGGATTAAACCTCTTGCCTGGAAGGCAACCAGCAACTGAGTAAAACTTCTAAGGTAAGCGGCCTGCTTCGACTAACTCCTTCTTCTCTCTCGCTTGGCAAAAAGCCACAACTTAAGTACTTGGCGTTCGCCAGACAAATTTTGCATAAATAAGTTAACGCTTATAATTCTGGCCGGAAGTAGAAAATAAGAAGTGATAGTAAAGATTTAAAATAAAATAAACGTTAGTAAAACTTAAGATCCTTACACAGTGTCTCACAAAAGTGATGGGACACTTGTGCTTTACGAAAGGAAACTGTAATAAAATAAATTTAAAAAAAACATGTAAAAATTTTTTGTGGGTGTGTTTCATACTTAAATTTAGCAACAATTATTACATAACATACATTTTCTCAAAATATTAATTTAATAAAAATACAATTGTTTAGAACGGAGCAAAAAATGGTTCACATAAGTGATGGGACACTATTAGATACTACTACGTACTATGCAACAAAAATCGTCTGAAGTAAGCAATAAAATATTTTGGGGGGGTTTTATTTTTACTCAAAAGCAATTGGAAATAATTTATAAAATCGTCTGCAGTATTTCTCTCCAGTTTGTTTTGGAATTTCTGTGTTTTTTTATCTCTGTGCAGCCATGAATGCTAAACGAAAAGAAACTTTGCCTGAAATTCGAAAATTAGTTATTAATTTTCATATTGAACGCGGAAATTCTATTAGAGAAACTGCTGAAACAGTTAACCTGAGTCATTCAACAGTTTTCAATATCATTAAACGATATAAAAGGAGTCATATGATTCAGGATAGAAGAAGACCTGACCGACCATCAAAGCTATCCAATGGAATAAAGCGAGTTATCGTTCGAAATATTAAAAAAATCCAAGAATGAGTGCTCCGAAAGTTGCTGCTGATTTACAAGCATTATATGGAGTAATTGTTAAACCTGAGACTATTAAAAGAGTAATTCGATCTGCTGGATATCACGGTAGAGCAGCCAGGGAAAAAATTCTTCGTGAGTGAAAAGAATAGAAAACTCAGACTGGCTTTCGCAAAATCCAATATGAATAAGAATTCTGATTACTGGAATGAAGTGGTATTTGCTGATGAGAGTAAATTTAATATATTTGATTCTGACGGTAGAATCTTGGTGTGGAAATAACCCAGGGAAGAATTTCGCAAATACATCATTTCTTCAAAACAACAATTAAAATCGGTGCTTCAAGAAGAATGGGGTAAAATCACTCCAGAAATCGCAAAAAAATTAGTCGAATCCATCCCAAGAAGACTAAATCATGTTTTAAAAGTAAAAGGAAATCCAACAAAGTATTAAAACCTTTTATAAAGTAAAATTTTTGGATAAATATTTGATGGAAAAGTAAGTGTCCCATCACTTATGTGAGACATTTTTTGCTTCGTTCTAAACAATTGTATTTTTATTAAATTGATATTTTAATATTTTGAGAAAATGTATGTTATGTAATAATTGTTACTAAATTTAAGTATGAAACACACCCACAAAAAATTTTTACATGTTTTTTATGAATTTATTTTACTACAGTTTCCTTTTGTAAAGCACAAGTGTCCCATCTCTTTTGTGAGACACTGTATGTGTGTGTGTATGTGAAGCATTGCTTAGTGTTCCTAATTTGTAGTATTTATTTTTTTATAATATTTTCTTTCATTGCGAGAAATTAAATTTTCTATTTATTTATGTGTAGAATTCTAGTATGCCTGCCTACAGAGAATATAAAGTGATTTAGGAATTTAAGAACCTGTTTTTCATTAATGTGAAGTTTAAAATTTTTAGAAAATAGTGAAAATTGTCTACTTACTCGTATATAAGGAATTATGTTGTTACGTAGCAAAACATCAGTTTGTAAATATGATAAAATTGATATGTTCCAGAGTATTAATTAAGAAAAACTTTTTTTATTTGTATAAATGCTAAAGCTTAAAAATATTTGAAAATACTGAAGCTGTATGAAATACAAATATGAGAGACTGAGACGTTCTTTATCGTTGTAATAACTGGTAGAATTCGCTTACTGTATCATGATAATTTTAAATAAAGTGTCTCACAAAAGTGATGGGACACTTGTGCTTTACAAAAGGAAACTGTAGTAAAATAAATTCATAAAAAACATGTAAAAATTTTTTGTGGGTGTGTTTCATACTTAAATTTAGTAACAATTATTACATAACATACATTTTCTCAAATTATTAAAATATTAATTTAATAAAAATACAATTATTTAAAACGGAGCAAAAAATGGCTCACATAAGTGATGGGACACCATTAGATACTACTAAGTACTACAATAAAACTTTTATGGGGGGTTTTTATTTTTACTCAAAAGCAATTGGCAATAATTTATAAAATCGTCTGCAGTATTTCTCTCCAGTTTGTTTTGGAATTTCTGTTTTTTTTTATCTGTGTGCAGCCATGAATGCTAAACGAAAAGAAACTTTGCCTGAAATTCGAAAATTAGTTATTAATTTTCATATTGAACGCGGAAATTCTATTAGAGAAACTGCTGAAACAGTTAACATGAGTCATTCAACAGTTTTTAATATCATTAAACGATATAAAAAGTGTCATATGATTCAGGATAAAAGAAGACCTGACCGACCATCAAAGCTATCCAATGGAATAAAGCGAATTATCGTTCGAAATATTAAAAAAATCCAAGAATGAGTGCTCCGAAAGTTGCTGCTCATTTACAAGCATTATATGGAGTAATTGATAAACCTGAGACTATTAGAAGAGTAATTCGATTTGCTGGATATCACGGTAGAGCAGCCAGGAAAAAATTCTTCGTAAGTGAAAAGAATAGAAAACTCAGACTGGTTTTCGCAAAATCCAACATAAATAAGAATTCTGATTACTGGAATGAAGTTATATTTGCTGATGAGAGTAAATTTAATATATTTGGTTCTGACGGTAGAATCTTGATGTGGAGAAAACCCAGGGAAGAATTTCGAAAACAGAACTTGGTGCCAACAGTAAAACATGGTGGAGAAAGAGTTATTGTATTATGGGGGTGTATGTCGTCCGCTGGAGGTGGTACTCTTGTTTTTATTGACAGTATAATGGACCAGTACAAGTATATTGACATTTTAAGTCAAAATTTGAAATCATCAGCGCGAAAATTGAACCTTCATAACGATTTTAAATTCTACCAGGACAATTACCCCATGCACAATGCTTTGAACATTAGACTCTGGCTGCTGTATAACTGTCCTGAAATAATAAAAACACCACCACAATCTCCAGACTTAAATCCCATACAGAATATTTAGCAAGAATTGGAATCGAGAATTCGCAAACACACCATTTCTTCAAAACAACAATTAAAATCGGTGCTTCAAGAAGAATGTGGTAAAAATCACTCCAGAAATCACAAAAGAATTACTCGAATCCATCCCAAGAAGACTAAATCATGTTTTAAAAGTAAAAGGAAATCCAACAAAATATTAAAACCTTTTAAAAAGTAAAATTTTTGGATAAATATTTGATGGAAAAGTAAGTGTCCCATCACTTATGTGAGCCATTTTTTGCTCCGTTCTAAGCAACTGTATTTTTATTAAATTAATATTTTAATATGTTGAGAAAATGTATGTTATGTAATAATTGTTACTAAATTTAAGTATGATACACACCCACAAAAATGTTTTACATTTTTTTTAAATTTATTTTACTACAGTTTCCTTTTGTAAAGCACAAGTGTCCCATCACTTTTGTGAGACACTGTATAAACAATTTATTATACTTATTTTCAGTTACACCTAAGCTCAGAAATGTAAATTTAAAAAATTTGATGTTAATTTACAATAATAAACAATTCATTATTTTTTTAAAGAGAAAATAGAAATTACGCGTAGCATGGAGAATACATTGTGACGTAACACCAAATTATTTATTAAAGGTGAAATAGCTAAAGGTTTCCGGTATTGTTTTTAAAATTACATCCTTTTAAACTTAATCATTTTAATTAATCATTTCTTAATATTTCTTTCTCTTAAAATCGTGTATAATAGTCGTAAACTTATTTCTATTATCCACGATTTCTGCTGAAATCAAGATGGCCGCCATTTTTTGAAACACGGAGTTTCGTCGAAAATGTGGATGGCAACCATTTTTCAAAACAACGCATTTCATGTGCTTTGGCGCCAAACCAAATTCGCCAAACTTTGAAGGTGGGCTATACTAAAGCTGTTCCTTTCCGTCTAAAGATAAATCATTTTCAGTCTTCTCAAAATCATTTAAAGCTTTTGTAAACAATCTCCTAAATTCAGATCGTTTGCACTTCAAAACATCCATTATAAATAAACGAAAGAATTCTATTTACAGATAACAGTCCAGTCAGCGGACGCCAAATGTTCAAAAATTTTCACCAAATTTGTTACCTCAAGAACTATTTATTACTCGCAAATAACTATCTATATCTCTTTAGTTATTTATGACTCTACAATAATTAAATAATTCCTTTACTCATACTTTCAAATGAGGAAAACAAAAGTTACACCAACTCTCTAATAAAGAAGAACAACATAGTATATTGCCATTCTCTGAAACATAAACTGTTACAAAACATAGATAATAATAATAATAATATGAATAGATAATGAATAAAAAATCTATAGAGTAAAGAAAACGATTACATCTGTTTGAAGCTCGTGCAATATTACTCAGAAGCTGCAGTTAAAAAATCATATAAACAAAACTATTAGAGTCAAAATATTGTTCACTCAGTCAAGAAAACTATATAACTAAAATATTAAAAAACTTTGAAATGGATGAATGTAAACCTATCAAGAATCCAGAAATATTGGGTGAAAATCTTGATGACATAGCATCTTCGCCACCTGTGTCGAAGACAAAATATCAAGAAGCATTAAGTTCATTCATCTACTTAGCAACAGGCGCAAGGCCAGGCTTAGCTTTTGCAGTAATTAATTTGTCAAGATATAGTCAAGATCCCAGAGAGAAACACTGGAAAGCTGTAAAGAGGATATTTAGATATATTAACGGAACACAAAATGCTTGTTTAGCGTATACTTCAGACAATGGGAAATTAAATGCTACATCAGATGCAAGTTGGTGTACTACTGAAGATGAAAAATCATTTGGAGGTTATTTCATTAAATTAGGTAAAAATTTCATAAATTGGAAGTGCAACAATCAAAGAATAGTTGCTCTATCTACAATGGAAGCTGAACTTTTAGCATTCTGTGAATGTGCATGTGAAGTTAAATGGTACATCTTTTTACTTGAAGGATTGGGTCAAGATGATCTAATTGACAAACCAATAGAAATTAAAACAGACTGTCAAGCATTAATAGATTGGATTAAAAAACCAAAACAAAGTAGCAGTTCAAGGCACATTAATAGAAAATATTTCTTTGTTAAGGATGAATATGAAATGAATCAAATCATTCCTCAGTTTGTGTGTTCACAAAATCAAGAAGCAGATATTTTAACAAAGTATCTACCTAGGGTGAAATTAAAAGATGGACTTGTTAAAGTATGGACATGACTGACTGATTAAAATTATACCTTTAAATACAAATAAGGGGGGAATTGATAGCATTTGTTTATAAAGCATAATTTTAAGTTTTAATATTTTGGCAACATTGATATTAAATTGTAAAAAGAATGAGTTAAAAATGTATCTGTAAGAGTTTCATTATTATGATTTCAGAATCTTGAGTTTTTGAAATGGTTTTAGAAATGAGACTACGAATGTTGAAAGTTTTTCGTTAATGTCAGCATTTTTAATAAACATAGTCGAGTTTATTGATTGAAATTGAGAGAAGAATCGACGGAACTGCACACATTAAAATATCTATAGACTGAAAACTGTGGATAAGTGACGAATGGATCCGAAGGATTACCCGCCGCTTCCTCCGCCCGAGGTTGTGAACGTTATTAAATAAAATCTCTCTGGTTTACCCGAGGAGATATGTGCGTATGCAGACAAGGTGTTAGGCAAAGGTTGGAGTCAGCTGTTAAACAAGGATTGTTACGATGCGGAGGATTATCAACTCGCGCTTCAGCAAGTTCTGCTTCTGAATGTTGCAGTTCATGTAGATGAGCGGTTAACAGAAGGTGATCTCAATACATTATCCAGTGAGGAGAATAAGCAAAAACGTCTGGATATACACCAAAAAAGGAGTGGAATAGCCAAAAGACTGGCTTTGTTATTTCAGGGTAAGTGCGACGTTTTTAGGGCCCAAAATCCTAGTATTGTAAATTTATCATGTGATAAGTTGAATGTTGTTAAGCATGTCCCTAAAATGCAGGTTATATCTACTGTCAATTCTGTTAACTGTAATGATACTGTATCAAGTGTAAAAAATGTTAGTGATAAATCTGGTGTAATTGCACAAACTCCTAGCGGAGAAAAAAACAAAAATTTTGCTTAAACGGCCTTCGAAAAAAGGAAAAAGATGTGTTAGCGAAATTCAGGATTCAGAAGGCTTTACACAGCCGCGTAATACGGCTCGGCCTGCTAAATTAGTCAAAGCTAATGCAGAAATTAATGTTAGCAATAAATTTGATAAGCTAGGTGAAAATGCTAATGCAGATAATACTGCCACTAATAATGATATGGAAGTTAGTGAAGAGATTGAGGTTATTGAAATGCAACAACCGAAGGTGAAACCGATAATGGTGAAGCCTCCACTTAAATTTTCGGATTTCTCTAAAAAATTGAGGGCTGAAACTAATTTAGATTTTGCAGCTAAAGTTACTGGCGAGTTTTTAAAAGTTTTTCCGAAAACGAAAAATTATCACCGTCAGATAACAAAATATTTGGATGACAAAAGTGTAGATCATTATTTAATTACCAGAAAGATGGATAAGCCCATCAAAATAGTTATAAGAGGTTTACCTATCGATTGCCCCTCAGATGACATTTTTGAGGAGCTGGTTAATTTAAAGTATAAACCTCGAAAAGTTACCCAAATGCACAGAACCAAATCTAAGGCTCCTATGCCTTTGTTTCAAGTTCATTTAGAGAATGTACCAGGGGTGCAATCTATTTATAATGTTAAAAAACTGCTATGTTTCTTTGTCGAAATACATCCTTATAAAGTGCGTGGAAATGTTGTGCTGCCAACACTTCCACCACAGTAGTGAAAATTGCAAACTACAACCAAGATGTGTGAAATGTGCGGGTGCACATCGTACTGATAAATGTAATGTTAAAAAATTAGACTCTCCTATTTGTTGTAATTGCCTGCAAGAAGGACACACCGCCAATTATCGCGGATGTCCGAAATTCCCCCGACGCATAGTCGGAAATAAAATTGTGAATAAGAGTGCAAACTCAGAAAATGTAAATAATAATGTAAATAATGGTGTTAAAATGCCCAGTACTTCTAATGCAAATTTGAGTTATTCTGCTGTTGCCTCCGGGCGCAGTTATGCTAGTGTAGCCAAGGGTGACGTTCAAAGGTCTGTAAATACTGTTAATAAGTTTAATGTTGATATGCATAAACAGACTGTCAGCAGTTGTGGTGCTGCTAGTGCTACTGTTGGTAGTACTACTGCACTTCTTGTCAAACGCTGCATTCCCCATTATCAAGTGAACATTTCACAGCTCTCAGCCGTAGAGGACACAGCTATCTGCATCACAACAGACACTAACACTCCATACACTTTTGTCTCCACCTACATTCCTCCCATGAGACATGTGGCTGTCGTTCAGGCAGACCTTGAAATTCTACTCACACTTGGTACACATGTTATTATTGGTGGAGACTTGAACGCAAGACACCGCGCATGGAACTGCTACATTTCTAATGCAACAGGCAGACTGATTTATTCCTTGGCCGCGTCGGCACGGATTAAATTGGCAGTTCCAAGTAAACCAACACGGTATGTTGTTGGGTCCACCGCAATTATTAATTTTTTCCTGTTGTGGAACACAAGTTCTCCACTGGATATTTCCGTACTGGACGAACTTTCAAGTGATCACAATCCTGTTAGGATTATTCTGGACCTCAGCATATATACTACATCAGACACCAGGGCCTTTCGTACAGACTGGCAGGTCTTTGCCAAAGCCCTCTCCAACACTCAGTACACTTTACCCACGATACACAAGGGGAGTGACATTGATAGTTTGGTCAAGGACCTCACTGAAAATATACAAAATGCTTATGAGAAAGCACAAGTTGAAGTTAAACCTGGTATGAAACACAAGCCTCAAGAGCTCAGATTATTGATTAAACAGAGAAATGCTGCAAGATGAGCGTATCAACGTACCAGACACCGTGATGATAAAAGGAACTTCAATCGCCTGTGCGAAGCGGTCAAGTTTCTTACAAATAAACTCTCACAAGATCAATGGACTAACTACCTCAGATCTCTTTCTCCAGAGGATAACTCATTGTGGAAAGCAGTGAAGAGGTACAAAAAATGCTACAACGCCATTCCGCCCCTTCACGGCCCTCAACGGATCCATTACACCGGAACTGAGAAAGCTGAACTTTTAGCTCAGCATCTGGAATCTCAGTTCTGCATTAACAGCATTTCAGACTCAGACACTGAACAGCTTATTGCTGACTTCCACTCCAATTTTTCAACACAGCCATGCATAGACAACATTATCTCAGCCATGCCATCGGAGGTCTGTCTCTATATCATGCGAACTGCAAAAAGGAAGAGCCCTGGAGTAGACGGGGTCACAAATGAGATGATCAAGCATTTTCCTCTACTAATACTCTACTTCACTAAGTTAGTGAATATCATACTACGATGGCAATACTTCCCAACCTGTTGGAAAACTGCCAAGATTGTCCCTCTGCTAAAGCCCAACAAGCCTGCGACTGCTCCTGAGAGTTACCGACCAATCAGTTTGCCAAGCTCAATTAGCAAAATCGTGGAAGCTGTTATTCACCATAGACTAAACATCTTCCTGGATGAGCAGAAGGTCCTCATACCCTATCAGTTTGGGTTCAGGCGTAAGCACTCGACAACGCATCAACTCTACAGAGTTGTTGAGTTAATAAGCAGTGGGATGCAACAACATCGTGTCACTGGTGGACTTTTCTTAGATGTCGCCAAGGCGTTGGATAGAGTATGGCTGGATGCCCTCATATACAAATTATACAACCTGGGACTCCCAGGCTATACATCACAAACATAATTAAATCCTACCTAACCGGTAGACACTTTGTCGTTCATGTTTCTGGTTCATTATCCAGAAACCGGCCTATACGGGCTGGTGTTCCACAGGGATCCCTTCTGGTCCCTACCCTATTCAATATTTACGTGAACGACATCCCCACTACACACAACACAACACTAGCCATGTATGCAGACGACGCAGAGATCCTTAAACAAAGTGCATTTGTTAGTTCAGCTACAACAGCTACAACACCACAGCCACTCGCTAGAGACTTGGCTGACCAAATGGAAAGTCAAAGTGAATGTACAGAAAAATTAGCTCTTTAATTTGAGATAACTTTTACTTTCCTAACTTCAATTACAATTTAGTTATGAGCTTTTAATTAATATTTACTAGAGACTTGGCTGACCAAATGGAAAGTCAAAGTGAATGTCGACAAGACACATGCCGTACTGTTCAGTACTAAGAAGAATTTCCCGACTCACCTGCAAATGTATGGTGTGGACATTCCCTGGGTCAAGCAGGTCCCTTATCTTGGGGTGATCCTCAGTAAATCTCTTACATGGAACCCACACGTTACACATATTCTCAGGAAGTTTCGAGCTAGTAAAGCTTCACTCTTCCCCTTAATTGCTCAAAACAGTGTTCTATCTATTGATAATAAGTTGCTTATTTACAAAACCATGTTGCGTCCAATTCTTAGTTATGCATGCCCCGTCTGGGCATACTTGTGCAAAAGTTAGAGAAGGCAGTTACAAGCTGCCCAAAACGGGGTATTGCGTATGATATGTTATGCCCCTGGTACATTCGGAATAGCCAAATTCGTAAAGAGTTAAGAATAGAGGATCTTTGTGATTTTTATTGCCGCCTATCTAGGGCATTTTATGATAAACAGGAACTGGACAATCCTGTGGTTGTTAACTATTGTTATGATACTAGGGACCCCAATTTCAGTAAACGCTCAAGGGCGATCCTAAATGTTAGTAATATGTAATTTTGTATATGTATTATGCAAATTGTTGCTCAGATTCTTTATTGTATATTGTTCTTTTTTCCTCCTGATTGCATTTTGTTTTTACCAGTGGCACTAAGGCGTCGCACTTCGTATTTTGTTTCTCTTGTGTGTACATGATTTCTTCTGTGAAATAGTTGTTAAAAAATAGTTAATTATGCATGGATTAGTAATTAGGTACTTAAGGGAAAAAATATGTATTTATTTAATTATTTAGCACATTCAGTTATATTTCTCATAATTCGAAACTTTTATCATGTTATTCGATGAGGGGTAGGGCAGGCGCCCAGGCACCCTGGTGGTTAAGCACCGCAGTTCAATGTATGAATTATTATGATTTGGTAGAATGTGGTAAGATTTCTTATGTCTGATTTTCTTTAATAAAGTTTTCTTTTTGTATATTGCCATAATGTATTTTTTGTTAGAAGTGGATGATTCTTTTGAAAATGTTATATATATGCCAATCTTAAAAACCAACACTTAGAGATGATAGAAAATAATTGCGCTTCTTGTGCCTTAAGTTCAGCTTGCATGGAGCGTCTTAATTCTATGCTTTCGCGTGTAATTGGCAGTTGCTGCACGTGAGTGATGGCATCTTTTAGTTCAGTAATACTTTGAATAATACTTTAGACATCGTCGTCAATATCTTTGACAGAAGCCGTCGGCTTATTGAGGCAGTTACCTTTATTGTCAACTGACATTTCAGCTAGCTATCCGACCTTTCGTATAGTGAAAATCATACTTACAAAATAGACAAATCAAGAGAGCAAAAAACAGAGCCGTCTCTTGGAGCTCAAAGGTTCCAAGTGATCTAAACTTTTGAAAGTCGCCAACGCTTAAAAAAGATAATCTACGCCAAGGTAGTAACCCGCCTTTAAAAAAAAAAAGATTCACTTCAACTTAGGCAGTTCGCGTACGTAGAATTCATTCAACAGAAAGGTTATTGCTTAAATTTTCATCCTATCTGCAGAAAGACTAAGCATGTGCAAAATACGCCTTTTTATTTTCTTCTTTGTCTGTCGGTCTGTATGCTTTCGTAATTTATCGTCTGTAAGCAGTGGTATGAGTGCTGTCAATGTGTGTTTTAACTCTTGAAGAGTTTTATTTAATGTAAGCCAACAATGTTTTCGCTTTAATTTCATTTAAGAAAAGTAGAAATTGTAGGTGATGCTTTTTAGTGCCGTAAGATTCATACATATTAAAAAAAGTAAATTGTCCATAGCGTAGTTTCGAAATGCAATTTAGCTGTGGTAGGTTGAATATTATTAGATCAGCTGTTTATGTAGTTCCAATCAGGATATGGTAATGTTGTAATTTTCAACTTTATGCCTCCCAGTCTGAGTGATGATCATGAAAATTTGGCGAATAGCGTAACCTGTTTTGCGAAATACATGTAAAATATGAATCGTGTAGCATGTGAAAATCGAAACGTGTTGGATCACGTGATCTGATTTGCGGCTGTTTTGGGTGTGGACATAACTCATATTTATGTTTTGAAGAATAATATATGTGTAGTTTCATTAGAATTATAACGGAAAAATATGTAATGATATTCTTTTTTTTTTTCCGTTAGTCATCTTCTATATTATTATTGCTTATGTTATAAATAATTATATTTTATTGTAAAAAACTCAGTTGTTCGTTCAGGTATATTTTTTATGATAGAGAGAATTTAAAAAAGTGCTTATAGACTTCAAGAATAAATTTTTATCAATGTGGTGGCAGATTTATGAAATAGGAAACCTACCGCTCCTGAATTTTTGTAGGCTACTCATTTTGAGGTGCAAGATGTATTGGGGAAAATGCAGAATCGCCCACTGCTTGGCACGTTTCTAAGAATTGCACATACTCGGTATTGTTGTGTAGCAAATTTAATGTAATTAATCACAGAAATAAAAATTTTAATGTGTCAATATTCAAAATTTTAGCTACACAACAGATTTGGATTTATTAATTTATTTGTTAATTATTAGTTTATTGCAATCAATTTGTGATTATTTGGTTTTACGTGAAATGCTTAGCTAGCGTCGGTTGCTGTCCACTTCGTTTTCAAACTTGTACATTCAGACAATGGATATAATTGAATTTTCACGTAATAAACTCAGTTTTTCATGTCAAGAATTAAGTTAAACTCTTAGAATTTAATATCATTAGTTGCAGAAAAATTAGCTCTTTAATTTGAGATAACTTTTATTTTCCTAACTTCAATTACAATTTAGTTATGAGCTTTTAATTAATGGATTTTTGCAGTTGTCATTGTAATTTCTATTCTGGGGAAGGAAATCTCCCTTTTCCGGTAAAATGCTGATTTTTAGGGTTCTTCATTGCACTTTCACTTGAGCTTGGTCCAGGGTTGTAGAGATTCCATGTTCTCCCCTCTTCTATGTGTGGCTGGTTGGTGAATTGGAAAATCCGTTGTGGTTTGAAACCGGTTGGTTTTGGCGAGGGTGTTTGCATGACAGAAAGCTGGGTGTTGCAACTGGTTTTCCCTTGGCGGGGTGTGAGTGATGCCAAGTTGGTGTTCCCGCGCGTAACTTTTTAACGGGTGGTTTCGAGGGACAAGGTCACTTTTTGATCGCAAGTTAAGCTTATCTGACTAGATTAGAGTAGCGTGCTCTGCACGCTACTCTAATTTTGAAAACGAAGTGGACACCAAATGGCGCTAGCTAAGCATTTCGCATAAAACCAAATAATCACAAATTGATTGCAATAAACTAATAATAACCAAATAAATTAATAAATCCAAACCTGATGTGTAGCTAAAATTTTGAATATTGACACATTAAACTTTTGATTTCTGTGATTAATTTAATTATATTAAATTTGCTACACAACAGTATCCATGTACACATCGACCTATTTTCACTTAAAAGAACATCCCAGAATTGTGCAAGAATGGCATTATGCACACCTTTGACTTTTAGCAAAAAAAATGGAGGAGTTTCTCCCGCCGGATCCCATGGCCTTCATTGAAAGAAAATTAAATGAGGCTTCAACTTTCCTTCTGAGGTGTCTGCAAAATCGAGAAAATTCCAGAAAATGTTCAAGCTGCTGTTTAAAAATTTTCTTCGGCTTTATAATAATCAAAGGAACTTATTCACTGTAATCTCCTATATCAAGTTAATCGGCAAGTTGGTCGTCATCCTTCTGAGGTGTCTGCAAAATTGAGAAATTCCAGAAAGTGATCTTCTTATTCCTTGTTTATTATAACTTATCATTGTGTTACGCCGAACCCTTAACTAGTTTCGTCATGTTTAATCGGGAGCTTGGGAGTATTTATAATCCTGACGGAGCTCCAGGATTTTTAGCAGCTAAGTCTATTTAATTATTATTATTTTTTCCCCCAATAGCTGATGGTTTTGATGATAAACTAATTTCTTTTTTGTACTTAAGAAAATTTTTCTTGTTATGCTGTTCCTAAAATTCTGATTGCTGAGATAAAGTAACTTATTTAGAATGGTTAGGGAAATATATTATTAGTTTTAAATAATTTAATTAAAGCAGTAATTTTGTTATCGTTAAGGTTTTAATACCAGGTGCAATTAATTGAGTTCTTTACTACGCTGTTGGAATAAGTTGTCTGTTAAGATGTAAAGCCTGATTTTATTCTTAAAAATTTTACCCGGTTTATTCTCTCATTTCATAAATTAAAATGTGCAATAATAAATCAGTATTATTTTGTTGTGTTTTTCCCAAATCTGTAACCAAGTTCATAAATGCTTATTCAGTGCGGTTTCTCTTACAAAGTACTAATTGTTAAATATTTTTTTCTTTCTCCCCAGGGAGGGTACCTTTCTCTATCATTCAATTTAAATGATTATACTTGCCTGTTTTTAGTCAATATAATGTTTGATTTTGTAGAATCTTTTTGAGGGAAAATTATGAGGTCTTTTTGTTAAAGTATTTTTTTTATTTTATTATTACATCCTAACTTGTTAAAATTTGCAAAATATAAATTGCATAATATTTAAATAAATAATCATATTTTTTTTTGATCAATCAATGGTATGAATTGTTCATGTCTTTCACCAGTCCACTACAGATTTTTATTTCAGGGTTATCCGGCTAATTAACACAACGCTATGACTTTATTTGGAATAGGTTTCAGGTCAGTCTGATAGGAAAATTCTTTGTGTTCCTGTGTCCCTTTAAAATGCACATAACATTCTCCTTTGATCATTATAAGGCTGAAGAAAATTGTAAACAGCAGCTTGAAAATTTTCTGGAATTTTCTCGATTTTGCAGACACCTCAGAAGGAAAGTTGAAGCCTCATTTCATTTTCTTTCAACAACGAAGGCTATGGGATCGGGCAGGAGAAACTCCGCCATTTATTTTGCTCAGTCGGCGTGCAGAGCACATGACTCTAATCTAGTCAGATAAGCTTAACTTGCGGCCAAAAAGTTACCTTGCCCCTCGAAACCACCCGTTAAAAAGTTACGCGAGGGAACACCAACTTGGCATCACTCACGCTCCACCAAGGGGAAAACCAGTTGCGACACCCAGCTTTCTGTCATGCAAACACCCTCGCCAAAACCAACTGGTTTGAAACCACAATGGATTTTCCAACTCGCCAACCAGCCACACCTAGAAGAGGGGAGAACATGGGAATCTCAACAACCCTGGACCAAGCTCCAGTGAAAGTGCACTGAAACTCTAAAAATCAGCATTTTACCGGAAAAGGGAGATTTCCTCCCCAAGAATAGAAATCGCAACGACAACTGCAAAAATCCATTAATTAAAAGCTCATAACTAAATTGTAATTGAAGTTAGGAAAATAAAAGTTATCTCAAATTAAAGAGCTAATTTTTCTGCAACTATTGATATTAAATTCTAAGAGTTTAACTTAATTCTTGACATGAAAAACTGAGTTTATTACGTGAAAATTCAATTATATCCATTGTATGAGTGTACAAGTTTGAAAACGAAGTGGACACCAAATGGCGCTAGCTAAGCATTTCACGTAAAACCAAATAATCACAAATTGATTGCAATAAACTAATAATAACCAAATAAATTAATAAATCCAAACCTGATGTGTAGCTAAAATTTTGAATATTGACACATTAAACTTTTGATTTCTGTGATTAATTTAATTATATTAAATTTGCTACACAACAGTATCCATGTACACATCGACCTATTTTCACTTAAAAGAACATCCCAGAATTGTGCAAGAATGGCATTATGCACACCTTTGACTTTATCCATGTACACATCGACCTATTTTTACGTAAAAAGTTCAAAGAAAATTTACAAAAATCCAATTCTTCTTACGCTTGTAAAAAGCGCCAAACAAATAAGTCTGCGATTCTGCACTTTAGCCGATGTATTTATTAATTTTAAAACGATGATTAGTGATTTAAGCTTCTTGGGATGTGCAGGGCCATAACAACTGCAAATTGAATTTGGCTTAAACCAAGAGTATAATACACATGGGATTTGGTAACAGTATGATGAGCAGTAATCGAGTCACATTGGTGTTGGTGACAATTTTCATAATCGTGCCAAAGCCGTACAGGATACTAGGATTTTTCCAATGATTTAAGAGAAATAGCTCAGATAATCTAGGAACGTATTATATATAATAGAGGAATTAATAATTATATCCCTGATGTAATTTTAGAGTATGATCATGAATTTTGTGACAAATCATAACTGTGCTACTACATATAAATTGTACAGTCAAAAGTCGTTAATTCGGACCTGAAAGCTAAAAGCTTTCTGCGCAAGCGCCGCGCTGACACATGCGCATAGGCGTTTACAACTGCGCATATGCGTGTGCGCACGTGCAGAATACGTTTTCGCATGCACGTGTAATGTATAACAGACGGTATAAGCTAAAATAATCTAATTATCTATTTCAGTTACTGTTGATGATTGCGTTGTTCCTTAATCTTCGAATTGGATCCGGCCTATTATTTTTTGCAGACTGTAAGAGCAATTTTATAAAAGTAAGCTTAAACTTTCAATTATGTCAAATAGAATTTCCGATGCTGGAGCTCCCAAAGGATCTACAAAACGAAAGTATGTTTCGATGTCCATCAAACAAAAAGTGGAATTGCTGCAATAAATGGATAAAGGTATGAAGAAAGTGACAGAGAGGTGATTTGTTTCTCTAATCATTCCGAAATCTGTTTATCAATTTCACGCTGCTTTGCGGGTGGGGGGGACGTTGCAGCGCGCAATGAACTGGAAGTTGATCTGTCAGCACTATCCTTATCTTCAGGGAAGATATTTTTATTTTATTCGGCTTATAATTCCTTACTAAATGTAGTATTTCATCTCGTTGTACTCTCTTTGATATGATTTAAATCAAATTCCTCGTAATTATAAATATCACGAATACACATCAAATAGTTTTCTGGTTGCAATTTTCTAATTTCGACTATGCGTAATGTACGCTTTACATATGTGCGCGTTGAAAGAAATGTTTAATAAAGTAAATAAATATTAAGCTTTTTTTTTTGTAAATTTTGGTACCCTTTAGATCATAATTTATTTCATAAATTATGGTTTCATATTTTTAATTTTAGAATTTCTGCATGCCATCTTACGAGATTTAAACTGATGATCTATAATCCGGAATCGCCGAGTCCGGATTAACGACTATTGACTGTACTATGTAATTTAATTCTAGTTTATCCTTTGTAGATGCATTATGTAATAACATTTTAGCTTATTGAAGAAAAACATGATAAGTAGTTCATAAAAAGTACAGAATAGCAATTCTTGATAAAATTAAGCTGTAAGTAACAGTAGAAGACAACAATTCAGCAATACACATTTTAATAACTAAAGATAAAAAGTTAAAGACTATTCTACCTTTATATTAATAGACTTTTGTACGCTTACTGCTGCTAGTACACTTAACTTTAGTTTCAAAAGCTTACAATTATTATCTTTAACCATGCAAATCTGAAATTTTCACAACGGAATCAAACATGCCTTCAGATATCACCTTTCCTTTGCCAGCGAATAAGCTCTCTGATCTCAATCTTTAGCTTTCCAATGGCTTAGTCTGTTTATACTTGTGTATTACTCGTTGATCTTGAAAATATCCCCAAGCATCTCCATTTAGCATCTTTTAAGAACAGATAAGTAAGATGTAACAACAGGTAAAAGTTTACAATTGGGTGCCCCTTGTATTTTGGCGATTCTTTTTTGACGCCAAGATTGGCGCCAGGATGACACAATTTCAAGATGGCCGCTACACAAAACCAAAATAAGAAGTCAAAGAATTGCATAAACTCTATGTCCATGTACACATCGATCTGTTTTCGCTTAAAAAATCATCCCAGAATTGCACAAACTAGGCATTGCGCACTGCTTTAAATTTGACCATGTACACATCAATCTATTTTTATTTTTAAAAAATCAGGAGGCTAAAGCAAAGTTAAACTATCATGGTAACCAGAAATGAGATTTCATCACCAAAATATTACAAAACGTTGTCGCTAATCGAATAGGCACCCATTTCTACACTAGAGCCGTAACAACACACTCATAATACCTGTGCTTTTGTTTGTTTTTTCATAAGCCATCTTTTGTTCTTATGAACAAGGATATCAATTATTTGTTATTGCTATTATTTTTTATTGCATTTTGAAAGAAAAAAAAAAAAAAGGTTAAAACTTTGGGCCTTCATTTTTCAGAACAGCAAGCAATGGATTATTTTCAAAATTATGGGATCCTACTATAAAAAAACAATGTCTATTAATGGACATATGGTCAGCTGAATGTGGCCACAAAACAATAATACAGTAGAACAGTTATCTGCAGAAAGTTTGTACTCATACCACTCTAAACAGAACTTCCAGTAAAATCAGAGGGGCCAAGCAAAATAGTAGAAATTAATAAAAGCCCTTTAATGGCTTGAAAAAACAAAGTGTGTCAAATAATCATTGCTTTTAAATTGAAGAAACTTTAGTTCCTTCAGAATTTTATATAAATGATTGAATTAACTTTAACAAGATTTTTGTTAACCTCCACGGTTGACTTAATACATTAGTACCATTTTATTTTATAAAAGAAAGGAATGTAATAAAATAGTAGAAATTTTGAAAATATGGATTTTAAAAAAGGAAACCTACCATATTAACTTGCTTATTTCTCCCTCAGCCTTTTAGCTTAAAGTTCTGAATTTTTAAGTACTCGCATAAATTTATGGTACTTGGTGAAAAATGGGCCGATAATGTTTAACATAGATTCAAAACAGTCTTTATTTTCTTTGACCTGGTGCTGTTGCCATATGAACTCTGATAAATATGATTCTAAATGATGTCTGGCTGTCCTCCTTATGTCTTTTGTTCCTAAATTTAGCACTGCCGCACATTCTCTCAACTGTTTGTGTATGAACTCTTGTAGCAGGATCAATAAAATTGTATTTATGATTAACTTTAGGATCCTTCTTTTTCTATTTCATTTGTTTGGTAACTTTTCCAACTCTTAGAATAAATTGTGCTACCATCTGCAATGCTTTCAATAATTTTATTAAGAAGGGTAGAGACAGTTCTATTAGAAACAGTGACAACAAATGAATCTTTTGTTTCTCTACATATACCACCAAACACCCACTGTTCGGGTAATACTCGACCACAATTATTTTTACGCTTAGTAAACAACAAACTTTCATCAATTTCCACAATGCAATCTGGTCCACCTATCTTCTTGTTTGGTTTATTCTCCATATTCAAGACATATAATTCACGCATGTAATTGTTCGAATCTATAAGTCTTATCCGATAAATCGAAGTTCCTTTTCACAAAATGTAATTGACATCCGTCAACTCCTCGCACCAGCAGTATATAAATCTCAAAGCTGAACAAAATGGAATTCTGCTTCATTTAAACCAGTTGTCTTTTCTAAGTCTCACTTGCTGATCACACTGTCTTAAATTACATTTCCAAAACTTATGTTTGTCAAAATAAAGTTTCATATCATGCGAATTGGTACATTTTCGTTTTTTTTTTTTTTTTTTTGTAAAATATTTCGCTCCTAAAAAAATATAATTGCATCGGTAAAACTGGATATTATGGTAAAGTTTGGTGCATTTTAAAAAAATTCGCAAGTCGCCACATCGATAGTTTTTGCACGTTTTAGAAAAACACTAACTCATTATATCACCATATTAGGTGGTTGCGAATTTGAATTAATTCTGTAATCATGCAAAAAATAGATAATGTAAAGATGCAAAAATATCTAAAACAGGACTTCAAGAAAAACCACCCACTGCTTGGCGCGTTTTTAAAAATTGCACATACTCGGTATCCATGTGCACATCAACCTATTTTCACTTAAAAAAACATCCCAGAATTTCACAAAAATGGCATTGCGCACTCCCTTGACTTTAGCCATGTACACATCGACCTATTTTCACTTAAAAAGTCAAAGAAAATTGACGAAAATCCACAACAAAATGGAGTAAAATGTTTTATCACGAAATTTAAGAAATTGTAAAAAGCAGTAAATGATCTGAAAGCATTTGATTCGTATTTAAGTGAAGAGGTTACCAGATTTGGTACAATTTCGCTTCACTTGGCAACTTGACCGTAATCTGCAGTCTAGCCCAAATTTGTTATAAGCATTGAGAAAGTAAGCTTTTCTAAATTTTAAAGTATATTGGTCTACAAAGTGATTGCTTTTGAATTTGGAATTGATTTGCTCACAGATTTTGGGTGCATGGGCTCTAACTGATGAAACAATAATAGTAATCAGC
The DNA here is from genome assembly GCF_044657685.1 of Stegodyphus dumicola. Taxonomy (NCBI): domain Eukaryota; kingdom Metazoa; phylum Arthropoda; class Arachnida; order Araneae; family Eresidae; genus Stegodyphus; species Stegodyphus dumicola. The sequence goes on along the minus strand of NC_140771.1, from coordinate 144,639,459 downwards.
TTCAAGAAAATCTGGATAATTAATGCTCATCATAATTCTGAAGATCATGGCGCGTAAGATAATTAATAATTTATAGAAATACAGCTATTTAATTTTTTTAAAAGAAAATTTGCTCCTGCCTCAGGAAAGTAGATTATAAATAGTAATACAGTCAAAAGTTTTTAATCCGGACTCGTCGGGACTTCGATGATTCCGGATTATCGGTTTTTCTGGATTATACATCATTAGTTTAAATCTGGTAAGATGGCATGCAGAAATAATTAAATAAAATTTAAAATATGAAATCGTAATTTATGAAATAAAGAGCAATTGTGATCTAAAGGGTATTAAAAATAATAAAAAAAAAGGCTTAATATTTATTTGTTTACTTTATTAAACATTTCTTTCAACATGCTCATGCATAAAGCATACATTGCACATAGTCAAAATTAGAAAATCGCAACCAGAAAACTATTTTATGCGTATTCGTGATATTTATAATGACAAGCAAATTGATTTAAATCATATCGGAGTACATCGAGATGAAACACTACGTTTAGTAAGGAATTATAAGCCAAACAAAATAAAAACATCTGCTCTGAAGATGAGATAGTGCTGACAGATCAACTTCCAGTTCATAGCGTGCTGCGACGTCCCCCCCCCCCCCCCCGCAGAGCAGCATGAAATTGATAAACAGATTTCCGAATGGTTAGAGAAACAAATCACCTCTCTGTTACTTTCTTCATGCCTTTGTCCATATTTTGCAGCAATTCCACTTTTTGTTTAATGAACATCGAAACATGCTTTCGCTTTGTAGATCCTTTCGCAGCTCCAGAATCGGAAATTCTATTTGACATAATCGAAAGTTCAAGCTTACTTTTATAAAATTGCTCTAACAGTCTGCAAAAAATAATAAGCCGGATCCAATTTGAAGATTACTGCAACAACGCAATCTGCAACATTAACTGAAATAGATAATTAGATAATTTGAGCTTAGCGTACACCGTCCGTTATACATTAAACGCGCATGCGTAAACGTATCATGCGCATGCGTAAAGGTATTACGTGCATGCGTAAACGCAGAATGCGTGTACACATTCGCAGAAAGTTTGTAGCTTTGAGGTCCGGATTATAGATCATTTCGGATTATGAATGTCCGGATGAAAGACTTTTGACTGTATTTCTCTAAAAAGGGCGGCCAATTTTAATTTGCCCTCGAGCAGCCAATGGTCTAGGATTTGGCACTGGTTAAATATATATGTTATTAAAGATGATTAAGTGCATTTTGTGCTAACATTATAATATATTTCTCCATTCTGCCTGGTAGTACAGTTTTTTGGTGCTCATAGCTATTAAAAGATCACAATTTGGTGCATACAGTCAGTCATCTGAAGAATAGGAATGGTATAAGTATGAAAATATGTAATTCTCTTTTATATCGAAATAAAAAGTAAATCATATGTGTCATATTCCTCTTTTTTTATATCTCGTTTTAAGATCAGTTTTGAGTGCCAAGTTCACTAGGTTAAATTTTTTTTTAAAGAGTAGAAGTGTGTCTGCTATGGAAAAAGATGAATTTAAAAAAAAAAAAAAAAAAAAAAAAAAAACTAGGGCCCACTGGATGTATGCTTGAAATAGATGTAAAGATACACAAATAAATGTTTATCTTTATTATTTGCCAACAAAATTGCAAATGCTGTTGAAGGTCAGTAGTGAATTCGCAACTTTTAGGTTGGGGTGTAAATAATCAGAAAGTACTGCACTTGTCAACTAGTATTGGATTTCTAATTATAAGGCAATAAATATTTATAGGAAAACATATACTGTATTTGACGGCATATAAGACGCACCCTTATTTAGACGGCCACACACAAGGAAAAAAAGTTTCAATAGCGTGGTTTCTTTTAGTTCTCATGTTTCGTAAAAGCCAAATAAACAGTTATTGAATGCAATTACCTTCACGTATAAGACACAGGTAACTTTTTTGAGACCAAATTTAGGAAAAAAAGTGCGTCTTATATGCCGTCAAATACGGTATGTGTATGTATAGTATTATGTGCGTATGATGTTAATTTTTATTTCAGGTTTCTTCTTCTGAATAAACATAAAAATGTCGGGATCAATTAACACATTAGAAAGAATGACAAAATCTGGTGAGGTGAAAGAAAGTTTTTTGCTTTCTGGGAAAACAGAAGGCATTGAAAGGTAAGTATGCTGAATGTTTATTTCTGAAGAATTATTCTTTAACGACCTGAGTTACTTGTTTAGCCGAGTCTTGTTCCATTTTATCTGTTTATACTACAGAGTATTAAAATATGGATATTTTCTACTTTGAATACTTTTTCTGTTGCTGCTATTTTAAACTATAAAGGCTGCGGTCAATAAGTGACAAGTTTGAAAACTTACTTAGCGAAATGGAACTTAAAATGTGCATCCTCCATGAGAGATTATGATGAGAAGGCAAAAGATAAAATATTTTCCAAAAAATGTGTCCCACATTTAAAATTTTTAAATTAAATGTACTTCAATAATAATTTTGTTGACATTATAAAATAAAAAAATTCAATTATTAAATATGCCCTATCAAGTCATTTGAGCAGTTGCATATATATACACTTTTTTACTTTTGAAATATTTAGTTGCAGTTCTTTTGTTAAAGATTTTCATCTACCTTTGTGGATACTGAGAACATGCTAAAATGCATTTATTAATCTTACCTTCTGCATGTGTAAAAATTTAGACACTGATTTTTTTTTACTCCTTAATGGGCATATGTGTACTGCTTAGAAAATTGCAAAATTTCTTATACTAATTTTCTAAATTTTTGATAGAATCTGGCGTTTTTATGCAGTGGGGTCAAACTCAACACATGGAGGCTAAATGGATGATGTGAAAGCAGCTTACTGGCCAGAATTTTTTTCTTTTGTCTTTTCCTTCCCCCTTTTTTCTATCTCTTTTTTTTAGCAAAATAAATGTTAATAAAATAAAATATATTTTAGGTAAATTTAAAATTTGCTTACTAAATATATATCATACAACGATAATAGTGATATTAATTTTTGGCAACAGTCGGCATTTGTTACTGTAGAATTCTAAAGCAGATGGTCATCAATAATTTGATATAAATCCTGCTAATTGGTTGGTCAAATGATAATATGCGAGTACCAGAAAAAATTAAAATTTATATTTATTTTCTATCTGAAATCTAAAGTTTGGTACCTTTAAGACATTTTTGGTGGTTACATTTTGTAATTCAAATATGCTGACAGCTAAATATCATATTCTGAGACTAACATTTCTTTCAAATCATTTTGATATGTGTAATTCATTATTAAATAATTTAATTTGAACTAAACATAAGTTATGAAAGCTTGAATAATAATAACCTAGTCTCTTTTTCTTATTTTAAAATTTTTCTTTGAACTAGGAACACATATATATACTAGATAAGTATCTTTTATTATAGCTGTATATTTGGTAGAGTTTTTATTCTGATAAAGTTTGTAGCCTTGGAAAAAAATTACAAGAAATTATCTTCATCATGGATTATGGATGCTCATTAATCAGTCATGTTCTTTTCTTATTAATTTTCAACTGTGAAAAGAACAAAAGCTGTTCACATATAAATATGTTCTCAAACAAAGCGATTATTTTTAGTGCAAAAATCTATAACTGAGCTTATTTTTTTCCAGGTACAAATAAAAGTTAATAAAACCTGATACCTTCAAATCTTTGAATAAGATTCATATCACATTGTAAATTAATTAGCTATGTTGTAGATTTTCTGGGATGTTAGTTATGTCCATTTTAAATGCAAATGAAAATAATGTAATTTCGAGCTTCAAATAAAATGTCTTGAAATCTTTGCAGCACCATAATTGAAATATCTTTGTGGGCTGCATAAAATTACTTCAGGGGCTCTATACAACTTGTGGGCTGTCAGTTTGATGTTCCTGTTTTTGTTTTTTTTTTGTTTTTTTTTGTTTCCTGAAATTTAAAAAAGATGTTATTGTTTCCACATCCATAGAGGCAAACTGACATCTTACCAGTGATGCATCTAAACTGCATTTAAATGTATTCTGTATTTTTTCTTTCCTAACATAGTTCAGGATCTTTAGATTTGAATGAACTGGTTCTTTATTTTAACCTAAGATTTTATGAAACAGATGAAGTTTTTCTCCACTCATTTTTTTCAAAACAAAAGAATAATTTCTTGAATATAGCATTATCTGTGGCTGATTGAATAAAAAGATGAGAAAATTAACATATAATAATTTCAGATGCAGAAACTTTGATTCAAATAATAACAAAAACAGCAGTGAGATCACTTTTTTTTTAAAATCTGTGAGCTCTTAGTTGGAAGTAGAAGTTTCAGAGCTACTTTAGAAGCTCTGAAGCTGTTTCAATCATATTAAGTAATAAAAAAAGAACAATGCTTAATAATAATGGCGAGCAGGAAATTCAACAGAGAATGATTTCAAATGAAAATCTATTTCTGTATAAATCAGTCATTAAAATAATTCTAAAACTGTGTTCCAATTTAGAACCAAATTTTATTAAAAGAAAATCTGATTATTATGAACAAAGTTTAATTCTTCTTTGGCTTTCATTTACCAACAGTCCTACCTTTATATATGTACATTTGGTACTTTTCTGTTTTGCCGGCGCAAATGATAAAGTCGCCAATAATGGTACAACTGATGCCAAACGAAATATCTTCGCTGGTAACTTTTTACTCTTCATTTTCAAAACAATTCACAGTCATTTCTTATCAGATTGACTGTTCCTTTCAATACTTACATACAATTACATAGAAATTTTGCTAATTAAAATAATTCTAAAACTGTGTTCCAATTTAGAGCCAAATTTTATTAAAAGAAAATCTGATTATTATGAACAAAGTTTAATTCTTCTTTGGCTTTCATTTACCAACAGTCCTACCTTTATATATGTACATTTGTTACTTTTCTGTTTTGCCGGTGCAAATGATAAAGTTGCCAATAATGGTGCAACTGATGCCAAACGAAATATCTTCGCTGGTAACTTTTTACCCTTCATTTTCAAAACAATTTGCAGTCATTTCTTATCAGATTGATTGTTTCTTTCAATACTGGCATACAATTACATAGAAATTTTGCTAGTTAAATTTGATAAGACCATTCACGGTAATTAATTAGGATGCAATCACGCCACTCACACGAAGGCGAAAATATAGAAAAGACAAAATAAAGGGTTAAATTCATCAATTCTAATGAGAATGCACTAGCGAAGTAAAGCACTGCGGTTTTACATAATTTCTGAGTAAGCTATTCGTACAAATTGAAATAATTGTTACATTTAAACTTGTATTCCATAAGATTTAACTTGAAATTAATGTAGATAATTACCGAGAAAGAATTAGATTTTTGTAGTTTAGTTTACGTGAGATAAGATCACTTGGGGTCACGTGATACGAACCGGCAAATCAGGATGTTGAACCATGAAAGCATAGTAAATTATTAATGTCTTTTTACAAATTTATTGTCTTTATTTATTGGCTTTTTACAAAATTTTAAACCATATTAAAATGTTCATGCCTTCAAAAAAAAAAAAAAAAATTCTTAGAACTAACATTTGTTAACATTTTTTATGTGTATACCGTATGCTGTCGCCAACAAAGTCTGCTTTGCGAGATTTGCGCCAACGAAACAGAAAAGTATCGTACATTTTAACCTACTGTAAAAATTTCTAGCATTTTACAGAAAAAATTGTGTAAGGCATTATCACTATAATGGACTTAATGTACTGCTATGAGTTGGGCACTATTTTAACTTATCATTCTAATGTAATGGTCACTGTACTGAATAGTTGTAATAATTTTTAATTGTATTCTTATAGCCAAGTACATGGTAAAAGTAAATAAGATCATGTTTTAAATTATTAAAAATGTAGCGTTTCTATTATTTATTAGTGGTTAAAACTGCTGAATATTGTTAATCTAACCCAGGTTCAATCCCTGGTGAACAGGTTGGATTTAATGGTTTTCCCCATGTGTGACATGAATTCCATTAGAAAGAACTCACCGATTCCTTTAGAAAGTCATTCGTAAAGACATCCCTCTCATTTCACAAATAACTTGTGTGCTTTCTCATATTCCAGCAACCTAAACATTATTTGAAATTAAACATTTAGTTATGCTTTATCACCAGATTAAAAAGTATTGCTGAAACAAAGCTTGAATGCATAAAAAACTTAAGTACATTTATGATTGGAATGCAAGATGTTTTACATGATTAGTTGGGATTATATAAACTGAAATAAATTCCATTTGGTATCATTAATTGGCAAAGAATAATGTGCTAAACTAAAATCTTTTAATTAAAAAAATAACGACAAAATTGGCATTAGGAATTAATTGGAGCAGCAGTATTTTGGGCAATTCGATGGGCTTTTAGCTTGTTTCTGACAGAGAGTTAACAAAGATGGTTTCATAATTTTAAAGATTTGGCTTAGAAATACCAGTAGGAGAGGTTTCAAATTAAGGCAGGGATCTTTTATCAAATTGTTTTACTTTTGAAAGAATCAAGTATTGACATGATTTTGATTAATATATTTTAATTACTGTATTTGCCGATGTATTAGATGCACCCCCTTTGTTATTCACATTTTTTAAGCATAAAACTTAATTACTGATCATTACAATGAATTTACAGTATTTTAAATTTAGAGTAAAACAAAGTAATACTTTCTGCTTCTATGAGTTGCTTTTTTAGGTCCTCTTCCTGATTCCACCAAGTTCTTATCATTTTCTCCAATTAGGGTGTCCCAAAATGCCTCTTTAAAGCCCTGTTTCCATGTTCTTTAGCATGCACAATCACTCATAGCTTGTATACTGTGTTATATCAATGCCAACATTGATTTTAAGCCATAACTTGCCAACAAATTTCAGAAAGTTGAACAGTAGAAATTTCACACACTTATCAAGTCATTCATGAAAATTGGAAAGTTTAAACGAACTTGGCTGTAATCATCGATGATAGCGCATGCGCATTCACTGAACTCTACGTAACTGTAATATTCCAACACTCTGCAAGGAAACAAGAAAAGCTTCACATAACTTCGAATACAGGAAATTTTCAGAAATGAATGTAATAAAAATCTGAGTATCGACGTATAAGACACACCAAGTTTTTCAGACCTATTTTCAAAGAAACAAAGTGCATCTTATACAACGGCAAATACGGTAATATTTTAGTGTGATAATTGTAAATGCATGCCATTAACATTACATGACATATGTGAATATGACATTTATTTAAATTACATTTATGAAATTTATTAAATGTAAATATGACATTTATTTTTTAATATCTTAGTTCACTTGGAGATAATGAGTCTTGGGATTCTGTATACAAACCAACCACTGTCACTCTGAAATATGAAAGTCATCCTGGAATGGGAAAATATGTAAATTCTTTAAAACACCTGTTGCCTGTTAGAGTAAAAACGGGGTAAGTTTAGCCCATGTTGCTTTTAATCAGAATAACATTTGGACAAATCTTGTTAACTTTTTATAGCAATATTGATTGCTTTAATAACATATTTACATTTTAGTTAATTTTTTTAAACATTAACTTTTTGTTAAGTGTTTAATTTATAGCGATTTGTAATTGTTTGTTTTTGATGAAGACTAATGTTAGGAATGGAGACAAATAAATAAGCAGAGATTCATCTAAATTAACATATATTGAAACACAAAATGGCACAAGTACAGTAAATTCTACATGGTAAAGTAAAACAGTGACAACAACTAAAAAAAACGTTGCCAAGAGAAAAAATATAAAAAGCGTGTTGCCACACATGTTGTAAAATACAAATGGGAAATATAATCACAAATAAAAGTTATTTGCTACACTCCCCCTTGATTAAATTTCCCTCTCCTACACAGAACCTTTGATTGAACAAGGCTTTCTTTTGCATACTCTTTGTGAACATGTCTGCTGCATTTGAACTGGAAGGCACATACGTGAAGTTTAACAACTTCTCTTCAACCTTTACTCTCAAGAAAAAATGCCTGAGTTCAATATGTTTGTTACGCTCTGAAGTGACATGGTTTTTGGCTAAAGAAATGGCACCCTGATTATCAACAAATATGCTTTGTGGAAAGTTTAAAAAATGTTCTCCCACAATTTCTTTAAAAAAATTTTTGAACTGCAGTACTTCCTTGGCTGCGTGGCACATTGAGAAGTACTCAGCTTCAACTGTTGACAATGCAGTTGTCTGATGTTTCTTACTGCTCCATAAGACAGCTCCACTTGCTAGTAGCACTACATAGTCACTAAATGATTATCTGTCAATCTGATCACCAGCCCAATCAGAATCACAAAACACTTCCAAATTCTTTCCTGTCTTTTGGAAAGTCAGCTTTAATTCCTTGGTCTGTTTTAGGTAACAAAGGATATGTTGTACACCAGCCCAATGTTCCTTGCTTGGGCAATTATTGAATTGGTTCATGTAAGTAGTAGCAAAAGCTAAATCTGGCCTTGTTCCTCCTGCTAGGTACAAGAGCCCTCCAACAGCCTGCCTATATTTTAATGCTCCTTCAGCATTCAACATGTTATCCTTAGTGGCTGTTGTATATTTCATACCTGGATCTAATGGTGTTGATGCTCCTTTAGCATCTTGCATATTGGTTGTTTCCAAGAGTTCACTAGCATAGACACTTTGGTCAAGAGTCGCACAGCTATCTTCCCTTCTGCTTATCCTAATTGAAAGAAGGTGATGTATTTCTCCCAAGTCTTTGATTTTAAATGTAGCTGCAATATTATCCTTAAATTCCTGAATGATGAATTCTTTGCTGGACATTACAAGAAGATCATCCACATACACACCTACAATTAACTCTTTTTCTTTATTGAAGTAAACACAAGGATCTGCTCTGGATCTTGTTAGGCTCGTTGATTTCAGAAATTTATCGAGGCACCATTCCATTCTCTCCCAGACTGATGAATTCCATAAAGGTTTCTGTTTAGCAAGCAAACTTCTCTGTGTTTTCTCATGCAGACTCACGAATGGCTGTTCCATGAAAATTGTCTCACTCAGTCTTCCATTTAAATAGGCTGCAGTAATATCAAGTTGATGAACCTGCCAGTCTTGCTCAACTGAGAATGCTAATAAAGTTCTAATTCATTTTGTTTTTATTACATGAGAAAACGTCTCTTTGTAGTCAATTCCTTTGACTTGGGTGTAGCCACGAGCAACTAAACGAGCTTTATATCTTTCCATTTGTCCATCTTTGTTAAGTTTTCTCTTGAAGACCCACTTACATTTCACAGCTTTTCTTCCCTCTGGCCTAGGCACTATGTCCCAAGTTTCATTTCGTTTTAAATTTTCCAACTCTTCTTCCATGGCTAACTTCCATTTTTCTGCATCTGGACTAGTTAATGCCTCTTCTAAAGTTTCAGGATCATTCTGGAAAGCTTTCTTGGGTGTTGAGCCTTCATATTTCTGTTTCTCGGATTGAGGGCCTTCGTCTATTACTTTATTTTCAACTTCATCATCTTGAGATGAATTTCTTCCAGAAACTTGTTGTGGGTGCAATGTTATAATGTTTCCAGTCATGGAAGGTTTCTCTTCAAATATGACATCTCGGGAACAGATTACTGTACTGGTTTCTTTGATGTAAATGCGGTACCTTTTATCTCCATCATACCAAGGAGATAGCCTTTAGTTGCCCTTTTGTCCATCTTTCTCCTCTTCTGAACTGGGATATGAGTATAGCAAGTCGATCCAATGATGCGCATGTGTTTTATTTTGGGTTTCTTTCCCATGCATAATTCATAAGGGCTTGAATTAGGAACTGAAGACTTGCCTGTCCTATTCAATATATAAATTGAAGTACTGACGAACTCTGCCCATAGGAAAGCTGGAAAGTCCACTTCCTCATTCGAGTATTTGAGAGTTCTGGCCATTTCTAGGACTGTTCTGTTCTCTCGTTCAGCACTGCCATTTTGTTCTCGTGTATATGGAGCTGTGAGCCTCTGGGAGATTCCATGCTTGTTCAAGATCTTGCAAACGGCTTGGTTGTCAAATTCTCCACCATTGTCACTGAGTATTTCTTTAACCGTATGCCCCAAGTTCTTAGCGTGAGCTATGAAATTTTCAAGCACATCTTTTACTTCTGATTTGTGCTTTAAGAAAAAACAGTATCGAAATTTGGTGTAGGCATCTTTGAAGATTGCAAAGTAACGGTATTTCCTAAATGACTGATCAAGTGGCCCACAAACATCTGTCGAAAACAATTCTCCAGCTTTTGTAACCGCTTTCCTGGTTCCAAACTTTAAACGGTGGGATTTTCCGTATACACAAGCTTCACATAATTTCATATCAGACTTAATCTTAATATTCAACTCTTTCTCTACAATGGCCTTTACATGCTTTTTATCTTGGTGACCCCATCGTTCATGATAAAGTTGGAGAGTTGATTCATTATTCTCAGTCATGTTGATGTCAATGTGAGTTTCAGGAACTAAGGTCTTCATCACGGCTTTGAAGAGACCCCCACCAGCATTTCTTGTTCCATGCAGAACTATTTCACCATCTATTTTTAAATAGCAGTCCTTAAATGTTGATTCAAACACACTGTTTTTATTTCTATCTTGAGATGCCAACACAGAAAATAGATTTTTACTTATTTTTGGAACATACCAGACATTTTCAAGATTTTTGATTTGATTCATCCCAATTACAATGGTCATTATCTTGATGGTGCCTTTTCCAATTGCTGGTAATGACTTTCCATTTGCCACAGTGATCCTATGAGGAAGCTTAAATCTTTTGAAGTCTATAAAGTAGTGCCTGTTATTGACGACATGCTTCGAGGCCCTATTATCAATAAACCAATCATCAGAATTCGTTTCTGCAGAAAATATTGTATCATCTACAGCTAGAAGTGTCATATTTGCAGCAACACTGTTTTTATTTCCCTTGTTTGGCCCTATAATGTGGTCTGGGTTTCGGCCGTTTTCCATCAGCTATCCATTTCTTGCATGTTCTGACCCAATGCCCTCTCTGGTGGCAATAATTACACTGACATTGTTTTTCTTGTTAATAGATGATTTCCGCTTAAATTCCGGATTTGCTATCAATGCTTCCTGATCTAAAGTTTCTAAAAAATTTGGATCTTTCCTTAATTCTCTTTCGTGGGTGCACAATTGTGTGGTTAATTCATCTAAAGTTCTCTTTTCATCACCAACTCGATTTGAAAGTACGGTAACTGGGAGAAAGAGTATCCAATATTTTGCAAATCAACAGCATTTCTGGCAGTCTGTTTTCTTCCTTATTTTCAAGCCCACTGTTCAGTTCATTCCATAGATTTTTCAGTTTTGACAAATGAGCTGCCATATCATCATTTGACCAACTGAATTTGAAGAACTGTAAACATATGTTATAAAGTTGGTTATCGGACGAATCTTCGAATACTTTGTGAAGTTCCAGCCAAATGTCTGTTGCGCTGTCAAATCTCATTACCTTTTGTAAAGTGTCTTCAGTCATGGAGTTCGTAAGAACCATCATAGCACAATTATTTGCTTTATTAAAAACCTTCATATCATCTCTAAATCTCTTTCGAATCTCTTCAGCGGCCACATGATCAGGCTCCTCTGGCTTCCTAAGTTTTCCTTCCATGACTTCTAAAGCGTTTTCGTGATAATTTAATACGAACTTAATTCTATATTTCCAAATAGGCCAATCACTTTTTCCGCATAACGGCTGAACCAATATCTTTGCAGCTTCCATTTTTGCGAACTAATTTGCCGACTCATGTAAGGCTTAAGAACTGCCGTGTTAGGCTTACGAACTGCCGGTAATGTTTATCTCCACTTCGCTCATAAATTTCCCCGCACAGTTATATCATGCTGGTACCCATAACCTGATGAAGACTAACGTTAAGAATGGAGACAAATAAATAAGCAGAGATTCATCTAAATTAACATATATTGAAACACAAAATGGCACAAGTACAGTAAATTCTACATGGTAAAGTAAAACAGTGACAACAACTAAAAAAAACATTGCCAAGAGAAAAAATATAAAAAGCGTGTTGCCACACATGTTGTAAAATACAAATGGGAAATATAATCACAAATAAAAGTTATTTGCAACAGTTTTTAGTATAGTTTTGTAATAGAAATATTACAAAAATAGATATATAAAATCTTTAGTTGCATATGTATAATTTACTTATAAACTATTACTCTTACTATGGTTTTCTTCATATATAGTTTACTTATGAAATGTGGTTTATATTTATCTGCTGAAACATATGTTATTTAATAGTTTAATATTATTTTATGCTAAACATAAAAGAATATGTTTAATAATGTATCAAAGTAGAAAAATGACCAAGAAGAAAAATATGAAATATACTGATTTCAGTTTGTACTGGAAATATCTGAGTTACTTTAAGAAAGATGAATAATTTCTTGTTCTTTTCTCTATCAGATTTGTTCTGATAAAATTCAAAATAATTTTCATATTGCATACAGTTACTTATAATGAGAAAACGTCAGTTGTTTTTAATCTTGCTTTTCATTCTTTTCTTTTTAAACGAAAACCTGAGAAACATTAACTTAAATGATCAGAGAAGTAAGCTCTTGAAATGAAAAGCTGTGTACTTTGAATGTTTTTTAAGCTTTTTGACAAGTAGGTTAAATGTTAGTCACTTGTGTTGTATTCTTCTCTTCAAGTGAATTGAAAAGCTGGGTACTTGTATGGTATATGATTGAAAAAATGTTTGTGTGATCAACTAGTGACTTTGATCAGTTATTGGCTATTTGAATTGCAATCAAGAGAATTAATCAAGAGAGAAGTAAATAATTAACTCTTTCGCATCGAGAGACCACCAAATCTGTTTTCAACAAACATCGAAAACGCCCGTGTTTACGAATTTGTCTTGGAATAGTTTTCTATTCCCCCTGCGGTTTCATCCATTGTGTGCAGTTTCACCTTAGGGCCGGATTGCACCTGCGAACGTCAATAGCTTTCCGTATTTCTCCTTTATTTGCTTCAAAAGAATGATTGACATGTCTTTTAACAACTCGCGAAACCAATGAGCCATACACTAACGTGAAGGGGAAGGAACTAGGTAGAAAATAAACGAGGCGTTGGGGCGTTTTGCCGTTGCCTGAATGAACGGGCGTTACGGGCGACTTCGATGCGAAAGAGTTAACAATCATAGAGGCTAAAGGTTCCATCTCAGGAGAGTGAATTTGAGAAATTCAAACAATAATTTATTTATTTTTAAACCATTTAGTTGTTTAGAAGATGATCTTTGTAATTGTGTGTCTGTCTGCTGCTTGTTGCTGAAATACACCACTTGACAGTTGCTAAAAGAAATTGTACTTCACATTTTGATGAAGACTAGTACCATTTGCAAAAAGATATAATTTAGAAAATTCTTCTGTTCATTTTAATGAATAGAATTGTCTATAAGCCAGACCAAATGAACTACAATGACTACGAAGAATGTCATCCTGAGACTTCAGAAAGCTATAAAATTTAGTGGAATAGCTTGTGTACTTGGTTGGGATCATAAAGGAAGCAGAATGACAAGTGATGGCTGATATGTTTCTACATTAACAAAAAGAAGCATTTCATGCATATTCTTACACAAATTATTACTTATTGCATCAATTACTGCCAACCTTTCAAGTAACACAGAACCCAAATTAATGCTTAAAATATCTTCTGTTAACTGATTATGTTGAGTTACTTGCATGGATTAATTAATTGTTCTGATTATGGCGAAACACATGAGTATATGTATGTCGTATATATCTTGTAGGGCCATCGGAAGTGGTGGTGTTCTCTGATGAATCATAATTTGTACTAAGATTCTAGTCATTAACTGAAGTGAAACATTACTGATAAGAAGTGGATATCTGCTTGTTCAGATTGTAATAGAATGGTCAGTTGCTTATTTTGAATCATGGTTCATTACAGTAGAGAAGTATTATACTTTTGGATCATTTACTTTTTTCATGGAGCACCATCCATACCCTCTCTTCCATACGTGCTTAAAAATTTTTCTATTTGTAGAACAAATGATGTAATTAAGGAACTGAATACTGAATATATCACCCTAATGATATGAGCTCATATTCTCAGGAATGTGGAACGAGATTGAAGGAGGTGCAATTAGCATGTTGTCAAAAGGTGTATACAGTCAAAAGTCTAATCCGGACTCGTCGGGACCGGATTATCGATTTTTCCGGATTATAGATCATCAGTTTAAATCTGGTAAGATGGCATGCAGAAATTATACAATTAAAAATATAAAATCGTAATTTATGAAATAAAGAACAATTGTGATAAAAAAGTATCAAAATTTACAAAAAAAAAAAAGGCTTAATATTTATTTGTTTACTTTATTAAACATTTCTTTCAACGCGCTCATGCGTAAAGCATACATTACACATAGTCAAAATTAGAAAATTGCAACAAGAAAACTATTTATGCATCATCGTGATATTTATAATGACAAGCAAATTGATTTAAACCGTATCGGAGTACATCGAGATGAAACACTATGTATAGTAAGGAATTATAAGCCAAATAAAAAAAAGCATCTGCCCTGAAGATGAGGATAGTGCTGACGGATAACTTCCAGTTCATAGCGTGCCGCGACGTTCCCCCCCTCCCGTACAGCAGCATGAAATTGATAAACAGATTTCGGAATGGTTAGAGAAACAAATCACCTCTCTGTCACTTTCTTCATACCTTTATCCATATTTTGCAGCAATTCCACTTTTTGTTTAATGGACATCGAAACATGCTTTCGCTTTGTAGATCCTTTGGCAGCTCCAGAATCGGAAATTCTATTTGACATAATCGAAAGTTCAAGCTTACTTTTATAAAATTGCTCTAACAGTCTGCAAAAAATAATAAGCCGGATCCAATTTGAAGATTAAGGAACAACACAATCTGCAACATTAACTGAAATAGATAATTAGATAATTTTTGCTTAGCTTATACCATATGTTATACATTAAACGCGCATGCATAAATGTATTATGCGCATGCATAAAGGTATTACGCCCATGCGTAAATGCATATACGCATAACGCGTTTATGCATGCGCAGAAAGTTTGTAGCTTTGAGGTCCGGATTATAGAAATGCATATACGCATAACGCGTTTATGCATGCGCAGAAAGTTTGTAGCTTTGAGGTCCGGATTATAGATCATTCCGGATTAAAGACTTTTGACTGTAGTACAGAGAAAAAAGGTAATTGGGATGTTCTCAGTAGGTCAGTAGCACAGAGAAGATCATATGCAGGATCATCAAACTGCATTTAGAGAAGAATGAGAAAATATGCCAATAATCCTTTTGATCAGTCCCATGAAGAGGATCCAGACTAATGGAGAATATATATTGGAGTTCAATAATTCAGTGAGTCTTAACTACAGTATAAAGTCCGAAATCTGGACTCGTCGGGACTTCGGCGATTCTGTGTTTGAGATTTTTTTTAGATATTAATTAGATCATCAGTTTAAATCTAGTAAGATGGCATGTAGAAATTATAAAATAAAAATATGAAATCATGATTTATGAAATAATGAAATATTTATGATTTAAAGGATATCAAAATTTCAAAATTTACAAAAAAAAAAAAAAAAAGGGAAAAGCAAGCTTAATATTTATTTGTATACCTTATTAAACATTTCTTTCATTGTAAGTTGTTTAAGTTGTTTCGTTTTTTGGCCAATACTTTCTCTTTAATTCTGTAGACAGATATAATCTCTTGTTTAGTTACATTGCTGAAGTCCTGTAATTGCTGTGTCGAGAATTCAGACTAACTTGTCAATCTCAACCGAAATTTTTTCATTTTCAGTAACTTCTCTCACTTTCTTAGTGGTATTTTCTGGATCTAGAATCATACTACAGATTTTGCCATTCATTAATTGATTGATGATTGAGAAGCATTGTCATCACAATGAGAAACTTCTTTTATATCATCTTCATTTATTACCGCTTCTCCACATTTCTTTACAAAATCCATTAATTGGAAAATTTCACCTTTTTTTTTGCGAAATCTCAAAACCTTTAAAATTAGCGGCTATCATCATCACATTTAGCTAGCGTTAACTATTGGCTATGCATCATGAGCTTGGTGACTAATATTACAAGTTGTTCCATTAAATTTCATCTTGCTTCTATCGTGCATTGAGACGATTATTGTATTAGTTATTTGTTATACTTATGTCTATTTCTTGGACATGCTTAAGGCTTATCAGAGTTCTGAATAAATAAATTCCCACATATACTTAAGCCTTATTGAAGGCCGGCACTGGATATCTTACCACCTGATGCAGTCTTTGTGGATTCTAAATTCTGCAATCTGGTGAGACCATACTAGCTGGTTCTGGGTTAATGTGAATAACAAATCAGTTATTCTTAATTCAAATAGCCCTAAATGTAATCTTTGGGTCTAAATATCAACAACAAAACCTGTTTTTAGCATATAGAAAGAAATTTTTGTTAAATTTTTCCTCGTCAACATTTTTTAGCGCATTTAACTTAAATCTGTAATCATCGCCAAGCGTAATGTCAACATAAGAGGTTATCATACGCCTTTATTATTCAATTACTAACATGAAAAAATTTGTTTAGGCATCATTACATGAGTCATTACTCAAGTTGTCATGCATTGATAAACATGCGGTGATGAAAGGAAATAATAATAAATAATGATTCACCAGGTTGGCATCAGATCAATGTTGTATATATGTGGAATGCTTCGCTTTGAGATGTGTGTGTTGTACAAATTTATGCTAAAATGATTATTTCTTCAATAAAAAGGTATTTTAATTAGTGTCGAAGTGAAATTAAGAATCGGGATTCTCCAGATGTATTATTATGCACTGAGAGGGGAATCAAATGCGCATGCATAAAGACTGAGTGCTGGTGATGGTTTTGAGGTCCAGAGTTTAGATCATTCCGGATATTGGACGTTCGGATTTCGGACTTTGTACTGTACCAACTATTACTGTAAGATATGCTGTTATTCATGTAGAAGATTACGCCTCCATAATACTCTGCAAAATTCCTTTAAAATATTTTCCTTTTCTGTAGTTCCAGATCTGAATCCTGTTTTACTTCCGTTGAATACCTTAATTATTCTGTTGTAGATTTAGCATGTTTTGTTTCCTAGAACAATATTTATTATCATTATGTCACAGAATATTGTGTTTATTAATTGTCAAGCAGCATAGGTATTACTGGGTTTGTACAATCTTTGAGGGTCCTTAAAAGTCGTTAGGTTTTTTGGAACTGGTTTTTGGCCTTTAAAAGTCCTAAACTCCATCCAGACTCACAAAAGTCCTTAATTTTAATCATCTGAAATTTCCGTCTGTTTTTACAACTGCCATTTCGAATGTGAAAAAGCATTTTAGTGGAATATTTTGAGTGATTCACTGACAAATATGGTTATCTTTTGAATGGGTTCATGGGTTATAATTTGTTCCTATTTCTAATATAAATTATGCAATACTCGAGTTTCTGGCCAAGAAATAAAAAATAAGCATTTTGAAGTTATTTCATTTTTTTTTTTTTTTTTTTTTTTTTTTTTTTTGCAATGAATAGCTCTTAAACAACTTTTCACTTTTGGGGATGTAAATTCTTTTATTAAACAATTCTAAATTTGGCGACTTATCACCATTTGGGCAATCTTAAGATTTATCCTTAAAGTATATTAACTGGGTTACAACCCTAGGAACTGTACACAAAGCTAGGATACTAACTGCGTCGGAGAGATAGAGCATAACTAACTTTCAAAACTTGCCAATTGTACGTACATCAGATTTTCAGGTCTGTTCTGATCAGCAGGTCTCTCTCTAGGCAAGCAACAGCGGTGACAACAGCCAGTCTTCTGTTACCAGTCATGCTGATTATGATTTTAGTTCTCATTTTAACCTGTGCCGTTTGACGTAAAATCTACCTACTATTTACTAAACCTCTAGACTGAGCAAGTACATGACAAAATGAGACATAAAGGAAAAGTCAACATAAAGCAGTTAGTAAAACATAAATAAAATATCATTAATCTTCTTTCAAATATGTCAACTATTATAAGTGTCAAATATTTAATGCTACTTGCTAAATTTTATAAAGTTGATTTTATTCTCAAATTTGTTTTATAATAATGTATATTAAATCATGTTTAATAATAATGTATCCTCCTTAGGAATCTATTTTATTCTTAGGGATGGTATTACAAAGTTAAGTTCAGGCACAGATAATATCTTTAATTGAATTTATTCAGTTCCCATATGTTGACAGGTCGGTAATTTTTTTCATTAATGGTCCTTAAAAGTACTTAATTTCCATGTGCAGAAATGTGTACAAACCCTGTTAATATAGATATATATCAAATTAAAGAAAATATATTTATCCATAATCGTATGTGGATGCAGCATTAAATAAAGAGTATTAAATAAACTTCCTAACAAATTTGAATCACAATTCTGTTCCTCTACAGTTTTGCATTAAATTATATTAATAAATATATAGTACTATTGCATTATCTGTCTAACATTCCTCAAAGTCACCAATTGTTGGCAACAATTTTTTCGCCAACCTAACGTGTAGAAAACAGGGATTAAATGGTGGTGAACTGAAAATTACACAAATTGCAAGAAGCATTCATCGTAAAATAATGGAAATCACATAAAATAGTAAAAAAGTAACTAAATTAAAAATGCAATGAATTGCATAATAAATTACAGTAGTGCCTCGCATAAAGAACGCCTCGCACAGCGAACGCTGCACACAACGAACTTCATTTCATGATTCATACAATGAACTTCGTTTCACGCAATGAAGTCGCCCGAGCTTCCACGACCACTTTGCCCGAGCTTCCACGACTGCTTCGCCCAAGCTTCCACGACTGCTTCGCCCAAGCTTCCACGATTGCTGCCGATGTATTGCATCCTTCCGCGCAGGCACTGCAGGCAGCTGTTAGTCACTGCGCTTAACTTAAGCACGTATCGCAGCAATACCTCCTTTTAAGTTAAAATCAATACTTTTTTTATATCATGGCTTCTAAAAAAAGCAGGAAGGTGATTTCTGTTGAAATGAAACAGGAAATAATTAGAAGGAGTGAATGTGGGGTAAAACAGTGTGACCTCGTCAAAGAGTTTGGCCTCAGTAAGACCACCATTTTCACCATTTTGACAAATAAGGATGCAATCAAATCAGCCAAATTAGTCCAAACTGTCCGTCCATTGGAAGTCCAATCAAAAAGCCTGGGTGATCCAAGTTATCTTCAACGAATGGATTCTGGAAACCTTTGCTCCTGCCGTGAAGAAATTCTTGCTGGAAAAAGAACTGACGCTCAAAGCCCTTCTGATACTTGACAATGCCCCTTCTCACTCAAAAGACCTAGAGGAAATATTCCAGGAAAATTATCCTTTTATCAAGGTGCAGTATTTGCCACCAAACACCACATCCATTCTTCAGCCAATGGATCAGCAAGTTATTGCGAACTTTAAAAAACTCTACACTAGAGCCCTCTTTAATAAGGTGTTTGAAGAATGCGAGTTTGGTGGAGACAATATGACTGTCCGAAAGTTTTAGAAGGAGAAATTTGATGTCCTTATGGCAATACGACTTATACAGAAGGCCTGGGAAGAAGTGTCACAAAGGACCCTCATTTCTGCTTGGAAGATGCTTGTGCCTTCATGGACCCAGGAAGAAGCAGTAGTTGATGACACAGAAGTAGTGAAGGACATCATCACAGTGGCCCAAAGGTTGGAATTAGAGGTAGAAGAAGAGGATGTAGAGGAGCTTATTGAGGAACACGAAGAAGAGCTGACAACTGACGAGCTCCAAGCACTTCTGGTCCAGCAACAGGACAATGCTCAAAGGGAAGCGTCATCTGATAACGAGGAGCAACAATCAAACAATCAACCAATCCCAACTGCTGACATCAATAACATCCTGGTTAAGTGGAAAGCAGTTCAGGAGTTTACCAATGCCCACTATCCGGATTCAGCTGAAGCAAATAGGATCAACGATCTTTACTCCGATACTCTTGTCCATTATTTCTGGCAGATGTCGGAGAAAAGAGAAAAACAAACGACTTTGGACAGGTTTTTCATGAAACCATCGGCCAAAAAGCAGAAAATGAATGAAGATGTGCAAGATTTGGTAGCTCTACTTAGTCTGTCTTAAAATTAAAAAAATGTTTTTTTTTTTTTTTTTTTTTTTTTTTTTAAATTATGTTTTTAGGTGTATCTAAATAAAAATAATAACAAAAATATATCTTTTTTTATGTCATCTTAGCATATTTTATGCTACAGAACGAATTATTTTTTTTAACATGTATTGTTATGGGAAAGCGTGTTTCACATAACGAACTTTTCGCATAACAAACTTGCTCCTGGAACGAATTAAGTTCGTTGTGTGAGGCACCACTGTACTTAATTTTCTCTTTTCCCAGTCTTCTGCCTGTGTGCACAGAGATACTAACTTAAAATATGCAGGGAATTGCAGAATTCTCAACATCTCGTAGCAACTCCCCCCCCCCCCCCCAAAAAAAAAAGAAAGAAAGAAGTTTACATACTCAAAGAAAACTAGCATCACAATCATCTAAGAATAATTCATGAGCTACTTTAATGCTGCAAGATTTCTATAATAATAAAATAAATTGGAGATAGGTAAAAGGTAGCCAAATGTGTTATTTTATAGGCATATTATTAATTTAACAATAATAATGAAAATCAATCCAGGAAATTTATAAGTTTTTGCTGCCAGTGGAGGCTGTTCATCTGTGTGCTTTAAAACCTTTTCAAAACAGTGTGTTTGCTTTCCGTATTGGCATTTTCTCCAATATAAGTTTGACAGTTTGATCATTTGTAAAATAAACCTCATGGAATGTTCATTCCTACACTCACTATTACTAGATAAACAGTCATATTTCTGAAAAATGCATAACATTGTTCCTCAGTAGCAGGAAATTCCACACTTACAATTCATTGCAGGGGGAGGGGAACTCCCTATGTTAATCTCAAACAGAAACCACAGACATAATCTTCAGATTTCAAAACTGTGCAATACACATTATCATAATGAGTACACAATCATTAGTGGTTTGCTAGGTAAAATATATTTTCATAAAATTTTGAGTTGGGTATGTCAGCGACATAATGTTTTGCCCATTATTCTTGTCACAGTGGAACACATAATGTGGTAGTACCAAATGCATTCCTCGTTACTGCATTTTGAAGAGTGATTTTTTTTAATTGTACAAATCAAATAGTATTGTTACTTCAGCCATCATTTAGAATTTTAATTAATTTTTTTCAGTTTTCATATTTGGCAGGTAGATTTGAAATTTAATATAATGTTAAATAGAGGCATGGAGAATTTTAGAACATATATCCAGTGGTAACATACATGTGCCATAAAATTTCTTGATCTTAAAGTTGATGGTTGAGACTGATGATATAAACTCAAATATGAGATTTTGATATTAAAATTTATTTATCACTAGAAATGTTTTTGTTGCATTAAGCGTGATGAGAAGTTTGATGTAAGTTATGTAATTTAAGTTTTCTATATGTGTAATGAAATTGGTTGCTTATGTATATCATATGTATTATCTGATTTTTCATACATTAACAAGTTACTTATTATAAAAATGTGTTGAATAGAAACTGTATCTTATAAAAGTTTCTTCTGAATGAGAGTGATTTGAAATTAAAGTTAAATCTTTTTTAGATTCTTTGCATATTGATTATTGACATTTTTTATTATCATAAAAATGATCTAATGTACCATTTGTTTTCATCTGGCTGATGTATTTTTATTCCTGTAGGCCAGGAAGTTATATGCCTGTTGACATGACTGGATGCTATGCTTTTGCTTTTTTCTCGTGGTTGACTCCATTAGTTTGGCGTACATTTCGAAGAGGATTGACTGAGAGTGATCTTTATCATTGTTCACCTTTAGACAGCTGTCAAGTTAATGGTGCCAGGTAAAATTTTTTAATTGTTCTTACTTTATATAGGTCAAAGCTAGATAAAGAACTTTCTAATATCTTGTGTCATAAAGATCAAAGGCATAAAAGAAGCTTTTATAAAGAAAATCTTTTTAAATTACTGTGTCAAAGTTTTAATATAAGGTAAATTTAATCTTTCTGTAGTTCTTTAATCTACTAGCAATAATTGAATGCACACAAGCAAGAAAACAAATCTTTCTTAGAAAGTGCATAATTGTCTCGAAAACTGAACATTAGCTTAGCAGGTTACTAATGTAATGTTTAGGAGATAATGTGAAAGCTTAAATAACAGTTTTGGAAATGAGCGAACTTAACTTATTTTGGCTTAGCATTAGGTGGGTTAATTGCATAGTATGGTGAGTGAATTGTATTAATATGTGTTTTATTGACTGCAAAGTAGAGAATTTCCTTAACACTTTCTCTGCCTCTTGTGTTTACCCATGGCCAGAAAGGAACAACCTGATATGTGACATTGTTGACTCATGAATTACTCCTATTTGTTGCTTTTTTATTGCTTGCAGTATTACATTTTGCAGCAATTCCTGTGTGGCCCTGTATTGTTTTAAGCATAATTATCAGTCTCATTTCAATATTTTATGAGTATCTTCATCCATATGGTCTGATTTTTGATTTCTATACAATAAACTATTAATTCTAACTGAACAACAAGCATCATATACGAGAACAGTTGGTAGTTATCTGAAAATGATGTATATATGCAAAATTTAATCTTTCATATGTATAGGTCACACCATAGACAAGATGACTGAAGAAATACAGTGTTGTGAAAGATTTTCTCTTGAAAAGAGCATTTCTAAAATTGTACATGTGTATGTAAAATTGTGCATTTCTCTTATCGTGGAAAATGGCAGCACTAAGAACCACCAAATTTTAGAAGTACACAGTCCTTTAGATCAATTTTATACACCTTGAGCACTGAATTTTAATTTTTTTATTTATTTCAGATTTTGTATGAATTTGTTGTTGACATTTTCATCTACAAACTTTATGAATTTAAAAGGAGAGTGTTTCCAATCAGTAAATCATGAGAGATTTATGTTTCCAGTTTTATTAGAAACTCTACAGTTTAACAGAAATTTGTTTTCACCTTGGGAAATAAAATATTTTTGTCTTTTTCATGCCAATGTGTTTCCATTATGGACATGTAAGCTGTTTAATTTTTCTTTTAAATTTAATAGCTCTGTTATTATTAACAAACTAAGCAATTTAAAAGCAATAAATGCAGTACTTCATCTCTGTTGTAATTAATTTGTTAGTTAAACCCATGAGATTACCCTAGCTGGACTCCTTAAAATCATTATATATAATTTTTTTCTTTTTATAATAACTATTTTAGGTGACTGCAGTTATGCTTTAATAACAATAATATTTAAAATGATTTTTTAATTGAACTTTAAAACTACATAACTGTCAAAATGTAATTTTTTTTATGCAATTCAAATTTTTAATTCCGTTTCTGTTGGTAATTTATTGTAATCTGTCTGAAAATAATGTTGTATTTTTTAATCATTGATAATGTTTTCCTCATATTTATCAATTTTATTTAATTTTTAGGTTTTCACAAATTTGGTCAAAAGAAATTAAAAATAAGGGATTACAAAAAGCATCACTTTCCTGTTCACTTTTTCGCTTTATGCGCACTCGTTACCTTGTGGCATGTTTTATGTACATTCTTTGTGTGGCATTTGGTTTCATCGGCCCAGTAAGTATAAGAACTTAAGTATCTTTCCGTATAGCCATTCACACACACACACACACACATATATATGTATGAATTTTAATGAGGTTCTCATTTAGGTTTTAATCCCCTTTAAGTAATAACAGCCATATTTCAAGCATAATAATACTTAAATATATTAAAGCATTTATATAGTATTTAAATATGCATGTATATTGTTATATCTACTAATGCCTCTAGTGAGACCTAATTAAGATTTTACTAGGTGTTCTTTGTCTACGTCTGAAAAGTTGTAATTGCATAAATATACTTGTTAAACTGTTTGCTAAAGTACTTATAGACAGTACCCCAGTTTTATTTATATATATAATGTTTTCTTAGAAAAAAAATAAGTCCCCCCCCTTGTAGAATATATATTTCATGTAATCATGAAGTTAGTATTATCTACATAGATAGAACATTTTCTTTGCTATCTGATTTTGAATTTAATTTTGTTTGAAGAGAATGCTATGTATCATGCATTAACATGCTATAGCATAACACCACAAGAAGTGGTGTTTGCTTTTATCCAGTATTTGTGGAAACAATGTGAACAATAGCTTGATGCCTATTAATTATTAGTAATGAAGTTGTTTTTTCCCCCTTTTTTTTAAATTCCAATAGATATTGTTTGGTAATCATGTTCAAAATTCTGAATTTAAATGATATTGTAGATTAGTTCGAAAATTAAATCTTTTATATGTTTGCACATTATTTTAACTTTAAATTTGCTTTTTTACGTAAATACATGCTTGTTAAATTAAATATATATAAATATATATGTAAGATATAAAATATGTAAATCAAAATTATAACTTAAATTAGCTATAGTCCCTTAATTTTACATTTTAACTCTTGTATATCTCCTCTCTGTTTTAAAAATGGCAATTGCTTAATAACTTTTTCTGGACTCTGTCATTTCTAGATTAATCCATATGCTATGGCTTTTATATAAACATGATGATGTAGCTAATTCAAGCTGAAACTTTTCTCTTAAACTGAGCTTCCACAATGAATAACTATGTACTTGCTTTCTGCATTCTCACCCTAGCTAGACTGCCACTTGCTTACTTTCTTCTTACCACAAAGTTATCAAAAATGTAAATGCTTGAATCTGTCATTATGAATGGAAAGTGATTGTGGCCACAAATGTCAGTTGAAATAAAAATTAATATTTAAGCAGTCTTGACTGCCAAGTTTGCTGTTCGTTATGTATCAACATCTACCCAATCAATACTTCTACATCATTATGTCTAGTCTGACAGCATCTCATCAGTGCAAGTATGCTATTGGAAAATTCATGTATAGAATCGTTATATATAATTATGTATAAGTGTGTTAATGAGAAAGACTGAAGCTTTGACTATTAATTTTATGTTATTCTGCATCCAGTATGAGACATCATTCTTGATCTATTCAGCATCCAGAAGTGAAAAAAAAAAAAAAAAAAAAAAAATCATCATTCAGTGCTTTGAAAATTAATCCAGTATTTTGTTTATGAAAGTGATTTTGTGAGTGTTTTCAAAGATTGTAGGGGTGAATGTTGCAAATCATTTCAACTAATGCACTCCCAGTGCTTTGAAGGTCAGTAATTACTGTTTGAAGAATGTGTTTTAAGTTTGTATGCCTTTAATTTATTTTCAGTTCCTCTCTTACCTAGTGATGTTATGTTTTATTTTCAGTTCCTCTCTTCCTTAGTTATGTTGGTCTATCAAAAAACTCAAACTTATCATCTCCAACAGATTTTTATCCATAATTAAACTTTATAATTATTCTTCAGTAATAATGCATTAAATTATAGTCACTTCATTGAAACATATCACAAATATTGCTGTGGATTTTCAAATTTTACATTGTGTTGTATGAATGAAGTAAAGTTCTAATAACTGCAGCTAGAAATATTTTACATTATCATCCTATAGAGAAGTGCTAATAAGTGATGCTGTTTGCAAATTTAAATGGTATGTAATGCTGTTTTCTTACCATAGTGGATATTAAAAGTGTAGCAATTTTGTACGAAAAATATAATTTTATGTTGTTAGAAAATTTAATTTTTAATAATTATATTTACTAAATTAAGCAATAAATTTTAAGTTTTCAATTACTTTTAGGGAAGGCTATTAAGATAAATAATTATATTTTTAAAATTAGTGTTAAGATTCTTCTAATATTTTGAGAATGAAGTGACTATAAATGGAAAATTATTGAAATAATTTTGTATGTTAATGCAGAAAATATTATAAAAATGGTGTTTTTAAATATTAATATAGTAAATATTTAATATTTTGATAGTGAATATTGCTATAATCAATTTAGAAATAATAAATTTAAGAAATTGAATAATTTTAATAAAATTTGTACGAGTAATGTAATTGAAAAGTAAAATTGATAACAAATATTAATTTAAAATTATGGTGAATGAATGTTATAGCTAAATTAATAGTTGTATAACATATAATTGATGAATAATTGCTTGTTAAGATAAAGTATGTTGAGAGAGTACTATTTCGAAAACAGAGGCCTGTTTTTACCTCTGTACAATTGATTTTTACCCTCCTCATATAATATAAATTTTGAAGGCTCTTACCAAAAACGGTTAATTTTTCATATGTAATTTTTATATAATGGAGTGTATAACAGATATATAAAACAAGGACATTTACTTAAGCATCATTATACAACATTTTATCACAATTCATTATCCAAAAATCAAACTGGCTCCTTGAATTAAAATATCTTAGAATAAAACATTGTTTCACTGTTACCACTGAATCACAAAAAGAGTGAAAGCACACATGACTTGTTATATCTTCCCCCTCACTGATGACTTCAACCTACAGAGACGGCAACACAACTGGCTTATGTTTTATGTGTTTTCCTCTTTTAGTTAAAGATTTGATTGGACTGACATTTGTATTAAGACCATAGAGTCTAAGAGCAGAGGGGTGTACTCTTATTTGTTTGTTTGGTTTGCTGGTGCATTCTATTGCGTAAGTGGGTGGCAATTAATTTTTGCATTAGAATAATGTAGTGTCCATCACGTCTAGGCAAAATCCTGGCTGTTTTAGATTGTGATGTTTTACTTAAGGATGAAGTGTGACCCAACTTTTTTTCTGCCTCTCATTGTCAACTTACCCAGCCTCTTTGGTAGGAATTATGTCCACCACATTTATCAATGTTATGTATAAAATCACTGAAGTGTTACTTGTACTGTAATTTAAGCAGAAATCACCTCCCCATCTCCGAATGGAGCCAGGTCCACCACCTCAACCTTTTCTTTACAAGGTCCTCCACCTCAACTGTTTCCTCAGTCTCCTTCTGAATTAGAATTTTCTTCTGGACCAGGTCGCCATGGAACAGGAAAATTCTGTACAGATCCTACTTGAGTTCAGAGTTGTTGATCTATATCTAATTTTTCTTGGCACAACTTTTCTACCTCCTTTAAATGTGCCAAGTGATACTCCAGCTATATTTTGGTATTTGTTATGCTTTCTATTGTTCCTACAAATTCTAATGGAATCTCTTCCCTCAGAGACAGGTTTTTGTTACTTCCTTCAATTTGAACTCTTTACCACACCAGATTTCTTGAATAATCTCACAGTTTTTTCCAATAAATTTTCTTACCGGCATTCGAGACACTTGAACCGATTCTTCAGCATACTCCTACCTTTTTTCCTACCTGGCCAAATGTTTTAAAAGTACAACTATATTTATCCAAATCAATTCCACTGATTCAATACAGCTTCCTTGCATTCTGAATATTAGTTCCATGAGCACCAATGGCTATCCCACCAAATCCTCTTGTACTGTGAATTCTTCATAGCCCAAATTTGAGTGAAGGTGAGAATTCTCGAGCTAGCAAGCTGCTTCTTCTGTCCTATTCAATAACAAAACTTTTCACCAAAGATTCAGGAAATGCATATCACTAAGCATATGAGCTCTTTTCTTTAATCCATCACATCTTTCTATAATCTGTAGGCACTTCTTTTTGGCATTACATTTACATACAGCAGCATTTATCACATTTTAAAATTCTTTATGAGCATATTCAAGTTTAGAATACTCTTGTACATTTTCAGGTACAGGTATCTCGAAATGATGGAATGTGACCTTAGTGATAGGTTGGTTAATATTTTTTAGCTGTAACCTGTCACTAGGTATGATTTTTGTATATGTGGTCTTCCACCCCAGATATTCAGTAATATGAAAGTCACCTTTTGTCATTTTTACCAAAGCATGCCACATGCTTCTTGTTCATTAGCTTGAGAAAATTCCTCAACTTTTTTACTTTCTGTCATACTAACAGGCTTGTCATGTTTCGGATGTGCAGGTGGTAGCCCTACAGGGGGATTTGGAGATCTGCTTTCAGGTTGCTAATCATTTTCAAAAGCTACTGCTACTTCATGAACATCACTTATGTTAAGTGTTGTTATAAGTGCCATTCTCACTACATGCTTTCACAGCGAAGTCCTCCGTCTTGAAGAGTGCAGTTATTGGGCTGCACACTGTGATTCACATTCCTCATTTATATCCTTCTGGAGAAGATCATCCAGTTCTTTTTACAAATTTTCTTTTTATAAAGGGAAAGTCTATAATTAGCTACTGCTATGCGACGGTGATCTCCAGTATTAATGTATTGCTTCACAATATGAGTGGCACCTCCCCCTGGTTGAAAGATTTTGTGAATGGAGCTTAGTAAAGAATCCATTTCATCTGTTTGAGAACTTGTTAGATTTGCTCCTTCTTCAGGAAGAAGAGAGCCTATTTCAAATGTGAAGTTTTCTCTGTGTCTCCTCTTCAGTAGAATATGAGGTCAAACACAATGGTTATTGAAAATCTTCAGCAGAAAACCATTTTTACAGAAATCCATAACAATGCCTGCTTTTTGTAAAAAGTCAACTCCTAAAAGATTGATTTCCTCTTGCATGAGGTAGAAAAAAACATTGTAGTGACAATTATTTTCCCATTTAATTTGACTGGCTCTGCTGTCTGGAGAACATTAGAATTGAAAGTATGGCTATCAGCCAGTGAAATTTTACTCTGCTAAACCTCAAATTGCTGCCCAAATTTTTGAAAAAATTTAAGCAACATCTCTCTTCCTACAGATTGGCTAGCTCCAGTATCAAGATAAATGGGAAATTCAGCATCAAGAACAAAAATAAATACCTGAGGAATATTAGAAGAGGAAGTATGTAAGGTTAAAACTTCAGCCAAATTCATCAGGAGCCCCTTGTCTTGTTTATTTGGAGAAAAGTTTGGGCACTTTGCTTTTAATACTCCTTTAGTGCCACAACTAGGAGTTTTACCAAGTTTCTTACCAGGGCTTCAAATCTTTTGCTTGTGTTTACACTTCTTTGACCTACAGCAAAGCAATGCCTGTTTAGAGAATGACCTTCTGACTTAAAATGTATCTGAGCTCTCCCTCGATCTTCCAGAAATGAATTCCCTTATGTTATCATTGGCATCACTCTTTCCTGCTAAAGTATTAGAGAAAATTAGTTGTTGCCATTTATCCAAAGTGCTCTGTGCAATCAACAACACTGTGTGTTTTCATTTGGAAAAAATCATTACATTTTTTAGCTGATCAAAACTTGTAATTTTCTGTTCAATCATCTTTCATAGTCTATCCAAAGTTGAAAGTAAAACTCCTTAGAAAGTTTCCTCAGAAAGAGCTACTAGTATTCTTATTAGTTTTTGAGAACAACCCTTGGTTCCCTAGCAATGAACTTAAATCCTCTGATGATAAAGTCCCGAGGAGATGAGTAAAGCTTTGTTCTACCTTGAATAGTTTCATTTGTCTCTTGAATAGGACTGGAAATATATTGACATCATCTTCTTCAGGCTTGAAACATGGCAAAATCTTCTGACAGTTAAGTTTAGGTGCAAGGCTTTGGACAATAACAGACTCTCATTTCTTTTGAATTTCTAGGGTCAAACTTAACTTTTCCAGTTCATATTCCTGATTTTTTTCATTCTTCCTCCTTATCAATGCTCATCTTCAGTATGACTTGACATTATGTTCTTGAGATAATTTTTCACATCTTTCTTAAATTCATTCAAATTAACTATTAACTTTTATAACTCAAGTATTTTAACTTCACTATTTAGCATTAGTCCAAGTTCTGAGGCCAGGATTACAAGATCAGATTTTGTCACTTTCCCAAGAAATGACATATTGGGATGCTTTACACAATAGTCTAAGCTAAGACGTATTTTTCCATTAGGCATCATGTGTAACAAGTATACAAAACAAAAACATTTATTTAAATATCATCATAAGTGTGGTTTTATTTTTTTATACATAATGGTATATTTAGGGCAGTTCACAAAGGCCAGGAACCTTATATAAGGAATTGAAACCTTTTCAAGTAATTGCCAAGCACCTCTTTTAACCAATCATTGGTGAATTTTAATCAGCCAGTTAAAGTGGATGTGCCTAATTAGATGAATATGTTTGTATTTGAAGAAAGCTGTGGGGTCTTCTAATTTTGTGTAAAATAAGAGAACTAAAAATCTAATAATAATGATAAAAATTATAATTGCAGTAATGTTATTACAAATAATGTTAAAAGGCAAGTGTAAATATGAAAATTAGTTATAAAACTTTAAGATTTGTTATATTAATTAAATATAATGGGTATATAAAATTTTTATGATTGTGATATTCTTTGCAAAATTTCTGAAAAACCATCCTTAAAGAATCATCATCATGTTGATTTTCCAAAAACAGCTTTTTAGAATTGGATGTCGCAGCACGCAATGAACTGGAAGTTGATCTGTCAGCACTATTCTTATCTTCTGAGCAGATGTTTTTATTTTATTTGGCTTATAATTCCTAACTAAATGTAGTATTTCATATTGATGTACTCCATCTTTGATATCATTTAAATCAAATTCCTTGTCATAAATATCACGAATATACATCAAATAGTTTTCTGGTTGCAATTTTCTAATTTCGACTATGCGTAATGCATGCTTTACGCATGCACGCGTTGAAAGAAATGTTTAATAAAGTAAACGAATTTTAATTTTATAATTTCTGCATGCCATCTTACCATATTAAACTGATGATCTATAATCCGGAAAAACCGATAATCGGGAATCGCCGAAGTCCTGACGAGTCCGGATTAAAGACTTTTGACTGTATGTATTATATAAAGGCAAATGGTGATAAGCTGTTGCTAGTTATTTCTCCATTTTGCTGATCTGTGGATGCATTCTGTTGTTTACAATCACATTGAAACTGATTTTGAAATGGGGGGAATAAACCTTTCCCAGCCATTTAGTCCTAAAAGAGAGAGAGAGCATTGAGAAGAACAGGAAAAAATAAATAAATAAATAAAAGTCACCTTTTTTGAAGAATTCAGAAAATAGGATTGCCAGATGCTTGTAAGAATGATATGTGTAGTTCTTGGTGAAGTATTGTTGGATGCCAGATAACTAACAAACATGAAATAAATATTATACGGAGGAGGAAGCTGAAAAACCATATGGCACAGACAGGATTTTTATAATAAGCTGGTATGCATTTGTTTTTTTATAACTAGCTGGTATGCATTTGTTAGGTTGTTACATGTTATAAATTAGGCAAAAATGGCAAACATAGCTTGGCATAGGTTTTGAATAATGCTTCAAGGCAGTCACATGTTGGACCTTTTTTTTTAGGAGCAAAAATCTTTTTGATCCTAAAAATTGCCCTGAAAATGTCTGATTGCTCTCAGAGATCAAAATCTGCAGTAAACTAAGATTACTTTTTTGCCTAATTTTATATTGACATATTTCTTTATTTCGACATATATTTTTTTGTTATGTGTTATCTCTTTACCAAATCCATTTCTAGTTCTGAAATAACCTGATAAATATCAGCAACTGAAAAGTAAAAAATAAATAAACTTTCAATGCTTTGAATATATCAGTAAATTTTCACGCATTTTGAATGTCGGTAAATTAAATGAGTATATATTTTTTGGAAAAATTTAGCTTATTCACTTTTTAAACTGCATTCATGTGACTTGTTTTATCGGGATAGCAAATAAGACTCTGCGGTTTTTTGTCAAAAATTGGGCATTTATTGTGAAAGAATAGTATGGTATGTTTTATTGAAAGTATTGTCCATTGCTAGCTACTACTTTTTCCCTTCTCTCTGGAAGTATATGGGCACTGCATTGGAAGAACACTTCATATTTTGAAGCATTCTACAAATCAACCCAATTTTTGGTATCTTCGTATAATGTGAAGTGCTGCTGAGATAGGCCATATGTCATCAATCAAAACAAGTAATAATCAGAAGACCAACATCTGGTAAATACAGCATGAGGGGAAATCTTCTTATTTGAATATTTCCGAGTAGATTTTGATTGGTGCAGTAACATGTGGGTGAGCATTATCATGCAAGGGAATAATTTTGTCATGTCTCGGGTTGTAGTGGGAGAATTTTCTTTGAGTCTTTGGCTCACTCTCGTCAGTTATGTTTGGTAGAGAAGCCTAGTAATGGTTTCATTCAATTTGAGCAACTCATAATACATGATACCAAGTTGATTCCACTATATAATATACACAACATGATAGTTTTCCATGAATATTTGGCCTGGCTATTGATGTTGAAACATGGCCAAGTGGACCCATGATTTCTTCTTCTTTGGGTATAGTAGTGGATCCATTTGTTTATCATCACTGACTATGCAATGTAAAAAACCTTTTCATTTCTATCTGGTAAGCAGCTTTTCATGTGTAAAAATTTGACATTTGGTGTTTCTTGGCTTCAGTATGGAACCCAATTTCTTTGCTTTTATATCATTTCCAATGATTTTAAACAATGTGAAATTACTTGTTGAGTCACTTCTAATGTAAGTGCAAGTTGTATTTGCGTTTCACACAAATCTTCATCCAATAATGCTTCCAATACTGTGTCTTCGTATACTTGCATACTTCTGCTACATTCTTTCTGTGGGAGGTCAAATTCACCGTTCTTAAATGTTTGAAACCACTCGCATTTCTCTCACTTAAGGCAGCCTCACCATATGCTGCTTGCTACAAGCAGTTAATACACCTCAGCTGCAGATTTCTTCAAATTAAAGAAGTAAATCAAAAGTTCTTACAAATGATGCTCATTCAGCTTAAAACTCAACATTTTAGCACAAAATAATATATGATGGTGATACATATTTTACATCATAAGATTTTAACCATGACTTACTGATGGTGCCATTTTTTTTTTTTCAAGTGCAGAGACTTATTTGTACTCACAATAGTATAAGCAACCATCATTCTTTTTTAAAAATGAATAAAATTTATTTTTTCTTTTTCAGACTGTATTCATGAGACTTCTCTTGGAATATATTCAAAAACCAACTGATGAAGAATTAATTGGTATCACTTGGATGATTTGTCTTATCTTCTCTGAAGCAATACGCATTACATTTTTTTCTCTCTTGTGGGCCATAAATATTCGAACTGCAATCAGAGCTTCATCAGCCATCTCAGCTTTATTGTATAAGAAAATCACAAGTTTACGTTCCATTTCTCATTCTTCATCTGGTGAGGTTAGTTACTAGATCGTTATTAATTTTTTTATTACTCCCTTTTTTAAAGTAAAGGAAGTTTTATAATCATGAAAAATTTTGGGTATCATATTTCAATGAAAATACCTATTTTTATTACTCTTGATTCCATTTTAATGATTTATCTGCATGACATTCATTCAACATATGCATTAAATCACACTGCATATTTGCATGTACATTCAGATAGAATAAGTCACTTTTTCCCCCATAACAGATTGTAAAATGAATTTAAAATGGATTTCTTAGTGATGTCCATATGTATATATATGTATCTCGATTAGCTGTAGCTCAACGATTAGCTGTAGAATGTTTAAATTTTGTGTATAGGACATTATAACATCTAATTGTGCACTTTCCTTTTTTGTTGCAATTGGCCACACCAAACATATATATATATAGAGAGAGAGAGACACACACACTCTAACCACTCAGGATGAGCTCTGTGTTTTTATTCTTATATGTTGGTAAGTTGTGTATTTTTTGCTTTAAAAGTGATTGAGGTGTGTTATTCTTATGTTTCTCTTAAGGTTTTTATGCCTTTAGTTAATGTGCAGGTAATAGTTGTAGAATTATCAACAATTTAAAAGTGACCTAATATGCTGATGTTTGTTTGCATTTGAAACTCTTAGTAGTGTAACGAATTAAGTTGGTTGGTTCACTTACTTAAATGTCGTTTTCCTCAGTGAAAACAAAAGTTAACTTTCAAGTTTTGTGCACCTAAAATTTTATTTTTG
Organism: Stegodyphus dumicola; assembly: GCF_044657685.1. NCBI lineage: Eukaryota > Metazoa > Arthropoda > Arachnida > Araneae > Eresidae > Stegodyphus > Stegodyphus dumicola. The sequence continues at coordinate 144,605,406 of NC_140771.1, read as the reverse complement.
CCCATTGGCCATATTGTTCGTTTTTATGTAGAAACTCTAATGTTATGAAACATTTTTTAAAACTGTTTTAACTGTATTTGATGTTTTAAGTTTTTCTGTATTTTACAATTTTTAATCAAGATGTTTTGATTTTTTATGTACGAGAGAAAGTATTATCACATAAAACGAAGCAACTTAAACAACTTACATTGAAAGAAATGTTTAATAAAGTAAACAAATAAATATTAAGCCTTTTTTTTTTGTAAATTTTAATACCCTTTAGATCATAATTGTTCTTTATTTCATAAATTATGGTTTCGTATTTTTAATTTTAGAATTTCTGCATGCCATTTTACGAGATTTAAACTGATGATCTATAATCCGGAAAAATCGATAATCCGGAATCACCAAAGTACCGACGAGTCCAGATTAACGACTTTTGACTGTAGTGGGTTTTAAATTTAATGGATTTTTATCTAATTTTGCTCTTTCTTGCTGCTACATTTCTGTCATGTTCGGTCATGAATTATTTCATTAATGAATTTTACCTCATTATGTTGTCTTAATTTTAGACTTTTCTTTTTTTCCCTTTTGATGTTGATGTATGTATATTTTGTACTTGATATGTGTAGCATATTTTTTCCCCAAGATAATTTACTTCCATAAACTTGGATATATTCATTGTATATCATTAAGTTGAATTTATGGCATACAGGATGTTTGTTTGCTATACTTTGGTCAGATTTCTTCTGTAGTGTTCAGATTATTCTGTTTTAAAGAAAAATTTTTCCTCTGTACTTACTTATATTTTACTCATTTAAAATCCATGAATTTTTCAAGAATGTTATTTATCATGTTTTAAATTTTTACAAAACAAGACATTTTTGCTTTTCTGCCTCTTGAAAAATGAAATAAAATTTTCAAAGAGCTTTAAAATCCTCATTTGAGGATTTGTTTTTCTCTATGAGTATGCATTGAATGGGATACATATTTCATTTTAATAAAAGATACTTTTGAAACCCTGTGAATTTTTAATTACATTTTCTTTTATGATAATATTCTTGTCCAGAACAGTGGTCTTCAAACTGTATTCTGCAGAACCTGGAGTTCTGCAAATCAAAATTCAAGAGAATTTTTTAATAGTATGTAGACTATTAAAATTTAACATCTAAAATAATTCATTAATTGTTTTTCTTTCTGTTGCTGTTGCGTAAAGTAATATAAATTAAACAGTTTTTATGCATATAATTTCCTAAAGTAGATTATAAAATGAATTTTTGCATGACATCTATGCATATGTATGTCTGTATCTCAGATAACTCAAAAATGATTAGCCATTGCATGTTAAAATTTGGTATGTGCGAGTGCTGTAACATTTTGTATGTGCTGTAACATGTAGTTGTGCATCTCTTTTTTTTATAATTGCAATCGGCAGTGTGAAAAGTATATATATACACACACAAACACACATATCCATCATCTTACATGGTGTTTATTTGCACAATCGTTGGCTGAAGCCATATACTTCAAATAACAGAAGTGTTTTAAATGATAAAAATATTAACATTTTAGTAATATTTAATTAAAAAAATAAATTTTGGGCGAATAACAAACATCTAGCTTTTAATGCAGTCTCCTGGTTTGTGTACTTACGTTTCAGAAAGTTTTATACTTGTTACAAAAAAATAAAAATACTAAAAGTTTGACCTCCTATGTGACTAAAATTAACTTGGATATTTAATTTTAAAATTTGCAATATTTTATATCATTTTCAACTTGCCTTTGGTTATTTAAGTTAGAATAATTTGAGAAAATAAGTTTAAATGAAGTACAGCAAAAAATGTGTGCAATTAAATAGCCATATAAGGAAGTCATAGTGTCCACATCAGATTTTTTTAAAAATTTACTTTACTAAAGATTGTGGGACTATGATAAAAATGGTAAAAAAATCCTTTTATTAATTTTCTGAACTGAAAGTGTGAAGTCCATTGATCTAGAATGTTTAAAATGTAAAATGTTTCAAAAACAATTTTTTTTAGCTTCCATAATAATATTCTGTTGATTATTTTTAGCTTGTCAACTTATTTTCAAATGACTGCAGAAAAGTTTTTACGATGGTATATAATTTCCCATTAATCATTGATGGCCCACTTGTCATTATTGGAGCTATAATTTTTACTTGGTGGCTGTTGGGACCCTTTTGTTTTGTTGGAGTGGCTGTATTTTTATTGACTTATGCTCTTCAGGTAAGTTTCTGTGCTCTTTTTCTTAACATAATTAACATGTTACTTTGACAAATATTATAACATAATTTATAACTGTTCATAAATTTAAGTATGCATAGCAAAATTATATCTTAATGGACTACGTGAATTTCAGATTTTATATTTGCTTGTTAAAAATTTTAATAAATTCTCAGCAACTACTATAATTGTTAGAAAACTCAACAAAATGTACTTTTCCCATTTTATTTCTTCAGCTTTCAATACATGCAGATACACAAATACCCATTTCATATGAAAGATTTGAGATATAATTATTTGTTTCTAGGGGTACCTTACCCACATGAAACTAAATAATTGAGAACAAAAATTGACTTTTTAAACTTAATTTCTATAGGAGAGGCTCAACCCATGAAATAGATTCATCATTACCATTGTATTTCAAGAAAATAAAGAAGCAACTTCATTAAAAAAATGTTCCAAAATTAATAAGGGAGGGAGAATATGAGAATTAGATTGGCAAGAAAGCAGTTTTGATTTTCACAAATAGAGAATATTATGTTCGTTTTGTTATTCTTGTGTCAATCTTATATTTTTTTTATCTTTTGAGATCTGGCAGCTGACACTTTTAAGTTGCTATTGAGACAAATTCTGTGTATTTTTGTTTACAACTGTTAATTTACACTCAGTTTTTAACATGGGGTGCAAAAATTAACATTTTTGACATATTTTTACTTTTTTATTTTCATAAAGGCAAGAAAATAGCTGCAGATCACTAAGAGATAAGAAAAGGTAATGGTATTTACTTAAAATAATGCATATGTCAGAATTGGTTTAAAAAGTTTCATTCTGGAGATTTTTCACTTGAAGATGACCAGTGTTCAGGCCATCCTTCAGAAATTGATGATGACAGAATTAAAGCCATAATTGAATCAGATCATCTCATAATTGTGTGAGAGATTGCAAAAAGATTTTTATGTATCATACACAACAATTGAAAATTATGTAAGATGTCTTGGACTTATTAAGAAACAATTTATTAAGAAATATTTGGGTTCTGCATGGATTGAATGAGTCAATATTTATGATAACATAATGTAATCGACCCTTACTCGAAATGAATTATCACTGATGATGAAAAATAGATCGTCTACAATAACATTAATTGAAAAAAGATCAAAATCGGTACTTTTTCATTTTGCCAGCGCAGGCGATAAAGTCGCCAATAATGTTACAACTGGAGCCAAACGGAATATCCTTCCTGGTAACCTTTTACTCCTCATTTTCAAAACAAGTGTTAGCAATTAATTAATTCCTTTATTCAAAACATTTTCGTCAAACATTACCATTCAAACATTAATTGTTAGATACTTGCTTTATTCCGAAACATTACCATCAACATTACTGCTCAAAATCATTACCGTTCTAAAAAAAATGTTGTTGCCAATCGGGAAAATACATTTTAAGTAAAATTAATACTATGTTGCATTTACATTCGGGCATCCTGACTTAGTTACGACCTCAGAACATTAAGAACTTATACTTAAAAAATTAAATCTGTAATATTAATGTTTATAGTTCGAAAGTCTTTAACTGTCATATGGATTCACTGTCGTTTTCTATTTTTTTCCCCAAGTCCTAGTTTTAGTAATATGCGGCATGTTGTTATCGTTATCCCCATTAACACTAATGTCATCACTATCATCATTGTCTTCTTCTGATTCCTTGGCACTGCCATGACTTTAATTGGCTTACATGAGCTGTTGTACTAAAGAAATATCCTTTCACCTTCTCTTCTAATTGAGTCACTCTATAGGTATCACTTGGTAAAACTTCTGTAACTACCAAAGGTCCTCGATACTTTTGTTGTGTTTTGGTTGATTCTCCAGTTGATTTAGGTACTCTTCTCATAAGTATAAGTACTATTTCTCCTTGTTTGAATGTTAAGCCCTTTGCGCCGGGTAGTGCAAACGGGTGCTTATCGCGGAGGCCGGCAGTGTCTTATGTGAGCGTCTGTCCAGGGCCGGGGGCTTTTTTGCTACTAAGCCTAAATCCATGAAATTTCCAAAGTATCAAGGCATTGTTTAAAAATGCTCTATAGAGTATTTAAACGGCTTATGCTTTATAGATATTTTTATACTATATACTTTAATTGCCTTATTTCTTGTTTAAATGCATATTTTACACATTTTATTTCCATTACTCACCATTTTATGACTTTTAACATTATACATCTGAAAACTAAATATATTACTTAAAATTCTCTTTTCGTATGAAAAATTTGAAAACAGGGATCTACACACAGTCCTACGTTACATTCCTTGCACTGGTAATAACTCATTTGCCGTTTTGGAGGATTTTTCCGGGAATGTGAACAAACGAAGCATCGTCGCCTCATTTTCTTATCAGTCTCTTCTGAACAAAGTTTTGGAAAATGTCTTTCAGTTAATCTTTCAGAATCAATATCAGAATTTCAGAATCAATATCTGAAATATTTTGCATCATTTCTGCTATTTCATGCTCTGTTAAACATTTTCGACGCTTCGACGTTGCAACGGTAAAAACAGAAAGAATTCACGTCTAACAAGATCTAATTATTTTCTAAAAACTGAACTGCAAACCGAAATACCCAACGCTTTAGCGCAAATAAAACTTCTCTACTTGCAATAAACAACTACCACGTGCGAATAAAGTGCGATTTAAAGAGACGTCATAAATCACGCCATTCGGAAACCTTTATTTCCCCGTTTATTTATATAATCAAAAACACGTGTATGTGAGTCGTGCTTCTCTCATTTCGAGTAGAAGGTTTAATGTACATGTATCTGAAACCATATGGACATACAGTGCCATCTTGTGGCAGAAATTATAGTTTTAAAAACGTTTTAGGAGACTGGTACAAATACGTGACAGTCGGCGCTCAGTGGGAAAATGCTCTGGCTTGCCTGCATGTTGGCTGGGAGGTGAGTGTGTTCATTGCTGGCACGTAGACGTGACAGTCGTCGCGAAAGGGTTGCTTTTTTTCTTGTCATAATTTGCTTTCATTTTCTTTTGCATATCTTCAATTCTCTTTCTAGTTTCATTCTGTAAGATTACTGAATTCTCCCTTTCAATTGCGTCTTCATCTGTAATCATCCTCATCTTATTTATCATATTGTTTAGATTTCTTTCGCATTCCTTAATCTTTTTGTCCCAGTCTCTCTGATTCAGATTTTCCATACTCGTTTTAATCGTAGCCAAAATTGTTCGATTTGCTCTTTCCACCATTCCATTACCACTTGGATGTTGAGTTGAATTGAGTGTATGACTGATTCCATTATTTTGAGGGTACTCTGAAATTCCTTCGCTGTAAAACATGTTCCTCTATTGCTGATAATTTTTTCTGGTAACCAAAAATTATCTACAAAACTCTTCAATGCAACTAACACATACTTGGTTGCAGTACTTTTCATAGGATATAACTGTGTAAATCTTGTAAAATTATCAATTATTACAAATAGTTCTGTATTTCCTCTTGAACTTTTTACGAATGGTCCTGAATGATCTATATGTATAATTGCAAAAGGTCTTCTACCAGTCTAATTGGATGCAGTACTCTTGTTTCTTACCACTAGCCACTTTATTTACTAGGCATTCGAAACACATCGAAATGTGACGCATAACATATTGTTTCATTCCTTTAAACCAGTATGATTCTTTGATTTTGGCAACAGTTCTATCTGCTGAAAAATGTCCCAAAAGATTGTAACATTTTACTACAATACCTTTTCTCATCGATTTAAGTATGACATAACAATTTCTCCTTTTAATGATCTCTTACCTTACGAAACAATCGATTATTCTTCAAGACGTAATTTTCAGTTACATATTTCTCTGCATTCGTTCTATCATTTATCTTTTTCTTTAAAATGTCTATTAATTTGCATAATTCTGGATCTGAATGCGGAATGATAAGAATTTGTTCATCTATCGTTAGTGTTAAACAAACTTCCAAGTTGTTTTCAATTATAGAATCTAAAGTTTCTTCTGGCTGATCAACTGGCAATCGGCTCAATGCATCTATGTGACTCATTTTTTTACCTTGTCTGTACATTATTTCAAGATTGTATTCCTGGATCAGATTACTCCACCTTGCTATCTGAGGATTTGAAGTTTTCTTCGCGTTTAAATAAACTAAAGCTTGGCGGTCTGTAATTACCATAAATCAGATTCCAATTAAAAATTTTCGAAGTCATGTCAAAGTCCAAACTATAGCCATTAATTCTAATTTGCTTGAAGGATAATTCCTTTCTGTTTCTGTTGTTCCTTTACTTGCACAATAAACTAAGTGCCACTTTCTATCTTCACCTTTTTGTAACAGCATTCCTGCCAGCACTTTGCTGCTCGCATCTGTGTGCACTTCAGTCTCTGCTTCTGGATTATGTAACTCTAGTATTGGTTCATTAGTTAAATGGTCTTTTAAAGTACTGAATGCTTCTTGCTGATCTTCGTTCCAACGAAATGTTTCATCCTTCCTTGTCAGTCTCATTAGTGGCTCGGCTTTCTCTGCATATTTCGGTACAAACCTTCTAAAGAAACTTGTAAGACCAAAAAATTATATAACTTCATGTTCATTGGTTGGTTTAGGAAAGTTTAATATGGCTCGTACTTTTCTTGATCCAGGTTGCATACCATTTGATTTTATTAGAAATCCCAGATACTGAACTTCATCTTTTCCAAATTCACATTTTGTCAGTTTCAATGTCAGCATTGCTTCTCTCAATCTATCAAACACTTTTCTAAGTTTTTCCATCCTTTCCTCCCAAGATTTAGCCAGAATTAATATGTCGTCCAAATAGCACGATACTTCTTTATTAAGCAATGGATCCAACAGCTGAGAAACCCAGTTTTGTTCTTTTAACCCAGATCACTTACGTCATGCCTGTCTCTGAAATAAAACTAAATAAAAACTTATATCACCTTCATTTAAATCATACTTATGCATTAATTTACTCATATCACAAATATTACTTCTATTCTGCAATATTAACATTAGAAGGAACAGAATCATTTACATTACTACTTCTGATTTCCACTTCTATTTTCAATTTTTCAAGTTCAAAAGTTTTTTCCTTATCTCTTTCTATAATTTCCATTTTAAATGCTCTTTGCTTATCTTTTTCTAAAATTTCCATTTCAAGTATTCTTTGCTTTTCTTTTTCTAAAATTTCTAACTTTTCCCTGTCTAAACGATCATTTATAATTCTATATAGCATTTGTTTAGTAAAGTCTTCGTTATAGTTCTTACTATTCAAAATCATATCCGTTAAGCTTACAATTTTAATATCAGAAGGGACATCTACATCAAGTTCCAAAACAAGTTCTTTTAAGTCACATTTCTTGCCTCTTGCCAAATAAGCCATCATTTTCAAATAATAATACAATAATTATTATTTGAAATTAATAATTAAGTTCTTTCCGTTTAATACTTAGACATAACATAAACAGTTTATAAATTCGCGTACCTTTCTACTTTCAGTTTTGGCGAGTTTCCGCATTCAGTTTAGGCTTAATGTACATTAAGGCAATACGTTGTTAAATCCTAGATAATAATTCTAGTTAATCCCACTTCTGAAATGTTAGCAATTAATTAGTTCCTTTATTCAAAACATTTCCGTCAAACATTACCTTTCAAACATTAATTGTTAGATACTTGCTTTATTCAGAAACATTACCATCAACATTACTGCTCAAAAACATTACAGTTCAAATCATTAGCGTTCTAAAAAAATGTTGTTGCCAATCGGGAAAATACATTTTAAATAAAATTAATATGTTGCGTTTACACAAGCCGTTGCCATTTCTTATCAGATTGATTGTCTCTTTCAATACTGGCGTACAATTATATAGAATTTTTACCAGATAGTTCAATTTTATGCCCCTATTCCATTTGCAGTAATTAAGTCAATTAGGATGAAACCACACGCTCTCCCAAAGGCGAAAATATACAAAAGGCAAAGTCAAGGGTTAAATTCATCAATTCTAATTGAGAATGCACTAAAGAAGTAAAGCACTGTGGTTTTACATAATTTCTGAGTAAGCTATTCGTATGAATTGAAATAATTTTTGCATTTAAACTTATATTCCAAACTAAGATTTAACTTGAAATTAATGTAAATAATTACTGAGAGAATTAGATTTTTGTAGCGTAGTTTACGTGGGATGAGATCACTTAAGGTCACGTGATATGAACCGGCGACTTAGGATGTTGAACCATGAAAGCATAGTAAATTCTTAAACTAATGTCTTTTTACAAATATATTGTCTTTATTTATTGGCTTTGTACAAAATTTTAAATGCTATTAAAATGTTTATGCCTTCAAAATAAAACATTCTTCGAACTAACATTTGTTAAAATTTTTTATGTGCATACTGTATGTAGTCGCCAATAAAGTCTGCTTGGCGAGGTTTGTGACGGCGTAATGGAAAAGTACCTCAAAATCCAAGCATGCTGAATCAGCACAAATCATATCAAAATCTAAAATTGCATCAGAAGATCATGCTGTCAATTTGGTTGTATTACAAAGGTATAGTGTATTTTGAGCTGCTTTCAGACAATCAAGTGATCAACTCAGATATTTACTGCCAACAGCTTATGAAATTAGAGGAAGCAGTCAAAGAGAAAATGCCAGAATTTGCAAATTACAAAGAAATGCTGTGCCACCATGACTGTGCGAGAATGTGCACATCTTTAGCAACGCGTATGAAGTTATCAAGTTTGGTTGGGAAGTCATGTCACATCCTCCATATATCCCTAACCTTGCACCAGTGGATTTCAAAGTTTTAAAGTTTATTAAACTTCTTAAATGATTAAAGTTTCAGTAATAACAATGAGCTCAAATTGTACTTGGTTGTTTGCTGATAAACAACAGAAGTTCTGTGATTGTGGAATCATAATGGTACCAGAAAAATGACAAAATGTCATTGAACAAAATGGAAGATGTTTGACTGATTTAAGGTAATTTTTTATGCAGTCACATTGAGCTTTATTTCACACTAAAAGCCAAAATTGCTTTTTTGACAATCCAACAATATTTCTGTTTAAAGGATTGCAGAATTAAGGTGTTATAATATTAAATTACTCTATGAAGCACTGAAATGTATTAATTATTATAAAAATTTGATGTATTTTATTTCAGTTTTAGCTTCTTATTCATAATTTTATTTATCATGTGAAAGTAGTTGATAATCGATATAATATTTATCTTAAAATTTTAATATAGCTTAGTAAAGCAATTTTATAATAAATTATCTAAATTTTTGTTCGCAGTTTATTATATCCTATGTGTCTGCTCGCTATCAGAAAAAAACAGTCAAAGCTACTGATGAAAGGGTAAGTCCATTATTTTCAACACCCTTACATTATTTCTGCATTTGCATATTGTTATATCTTGTTAGAAACAGTCATATTCTTTTAATATACTTTTGCAGGTGTCATTGATGTCTGAGTTTTTATCAAATGTGAAAATTGTAAAATTCCATGCATGGGAGAAACATCTCATGGAAAATGTTCGAGGTTTGTATTCATTATATTATCTTGTATTCATTATATTATAAATTAGATAATGCAATATCTGATAATTTTATTTGTGTATTTATGGTATAGTTAAGAAATTCTGTTATTGATAAAATATCCTACCTGTATATTGTATGCCTGTTAATATATATTCCCCTCTCCCATGTCAACCATTATTTGCTGTCTGTGTAAAATTCTAAAAAGATTTTTAGTAATTTTTTCCCCTTTTTATCTTAACATTCCAATAGATTTAATCATCCCAAGCACAGTTAAAATCCTGTAAATTTTGTTTAGCAAACCTTAGTTGCTCTAAAATTTATCCCACCCTTCTCACCTACAAAAAACATATGAGTTTCATTTCTGATTGTTTTTTACTAATCTGAAATTTTTAAATATTTTGTCTTTTTTTCCTTAAAATTTAACATTTATGACATAGTCTTTCGTCATCTTTGGCGACATCAATTCCATGTTTTATTACTTGTTAAATGAAGACACAAAATTTTGTGTTCCAAATTTATGAACATCACTTTATTACAAATATGTGATTTGTATTCTCTTGGAATTTTATTTGTTTCTAGTTTGAAATATATTTTGACCTCTAACTATATATATATAAACAATTTTGAAGCAAAGAAGAGGAATCAGCTTGCAGTCGTTGTGCCTTACGGTGAAAGCGTATAGATGAAGATAATAAAACATGAACTTGGCGAATTCAGTCTTTATTTCCATGTATATAAAATCATCTCAGATATTTATTTATCCAGTCATAATGAAATCTGATGCATTTCTATGATTCAGTCATATTGAAATATAATAAATTTCTATGATTCAGTCATAATGAAATATGATAAATTTCTATGTGCATTGGTTTTTAACACAAAATGACGCAAGCATTTTACAAAAGCAAAGCAAGGAGATATTAACAAGGTAGAAGCTAGCAGTATAATGACATAGTTATTGTGCAAAGAGTATTTATATGAAATCTGAGGTATAAGTAGAGCTAATCTGTGATTGGTTAGTACTAGTTTTAGTTGCCCTTTTCCAGTAATGTTACATAACATAGAAAAATCTTGAATTTGGGAGAACATGAATTTAGGGGGACAGCACTAAATCTAGAATGTTATTTTTGAGGTCACCAATTATTTTTTTTACAGCAGCTATCGTATTTTGTTATATCTAACATATATATATATATAACAACCTAGCTTATAATATTATATATATATGTAATAAAATACGGAATTTTATTATTACATATTTTGTTATTTCATAAGAAAAATTGAATTTAAATAAATAAATTTAATTAAAGAATTCTTTGCACCATTGCTGCAAGGAATGAAATTTAAATTTAAACAAATTAAATTTAAATTTTAACAAACACATATAAAAGTAAAAAAGCAAATTTAAAGCCAAAAAAATTAAAATATATATATATATATATATTTAAAAAAATGTAAACATATAAAAGATTTAAAAGATTTAATTCTCGAACTAATCTACAATATCATTTAAATTCAGAAGCATAAGCAAATCAAGTGCAAAACCAATATATGAAAATAAATTCCACGTATCAGAAAATTCTAGGGTATGACTTTATTCAATGTAACAGAATCTTGTTAGATTCCTTAAATAAGAAACTCATAATTGATAACACCCATCTGGACTTTCAGGAAAATTCTCCTAATAAAACAGTAACCAATTCAGTTTACAAAAAAGAAAAATTGCAGTTTAAATGCAGTAAGGGAGTTAGGTTTGGAGGCAACTTCCGCTTGATAAGTCTGTCTCCTGCCTGCTCAACAGTCATTCACTTATGCATTTTTAAAAAAATTGTTTGGATTACCGTAATTTCCGGAAGAAAGGCCGCACTCGAGAAAAATGGCGGGGAAAAAATTAAAATTTCACAGAAATGCCGCATCAGCATAAACGTCGCAATAGATTAAATTGCGCGTGACATCGTCGTGGGCCGTATAGATGCAAATTATTAACCTAAGTCCTGATATATTACATACCAGTTAAGAAAAATGCATGAAATGAAACCATAACTCAAAAATAAATTAAAGGTAAGAAATGTGGAAAGTATATTTAGCTTTACATATATACTTGTATTTACCCACTAAAGAAGTCCATATTTGTAATACTCAGACTATATTATAAAAAAATGTTGAAACAACAAAATGTTAACTTTGGATGAAAAAAGGAAATTTTAAATTTTACTTACAAAAGGAATTAAAGCAAACTATACATCATATCAAGCCATCAAAATCTTATTCTTCATTATCTGAATTAAAAAGATTTAGTAAATCCTGATCTAAGTCCAAGTCTTTCAGATCGTCACATTCATCCTCTTGGTTTACAGTCGCTTTATCGAAGGATATAATTTCAGCTTCTTTGAACCCTACTATTATTGACGATGTTTTTACCGATTTCCATGCACTTCTTACCCACTTTGCAACTTCTTCATAAGATGCTCTACGCATTTTATCGCTTTTGGTATACGTATGCAATACTTCACTCATCCAACACTCCCACCACTTTTGGACTTCAGCTTTGAAGGATTTATTACCTGATAAATCTAACTGTTTTAAGATTTTTGTCAAATCATCAAGAATTATTGCTTCGGTCATAGACAATTTTTGACATCTGGTTTTCACTGACTCAAGTAAATGAGCACGCATGGAATCCATTATCAAAATCCCTTTTGGTTGGAAAAAAGATCCCATACGACACTGCCAAACTTTTTGTAGCCACTGATGCATGATTGTTTCGAACATCCAGCCGTTCTCGTTTGCACAAATAATTACGTCATTAGGAAAATCTCCCTTCAGAATAGTCTTTCGTTTAAAAATGATCATCGGCTTTAGCTTGTCACCGTTTGCGGCAAATGCTAACACACATGTAAATGACATTATTTCATGCCCCGTCGTAAGCACAGATACAGTTTTTTCACCAGTTTCATCAACAGTTCTGTTTGCAGGAGAGTCGAAAGCTAACAACGTTTCATCCATATTTATTATCTGCCTTTTTATCCTGCCAGTCCATTGGTAATTGTTGCCCGACTGTTGTTTTAGGCACAGAAATATTTTTTCTTTTCATAAATCTGCTACACCTTCTTTGAAATCATTTATATTCAGTCGTTTTGCTATAAATTTTGCTTGTAAGCGAATTTTTACAGTCGAAATTGCCATTCCCTTTCCTTGTTTCCCAGTGTTCAAGGTCATCCTCTAGATTCGGCTAACTTACAGTACCACTTCTTTTGGCTCGTTTCTGTTGTGGCATATTTTTAAGAAATTCTTTTTCAGTCCTCCAACGTCGAATACATCTCTCATCAACTTCAAACTCTCGAGCTGCTGTTCGATTTCCAATTTGCTCAGCACGTGAAATTACATTAAGCTTAAAACCAGCGGTATAGCTTCTGTGCTGTAAATAATATCTATCTTATCGAAGATAAAATCTCACTGGTGCCTCCAAAATGTATGTTGTGCAGTAATGTGAGTGAACTAGATACCCGTCCTCGTTTTAAACATAAACTTATATTAAATAACTGCACAATACAAGTTTAAACAAGAAAATGACATATAAAACGTACAAACACGAGAACACAACAAAAATAGTGAAAAATAGTCAGCATTCCAGCTGCCTTGCGAATGCATTCGTCTGAGTCTGACTGTTCAACTGAATTCAATGTTCTTTGGCATAGTTCCAAAAGCGAAAGAGTCAGGTTGAGTTGTTCTGTTCCGGTGCATTGGAACATACTCCCACCCTATCAGGCATTAGTTCTGATATATGGGCAAAGGTGCTAATTTATGAATGTTTCTTTTAAAAATAGAGCTTTTAGTTATTTTAATTATGATTTTTTTCTGCATTTTTAGTTTCCGTGTAAGTGAGTGAAGAAAAGGAATCAGTTATAAGTGTTTGACATTTGTTATTGGTTTTGCACTTATTGATGAATCTTAAACAATATGCTAAAATGCATATAATCTTAGAAAATGATGAATATTTTAAAAATAAATCACTATATAATTCATTTGATGTAGCACTATGAAATGAAAATATAGGATCATATCTTTGTTCAGCTTTAATTAGATCCTTGATTTCTTTGGAAACGAATTCCTCTTTCGGCCAGTGAGACGAATCCAAAAAAAGCCAACTTGGGCCACTAACCACAAGTTGCAATTAGGAAGACATTTGGGATCAATACCATGCGAAGCGATATCTGCCGGGTTCTCTTTGGAAGGGCCATGCCTCCAGTATTTTGTTGGAAGTACTTCGATTATTTGAGACGTCTGGTTTGCAACAAAAGTCTTCCATTTACGGGGATGTGCCGAAAGCCAGAAAAGTACGACTTTGGAGTCAGTCCAAGCGTAAACATCAAACTTATATTTTTTGAGAGTGTTCATGACTGCACGATATAACTTTGAAAGCAAATGAGCACTGCAAAGTTCCAATTTAAAAACAGGTACTTGTTTGATAGGTGCGACTTTTGTTTTAGAAACTAAGAGAGAAACCTTTATTTCATTTCCATGTATTTGTTTGCAATATATTGCAGCAGCGTAAGCAAGTGTTGAAGCGTCGCAAAAGCCGTGCAATTCAAATGTGTCAGAGGAAATAAGCGTGACACCTGTAGGAATGGTAAAATGTTCAACTGCATTGAAAGATTTCTGAAATTTAAACAAATCTTCAGCAAGACTTTGTGGAATAGGAGAATCCCAGTCCCCTTTTGTAAGCCAGAGCTTTTGATAAAAAATTTTCAATACAACAGTACATGGTGAAATTAATCCCAATAGATCGAAGATGCGTTCTGATTGGGACAAAATGTGTCTTTTTGTCAGCGGTGAGGTGAGTGCAAGTACGGGTTTGAAAATGAATGTGTCTGTTGAAGAGTTCCAAAATACTCCTAAGACTTTCGTGCTTTCCTTATCATTAGGAATTATTTCTAAATTAGTGTCCAATGAACAATGTTCTTGAAATTCTGCAAGAAATGCATTTGAATTAGAATTCCACTTTCGTAGGTGAACCGTGCGTTTCTAAAATATTGGTAATTTCCTTACAATGTGATATTGCATCACTATCGATACTTGAACCCGATAGCAAATCATCCATATATACATCATGTAGTAAAGTATGAGAAACAGCAATATTTTGTGAATAATCTAGTGCAATTTGCTTAATGCACCTAGTGGCTAGGAAAGAAGCTGGAGCTAAACCATATGTTACGGTGTTTAACTTGTAGATGCGTATTTCTTCATTAGGGTTAAACCTCCAAAGAATTTGTTGGTAATTCCGATCCTCATCGAACACTAAAACTTGACGGTACATTTTCTCTATGTCTGCTGAAAAGACTATTTCTGGAAATAAAAAATTAAGTAAAATTACGAAAATGTCTCGTTGCAATTTAGGACCAACACCCAAGATTGAATTCAATGATTTACTGCTGGAAGTTTTACATGAAGCATCAAAAACGACTCTTAATTTGGTAGTTGTACTAGCCGGATTGATCACTGCATGATGGGGAAGGAAATATTGCTCATTCTGAAATCTATATAAACCGTTTTGTGTAACCAATTCCATATGACCTAAATTTTCCTATTATGCATAAAATCCTTGTATTGGTTTTCAAATTCTGAGTTTTCCTTAAATTTATGTTCCATATCATATAATCGAGAAAGTGCAGCTGGTTTTGAATTACCTAATTCAGATTTAGATTTTTAAAATGGCAACTTCACCACAAAACGACCAACTGAATTAATTGAGTAATTTTCCTGAAAATGCATTTCAACAAATTGTTCTTTAGGTGATAATACAGTGTCAGTTGAATTTGGCACTTCTTCTAACTCCTAAAACCGTTTCAATTAGCTATCACTATTTATTTCATAAATATGCAAGTTTGTAAGTAAATTTGATTTCGTTTGAGATTCCGGTAGTTTTCCAGATATGAGGAAACCAAATATTGAGTTTTGAGCAATTAAATCACTTTGAGAACAAGTTATTTGTCCAGGAAGTAAAATAGAAAACAAGTAGCCAGATCCTAGAATAATATCTATCTTATCGAAGATAAAAAAATTTTGGAGGCACCGGTGAGACCGTGACATTTTCAAAAATTTTCCACTCCCTTCTTGCTTAAAAACTATTCAACAAGTACTTGTACCCAAACTGATGGGATCCGTATCTGGCAGAATGCCAAGAAAAATTTATTCATGCTGAAGGGGAAATATGTCAGAGTTCATTATTGCAAGGCAGGTGGAGTCGTATCCGCCTTTGAAAAAAATTGCAGAGAAGGCAGGGATGAGGAGAGGATGGGTACTGGAAGATTCATCGAATGGCAGAGGAGAGAGACTATTCAAACTGATGAGATTGTTGATTTGAAAGGGGGAAGAATGTTATTCTTCTGAGATCTCGCTTAGGGTGAATAAGGCATGTAGATCCGTTCAAAGGAAAGAATGTAAACAAAATAACGTTCGCAAAAAGCAACTGAGTGGTCTTTTGTGCGGGAACAGCACCAGTCTATGCACAATGACAAGGCCATCGAAACTATGTACAATGGCCATCATAGGAAATATTTTATATTTGTGCGCCTAAATGCCGCACCCGCTGAAAATTTAAGTTTTAAACACGTAAACGCCGCGGCATTTCTTCCGGAAATTACGGTATTTTAATTTTCTAAATTAGTGAATTTATTTTCATATATTGGTTTTGCACTTGATTTGCTTATGCTTCTGAATTTAAATGATATTGTAGATTAGTTCAAGAATTAAATCTTTTAAATCTTTTATATGTGTACAATTTTTTAAACATTTTTTTTTTTTTTTAATTTTTTTACTTTAAATTTGCTTTTTTAAATTTTGGCTTTAAATTTGCTTTTTTACTTTTGTACGTGTTTGTTAAAATTTAAATTTAATTTGTTTAAATTTATATATATATATATATATATACACACACACACACACATTTCATGTGCTTTAAATTAATGCATTTCATGCTTTTGTGTAAAACTTTTATTCCAAGTATAATCAAAGCCAATGATACAAAAACCAGTATTGTTCCAAATATAATAGAGAATAATGCAAAACCAGTAATTTAGTATATTTATTATTATTATATTCATTTATATATAATTTTTTCTATTAGTTTCATTGCTTTTGTTCATAAATGTAATACTTACTTTTGAATTGTAGGTAATTTTGGTTTCATTATCTGTTTCTTTTCTCATTCAGAATTAAAATTAAATTTTCAAGTTTCTTAGCCATCACAACTTTTTTCCTTTATTTACATTTTATTTCCATTTCAGTGCATCAGTTTACTCTTAATTTGGAATGCAGCATGTGAATTCTTTCTCTGATATTTGTATCAGCGTTTTATTTTATTTGTATGCACATACATACATATATTTGCATATATTTGTGTCATTTCATTTATGCATATGCCATTATGTGCTTCTGCAGTGCATGCACTCACATGCTTACTTTGTTCAACAATATTGAGGAAGACTAGGAAAAAGGTTCAAGCAATCCAAAATTCAAGTGATTGTGAATATGGAAAATTCAGCCCAAATAATATATGTATCATGTTAAATATGCATAAGAATACAAGGTTTATAAGAAATTAAGTTCTTCTGTAAATAATTAATTAACCATAACTTAATATTATTATGAGTTATGAGCTATTATGTATATACTATATGGTTAAAGGATGGTGGCCTTTAAAATGAGATCAGTTGTGTGCCCCATACTGGAGAAATTCAAAATTTAATGATCCTATCTCAAAAGTTGTAAGAGACGTTGAAAAAATAGCAATTACAAAGTTGTAGAGCATTATCAGGTTTGCATGAAAAACATGTTAGGCATGATGATTCTTATAATGAGCTTTTGCTCATGGTGGTTAAAACTGCTTGACCGTTTTGAGGTTTAATGGTCCCTAACGCCAATTTGTTTTGGAATAATGCTATAAAATTATATATTGGAAAGATAATTTAATCAAGAATGTAATGCTATAACATTTTTTTAAAAAACTTATTACGTGCTCCGCCCTTAGGCACTACACAGAAAGGGAGGGATGCCTCGTGGAGGTCTTTTTAAGGGAAACTGGCTCGTATCCACATTACACATGGGGAAAACCACGAAAACGCCCATGCAGCTAGCCCATTCGCCGGGACTCGAACCCCAGACCGAACTACCAATGTTCAGCGGCTTTTACCACTCGGCCGCTGGTGGGTCTATGCTATAACATTTATGAGGGATTATTTATGAGAAAAGCTGTTATAAAGATGAAAAGGAGAAATCACATTGAAAAAATGAAATATAGAAAAATATCAGTATGTCATTTAAAATTTAATTGAGTAACCTTTAATATTAGTCATGGTTTTACAACACCTTTACATGGAGTGAACTAAGTATTTTAATTCTGCAGTAGTTATAATATAAAGCAAAGATTGAATTATTGCTTCTGTTAATTGGGGTTTATTGATAAATTAATTCTGTCTTGCAAGTTATCGTTGTTCAGCACTACAGATTAAATGCTGGACTATTTCCAGACCATTAAATCAGGAGTATATGATTGTCTTGAAACCACTTTTTTGTGCAACAGCAATATGGCATGAAGCTAAATCCGGTTCAACTACAAATGTATCATTAGCTTGGAAAGATTTCAGTGTTCCTATACCACTTTAAAAATTTAAGAATGTCATGTTTATTTAAGTTTCCACCAATTTTCCTTCTAATATCTTAACAACTATAGTCTTTTTCACTTTACAGTGCCATTTTACATTGCTTTCTAGCTGACCAGTCAATTCTTTACACTATTGCAATTATTTTATTACATTTTATAAAAGGTCAGTAAATTAAAGGGCACAGAAAAGCCAGTCATGGTAATAGCAGACTCATAATAGTGTGACAGATGCCTTTCTTTACGATTCGATACATTCATTAAATGAATTCTTTCATGACCTGATTGGCTTATTGTCAGAACAAGAGGATGCCTTCTTAGGTGTCTAAGCATTCATGCTCATCAATTAAATTGAAACTAAGGTAATCTATTTCACATGAATCTAAGCAAGTTTTGTTTCTTTTTTCCAGTTATTAGGCTATAATTTTTTGTAGAATGCAGATAATTGAGTAAACTTTGATGCATTATATTCTTGATTAGATTACCTTTCCACTTATGTATAATTTTATATTACTTCAAAAAGAAGTGATATTTTCAACCATCAGACTCCAAAAATATGCTATTTACATATGGATGCTACAACTCTGGGCTCTGATGTACACTATCTGCAGGCCCCAATGGCCCAATGGCATATTACAAGTCCGTAAGACATTATTAAATCAACAATGAATATTATTTTCAGTCTCTGCAGAAATTCATGGTTAAGTAGCATTGTAAATGGAAACATACTGCGAGTTGACTTGATCATAATGCTAGGCAAGTTGTCATTCAGTTGTAAGAATATTTATGAATACTATCAATATTACATATTGGATTTAATAAATCTGTTCTTTGAATTAAACCTGATTATGGTCCTTTCCATCAGTTAAAAAATGACAGGTTGTGTATTTATTCTGAAACTGATATGTTGTTTATAGCCTTATTTAAAGCTTTCATTATGTTTCTTTCTATCAGTTAAAAATGACAGGCTGTACACTATATTCTGAAACTAATATGTTGTTTATAGCCTTACTTAAAGCTTTCAGTTTTTTTCATTATTAATGGTATCTGGTTATTCAAAAACTGCTGAACCACTGGGAATGTCACATTGATGCTGATGTCAGTATTTAGAATTATTAGATTATTATTAGTATTAGCTATAAATACATTCCTATTCTTTCAGTATTAGTGAAGTATTCCCTGCAAGTATTCTAAATGTGCTAGTGGGTTTGATCTGGATAACATAGTAGTTTTCAAAATAAAAACATATAAAAAAAAGTTTGAGTCAGTTTTTTTTTTTTTTTTTTTTTTTTTTATGGTGAAAAGTAGAAGGTAATTTCAGCATGATTTAAAAAAAAATTGATATATTAAAAAATTTTGAATTATTTACTATTCTGATTGTATTTTTGTGATATTTTTGGAAATGCGTGCTAATGCATGGTTGAATTTTGCAGGTTCTGAACATTTCTGCAAATATTTCCTTATTTGTGGAAGTGATCTGCTACTATTTTATTATTTTCATCAATATGATATTCCCCCCCCTTTATATCTGGTATAAAAAAAAGTGCCATATACACGCTGAACACTGGTAGTTCGGACGGGCTGGCTGCATGGGTGTTTTCGTGATTTTCCGCATGTCTAATGTGTATACGAGCGTTTCCCTTAAAAAGTCTTCCACGAAGGCATCCCTTCCCTTAGGCAGCAGGCTTCAGTGAGCTTGGCTGCATGGGTGTTTTCGTGATTTTCCACATGTGTAACGTGTATGCATACGTGAAGACAGTGGGCGCAGCCCAGCCAAAATGGCTGAACACTGGTAGTTCGGTCCAGCTTTCAAATTCCAGTGAATGAAAGCGGGCTTCACTGGTAGTTCCGTCCAACTTTCAAATCCCGGCCAATGAATAGCCGGCTTGCCTGCTAGTGCTGTTTTATCTTCTAAACTTTAATGCATTCAGTTTCAAATTTATGGAGGCATATTTCAGGCTTTTCCTTACTATCTAGGAAAATTTTCTTTAAAATCACTTAATCTAATAAATTAATTATTTTTTATGATGTTGGTAAAATATGAAGATTCCTCACCATTTTTTCATTCACTCAGAATATCTGTAAATTTGTCTTCAAAGTTGATTACTGTTGTTACTTCAAAGTTGATTACATCATCAGAATTGTGTATAAGTCATATGACATAGATTTTTCTCGAAGTGACGCAGTGCAAATAGATGTTGCTATTTTTAAAATAGAGAAAGGAAGTTAATTTACGCTGCTAATTTAATCTTTTACATAATCTTTATTTTTCTTACATGTATATGACATTTGTCTGAAGGTCAGCTAATTGCACAGATATATACTGTGCACTTTAATCTGCTTTATATATATGTAAGATCCTGCCTTCCATTCATTTTGAAATTCTGATATAAAATTATGTAGTTAGGTTCTTAGAAAATGCTATTTTGTAGGAATCCAGATGATTCTTTACAATATAATATTATAAGACATTTTATTAAAAACAGGTAACTTCTTAATTATAATAATTAAGTATTTTATTAAAGACAGGTAACTTCTATCTGAACCTGGAAATGTGTTTTCTTTCATAAACATGAAACAGAATCTTGTTGATACAAGTTTATCAATGTATTTAATATTCTTGTTATACATGCGTAAAAAACAGGGATAATAAAAGTTTAAGAGATCTTTTAGCTGAATTGTTTGTCATTATGAATAATAAAACCCAAACTATGCAAATGAAAAATTATTAAAATGTATCATTATTGTACTTGGAATTTTCTTTGGATTTAATTAAACATACTAATTTATGTACCCAAGTTTTACCCTAAGTTTTGTGAAGTGCATATATGTAATATATTCAGCAGCAGGAATTTTGATGGCATAGAAGTGTTGATCCATAATGATTAGCAAATTGGAGGTGAAGGCAGGTTAAATCTTCAGTTTTATTTTCAGCAACATGTTGTGGCTATACACAAGTCAGCACATTAAATGTGCCTGTTCCAAAAGACTTACATTTTTGCAAGATTTGCAGCAAAAAAGAAGGAGCAGACAGTCTACAGTCGAGCTAAGGCAAAGCGTAGAAAGCAAGTGCATTATTTTCAGGGTGAAATCTTATTCAGACTGAGTTAGTTTTGGTTCTCAAGGCATTTTGATTGGACAGTTAATATTGCTATAAAATTACTATTGTCTGTTTTATTTTCACTTACATCATCAGAATTGTGTATAAGTCATATGACATAGATTTTTCTCGAAGTGACGCAGTGCAAATAGATGTTGCTATTTTTAAAATAGAGAAAGGAAGTTAATTTACGCTGCTAATTTAATCTTTTACATAATCTTTATTTTTCTTACATGTATATGACATTTGTCTGAAGGTCAGCTAATTGCACAGATATATACTGTGCACTTTAATCTGCTTTATATATATGTAAGATATAAGAAAATATCACAGCTGCTTTAAAAAATAATTATGACCTCAAAATTAACATTCTAGATTTGGTAATCTCTCCCTAAATTCATCTGTTCTCCCAAATTCGAGATCTTTCGATGTTGCATAATGCTGCTTGAAAAGGGTAACCAAAACTAATAACTAACCAATCATAGCTTATCTCTAGAATAGCACCTACTCTGGTATAAAAACCTCTTGCAGTTAATTACATCATTTCTTCTGGTAGCTCCCACCTTGCTACTATCTCCTCGCTTTGCTTTTCCATTTAAGTGCCTGCGTCTTAAATTTAAGAATCAATATAAATAGCAGTGTATCATATTTCATTATGATTGAATCGTAGAAATGTATCAGATTTCATTATGATTGGATAAACATCTATGGAGATGATTTTATGTGTGTGGAAATAAAGACTGGAAATTCTTCAAGTTCATGTTTTGTTATCTTCACCTATAAGCCTTCATGCTCAGCTATGATGACTGTGAGCTAATTCTTCTATGTTCCCGGAATCATGACATATATATATATATATATATATATGAACTCTAAATTGATGAGGAGAGAAGGAGCTATCTTCTTTTCCAAGGAATAAATATTTAATGTAACACTTTGTAATACTATTATGCATATACTATTTATGTTAATTTCTGCTGTCAAGAATGATTATCTAGTCAAATTTTTTGCTGCTCAAAGAAGAATTTAATTGAATTAAAACTGGCATGCAGTGGCAGTTAATAAAATTATATTGCTTAGTAATCTGTATTTCAGCAAACTTTCATATAAAATTGGTAATATGTGAATTATTATTTTTTATATCTGTATTATGCTATTAATCCTAAAAATTTGCTATGTAGTTATTGTAGATTTAGCAAGTTTTATTAAAAAATTTGCTAAAAAATGCACCTAAATTTGATTATAGTAATATTTTTTTTACTAATTTTTTTTCTGTTTTATTTACTGTGGCATTCAACATTATTATTTTTTATTTTGAAAATTTTAAATACTATATACTTTATATATTTGCAGCTGCTAGAGCAAAGGAAAGGAGCCTTTTGCAAAAAGTTCAATATCTTCATACAGTAAATTCTTCTGTTTCATCACTGTCTGCTGTAATAGCTACAATATTTACAATTTTGGCATATACTCTGTTTGGTTATGATATTACTCCAGCCGAGGTAAACTTAATAATGTTTATCCCTCTGAATAACTTCTCTACTTTTATTTACTCCAGTTTGCCCTTTTATATTAAATTCATACCATGTTTTTTTGACACCATATTGGTGCGTTTTGGTTATTTCTTTGGCTTGGTGCTAGACAAAATGATGAATAATCATTTCAATAAACAACAAGGAAATGTTTTCTAACTACTTGCTGAGAGAACTCAGCATATATTATTTTTTTTCTTTTTGTGTCTGAACTGTCATCAGGTGTTCCACAATTTTCTAGCATTCATCAGTTTTAACATTAGGACAAGACAACAAAGAACTAGCACATAGCTTGCATGTGATAAATTATTCCACTCGACCATTATTTTGTCATTCATTCTGAAATGAGCATTGGTTCGCAAAATTCAATAGGGCTTTTTTGATACCATAAGTAAATCTACCAGCAGTAACCAAAGAAGTGTATCATCTGACTAACTGCATTTGTGTTCAGACGTCTTTTTCCTTCCTGGTAGACATGAAAGCTGCATAGTCATTTTGGCTTCAGTCATAATTTTAATTTCATGAGGTGATTATCAGAATTCAGTTTGTCTTTGTGAAAGGATAATACACATCTATTACTTGGCAAACTCCAAATCATAAAATCCATTTGGGGGAAGAAAGAAATTTTTTTATATAAAAATGTGATTATGAAAGTAATGGTTATAAAGAGAATTATCACCAGGAAAAAGAAGCTCCAAGTGGTATGGCTTTGATGAAAAAGTACTCTCATAACATATGTTTGTACATTTATATAAATTATCTTGAGATCTTTTCTGTTATAGTACAATAGGTACCAAATTGTTTTCTGTAACAAATTTATATACATCAATGTTGCCTATCAGCCATTACTAAATTAAATGTATTCTATTCTTTTATAAAATTGTTCTTGTTTTCAAATTAAATAAACATTTTTAAAGTTTATCACTCTAATTTGTTCTTTATTACTGAAATAAGTGACCTAAGAGAGATATATTTTCTTACATTTACTTAAATATATTAAGAAAAATGTTACCAAGTACAAAATGAGCTGATAGTAAGATATTGGAAGTATCAAATTGGCATATATAGAAAACTGGGTACTTTCTGATTATTCGCTTCCCTCCCCCCTCATCCTCAAAACT
Organism: Stegodyphus dumicola; assembly: GCF_044657685.1. Lineage (NCBI taxonomy): Eukaryota > Metazoa > Arthropoda > Arachnida > Araneae > Eresidae > Stegodyphus > Stegodyphus dumicola. Next base: position 144,581,239 of record NC_140771.1, on the reverse strand, counting down.
CGGTAACTCCATGGAGATTTAGTGAATTTGCGAAAAACACTTTTTGTACTCAAAGATGGTATTTTGTTCATAAATAGAAAGAAGCCTTTTATAAAAAGGAAGAAATTTGATAAAGTAAACGAAAATCTAATTGCCAATTTAGTTTCAGATTAATTTAGTTTCAGATAATCTAATTACCAATTTAGTTTCTTTTAGAGTCAGTGGATCTGCTAATGGATGTTAAATATAAATTGTGTAATTCCATGTCTATTAAAACACATGTAAGTTAGATGCATGCGTAGGTGGTCTATTGTCATATGTATATTAAAAAAATGCACCCAAAACATGGCAATTCTAACAGTAATTGAAACTAGGAGATGTGGCCAATCAGAAACTTTTGAAAATTATTTTTCTGTAATGGAAAAATCTTTATCTTGTTTCTTAAATATTCTGCTTTTTTTAGTTTCATTAATGATATAATCTTATCTGAGAAATGAAAGTGTTGAAAAATTTTGACATCACATTTTCTTTTATATAAAATTTATCATAGTTTTGTTATTGTATCATTGTTATCATCATTTATCATTGTAAGATAGCTTAGATTATTGTATTAGATGGTTTGCTTTTGTCTTGTGAAGTCCATTTATAATATTTTATCTTAATTTAAATGAAAATGGTTGAAAATTTTCATCTTACTTTTTCTTTCTTTGTGTTTATGTATATTAAATAAATTTTCTCGCATTCTTTAGGTTTTGTATCTTATATTTTCGAATAAATATTAAATACTTTATTCTGTTTTATTCTTTTATCTTAATTTTATTATAGATCTGATGTGTACCTTCGTAATGCACTTTTTTAAATTGAAATTCAATATGTTTCATATACAGGGTGTTTATAAAGTCCCGGACCCATTTTGATGTTTAATAACTCATAAAAAATAAAGGTAGATTAAAATTAATAACATAAATGGTTAGATAGACTCTAAAAGTTTCATGACCCTTGTCAATGAACTTCCACGTGTGCCCCCTTTGTCGCACGGAGAATATCAAGTCGATATTCAATTTCACGCCAGGTACCGGCAGGCATGTCGGCATCCACAGAGGCTATTGCGGTTGTAATTCTGGCTTTTAGGTCATCAATGTTCGACACTCTCCTCCTATAAACGTTGTCCTTTGCAAATCCCCAAAGGAAAAAGTCCAGCGGCGTTATAACAGGTGATTTGGGTGGCCAAGGAATTGGACCTTCTCGCCCAATCCATCTTCCTGTAAAATGGTCATTCAGAGAACTACGAAGGATGGTACCCCAATGAGGTGGTGCACCATCTTATTGCAAAAAGACATGTGGCTGAAGCTCTTCTAGTTGTGGAAATACAAAATTTTCCAACATGTCTAAGTATATGACTGATGAGACCGTCTTTTCTGTAAAAAAGAAAGGCCCAATGACTCGGTCGTGCAGTGGTCCACATCACACATTAACCTTTGGGGAATCCCTTTGTGCCTCACGGTATTCATGGGGGTTTTCAGATCCCCATAACATTGCAGTAGTTGCCAAAAACAAAAGAGAGAAAAATGCAATTAATAAGCAGACGATATTTAGGAAAGTACAGATATTTAGACTGGGAAATGAAATTATCTGAAATTAACCACACGTGCAGATGATATTTACAAAAGTAAAGATATTCAAACCTGAAAAGGAAAATGTATATTAATATAAGTTATATATATATATAATATAAGTTATTCCATCAATAAATGCCATAAGTTTGTTTATATCTTCATTATTTTATGAGTTATTATACATCAAAATGGGTCCGGGACTTTATAAACACCCTGTATTATAGCTTTGCTAACCACATTAAATGAAATATAATGAATATTTTATTGTATTTATTACATGTTATGATAAATAATTATATATACATGTATTTTTCTTGAATATAAATTTCATTATTTATCTTAAAACTGTAAATGTTTCTTTCTTTCATTTTAAAGGCTTTTACTTTAGTAATGGTTAATACAATTGCGAGTCATGGAATTCGTACTTTACCTATGATCATAAGGAATATTGTCAATGGTATGGTAGCAATTTCAAGATTGCAGGTAAGTGCTTTTATTAAGGTATTTTACAGAAAATTTAGCTTCCTTCCTTAAAAGTGAAAAGTCTGTGCTCTGTCTCAAAATTGAATTCAAGTGTTCCATTTGTATTCTGGCTGCTTCATGTGAAGTTTTGAAGGTACTGTAACTTTACAGCCGCAGCTTAGATTTCTTGATGAATTTGAAGATCAGTTTTATAATCACTGACTGATATTGACCTAAAATAAAAATTAAATATGTTAATTTTTTGTCATTTTATATATAGATTTCTTTCACTCATATTGTTCTTGTTTTTGAATATAAATTGTTTTAAGTTAAGGAAATACTGATTAATACAAATGTATTGATACATTAATTAATACAGTCATGAGTTAGCAATAGGGCTAAATGACTTGAATTTAGTATAATAAATAATATTTAGTATAATTGAATTTAGTATAATATATAATTGACTTGAATAGATGAATGAGTTTTCTAATATTGCAGATAACCGGTTCTTGCCCAGGTTCTTAAATATACATTATTCTTAATTTGATAATTTTTATTCTAAAAGTTTTTGCATTAATTTTTTTAAATATTAATTTATAATAATATAAACATATTGTAAATTAATATTCTTAAAATTTTGAAATTTTTTTGAAAAACAAAAGAAATCCTAGAACTTAAAATGCTGTATGTGCTAACTGATTAATATGCTCAATTTGTTAAGGATTTTACACTGTAGTTAACAGCTTTTATATTTGTAGGGGGAAATTGCAGGATTTCAAAAGAAGTTCAAATGTCTAAAAAATTTTGGTATTTCTGGATTATTCAAAATCAAGAGTGTTAGTACCTCACAATTTATTTTTGGCAGCTATCTGACTTTCCTGAGTTTCTCTGCTACTGAACTAACTATGATAGCATTATGGCTGATTGACTTCTTTTCTTAATCTTAGTGGATGATTCTGTTGTTTGCAATACAGAATTCAAAGCAGATGTTACTGCAGTAACAATTTAAAAAAAAAAAAAAAAAAAAAAAAAATCGTAGTTCCTGCTTTACTGTTTCAAATCCCAGAGATCCATGAAGGAATCATGTGCATATAGAAGAATGAATGCATAATTACCTGCTGAAATGAATATAGTACCAGTAAGAACATAGTTGCAACAGGAAGGCAAATATTAGGTTTTAACAAATGTTTTCCCATCACTGCAAATACTTGTCTGTACAGTCAGAACAGTTTTTGGTATTTGAAAGAAAGACTTGCTTTAGAACACTGTGTTGTGAAATTTAAAAACAAGTATCTTTATCATTAAGATATCTAAAAAGGAATTATCTTGTTGCCAGATTAGAACCATCATTTACTTCCAGCTGTGTTGCAGAAAGTCAGGCACACTAATCATGTGTACAGCTTTAGATACTAATGTTGTATCATATGGTGCTATGAAGGTTTGGTAATGAAAGTTCAAAAATGAGGACTATGAAATTCAAGAAGCAGAGCACTGTGGCCAGTGCTGTTGTTAATGGCCCTGTGAGAATTTGCAGAAGGAGATAAATATATGACCACTGGAGAGTTTGCTAAGGAGTTAGATATTAGTACCATGTCCATTAGTCATGCTATGTATCACATAAACATGACATACAAGTTCAATCGCTGGGTGCCGCATGATCTGACTCAAGCAAATAAGGGCAGACATTTATTCGGGCTTGCATTAATCTGCTCGAACATTAATGCAAAGACAAAATTCTGGACCATATCATTACTTGTTATAAAAAATGGATTTACTTCAACAACACAGGCTGAAAAGGGAGTTGGTTTGCACCTGGTAATCTCTTTGGTAGCATCGTAAATGCAATTTGACTAACAAAAAGGTTATGTTTTGTATCTGGTGGGATTGCTGTGGTATCCACAAAGAATATCTATAAAGAGGAAAAGCCCTTGACAGTAAGGTGTACAATGAGGTGCTAGTCCGTGTTGATCAAAGAAAAACGAACTGAGTTTCTGATACCTCAAAAGCACCAATATTTTCCTTTAAAACTATACTGAAAAATAACTTTATACCGTAAAATTCTGATAATCTGCTTGTGCTTTTAATTCACATTAATTTTGATGTTCAGAAAATTTAGCATTGGAAATATAATGACAATTTTTAACATTATAGCATATTTGGGTTGAGAAAGGCAATTAATTTTATTTGTGAAATTATTTATTACTTTCTGTATACACTTAAGTGCTTATTTTGCTGTAAACAGGGATTGTAAATATGAACAAATCTTTTGTTTTAGATTAATCTTGACTTCTGAGTGTATGTTCCTCTGCTTTTTATGTTTAGTTCTGAATTTATATGGTTAACATATGCAATGATTTTACTAGTCCACAACTTTCCTGAAGTTGACTTCTAACTTAAACACTCAATGCTTAATTTCCTCAATATTTCATGCAGCAATAAAGCTTGTTTCACATATAAAGGAATAAGAAGGAATTATTCGAAATAGCATTTTTAATAATTTTTCTGCTAAAAAAATGGAAACTATATTAAAAATGGGAGAGCTAAAGAACAGACTTTTTTTTTTTAATAAATTCAAAATTTTGGTTCTCGTACTTTTATTAAATGTTTGGTAGTCGTTAGCTGTACATTGGGAAAAAAAAAAAAAAAAAAAAAAAAAGAGGATAGTTCTCTATGTTCTGTTCTGCTGGGCCGATTGACGAAATTCAAATCGAGTTTTCCATGTCTCTAAAACTCGACTTGGGATATATATTAGATTTATGTATATCATTGCTCTAACATTGCTCATTAGAGCATAACTGTATAGCATTGCTCATTAGAGCATAACTGTATAGCATTGCTCATTAGAGCATAACTGTATAGCATTGCTCATTAGAGCATAACTGTATAGCATTGCTCATTAGAGCATCTGTGAAACAAAGGAAATAAAGTTTTGAAATATATATATGTTTGAAAACTTTATTATATATATATATGTGTAATATATTTATTATTATATATATGTGTATATATATATATATATATATATATACACATAATATATATATATATATATATACATATATACACATAATGTTGATCTAGATTTTAAGTATTTTGATACAAAATCGGATTTTTTCTGGAATAATGTACCAGTTTTTTCCCATATTTCCATTCTACGACTGAAATTAGAAATGTTTGTAATTTTTGCTGAGAAATTTATGGAGAAATTTAAAAATTTATTTTACCCCATTTTTTTTTTTTTTTTTTTTTTTTTTTTTTTTTTTTTTTTTCAGTTTGAGCCAAGAAAAATTGACTTAACTTCTTAATTTATAGCAACCTATATAGCAACCTATTTTTCTTTCCTTTTTTTCATTGTCCATGAGTGGGGAAAAAGTCATCATTCATACTTTCGAATAAATTTAACCACATTTAATGTTATTATTGCTTTCAACAAGTATGCCAAATTTCAAAACTAGCCAACATATAAATTCGCGCATATATTCTGAAACTTTGAATAAAAAACGCTTAACTTTTTGCAGGTATGCTTAGAAACATCTGCTTTAAGATGATGGTAAAAATTTGATAGACTATGTTTCAAAATTTTTGATAATTTTATAAAAATTATTTTAAAATAAATCATAAAAAATGGGTGAATTTTGTTTGGAATGAATCTTAATTTTGAAATATGAAAGGATGAATCAAATAAGTTTAATAAAAAAAAGAGATGCTAATAAATATATATCAAATTCAATTAACATTTTGGAGCTAAAATTTTGAGAGCTAATTTGCTAAAAACTACTTGTGCAAATTTTGTAAATCTTGGCAGCTTGGCATAATTTGAGTCAGAGAATCGAAATATGGAAAAAAATTTGCATGCCAGTTCAGAAAAAGTCCTATTTTGTATCAAAATACCCATATGAGAACAATGATATATATAAATCTAATACATATCTTAAGTCGCTCGTTCAAGACATGAAAAACACAAGTTGAATTTCGTCAATTTCCCAGTAGAACAGGAGATATAGAGTTGTCCCCCCCCCCAGTGTGCATGTAATAGAGGCAATGGCAAAATTAGCATATGGATGAAAGCATTGCTGCGATTTTTATAAAGTGTGTATTTATTTTTTTCTTATTTAAAATCATAAAAATTAACTTTGAAAGTAATTTCACTGGTGCATATACAGTTTTTTTAATCTAAAATATTACAGTGTGTTTTGAAAAATTGTTGTACTTTAAAAAAAAAAAAATTCCATAGCGTTTCTCTTTTTTTCTCTTCATAAACCTTTTTCTCTTGTTCTGACATTTTCTCTGTATATATAATTTTAATTAAAGTAAAACATAATTACTTTATATTCAATAAATCTTGAAGATATTAAGATATGACTGTTTTTTTTTCAATAAATCTTGAAGATATTAAGATATGACTGTTTTTTTAGTTGTTTATTTGCAAACAATGCAAATGTAATATAAAAATTTAGCAAAGAAGAATGTAAGCAACTCTGAAAAAGATTTATAATTCTGTAATCCACATAGCTCTACATTCAAGTTGTATGGATGGTTGGATTTCTATTATAATTGAGTTTTATTGTATGTATCAAATTAGATTTTTATTTCTGCTTTAAATTTTAATGTTCTCTCATGATAGGCTAATTATAAGGGAAATATTGTCTTTTTCAGAGTATATTCAATAATTCGAAAGGTTCTGTCATTGCTAATTTCAGTTGTACTTCTTTCATTTTTTTACATCAAATCAAAATGTCCAAATTAAACCAAATATTGCATTATAATAACTAAAAATTTTATTTCAGGTTCTTCTTCAGCTTGAAGAAAAAGAAAATTATACTGTTGTTCCTAATCGTTTAGACATTGCTATCAATGTATCAAATGCAACTTTAACTTGGGAGCAAATGATCCCAAATATTTCTCAGCAAGGTTTGAAGTCTGAAAAAGGAGAAGTAAATTTAATAAGTAAGTGCATATTTTGTTCACTTTTTATCTGTTGCTCATACATATTTACTTGTATGTATTTTATGTTAATTGTGTGCCAGCAAAGTGAAATCTTCATGAAATTACCATTTATGGTACCAAAAGATTCCTGTTTTCTATGAAGGAGTGTAATCGTATCGAGAGTGTCAAATAGTGATATTTATTGATGGTCTAAGAATTATTTAGCACTTTCAGAGACAGTCATCAAGAAACATTCACTGTGTTTGATTTTCTTGTATTTGTTTTTCAGTCCAAATGTTATAGCAAGTCTGTGTTAGCATCCTTAATTTTCTTCTTAATTGTTTTCATGTTACATATATATATGTGTGTGTGTGTGTGAGAGAGAGAGATTAAAAAAAGTGTAAATCTGAATTCTAATTTTAATTTGCAATAGTCCCTTGATTCTTAATTTTTATTTCCCTTTTCCAGCTTAGAAATAGTACTGCATATAATAAATCCATCTGAATTGTGTTATTTTAAAATTAATGCCTTAACTCTTACGTGATGCGAATGCTTCAGCCAATAATAATTTCAAAGTGCAAATTGAAACTCAAAATACAACCAGTTACAGCCAAAAATGATTTCAAATTGAAAACTGAAACTTAAAATTAACCAGTAGAGATAAAGAACTCACTGATAGATTCTGAACTAGATTTTCATTTGGACACATGGCATTATATCTCTCACTTTTCTGGTGTCAACTCAGTTCTCACCAGCTGCTGTTTTGTACTTTGAAATTGTTATAAAAATATAAAAAAGGCACAAATGTGGTCAAGAACAGATAAGCAGATTGAAACCCATTATACTGTGTAATTTATGTTAAGAATGTGTTTCTCAAGAAATAATAATAAGAAGAAAAAAGTGTTAAATTGATCACTGTAACTGCTAACATCTTTTATGCAACAAGTTTCATCACTTCGTAAATCATGTTCTTTCCAATCAACAACTTCTGATTATTACAGATATATAAATAATGCACGACTAAATGCTAATGGAATAGAAACACATTTTTTAAAATTGTTAAAGAATCTGTGAATCAGGATAATATGGACTAATGGACCCTTGTAAATGCATTTTATTCTATTTTTCTATATTCATTAGTTTTTCTTCCATATTTCAGCCTCCTTTTTTCTCTTTTTGCCACGTAATCTATTTTCCTTAGTTTTTATTATTTTTATGAGATATTATGTGCAATTATTTGGAAAGCCTTTAATGTGTAGATTCACAAGGTGCCATACTGACAACTAGACGAAGACAACACATTAAATTTCTTCATGGACACTTGATAAGCATAAACATGTTCACATATAGAGCCGGATATAAATTTAAAAGACCTTAAGCTATTGTGATATGGGGCCCTTTATAAGTGTGTTATGCTGTATTTTAATACTATATATATACTATATTTAATTTTTTTAGTGCTGAGGCCCTAAGCTTTACCTTATATGTAAATTCTGCACTGTTCACATCTCATTTTGGGTGCTCATCGCACCTTCCACACTTTTATGTAACAGATTAAAATTTTAGAACAATGGATAAAGCAGAGCGTTGAGAACACACGTTACAAGCAGCAAGCAAAACAGGGAAAAAAGGGGTGCACAGTAGTAGCAGTGGTATTTATGGTAAAAAGTTTCTTCAATCCAATTGGACAAAAGGTGTTGCTCTGCAGTATGATTACATAAACACGAACCAGATTAATTTTCAGATGACGTACTTTAGATTCCAGTAAGGAGACATAGCCAAATTAGAATCGAGAATTTAAAGGATAAATTAAAGTTAGTAATTTTGAGCTTCATTTTTTTTTTATCTTACATATTCCCCCGCCCCTTTAAAGAGAAAAAGAGCGATAAAAAAGCCATTTTAGAAAAAAAGCATTAGAGCGTCTGTGAAACAAAGGAAATAAAGTCTTGAAATATATACAGTCAAAAGTCGTTAATTCGGACACCCATAATCCGGACCTCAAAGCTACAAACTTTCTGCTCATGTGTCGCGTTGAGGCATGCGCATAGGCGTTTACGCATGCGCGTGATACATTTACAGCTGCGAAAATGCGTGTGCGCACACGCATAATACGTTTACGCATGCGCGTTTAATGTATAACGGACTGTATAAGCTAGGCTAAAATTATCTAATTATCTATTTCAGTTAATGTTGCAGATTGCATTGTTCCTTAATCTTCGAATTGGATCCGGCTTATTATTTTTTGCAGACTGTTAGAGCAATTTTATAAAAGTAAGCTTGAACTTTCGATTATGTCAAATAGAATTTCCGATATATATTTACTATTATATAAAGGATCTACAAAGTGAAAGTATGTTTCGAAATCTGAAATCTGTTTATCAATTTCACGCTGCTCTGCAGCCAGGGGATAGGGGGAAACGTCGTGGCGCGCAATGAATTGGAAGTTGATCTGTCAGCACTATCCTTATCTTCAGGGCAGATGTTTTTATTTTATTTGGCTTATAATTCCTTACTAAATGTAGTATTTCATCTCAATGTACTCTGTCTATGATTTAAATCAAGTTCCTCGTCATTATAATTCGCTTCCGATAGTGAAGAAAGTGGCACAGAGGTTATTGAAAACGAAAAAATTTCTATTGACAAATTAGTCGGTATTCTTGACACAGCAATTATAGGACTTGAACAGCAGAACTTTGTAACTAAACAAGAAATTATGTCTGTTTAATAGAATTAAAGAGAAAGTATTATCACTTGAAACGAAGCAACTTAAACAACTTACATTGAAAGAAATGTTTAATAAAGTAAACAAATAAATATTAAGCTTTTTCTTTTGTAAATTTTGATACCTGTTAGATCATAATTGTTCTTTATTTCATAAATTACGGTTTCATATTTTTAATTTTGTAATTTCTGCATGCCATCTTACCAGATTTAAACTGATGATCTATAATCCGGAATCGCCGAAGTCCCGACGAGTCCGGATTAACAACTTTTGACTGTATATATATATATATGTATATATTTCAAAACTTTATTATATATATATGTATATGTGTGTTGATCTAGATTTTAAGTAACTTTTTAGACCTCTATTAAAAATTTCAGTCCAATTTAAAAAATTTGCAAGAAAAATTAAAAAAGTTCACAGTTTTTGAAAACCTTTGCTAGAATATCGTAATGTAATTTAAATAGTCCTTGCCTTGGAAATCTTTTTGTAAAAGCTATTGTATTCAATATAAAACCAAAACATTTTCTTGCTGTAAAGCAATGTAAAATGAACTTTTGTTAACATAGAAACATTGATAACATAGAAAACTAATAAAATACAATACAGTAACAAAATATCTCTGATAAAAATAGGCCTGTCCTCATAAAGCAAATGAGCTTAACTGCTGGTTAATAGCAGTAGAATGCTTCTATGCAATTGTTCCTTTTACCTTTCTTGAAAAATAATGTTGTAGCCTCTCATTCTGTGATTAAGTTTAAATATTTTTTTTTAATTATTATTATTTATAAATCCTGGAATGTATTACTGCAGTTCTAAAAGGCCAGTTACCTTGTATATGGAAGAGAGGCCTTTTCAAGTAACAATGTGAACAATCCTTGGCTACTAGTGCAGTTAGCACACTATTCAGCCAAAGTGGATATGTCCGGTTGACGGAGATGTTTATTTTGAAGGACTGCGGAACCTTCCAGTTTGGGAACATAAGGGATTGCAAATGAAAGTTAATAGCAGTGCAACTGTAATTTCAGCAGTATAGTCAAAAGTCATTAATTCGGACACCCATAACCCGGACATCAAAGCTAAAATCTTTCTGCGCATGCGCACGTTGATGCATGCGCATAGGCGTTTTACGCGTGTGCACAAGACATTTACATTTACAACTGCGCATATGCGTTTTCGCAAGCGCAGAATACGTTTTCGCGTGCGCTTTTAATGTATAACGGACGGTATAAGCTATAATTATGTATTTCAGTTAATGTTGATGATTGCATTGTTCCTTAATCTTCGAATTGGATTCGGCTTATTATTTTTTGCAGACTGTAAGAGCAATTTTATAAAAGTAAGCTTAAACTTTCGATTATGTCAAATAGAATTTCTGATGCTGGAGCTCCCAAAGGATCTAGAAAACGAAATTATGTTTCGATGTCCATCAAACAAAAAACGAATTGCTACAAAAAATGGATGAAGCCATATCCTTTGTTTATCTAACCGTTTCGAAATCTCTTTATCAATTTCATGCTGCTCTGCTCGGGAGGGGGGGGGGGACGTCGCGGCGCGCAATGAACTGGAAGTTGATCTGTCAGCACTATCGTTATCTTCAGGGCAGATGTTTTTATTTTATTCGGCTTATAATTCCTTACTAAATGTAGTATTTAATCTCGATGTACTCCATCTTTGATATGATTTAAATCAAATTCCTCTTCATTATAAATATCACGAATACAAATCAAATAGTTTTCTGGTTGCAATTTTCTAATTTTGGCTATGCATAAGGTATGCTTTACGCATGCGCGAGTTGAAAGAAATGTTTAATAAAGTAAACAAATAAATATTAAGGTTCTTTTTTTGTAAATTTTGATACCCTTTAGATCATAATTGCTCATTATTTTATAAATTACGGTTTCATACTTTTAATTTTATAATTTCTGCATGCCATCTTACCAGATTTAAACTGATGATCTATAATCCGAAAAAATCGATAATTCCGGAATCGCCGAAGTCCCGACGAGTCCGGATTAAAGACTTTTGACTATTACTATTATATTTATGATATAAAAAGTATTTTTGTGTTAAAATTCTTGTGTAATTAAATTTTGAAATTTGTTGTAATTATCCAAAATGAATGCAGATTGCATAGTATTTTTATAATTATGATATCATGTAAAGAGTTTTGAAAAGACTTCCATAAACAAATATGATTTTATGAACTAAAACACAGACAGATTGAAAAATTTAATACGACTCCAAAATTTTGCACAAATTTATATTTCGCAATTATTTAAATAATTATTTCAGTTTACATTTTGTGATTTGTATTTTCCAAAATTATATTTCTCTTCATTTTTTAATGCTTTAATCCTTTTTCTCTAAAAAGTTTTTTTTTGTCACAAGGTTTTTTTTTTTTTTTTTTTTTTTTTTTTTTTTATTCTCTTTGAAAGAGGGCATATGTAAAGTAAAAATTGTGTGAATCTAAATTAAGACCTAAATTAGCAATAACCCCTTAATTTTAATTTCTTCTTCCCCTCTGTATTCGAAAAATAGTAATGACCATTTCTGGGCTGCATCATTTCCATTAGTGTTATTCTAATGACTTTTACATACTGATGATGGCCCACCAGTGGCCGAGCGGTAAAGTCGCTGAACACTGGTAGTTCAGTCCGAGGTTCGAATCCCACGAACGGGCTGGCTGCATGGGCATTTTCGTGGTTTTCCCCATATGTAACGTGTATATGAGCCAGTTTCCCTTAGAAAGTCCTCCACGAAGGCACCCCTTCCCTTAGGCAGATAGCCCTAGTGTGCTTTGCCATAATTAAGTACACCAACATCATACTGATGATAAGGTAGATAATTTGGTACTTAAACAAAAATGTTTCTCTTAATGAGCCTTTATATTGGATAACTATGCACTTGCTTCCTGCAGCTTGGTCTAATTGGAATGTTGCTTGCTGCTGTGTTTTTAATGCAGAGCTATCAGAAATGTAAATGTTTTGAAAGTGGCAGGATGCCAATATCAGTTGTGGCCACAGATGCTAATTGAAATAAAAATGAATAGTTAATCTGCCTCAGCTGTTCTAAATTTGCTGTCAGTTTGGACAGAACTATCTATGCAATCAACATTCCTATGTTATTGCATCTAAAGTATGCTTCATTACATACAAATATATGTTCAGACTGCTGTTGTGTCAAAAAAGGTTACAAATTTGATTTTATAACTAAAGATAAAATCATTGTTCTAATTTATTGTGAAAAAAATAAGCTTAATATTTTAAATATCCATCAGAGGAAAAGCAAAAGTGTCAGTGTAAAATTATGGTTGCACAGTATTTAGATGCAGTTTTTAAACTTCTGACTCTTCTAACCCAAAAAGTTGTTTCTTTAAAATATATTTAAATTAAGCAAACTTTCTGAAGTATCTCATATTATTACTTTCACCACAAAATCTTTCAAGTTTTTAAAACTTAAGACTTTTTCATGACATCATGTTTTAGACTAATTTTATTTCTAAAGTCTTTGAACCCTCCTTGTTGCTTGATTTTTTTCCTCTGTCTATCTGACATTGTTTGCCTTTTTTTAATATTAGCTTGTTCTAATTTATTTTAGTGGTAAAGAAGTCATTCTAATCATTTGATTTTGGTGAAAACAAGTAGCAAAGTAAATTATACAAATGTGAATAATAAAATGGTATGCAAATGCAGCACTTAACAAGAAAATAATCTAAAAAGAGTTGACATTGAGAGAGTTAAATAATTATAATTAAAAATGTATTTACATTATATAAAAATACTTATGTATGTGCTGGTGGACTTTCATTAAAAGTTTATTATATTTTTATTAGGGTTGCTGTTCTACCTGAAAAAACAGGAAAATTAAGAGAATTTGAAAATTGACCAAAAAGTCAGGGAATTTAAATATTTTAGTCAAAATCTGGAAAAGTCGAATTTTAGATGGCAATCCTCAAAAAAGCTATTTTCACACCAACGTTGAGAAGTGATCACTTTCTTGGCGAATTATGTATCACGTGAGCATTATTCGGACAGTTGGTATAGAGCCAAAAGGCAAAGCGAGTTTCCAGCATCTTTTAGTTTCCAGTAACCTCGAGAATCCAGAGATTCGCAAGCCCATGTGCAGTCCATGTTGAATGAAATTAATTTCTCCCATTCATGTATAAAACAAAATCTTCTAAACCTTTTCTTCTTTCTTAAGTGATTTATTTCTCATTTTGGAAAGAAATAATAAAAAAAAATAATAATAATCAGTCATCTAGGCCAGTGGTGCGCAAATTAGGGGTCGCAACCCCTGTGGGGGTCATCAGAAGTTTTTTGGGGGTCGCCAAATTTTTATGAAATGCATTATGCCTGCATGCTGCATACCATACAGTGTATATATAAAGAGTGAAGCGCCGTCACTCACTGTTTAATTTCAATTTCATGCTGTCCGCTCTTTCTTTGACCGTAATGTGTAATGTATGTAAAGTGTGAAGACGCAAGTTTAACCTCCGGTAGATAGTGCCCTCTTCGCGGTAATTCGCCATTTTTACTGAAAAGCGCCTATTTGACTAGACGTTAACTGCAAGGAAAGGGGAAAAATTCGCTCCCGTGATCAGCCAATCAGATGGCGAGGTACACGGTGTATCTGATAGTCAGAGTGAAGACATGAAGTTGTAGCATGTAGCAGATGGCCAGCAATTGCTTTAGTTTATCCTCGAGTTTTATCATGTGACGTTGTGTAATTATGATTTTTTATATTTTTATCGGGCTTTGCTACTCTTTGTTATCAGGTATGTACTATCATTAGAGAAAGACCTCTGTTAATTTTATTGAATTTCTCAAATAAAAAATGATAAAATTTTATATATTATTTGTTTTAGTTTAAATAATTTAACCAATATCTTCATAAGGGATAAATGGGTAATACATACACCAGGTACGTCTTCAGCTAACAAACGAACAAATACTGATGAGGAGTCGCAAAATACTGAACTAAATGCCCGATCTAAAAAAATAAGAAAATACAATGAGGAATTTATTAAGTATGGTTTTATATTTTGTGTTGTTGATGATGAAGAACGCCCGATATGTGTGATTTGCAACAAAAAATTAGCAAATGAGAGCATGAAACCAGCTAAATTAAAAAGGCACTTGGAAACTAAACATAAAGAACTTCAAAATAAACATGCTTATTTTTTTCAAAGACGAGCTGAAAATCTGAAAATTCAAAGTGCACATTTAAAGAAATTTACAACAATACCTCAGAAAGCATTACGAGCTTCTTTAGAAGTTTCTTACCTAATAGGAAAAACAATGAAACCCCATACAATTGGAGAATTCCTTATCCTTCTGGCAGCAACTATGATGACATCAATTATGCATGGCAATATGGAAATCAACTAAAAACAATACCATTATCAAGAGATACCGTGTCTCGGCGGATTTCCAAAATTTCACGAAATATCGAGTCAGAAGTCATAAAACGCATACAAAATTCATCTGTATTTGCTTTACAAGTGGACGAGACTACCGATATTACTCAAATGTCACAACTAATTATTTACATTAGGTTTATTTTTAATGAAGATATAACAGAAACGTTTTTATGTTGCAAAAGTTTGGAAGGCGAAGTAATAAATTAATATTTTGAAACAAAGTCCCTTACCTGGGCAAACTGTGTTGCGGTTTGTACTGATGGTGCTGCAGCATTAACAGTTTCGAATAAAGGGCTCAGAGGCTTAATTCAGAAGGTGGCACCTCATATGGTATTTAATCACTGTATGATTCATCGGAAAGCTCTTGTTGCAAAAGATATGGATGAAGAGTTGCACAACATATTACAAGACGTTGTTAGTTCAATTAACTACATTAAATGCAACAGCCACAACAACCGTCTAATTTCAATACTTTGCAATGAGATGGGTTCAACGTGTGAGAGATTACTGTTACACACGGAAGTCAGATGGCTTTCACGTGGGAAAATCTACGACGGATATTTGATTTGAGAAATGAAGTGTACATGTTTTTAATCGAAAAGAAACATAGATTGGCAAGTTATTATATCAATGAAGTTTGGCTAGGGAAGCTGAGCTATTTAGTTGATATTTTCGAAAAACTAAATTTGAGCTTGCAGGGTGAGAATTCAACTATCATAACTTCAGCCAGTAAAATTCAAGCTTTTAAGAATAAGCTTAATCTCTGGCAAACGGAACTGAATAAAAACAACACCGAAATGTTCCCTTGCTTTAATGATTTTATCAAGGAAAATAATATAGATATATTTACATTTAAAAATATCATTTCCAATCACATTGAAAAGTTAAATGAAAATTTTTCGAGGATTTTCCTGAAAACGATCTTGGTTGGATTCGTGATCCATTTTCCTGTAACATATGCAGTTCAACTCTTCAAATTAGTGAGAAAGAGCAATTGATAGATCTAATTAGTGATTATACTCTTCGAAATCAATTTAAGACTCAGCCTTGCCAAAAATTTTGGCTATCTGTGGAAAAACAATATCCCTTTTTATGCAAGAATGCCAGCAGAGTGTTAATACAATTTGCATCAACGTATTTATGTGAAACTGGATTTAGCAAACTAGTTTCAATAAAAACTAAATACCGCTCGCGTTTAAACCCTGAAGATGATATGCGAATTGCAATTAGCAACATACAACCAAACATCGATGAGATAATTAGAAACTTGCAGCCACGTACATCTCATTAAAGGGCAATTTACTGATTTTTGTGTTATACAAAAAGTATTTTCTTAAAATTATAAATAAAATTAATACGAGTCAGATATGATGATGTTTTTATTCGATGAAACAAAAGAAATGCGTGAAATATACATCGTATTTATGAACATTTATCTCTAGGGGTCGCCAAAAATTTTCTCTCTACAACAGGGGTCGCATTCAAAAAAAGTTTGCGTACCACTGATCTAGGCTAATCATTTAATATATCTATATTCACCCAAATACCATTTATTTTTTAATTCACTTTTTAATCTTTAAGTAATTAACTTTATTCATATCATTTAATGTGGCTTCTTTCTTTTAAGTTTATTTGTTCTTGGTTAATAATACTTTTAAATTGCAGACCATTTTCTGTGGCATACTTGTGAAACTAATTTTAGCATTATGATGACATACTATCATAAAATTTAGTGCACATGTTTTTTACTTGTGTATTCTTCTAAATAAATATAAAATACTTGAATTTATTTTAGAATATATTAATTAGGTTTCTTTCTTCCTTTAGCTGCAAAATATTTGCAGAAAAGACAATTTTAATCCCGATTGAGCAGATACTAATCTCAATCCTCAGTGGAGAAAACAACTCCTATTATAGTTATTACAGTAATGCTTTAGGAATTACATATATACTGCTGACCATTAAATTTGCAACACCATGAAGGAAAGCAAATACAAAAAAAGATATTTAATGTACAGAAACAGTATGGTATGAAGACAAAATGATTAAATTTGTAAGCAGTTTGGAGGTTACAAGGGTGCTAAATTAGTAGAAGCAGCTGCCACCCCTGGCAACTAAAATGGTCCTTACCTGGTTAGTCTGGAGTCAAACTGGGCTTGGATGACAGAAATGGGCAACTCATTCCATGCTGCTTCAAGTCTATGCCACACTTCATCATTAGCTGGAGATGGATGGTGGGCCACTCTCTCAGCAACCAATGACCAGATGTTTTCAGTGGGTGGCAGATCTGGAGACCATGCAGACCAGGGCAGCAATAAAATATTCTATTCAGGAATGTCTATGTGTTATCTATGCTTAACTATGTTATGTCGCTATACTATGTCCACCTGTTGTGTAAGTTACATTGCATTGTGTGTTTAATGTTGTAAATATGTTATGTTGCTATATTCTATACTATGTCACGTCGAAATGCTATGCCATGTCGAGCTATGTTATATTGCCATGCAATGTCTACCTGTCGTGTAGGTAATGCAGCGATAGGTATTTTATGTTGTAAACATGTTATGCTCTAGAGGGAGTGGCTCCCGAACTGTATCCGATTAGTCTTTGAAAACCATCCGCGTGTCAGGCCCTGCTGTCACATGTGTATTGATGAAGGCCTGAACAAGACGTGCAACATGTGGTCTTATATTTTCTTGTTGAAAGATGGTGTTTGGCAGGCCTTGAAGATAGGACACAACCAGTGGACCTAAGATGTGAGAAATGTACCGATTTGCTTTCAAATTACTGTTGATTTGAACTAGAGATGTGCATATCATGTACCCAATGGTTGCCCAAACCTTCACACCAAGTGCAGGGCCCCTGTGCTGATACCAAATGCATGCAAGTGACATGTGGTCTCCTCGGAGCCTCTAGACACATATGTGGCCACCAGAATACTGCACGTAAAACCAGGACTCATCTGAAAAGGCAACATTGTACCACACCTGTATCCAACTTTGTCGTTAGGCGCTCCTGGGTCGCCATCTCTCTCTATACTGCATTGTCAAGGGAAGCTGATGTAATGATCGCCGTGCTGATAGTCCACACCGCTGCAAAATTGACGTGCCTTACCAGTGGATACTGGGCGTGCTGCAAACATTTCCTGACTAATGGTCCGTGATGTGGTTGTATAGTTTAGCAGGGCTGACTTCACAATATGTCTGCCCTCTTGGGCATTATTCATGGGAGGGCATTGAGAGTATGACCCTCAGCAATCCACCAGTTGGATGCAGTGCTTCCGATGTCGTTTCACCCGCCTGCATTGTCAAAATGCGCTGAAATATTAATCATAAGCATATCCCAACCTCTTCATCCTTTCAATGTGATTCTGATGTTCCTCAGATCATTCCTTCGTGTTTTTGCAATTATAATGTCCAGCTGTGTGCATAAGTCATATGTAATTGTCAAATTTTTCTGTTTTAAAGCGGTACCATAATTTATCTTCAGCACAACCAACGGGCACTGTGTGGATAGTCTTCAATTTTCTTGAAACACACCTAGGAAAAGTCAGGGAATTCCATTCTCCTGTTTGAGTGGCAACCCTGTTTTATGCTCATGCAAAAGTTGTGATTAAAAAAAATTGTGAAATTTTGTTTAACTCAATTGCATGATTTTCATTCATTCCTTGAAATTTTTTGTTGAGCAGACGAATTTGCATTTGAATATAATTTGAAAAAATAATAAATAATGTATAATATGAATATGAATGCACTTAATTTACATTTTCCTTTTCAGTTGCAGAAAATGAAAAAAATGTCCCAGAAGAAATCTCTCCCAAAACAGCATTAGTATCAACACTGCAGTCTGAAACTGGTCTGCCACCTGTTTTAACTGACATCAGTTTCTCACTTCTGAAAGTTAGTACTTTGAGTTTTCCTTATATTACAAAAAATAAATGTTGTTGTTGTGAATTATGTTTGTATTTTAGTTTAAATTTGAAATTGCATTCTGTCACTCAAGCTGTATATCAAAAGCACTAATTAGTAAATTGAAAAGTGTATTTTTTAAAAAACAGAATTAAAGAACACAATGTCTCTCATTAGAAATGATAAGTGTATGGATTGCTATAGTGTCTTTAATGCACCAAACTTGGAAGTTCGTAGAAAGATAACGAGAAAGAATTGTTTTCTTAATTTACAATTCCAAAATGTTTGTTTCATTCTGAAACTGGACTACTTTATTACTAATTTAGTCCCTTAATTGTTTGGATGCATATTAGATGCTTACGTATGTACTTAATTTTTTAACCTACCAAGGATTTTGCTGTAAGCCTCAGAGTTCTAAAATATGTTATGAAAAAGATATACACTCTTTTGAAAAAAAAAAAAAAAATCGAAGCACCATGAAGGAAGTGGTTGTTTTTGATGAAATTGAACATGTGTATAGCTCATACACAGATATAAAATGATTGAAAAATCAAGGTTATAGTACCTGTCTATGGCTCACAATCACCCATTGAGTGTTCAAATTAGTAGGTAGTCGAACTGCCACTGGTGGCAATGCATACTTGAATTCATTGAGGCAAGGAGGTTACTATTGTCATCCATTCTGCCAGGCATTCATCAGTTGTCGTTCCAGATCTGAGATATTTTGTGTTGCCCAAATCTGGCAGCCTACCATGTCCCAGACATGTTCGATTGGTGAAAAGTCTGGTGACCTTTCTGGCCAAGGAAGAGTATCAACTGCACGGAGACAGTCCAGAGGTATGCGAGCGGTATGTGGCCTGGCATTATCTTGTTGGAAAATGGCCCCAGGATGACGTTCCATGGAGGGTAATGCAACCAGCCACAGGATGGTATCAACATATTATTGAGCTGTTAAAGATGTACGGAGGATGACTAAAGATGACCTGCTGTCATAAAAAATAGTGCCCCACACTATAACACCAGGGGTTATGGCTGTATGCCCTTTGCAAAACAAAAGGCTGATTAGGACTGCTGGCCCTGCCCTCTCCGGACAGGGACACGGCCATCTGCTTCAAGAGTGAAACGAGATTCATCACTGAGTACTGTACGATGCCAGTCTGATGGCAGCCATGATGATCGGCTGGACACCACTCCAGACGACTGCGCCGATGTTGTAGGATCAAAGGCCTATGTGAGGTATCCACACCTCAGACAAGTGCCGTGAGATGGTGGGCGGTACCACAGAAGGTATAGACGTGGCTCTAGTGCCTTAAATAGTCGACAGTGGTACTGTTGGATCGGTTCTGGCCTGGTGAACATTTATCCTATATTGCATCGCATTTGCCATCCTTGGCCTTCCAGAGCCTTCATTTCATCGGCAGTTGCTTTATAGCAACCATTGCTGCCAACATCTTTGCACAACAGTGTCTGTATGCTGAAGGTGGTGGCCTATTGCTCAGTATGACCACCCAGCTTCAAGCAACCCTACAATGCCACCACATTTTATGTCATTTAATTGTCTGTAAGGTCTTCGATATCATCGCAATGGCATCTTTTTAGTTGCTTCTTTACAGAATTACAATGGCAACAACAAAAAAAGATAAATTCTCCGCCTCTGTTACTGGTTTTATATTTTGCGAATTGTGCACTAGAAATGTGTGCTATGATCGCAATTCCTGTTCATTTGCATGTTCGATCAAGATGTTTTTGCATACCAAATTTTGTCATGATCGCAAAAGTCCTTGGTGCTGCAATTTTTTTGCGAAAGAGTGTATTTTCATGATTACATTTCCAAAGTATTCTTATCCTATGGATACATTTTTACCAAATATACTGTGTTGTACAGCCTTAATTGTTTGTAAATGAAGAGAAGTATTTTTGGACATGCATATGATATGGCTGTTGAAAGTTTAATTAAAATATTATTATAATAAACATTGTTGAACATGTAATGGCTTTGTTAATCGAAGGTTAAGAAAAATTCAGCATTGAATTGATGTCAATTTTCGCTTTTATAATGGTGATTTGTTTTTATTTCTGAAAAGAAACTAAGTAACTTTTGAAAATGGCTATGGCTTTAATACTTTTTGACAATAAAATAGGACATTAATTTGCAATTTTTTGCATGTTTCCCTTTCATATTATTAAATGGAATTAACATCAGGCATTTATTACTCACGCTGCTTATGGCAGAATTGATGTGTAATTGCTTGTAATGTAGGTGCAAATTAAACTCTAAAAATAGCTCTATTCCTATTTTGAGTTCTTTAATTTTGGTTTAAAATTAATATAGCAAACTGATGTGAATTTTGTGGAGTTGAATAATTTATTAGCATTCTCTGTAATCATTTCTTTAATTTTAAATCAGAGTCAGTTTGCAAAGTTATACTGATTTAGAATGTGAAACTGCATTGTAGAACACTAGAAATATACTGATGTAAATTTTGTTTTATGGGTAGTTTTTTTAATAGTAACTGCTGTTTAGATTAAAATCATTTTTAAATGTGCTAAATAAGCAATATCATTTTGTAATTTTTTTTATTATATATGTTAAATGAAGTTTTCTACATTATCTACTACAATAATATAATGAATTTTAGGGAAAATTAATTGGTGTTTGTGGACCTTATGGAAGTGGGAAATCTTCATTGATTTCTGCTCTTCTTGGTCAAGTAAGTAACTTTTTCATTCCCAGTATTAATATATGTATATAATTGAGTTTTATATTAAGTATAGATTCAAGAGATTTTTAGCATAAACTGAGGTAAAATATAAAATGTAGAATGTGTACAGTTGCAATGCCTTACTCTCCTGAATTTATATATTAGTCTTATCACTAACCACTAAATAGTAGTAATTCTTTCAGGAACGGATTCCAGGTGCTTGAAGTAGCTAGTTACTTAGTTAGTTGAAAGGGCTAGTTACTTAGTGAGTTTTTTTTCCATCTTTAATATGAATGAAATATATTAACTTTGAAAGCTCCTGAAGGCATCTCTAAGATATATACAGTCAAAAGTCGTTAATCCAGACTCGTCGGGACTTCGGCGATTCCGGATTATCAATTTTTCTGGATTAGAGATCATCAGTTTAAATCTGGTAAGATGGCATGCAGAAATTATAAAATTTATAAAATATGAAATCGTAATTTATGAAATAAAGAACAATTATGATCTAAAGGGTATCAAAATTTGCAAAAAAAGAAAGCTTAATATTTATTTGTTTACTTTATTAAACATTTCTTTCAATGTAAGTTGTTTCGTTTTCAATAACTTCTGTGTCACTTTCTTCTTTATCAGAAGCGAATTATAATGACGAGGAATTTGATTTAAATCATATCAAAGACAGAGTACATCAAGATGAAATACTACATTTAGTAAGGAATTATAAGCCAAATAAAATAAAAACATCTGCCCCAAAAGGTAAGGATAGTGCTGACAGATCAATTTCCAGTTCATTGTACGCCGCAACGTCCCCCCCCGGCAGAGCAGCATGAAATAAACAAAGGATATGCCTTTATCCATTTTTTGCAGCAATTCCACTTTTTGTTTAATGGACTTCAAAACATACTTTCGCTTTGTAGATCCTTTACATATTATTAAATATATATCGGAAATTCTATTTGACATAATCGAAAAATCAAGCTTACTTTTATAAAATTGCTCTAACAGTCTGCAAAAAATAATAAGCCGGATCCAATTCAAAGATTAAGGAACAACGCAATCTGCAACATTAACTGAATTAAATAATTTTAGCTTAGCTTATACCGTCCGTTATACATTAAATGCGCAAGTGTAAACGTATTATGTTATTATGCACATGCGCACATGCATATTCGCAGCCGTAAAGGTCTTACCCACATGCGTCAACGTGACACATGCACGGAAAGTTTGTAGCTTTGAGGTCCGGATTATAGATTATTCCGGATTATGGGTGTCCGAATTAACGACTTTTGACTGTAGTCCTTGAATATTTTATCATAATAGTTTTCTTACTTCCATTTTTATTTTTATAAAATTTACGTTTCTTTCTGGCTTTGTAGATTACCTTTTAATTCTGTGAATAAAAATCTTGAACCCCATTCTTTCACTCAGGGCTGAATTCTGATGGACCCATGTATAAAGTGAATAAGAACCAGCTATTATTAGAAAATCCTCTATATAAAAGCACATTTCTCATTTGGCTGATAGCTGTTGCATTCTTTGTTTATTCAGTTAAAAAAATCTGATGTGTACACCACATGACTTCCTTGTATGGAATATTAAATTATCCACAATTTTTCTTGCATCTCATTTAACTTATTAGATTGAATTAAACCTAGTTCGCCGACAGCGCATAAACCACAATAGAATAAATGCATTCTTTAAAATTCACTTTGTTTACCATAGCGACACTCTGGCGCTAGGTTTACTTAACAGTATTATATTTCGTTCATATTATAACTCAGAATGCACAAAATTTATATCATTTAAAGAATTATCTAATCATTGCCACATGTTCTATTCAAATACTATAACAAAGCTAGATCGATGTATAAAAGAAATTAAGCAAACAAAACAAAAAAGAAACAGTTTTTCACAGATGATTGAGTATTTCTCATTCAATTAATTCAGTTTTCACTTCGCGACAAGGCAAAAATACATAAAAACTCAAAATATCTGTATTAAAAATTACGAAGTAAATCTTAAATATTTATTTCCTCGAAAAAATTCCAGAAAGAATTAAGTATGATTTAATTCGCAATAATAAATGAAGGCGTTATTTTTGTGTTGTGAAGCTTAGTCTCTCTAGATTGGCAACAAATCTACAATTCTGCTGTTTCAAATGTAAACAAATATGTCCGCCATGTTATTTAAAACTTAACCGCACTTAAACAGCTTTTAAATTGTTGATAATTGTACAAATATTGCTTCCAGAATTACGAAAGGCATAAGAACTTTAACCGGAACATAAAAACAACATAATTCAATCATTTTTAAAGCAAAAAATGTACAATTTACAAACATATAAGAGTAAAGAAACTGAGATCACTGAGCCGGGTGACAGAGTGGATATATTTATAAATGTTTGGCGCGGCCGATTGAAACCAAAATACGAGATGCACATCTACATTGTTTTTGAGTAATGCTAGATACATGTGTACGCACGCACATACGTATGTTCGTACAGACGCCACGAAAAATTCTCTTCAGAATTCATTTTAAAGCAGTTTTTTAGTTTCTTTGGAGGAAAAGAGTCTTTTATTCTGTCCTTACGTATAGATATCACGCAAAAACATCGTTAAATTGCATTCAAAAGCTGTCAAAGTGGATATTTTCGTTGAAATATGCTGCCTGAAGCTTTTCGCAATTACAATACTTCCTTTTTACTTCGTACAAGGAAGTAAAAATATGTTGTTAAAATGAATGTGAAATTAATTTTAAAATGGCACATAAATAGGACAAAAATTTCATTATATAAAGACAGATTTTTAAAATTAAGATAGGCATGTTTTTTAGTATTATACATATGCAAAATCTAAAGCTATCAGTTTAAAATGCAGTGTTTGCTTGTATTTTTTGCAGATGTGTCTTATAAAAGGTCAGATTGCAGTAAGTGGTTCTATAGCATATGCAGCCCAACAACCATGGATTCTAAATGCAACTCTAAGGGAAAATATTTTATTTGGACAGTTGTTTAGTTCTAAAAGGTCAGAACATTTTACTGTTTTATTTTCATTTTAAGAATATTATATGAAAGTTTAGAAATTATAGTAATTTATACTTTTTTTCTTTAAATTTTGATTAAAAGAAATTTGTATTCTTGAAAAATCTTAACTGAGCTATTTTAAGTTTCATTGCTTAGATATTATGAAGCAGTTTATTGTTGTGGACTTCATGATGATATAGCTACATTACCTGGTGGAGATCAAACTGAGGTAATGTCCGAGTACAAAGAAAATAAAATATTTTTAAATATAAATTAATAAATAATTATAAATTTCTTATTGTTTTTATAAGGAGAAATCATGTGATCAATATTTTTACATGTTACAATGCATTTTTAATTATTTTTAAAATGTATCCATTACTGAAAATATAATAAATTTATTCTTGTACCTTAATTTTAAACATTTTTGCCAATATATGCTTAATTTCTTGCAATTTAAAATTGTAGTTAATTTTGTGAAATAGTTTGCTGCATTCATACTAAAAAAAAATGTTTTTACACTTTCTCATAGTTGAGCGAACAAGGGATAAATTTAAGTGGTGGCCAGAAACAAAGGATTAGCCTTGCTAGAGCACTGTATGCTGACAAAGATTTATATTTGTTAGATGATCCTTTGTCTGCTGTCGATAGCCAGGTTGGACGTCACATATTTCAGCACTGTATTAAAGGAGCTCTGAAAGATAAAAGTATCTTGCTTGTTACACATCAGTTGCAGGTAAATATCTTGATATATGATTGGGTTGTATGATTGATATTGATATTGGTTGTATGATATATGATTGTTACAGTGATAGCAAGGGGGGAGTTCTTTAGAATTAAAAATTCGAGCGTTTTAATATTAAGGTGGTTGTGTAGTTTAGTATAGATATGTATTTTGTTCTGTCATATTTTAAACCCCAGATGATGAAATATTTAATGGAAAAGTTAGTAGAATTTAGTTTTCAACTTTTATAATAAATTAGTGCATTGAATTTATAACTCATACTTTTTTAAAGCACTTTTAAAATTTCTTTAAATAAACTAATTAAATATCAAAATGGATAATAAATTTATCAAAATTGGTGTGGAAATTGAAAGGTCCGAAAACCATATTATGCATATCAGTAGTTTAATATATTTTACTTTGAAATGTAATTTATCTTATCTCTAAAATTAAATCCTAGTATTATTTTGTTGTTAGAGCTTTTGATTTTTCACGTTTTCTTGATTTCAGTCATAAATCATTTTTGTTCAAATATGTTTTCCTCAAATGAAATATCAAAATGCTGTTTGGATAAAACAGTATAGTTAGTTGTAAATAAGTAATTGTTAATTGTAATAGAATATTAGTGTTCATAAATTTTAAATGCTTAATTCTTTACACGTTGAGCTCTATTAGTTTTTTTTTTTTTTTTTTTTTTTTTAAGGAGAAAATCTTAATTTGCATTTCTCAGTCATTTGTTTTCTTTTCTTTCTATGGAATATTATCCTGGTTCTTGTTCCTTGTTTCTTCTTAATGCCAAAACTTAAAAGTAGCGTCATCAATAACTTGAAGTATCTTAGAAGCAAAAGTAAAAGCAAAATAATATCACATCATTATTTTATTGCATGATGCAATGCTATTGAATTTCTGAAACAATTTTCAGAGGATTCTAAATTCTTTCATAGTGTAAACCTCGCTGACCTTCATACCTCTTGAATCTCTGTGGTACTATCTTAGTGATCACTTCTTTCCCATATGCTTAGTATCTGGTGTCACGAAATTGCTGACTTTCAATTCTAAAAGACTCCTGTACTATACCATTTATTCTGTCTTCCTTCTAAGTATTAGATTATATATTTATTAATTTATATTAATATTATTAGATTTTTATATTTATTAATTCACTGATTTTTTACGTGGGGGAGGGGAGAGATCTTTTATAAGACACTACCCTTATTAGTTATGTGTAAGTACATTACATGAGATGGAATAGTAGTTTTACTTACACTGTTTCATCAATAAGTACACAAGATTGTTTAAAACTAATTTTGTTGTATTTACTATACATTTTAATATTCTTTTTTAGAAAATTTAAAAAAAAAAAGCATAATTCTGCAATATTTTTGGCACCAATGTGTATGCTGTTTAACATATAAAGTAAATTCTCACCTTTAAATTTGTTTTTCTCTTTCATTGTAAATTTTTCCTAATTATTTGTGTCATTGAAATGAATCAAAGGAATCTGTTATGCATATAGTTTATAAAAATATTTTTCAGTATTTAGAAGAATGTGATAGCATAATATACATGAGAGATGGTACTATTGTTGAACAAGGCACTCACGATGAACTGATGAAAAAGGACTCTGAATATGCATCATTAATTCGATTGCTGCCAAGTAATGAAAAATTAAAACAAGATACTACAAATTGTGAGTAATAAACACTTTTATTATTCTAAAAAAAATAAAGTTTTTATTTGTCAAAAAATTAGATTTGAGGATCAAGAATTCTCAGATCTGGAATTTCTGAGTTTATGGCATGCAGATTTATTATCTTGGTCAGATTTTATTTAGAAGAAATATTTTCATTTAGAGGTTGCATAAATTTGAAACTTTTAAATTTGATAAAGTTCAGTAAGAGGTCAATATTCTGTCTGAGCAAATTCATATGCTCTGACAAAATGTTTGACTTGTGCGAAAAAGTGCCCCCCTTTTTGTATCATACATAAATGGAGGGGAGAAATTGGTATTGTAGAGTTTTGTCTTGAAGTATTGGACTAAAAGAAGATGGTAAAGAGAAATATACAGTATTGACAAAACTTGTTTGGTTTAGCTTGTCTTCATGGACTCTCATTGAAAATTCATTTAATTATGTGGGTGATATTGTGAATGTACAACATCCTTGAACACTGATAACCTACATGCTGTGCAGACTGTAAAATATTATTTATTATCATTACAAAAAAGTAAATGTCAAGTTTTTGAGTTAAAAGAAATCCTCTGAAGCCCTACTGATAAAGATTTTAAGAATAATGTATTGAATAATTGGCAGCTTACCAAAATGCTTTACACTGTATGAAATTTACCTGTTCTTCTATCAGTTTCTCATCTCCAACACCTGTTATGGTGCATACTTCCGATTCTAATCTAATACTTAGAGGGTTAGGTAAAAAACCATTGTCTACATAAAAATGCCTTAACTGATCATACTAGACATTCATTTGTGAGTAAAGAAAATTATAAAAGTAGCAGTTTCCAGAAATTAACCTTGCCTCCGGGGGAAAAAAAAAAAAAAAAAATAATAATAGCAATTATTTTTTTAAATGTTGAGAAATCAAAAAGTAGACAACTATGTGAAATGATGTAGCAAAACATAAAGTAACTTTTAATAAACTTAAGAAAATTACATTGTTTCACTAATGAAGCTGAAAATATGTGTATATGCATGTATGTCACGGTAGTTTTCAGGAATATTTAAATGGAGCTGCAATCATTCCTGTGAGATTTTTCTCTGAAGTAATGAATTACTGAGTCAGCATAACAACTGAAGTTGCCTCAGAATTTTCTTAGTTAGTTGGCAATTATGCAATTATTTGTAGGTTGCGTATTTTTTTAATTGTTTGAATTCATAAACATTTGCATTTAGTTGTATGTTGTGAAATTTTATAATGATCTAAATTTGTAAAAATTTAGAAGCATTATTTTAGAAGTTTTATGCTTGCTATTATGTAAGTAGTATGTGTATGCAAATTAACTTGTAACTGCTGGAGAGACATGAGATCAATAGATTGTCATCAACAACTAATTGCATAAAATGACATAAAATGTGTCAGAAAATACTCTTATCTCAGCAAACATATGCTTTGAAGTTTGTTAATGTTTCTCTTTAGTGCTAAAACACATATGAATGATTTTATATATGTTGTCATTAGATGTTTAAATCCCAATTATTTTGCTATTAAAGGCTATTACATTGATTGCTAATGGAAACATTTCTTATATTATAAAAAGTCTCTTATATATGCAGAGTTATTATAATTAAAATTGTCCATAATCTTTCAGTTTGCAATATAGCCATGGAATTTATTCAAGGTTCATATAACAGCAAAGGCTTTTTATTCTGCTGTAGAATAATTCCTCTTGGTGGCTGACAATAAACAGCTAGCATATTCTATTGAGCGTTGTGAACCTCTTCCTTGTATTAACACAGAAGCACCCAGTGCATAGTTGCTAGCATCCATTCAAATAATGCAATATTTTGTTGTATCATTTTGATTCAAGACAGGAGAGCTAATTGAGAAGTTATTTCAATGTCTGCCAAAAATGTGCTTTCTCTGGTCCATCTTACTCAGAGGTACTTATATCCTGATGAACAAGCTGGCTGCATGGGTGTTTTCATGGTTTCCCCCCATGTGTAAAGTCTATATAAGCCAGTTCTCTTAGCAAATCCTCCACAAAGGCATCCCTCTCCTTAGGCAGATAGCCTTCAAGTGCTTTGCCGTAATTAAATAAACCAACCTGTTTGGTGGTAGGTTCAGTAATTATTAAAAGGAATATGGACTGAATATAAATTTATAATTACCTTGAAAAACTTGGCTTTATCATACAATAAATAAGGTTTAGACTTTTATATGCACTTGTAGAATTTTTTACGTGTTGGCATTTTCATGCAATACTGAATTGTGTTGGTTGGCTTTTTCCATCTTGTTGTCCCAAAAACAAAATTAAAAATACATATGCAGATAAACATCTGGCACGAGGACAGAACCACCTATAGAGAACGATAAAATAAGGAGAAAAACATTTTGAAACTTAAAATATCTCCTTCTCATCTGAATTGTCTAGCTCAGGATGACTGTTTAGGAAGAGGACACCATTTGAAATTGGATGCAGATAAAGTCCAGTTGATGTTTGTACTTCAGCAACCAAAAGAGTCCATTTTTTCCCGGAGAAACCTCTCTGATTTTTCCAAGATTCTATTTCAAAGGAGGAAGAGAATGTTCTTTGAGATACACCAAGTCATTCTTTGAATATTCTTCGCATGGAGAGTCCACTTTTCTCATAGTTGCAGTTGATTCAATTATTCTTTTTACTTTCCTGTCTAAAACTGATTACAAAGTTGCTGAATCAGATGCCATCTTGACTTTACTCTAAAACCCCTAAATCTAAAAAGGCCCTGCAATCATGGATCAGCATTTTTCCTAAAACCGGAAAAAGTGTTAAGTGACTGGTTTGTAGACAGCAGGTGGCAAGGATATGTCATAACCCGAACTGTGACATGTTTGTAACAGGGTTCGTAGCGGTCCTTACAAGTGCCTATAAGTCCTTATATTTGAAAATAAAACATAAAGGCCCTTATAAGTGCTTACTTTTTCTTTAAAGCCCTTATTTTTTTTTTTTTTTTTTTTTTTTTTGTTTTAGTGCTTATTTTTTGCTTTCACTGCTTTCTTTTAATGAACGCGCATTTCCCCCCGTACCAGAGCCGAAACTAAATAAACAACTTTTCTTCCTTATATGGATGATGGTGAATCATACTCTAGAAATAGCTTTTCCCCCTTTCTCTGCATTAAAGTAACCTATGGTGCACAAGAGAGTACAGACAGGTGCACGTTGTTCTATTGGTCAAAGAATTGCGAAAACCGTAGAAAATTGCGGTACATTCGGTATTCTTTTCCTCCCACCCAAATACTACACACGTTTGAATTTCTATCAAAATTTTAATAGTTTGCATTCTCATTCTCTGTGGTCAGTTCATATTTGTGTGTATTATGATCGTTATGCTTTTATTTTGAGCATATGTATGAATATTTATAATAATATAGTTGCAGTAGCTGCTGAAGTGTAGATAAACTTGGTGTATGGGTGTATTTGGGTAAAATAAAAATGGGTGTATTTTTACACAGATTAACTTTCTAAGGAATAATATTCGGAATGGCTTAAATAAAAGGAAAGTAATCGAATAGTCCGAATAATTTCTTTTTTTGGGGGGGGCAATACATGATACAGTACGGAGGTTGGGAGGTTCTCCACTTTCTCCGTAAAATCTCTAATATTGAAGCAGCGATTTTTTTTTTTTTTTTTTTTTTTATCACTGTCCAATCTGGATTAAATAGGACTAAAAGTTTTGCGGTCTACCCAACCTAAGCGAAGAATGATTCTATTCCAAAAATTTAACGCAGTCTGTTCAAAATTAGAATCAAAAACATCCCAGATTAGTAAGTCTCTTTCTTTTCCTTTATTTAGTTCTTTATTCTCCAAATACCGGCAGCTGTTGATTCCGATTGCGTAATATCGGGTATGGAAGAATTATGCCGCACGTATTGCGCAAAAACGTTTGCGGTATTTTGCAGAGATAATTAATTTTCATGTTCAGTCTGAGATTTATTTATGAACACTGAAAAGAGTTTTACTGTGCTTTCTAAGCAGAATATTTCTCAGTTCCGTTGGTCTATTTTTATATGATGCACATATCGAAATATCAAAATCATTTATTTAGCCGAGAAATCTAAAGAACGGCTACAATCTCCCCCCTCCTCTTTTTTTCAGTTACGCTTGACTATACGGAACATTCGGCAATTTCTGAGTATGCGGGTTAGTTAACCTTTTACTATTAAAGGATGACTGCATGAAGCAATTTCCTGTCTCCTGATTTCAGAAATGTTCCTCCTTTTTTACTTAAATTACTTTGCTTGGAATATATGTTAAGGAAAATCTATTATGCAATGAAAATTTAGAAAATGTTCAGAATTTTGATTTAAGTTAAATTATTTAAATATTAATATGAGTGGAAAAATAAATTGTTTTTATTATTAGGTGCTAAGCAAATACAATTAATATGGCTTATTATTATTTATTTTCTATATTTGAATTGAAATTTCATCATTAAATCTGGTAATATAGTTTAGTTCTGCATAGTTTTTTTTTTTTCTCTCATTGTAAACTAATTCTGTAAATTAAACTGGCATTTAAAATTAAAAAAAAAGTTAATTGTTTTCCAGTAATGCTCATTCTCTTAATAAATATTGCATTGCTCATATTTTAAATTTCAAGTCTAATTTTTCTTTTAAGGTTATGCAGTTGTGTATAATGTAATTAGACAGGTGCTTATTTCTTTTCTTAAAATGTGCTTGAAAAGTGCTTATAGATGCTTATTTTTTTAACTAAAATGTGGCTATGAACCCTGTGTAAGCCATGAAACTTGCAAAAATGAAAAATCTGCTCCTTTAAATGACTCTTTTGATGCATCACAGCGTTGGTGCATGAGATTCATGAATTATTATGGACTAAGTTTACACACCATCTTGCCAAAATTTCACAGAAATTGTGTCTTGTTGAAGAGAAATTAATAAACTTCGAAAAGTATGTGATTAAAAAGAGAAAAATAACTAATTTTAAAATGTCTTAAATAGAAAACATGAATGATACCGCCTTGACTTTTCATCTCCATAAAAATTTCTCTGTTGATAAAAAGGATGAAAAAACAATTTGGTAAAGATGACTGGTCATGAGAAAACTCTTTTTCACAGCACTTCGTACCTGTTTAGCAAATGGCAATAAGTTGCCTCCATGATTATTTTCAAGCAAAAAACGTTACTCATCTGTCAGGTGTTTCTTATGTGCATCTAGAAAAATGCTTAAGTGGATGGCACCCTAACAATTGACTGATTTCAAAATGTGTGGTGCTAAAAACCAGGTGAACTTTTAGGAGAACCTTCCCTTTTGATTGGGGTATGTTTCGACCACATCATTCAGAAGTAGTGAAAAAGCATGCAGAAAATTCAAAAACAACACTTTCTTTGATTCCAGCAGGTCTGACATCCATTTTACAGCCCTGGTTGTCACATAAATAAGCCATTTAAGGTGAATATGCACAAGCATTGGGTGGAATAGATACAATTCAATTTCTGTACTAAAACCAAAGGTGGCGATATTAGAAAGCCAGACATAACTGTAATTGCATGGTGGGTGAAAGACATTTGGAGCATGATTCCAGCTGAAATGAAAATCAAATCATTCAAAAACTGTGGCATTGCCAATAACTTGGATGGCACAGATGATGATGATGCAATCTATCCAAATTATGAAAGTGACACTAACTGTGATGAATCAAGTAATGAAATTTATGATGACTTGCCAATGTATGAAAAGGAATTTCAGGATTTATTTGGCGATTCTGAGTCTGAATCAGAATTTGAAGCATTCGAATAAAATTCTTTGAAAATTTTATCATGTGCTAAAATGGAAATAAAAAAAAATTCTCTAAATCATGAGTGAAATTTTATTGAGAACATTGGCATGTTGTTTTTTCAATGGTGGTGGCTGCACCGCCGCTTCTGCAAGAAGTTTATTTTTCTGAAAATTTTTCTCAAAAGTGTGGTGGTCGACTTACATAGGGGGTATATACAGTATGTTTTGCATATTGGAGATTTAAAACTGCACTGATAAGAGTGAAGCAACAAACATAACTCAAATAATAATTAGGTATAAAACTGTGAGAGAATAAATTTTGTGAAAAGTGAAAAAATAAAGAAAAGTGTTTAAATAAAATGAAAAATAATTTGTTTATCTTCAATAAAGGAACTTATACAAGACATATACTTGATCAGAAAGTGCTTTGGTGTATTTCATAGCCTCTTTATTATTTATCAAATAATTTTCTTTACCAGTTTTTATTTTTATATTTTCTTTATATTTTAATTTTTATATTTAGCATACTTTATTCCCTAAATTTAAATTTTCATGAATTGTGACGTTCTCTTCAACTTGTAGTTGTAATCTATAACTAATATGAACCTATAGGAATGTTTTTGATTTAATATGAAGTATATGTAGTCATTTAATGCTATGACTTCTAAAGGTTATGCTTACTACAAGATGTTTATCTTAATGCTTAAAATCTTAATGATTACTAATTTATGGAAACAAAGACATTTTGTGACATTTTAACATTAGAATTACCAGTACTAAATGCATACTAGTTTTACATTTAGTCTCATGTTGACAGCATTTCTAATGTTGAGGATGCTTTGATGATTATCTTTTCTACTTTATCATATGCTTCTAATGTGTTAAAATTTTTATTTGTTTATTTCATTACTAAAATTTTAATTTCTTTCCCCATCCTTTTAGTTAATGATAATAATGAAACTTACATTCCTTCACATGATTATAAAAAGTCTTCAGTCTTAAGCTCTGCAACTGATTTATATGGCTCTGAAGGTAATATTTGTTTTTTCTTTTAAAAATGCTTATTATATTTAAGCTAAGTATTTGTTATATTTAAGATAAGAATTAATCCTAAAACTGATGCTTTCCTTAAATATATTTACATTATAAGTGAAAATGTTCTTTACTTTTCTTGGTGTATAAAGATTTTGCTTTGACTGGAAACTAAAATTTTCATTTTTCAATCTTACTATAAATATTAATATAATGAAACCTTAATTTCCTGTTTGGTGTCTTTGCAAATTTATTCCAAAGTTTCTTTTTTAACATATCAGATAATAAATTATTCTTCAAAAGATAAGTCAAACATTTAATTTATGTAAGGTAGATAATTTTCTTGTTCAACTGTCACATATTTTAAGCACTGATGTCAAAGAAGAAGGGATGGAGAAAAATTGTTTGATTCAGTATTTTATTTATTAATCTGCTATAATTCAGGCTGTTTTAAGGCTAAAAGTTATTTTTATTTTTGAAGAAATTAACATATTATACTAGCTGGATTCTGCTTTTGCTTTGCTTGCATATCTCATTCTCTAAGTGTGCTTAGGTTCTAAGTCACTCTTCAACTTACTCTGTACATACCTGTTCTGCCCTGCTAGTTTGCTTATATCTACAAATTATATCTTCTCAATATAATGTTTTTGTTAAAATTTAAATGTTTGTTGCTGTGTTTAAATTAATTTCAACAAACTTATTTTATATAAAATTATTTCAATAATTAAAAATATTGGAAACTGGAATGTGGAAAAAATGTATATAAAGAAAGCACTGAATTTAAATTCAGAATATTTTTATGACTGAGAAAGGAATCAGTAAATTAGAAATGTTAATACATAAATATATTTATTAGGTAGAAGAAAACTGTTAACATTAATCTAGGCTAGTCATTAAATATTCTGGAAAAATATTGAATCTGAAATATTTGGTATATTGTTTTCAAATTGTAGCAAAAAGAGAATGTAATCTTTGTCTCCTTGATTTAATTAACTTAGCATTTTATTGGTTCTTTAAATGTGCGTATTTGGAAATGGTATTGCTGGCTACTAAAAAATCAAGAGGAAATTCAAAGCTAAAATCTTTTATAGTATTTATATTATGACTGTTTGCTGTAGTGTGTTAGCTTGCTATATAAGGTACTGCAGAGACGTCCTTAGTTCACATTTTGATGCTAATATTATGAATGCATGCTTCTAATGCATAGTCTTTTTGTACAAATTGATTTTCACCTAGTACTATAAAAATAAGATGTACAGTAATTACAACTTATTAAAATCACTTCTTTTCCAAAACATATTTGATTTGTTAAGCCACAAAGTTTAATATATTGCTATTTTTTTTACTTTTAAATAGTGATATCAGTTTTAAACTTTTCGAGTAAAATAATAATTATCAAGTTAATTAATTAATTAATCTTAAAATAATAATTAAAAATTAAATCTGAAATTAAACTATATACACTTTTAAAATTCATTTTAAAATCTTTATAAAAATATTTTTATAGTTACGTTCTTGGTGAAACTTTATCTCTTTCAAATGGTTGTTCCATCTGTGTTTGTTTCAGATTGTTCAACAACATTTTTTCAATTGTATTCTCAAGTTTGTAAAACTGTTGGTAGCTTTTTTCATGTGCACCTTTTCGTTCAAGAGTTTTACTTAGAATTTAGTATGCTTTTCTAAATTCAGTTAATGTTGGTATGCCATCAGTTTTTTCTGTATTACTTTTGTTATCAGTTTCTGCAGTTTGTTTAATGTTTTTGTTGTCAATTTTTGCACATGTTGCCTCAATATTTTTATGAATTGACATGTAAAGAAATGAATCTTCATAATTTCTCTATTGTCTTAACATTAGCACTCCCTC
Organism: Stegodyphus dumicola; assembly: GCF_044657685.1. Lineage (NCBI taxonomy): Eukaryota > Metazoa > Arthropoda > Arachnida > Araneae > Eresidae > Stegodyphus > Stegodyphus dumicola. The sequence continues at coordinate 144,545,407 of NC_140771.1, read as the reverse complement.
TAAAACATCTTCTACATCAAAATCACATTTTCCTAAAAACAGCTTTTAACTGATTTCAAGAGATTACATCCCTGCATTAACTATAATATGCATGGCTTCTAGAGATATTGACTATTAATATATATATCCAGGATACATATAATATCCTGAATTAATATATCTAGGATACATATAATATCTAGTATTAACATATACAGGATATATATATATTGATAGTCGATACCAGAGGTTTGTGTGTTTTGCAGTTATCTAATTAATGAAATTATTTTTTTCAATTTTTTACTCTGCTGTCCCATTTCAAAAGAAAAATCAGTAAAAAATACTAATTGTTATCCATGAGTTCTTGTTGCTCATAAGTTAGTGATAAACTTTTGACTCCTTTCAAGGTTTTCTGCTTTCTTCAATAATCAGTGCTATCTTTTTAATTGTTGGGTCCATATTGCACATTCATAATACAGTAACTTATTCCTTCAGTTCCTTAACACCAACTACTGTTTCATATTTAAATATTAAAGTGTGTGTTTTGGTAATACCCTATAATGTTGTCCAGTTTTGTCTGTATTATAAATTTTTTGTAGCTTGTATTTATTTAAAAGTTCTTCTGTTTCTCTAGCATGTGAGACAGATGTCAGTTGTTACAAAATTCGGTTTTATTATTTTGCAAATTACAGTACAATGTCTTTAATCCAGACTCGTCAGGACTGCAGCGATTCCGTATTATAGATCATCAATTTAAATCTGGTAAGATGGCATGCAGAAATTATAAAATTAAAAATATGAAACCGTAATTTATGAAATAAAGAGCAATTATGATTTAAAGAGTATCAATTTTTTTTTTTTTTTTTTTTTTTTAAAAGCTTAATATTTAGTTGTTTATTTTATTAACCTTCCAGCGGGCGCGCCTTCTGCACCAACAAGAAAGGTTGCGCGTATTTCTTAGATACGCTATTATAAAAAATAAGTTTTCCAGAGCAAAAAAATTAAAATTAATTTGTAAACAGTTAAATGTTAATAAGTACAATTGAATAAGTACATTTGCGGTTTTGCAGCTGAAGATGATGGTTCGGTAAAACCATCGATACTAGTCCTGTGAAAATTTTTTAAATATAACGCTGATTTTTGTTGTTTGACTTCTGAATAAGTACAATTGAGTTAAACAATATTAACTTTAAATTAAGGAAAATAAAATAAGTATAAAGCAAAAAACAATATAAAATGGACTAAAGACTTATCAAACTAACTTGAAAGTAAAACAAAATTAAACTGCCAATATTTCAACTGAACTTTTATATTTTTAATCAGTAAGTGAAAAAACACATTAAATATTACATAACAAATCAATTTCATAGTCACTTCATCGGTACAGTCTGAACAAATATGTTTACAGTGCTCTAGACAAATGAATTTTAAGCAAATTTCACAGCTGAACCTCGTAATTCTAGTATGCTTGTCATTTTGGCAGGGTTTGCATCTTTTTTTCCCTGAAGTCATTTCTTCAACGACAGCTAATTCTGCTTTTCGTTTCAACAATTTAAATTTCAGCTCACTTTGAAGAGAGTTAGGGATTCTTTTTTCAACGTTTTCCTTCACAAGATCATTTGCTAGCTTTTGCAGATATTATCTTCTAAGTAATTTTTCACTATTATTTGTTGAATGAATTATGTAGCTATTGATTGCTGCTATATTCAGCATAGAGAAGAAAACTACAAGAGGCAAACGCCTGGTGTTCCTGGCAACATTGTAGGAAGCACAGAGTTTATCCACTGTATCCACACCTCCTTTGGTACGATTGTAAAATGTGATAATCTCAGGCTTTTTTTGGTCTTGGGTATTTTCATCTATTGCTACGTCATCATGAAGATTTGAAATCAATATGACGTTTCTATAACGTTGGGTACATAGGAGAGAAGTGTCATATTTTTTCTAAATCCAAAAAGACTCGTATAGGGTTCCCGAGTTTTCGTCTGCTTGAACTGATCCGGAATTTGAGGTTTATTGTTTTTCAAAGTACCTACAAATGACAATTTTTTTCATCTATTTCTCGTACTAACTCAAAACTTGAAAACCAGTTGTCTGTGGTTACATTTCTTCCAGTGTTATCAATGGGTTCTGTCAACCTTTTTACAACATCTTGTGGTTTATTGCTTACGTAAAGAGACAATCTCGCTGCGCTCCAGCATAAATGCCCATATTGTATGTGTAAAACATACGAGCGTCTACCATGGCATAAATTTTTATGCCATATTTGTACGGTTTTTGGGGGGAATGTATTGAATGAAACCACATCTTCCTCAAAATCCTTCTAATTTCTCATCGGTTGTGACATTCTCTCCAAGTGAATAGCACTTCTGGCAATTAGAGACAAACTTTTCAAAAATGTTTCTTATTGGAGCCAAGCGGTCGACTTCTCTTCGTTCTGCTCTTGTGTTTATGTCATCAAACCGTAAATCTCTTAGTAAAAACAAAAATCTCTTCAAGTTCATTACTACTTTAAATTCCTCCATTCTGCACAGTTCCTCAAGATTCCAGAACTCTGTTACCATGATAAATACCAGCTAAGTAAAGTAAACCCAAAAGAGTTTATTTCTGCCCATTTCGTTTCTCTGCTGTCCCTTATACGAGAATAATTAGACTTCACAGAAGAAATAAACTTATTCATATCTTCAGCGATGATTTCTATCAAACTATCAGTAACGAGGCATTTCCATATATCCAAAATATCTGTTAGCTATTTAGCTTCACCGATGACTCCAGAAACATGAACACATAATGTTACGAGGCGCTCGTTTAGTTTTCTTTTTATGCCATGTCCAAGAATCGATGACTTTTCTGTTTTTCATTTGATGAGCTATATACATTTCGGAAGAATTATTATCATTATTTCCCTCTTCAGAATTGCCCTCTGCACTAATTTCCGATTCTGAATCACCTTTTTCTGAAATTCGCTCTTCTTCGTCTGTAATGCTTTCATCTATAATAATGTCCTCATCGTCATCACTGTCACATAAAAGCATATTTCTTATAATCACAAGATCTTTTGGATCATTCATGTCGAGCATTTTACTTTTATTCACCATAACTGAAAAGAAATGTACAAAAATATCATACATGGTCGCGCGTATGTGACGCATACAGTGCTTCTATTTTATCATTAAAAGTAATTATGCACACAAATTATACAAAATCATAAGATTTAGATGTAAAAGAATAAAGATTTTCTGTAATAAAAAAGGAAATTAGATATAGCAAAAACTTACTTCAATGGTCGCGCGTATTTCTGGAATACAAATAGTAAATCTGCAGACTCGCATTAACCCCTCGAAATCCAGCAGACGACTGAAAGAAGGGCGAACAAAGAGGAGAGAATAGCCAAGAACACGCGGTCATAGCGCCTTCTGGTCTACGAAAAAAATTCAAAATTAAAATCTAGTGTATGTCACACATACACACGCCCGCTGGAAGGTTAAACATTTCTTTCAATGTAAGTTGTTTAAGTTGCTTCATTTTATGTGCTAATATTTTCTCTTTAATTCTATAAACAAACATAATTTCTTATTCAGTTACAAAGTTCCACTGTTCAAGTCCTGTAATTGCTCTGCCAAGAATACCGACTAACTTGTCAATCGAAATTTTTTCGTTTTCACTAACCTCTCTGTCATTTTCTTCAAGCCATTATCCATTTTTTTTGCAGCAATTCCACTTTTTGTTTGATGGACATCGAAACATGCTTTTGCTTTGTAGATCCTTTGGCAGCTCCAGAATCGGAAACTCTTTTTGACATAATCGAAAGTTCAAGCTTACATTTTATAAAATTGCTCTAACAGTCTGCAAAAAATAATAAGCCAGATCCAATTAGAAGATTAAGAAACAACGCAATCTGCAACATTAACTGAAATAGATAATTTTAGTCTAGCTTATACCGTCCGTTATACATTAAACGCGCATGCGTAAACGCATTATGTGCATGCATAAAGGTATTATGCGTATGTGTAAATGCATTATGCGTTTATACATGTGCAGAAAGTTTGTAGCTTTGAGGTCCAGATTATAGATTATTCTGGATTATGGACGTCCGGATTAAAGACTTTGTACTGTAGTAAAAAAAGCTCAAGAAATAGGAACACTATATAGTTTTGTTTGAAATTATTCTAGAAAAGTAGTTTTTTTTTCCTTGATTTTCTGTCTTTTTGCATTTTCTTGAGATATTTGCATTTTTATTAGTTTCTCATTAATTATAAATCCATGTTTAAGTAAATCGCACTGTGCAGTTTGAGAAATTCCTAGTTTAAATGTAGTTTTTCTCTGTGATTACAAGAACATTAAAATCTTTTAACAATTTATCCTTTACTTTCAAGTTAAAGTCTTTTTCCTTGGCACTTTGACATATTACAAATTAAGCTCACAACAGAATTAAAAAAAAAAAAAAAAAGTATTTTCCAATGATTTTTTTTCAAATTTCACCAACAGAGAGGTTACTCCATGGCTGCAAGCACGATCAATGCTTTTTTTGCTTTTTCTTCAGTCTTCATTTACCACTTCCTTTCCATTCAAAGATTCTTAAATGCATGACAGTTCTTAGAAGCATTTCACTTCTTTTATAACTCTCTGTGAGCATAATGTGTCTATCTCAAAGGGAAGATTTTGAATGTGGAAATCTTAAGCGATATGATATAGAAGTTGCAGTTCCACCTCCTATCAACTGGTATTCAAGAAGAAATCCACACTCATTTGCAATGCCTCAAGAGGATTGTTTTTGTTAAAGTTAAGTAAATTCTGCCTTCTTAAGTGCAGTGCTTATGAGGACACTAAAAACAGTGTCTCACATGTACAGGGGACAAGGGATAGAAAAATATTAGTCAATCCTATTTTATTATAGCACTGTATATCTGAATGCTAAAGTCACAGTCCACAATACTTAAATGGATTAACAATGAAAGTTTTGATATATGTAAGTAGGATATTCTGTACTGAGAAAATAGTTGTTTGCTAATCTGAATTAAACAATGGCGATGAGTTTAGTAAATGGCAGTTTTCTTGTTGATTAGTATGCTTTTGCTTTAGTTCCTAAAAATTTGAAGTTAATAAGTGATTGAATTTATTAACCAGTGAGTTTAATAAGTGATGGGTACTGTATATATTCGTTTTGGTTGCCGAAAATTTGAATGTAATAAGTGTTGAATACTCTACCTACTTCTCACATGAAAAGAAAAAATAATTTCCAGAAGACATTTATTATATAGTAAAGATCCATTCAAAAAGAGAATCATAAATAGAAGAGAAAAAGCATTGCTCAGCATAACATTGAAGAAGCTGACTTCATTAACATTTTCAAGCTAAGTCTAGTGATTTGTGAAGAAACAAAAATTTCAGCATCTTTTAAATGAAGGAGTAGTAAAATGATGTATTGAAAAAATCCATAGAAGATTGAATTTTTCTTTTTTTTCTTTTTTCTTTTTTTATTGGAAGATATTCTTTTCTTAGAAAAGAAAGAGCAAGTTATTATAATCCATGAAAATTTCAGTGCACTTTTTTTTTTTTAATTAAAATATTCTGCTGCTCTAAAGTTAAACAGATTAATCTGCACAATACAGAGATGTTACATGCTAATAAATGTTGGATTATATGATGACATTTGTTTCATTATTGGGGATTTGTGTCCCATTTGAATTTAATGCCCTATATTCGTAAGGTTCCCCCATTAAAAGTTTTTATCTTTATATTTTATCTTTATATTTTTCATTATAAGCCAAACCATAAAAAAAATCAAAATATAATCTCTTGAGAACATGCTCTATTTAACAATTTATTATTTATTTAAGTATACTTGTTTGTTCGTTTAGGAATATTTCAATGATTATATATTAAATCAAAGTTTAAATTTATTTAACCCTGCACTTTTTAGGTTCATATTTAACATTAGATAGTGGCAGTGGTGGCACATAACATTTTAGAAACAATATTTTAAGCTCAACATTATACATAGAAGCAAAAAGCTGTGTCAATTTTTTTCGTTCAAATGGTCTTGTCACTTTTCAGAAAAGTCAGAATAGATTTTGAAAAGGCTACTTTATATCTGCATTTCAGCGTGCACGGCACATCGATATTTGTAGCTAAATGATGGGTCTACAGCTTGGAGGAAAGAATAAGACTGAGATGTTATCTTTCATTAAAACTTTTAGTAAAGTATAAGCCGAATCATTGTCTGTAATCAGAACAATATTTGCATCATCTGGTAAAGCAACTGAGCCTGAGGTGTAACGTGATTCTCAGGTCATAATAGACAGGAAAAATTTTTACTTCTTTAAATGCTAAGGTTGTGTATTTTTTCCGATTGTGGAAAGTTCACATTTGTGCATGTCTGCATCATTTGCACATGCCAAAATCATTAGTCTCACTTTGAAATCTGTGACAGCATTTGTATATTCTGCAGAGGTTGCCAAGGTATTAGAGCATATATTAGCAGAAAAGACCAGTTTCATCAGCATTATAAATTTGATCTAAAACTTTTTGCTCTTAATAAGTTCCATGAAGTAATCTGCAAATTGTTCAACTGCATTAGTATCAGCTTTTCTCCCTAAAATTTTTTACAGCTTTATACCATGGCAATTTTTAAATTTGGCTAATCAACTTTCAAATATGTGCACATAATTTTTAACTCCATTTAATCATGACATATTTTGGTTTGAGCCATTAGCATTTTATTTTTCAATGGCATACCCTTACTGTGATTCTGTCTGGCCCATTCAATCAGCAGTTTTAATGATTTTTCTGTTATTCGTTGTGAATGTGTTTGGTTCTACAATAAATTCGAAAAGTTCCTTTTTCGGTTTTTCTGTTGCCTTGCTTCTCGCATAGTTTTGAGATTAATTATTTGCATTAGGCCTTTATCCATTATTTGCAGCAATTCCACATTTTGCTTGATTGACATTAAAACATGCTTTCACTTTGCAGATCCTACTTCTGCTCCAAAAATAGATGCTGTTTTTGATATAATCAAAAATTCAGATTGTAATTCTTATATGATAGCTGTAACAATAACAGGCCTTCAAAAAAAAAAAAAAAAAAAAGTAATAAACTGGATAAAATTAAGAAAGAATGTAGTTTGGTATGTTAACTATTCTTCAGTATCTAATTTTTTGTCCTTTCCTTGTTGCTGTACCAATAAAAGGAAAAACGGAAAAACGTTTGTGTAACATATCATGCCTAACAAGTATGTCTTGGGGTTTTCACTTGTTGTTTAGGGCAGGTAGAAAAATACTAACTCCCAAATCACTCAAGGGTTGAAAGTATGGTGAGGTCTATGCAGCATCGGTCATGTATTGGCATTGGGCAATGTTTTTTTTTTTTTTTTTTTTTGTCTGTAGGTGTTTGAAAATAACATACAATAGTCTTAGTCGAAAGAAAAATCACTTTTTCTGCACACTTTCTTTTTCTTGAGTATTTCCATTGCAAATTTTGTGAGGGCTGGAACGTTTAAATATTGGATGTCCAGATTTCAGTCTTTGTATCGTATATCATTTCGATGTCTTCTATATATATTTTCCTTGGCTGCCACTAATGCAGTTGATAAAAATGAAAAGATATATTTTTCATTTGAAAATATTTTGTTTTATTCTAGTTTTTGATTTACTTTCCATAGGCCTTACTAGTTCCAAATTGTTGCCTGTAGACTGTGTTTTATAATTAGTAAATTTATATTTTGTTATTAGTCTTATATATGTCTTCCTTTTTCATAAAAAAGTCTGAAATTAATCAATTCTTAATTGTGTTTGCAATTACAGATAAAATTTACAGTTACTTATTTTAGTACCTGTAGTGATTGAGACATGTAAGAAAATAGAAATAAAAAAATCATACTGAACTGTGCAAGGCAAGCTTTTTGTTTGAATCATTGCTATTCTAGTGCTAGTCATTTTAAAAGTTTAGACTGTATATATTATATTTTAAAAGAAATAAATAAAAGATAATTTTTCCTCATTCAACCTTTAGCCATTTGGTTGTAAAAGCAAATGTGAGTTACCACTGAAAGTGAAGTTCTTTACAATATATATTTATTGGCAGACAGGAAGAAAAATTGGTGATTGAATTTGTGAAGGTTTTATTCTGAATTTCTTATCAAAGGTTTATTTTTTTAATGTATTAAGATTTTTTATCAAATTTCTAAAGAATTAAAATTAAATAGTACAAGCTGGAAATTTTATACATTGAAGAACTTTTTTCTATCATTACATAAATTTTAACATTTTAAAATAGAGAGAGATTTTCTGAACAATTGGTTGTGTGTGAAGAAGAGAGTCGGAAATATTTTCATCAAGTTTTGAACTAAATTGTTATAAAGTTGTCAGAAATTATATATTTGATTTTTCTCTGATTAACTGTCATTATTTTGTACCTAAATATTTGAAAAAATAAATTAGGTAGCTTGCTAGCTTGAATTAAATTCATGTAATTTCCTTTAGCATTGTAAGTGGTATTACATGGTCATCAATACCTTGGTTTTCATACCTTGTTCTTTATGCATTTCTTCTTCCACTTCTTGTTTTATATCTGGCACAATGATAGTGCTTTGTTTTTAATACTGATTTATAACTATTAAACTTGTATTGTTATACACTGTTTAAGTTTCATGTTGGCGTATTAAGTAATAAAGGTAAAATTAAATTTAGAGTCTCTAACAGTGTGTGCATGCTGCTTAAAAAACTTTTCATCTTAGCTATTGTTAACATAATCTTCCAGCAATTAATTTATTAAGGCTTAGTAAAATTGACTAAATTCTGATTTTTAAAACTGCAGCTATTGAATATAAGGAATCTATCATGGCACATTTTTCTGGAAATATATTTCTATATTATATTGTCAACTAGTTTTTGTAATGATGGCAAATCTTATGGAAAATAGGAAAATGAAAATATATTTTAACAAATAAACTGTAACTGTCAAAATTGAAAAGGTTTCTGTACTTTTTAATGAATTTCTATCATTAACTTTTTTATACATTCCTAAAAATTGTATGCTATTCTCTTGTACCTCTTATTTGTTTATGAACTGAAACATTAGACTTTTATTTATTTTGGTCATAGATTAACTGTTATTATTTTTCAAGTGTTCAACCTGAAACTGTTTGTCTCTTGGTGTCTTTGAGCTGTATTATTTTTTTCATATATTAATGTTCTGTGCTGTCTTCATGTTGTATTCCTAGGTTATGATAAATTTTAATGTGAGTATTTATACATTTTAGCTGCCAAGAAGAAAGCAGGTAAAATATATTTTAGAACTTAGCATGTTGCTTAAGATTTAAAATTTCTAGTATTTGGATTTAAAGGCATGTAAAACATAATGCTTGCATTTCTGCTTGTGCTGCCTAAGTTTTCCTGTGATTATCTGTTTCTGCCTACAATAAATTCTTAACTCAATTTTCTTACTAAAAAATCAGGCAGTCTATTTTATTGTTTGCTTTGAAATTTTAAGATATGCTTATAAACTTGTATCTGGCTATAAAGTGCTGTTTGCTTTCAAAATAAAATAAAACATGTTAAATCAATAAATGATTTACTATCCTTATAGGTCAGCTGTCAACAGAAGAGAAAACAGAAACTGGTTCCATATCATACAACACATACGTAGGTTATATAGAAGCTGCAGGAGGTTTCATAGTGTGTGCTTTGGTGTTAGTTTGGTTTTTAATACAGTCTGCCACTGCTGCATTTAGTAAATACTGGTTAAGTGTCTGGTTGTCTGAAGGAGATGGGGTGAGCATTTTATATCTACAGTATATACTCACTTATGTTATAATAAAATTTTCCGTATTTCATATAGAAATGAAGCACAGTTCAGTAACAGATGCAGGCCAGCAAGAACTTTAACTGTTAAAGCTCAGTATTTTATTTTGGGTTAATAAGGGGAAAAAAACTTTTATTTCAAGAAATGAATGAAGGGTAAAGAAAATCTGAGGTGTTATGTCCTAGTAAGAAGTTTATTTTATTGAAATTAGCATGAAGCATTTTAACATTTATCATAGTATATCTGAATTAAAGAAACTAAATATTTCTTCATTGTTGTAGCAGTGTCAAACATATTTTCTTATAATAAATTTATTGAAAATGAGTACTTACTAAATGTTTCTGTTTGAAGAAATGAACTAGCAGAATGTAAAGTTCAAAAGTTTTAGCTAATGAAAATACTATTTTCACAACTCTAGCATTCTTATTTCAGTAACTTTGTCTAGAACAAATGAGATAGGAATAATGTTTGGCTTAAACATATCAGTTTTTCAACTTAATATTCCAGAAAAAAAAGCTGAAAAGATTAAGATCTTAAAATCCATATCCGTGAATAGTTTAAAAAAGTTACTGAACTAGATTTTTTTGCCCCCCCCTCCACTATGAACATCAAATTAAGAACATAATTTTAAGATTACCAATGCTTGATATCAGGGCTTAATTTCTAGAACTGAAAGTGCCGGAGCCCTATGGAAGATCATCAGGAAAGAGGAACAACAAATAAAATGACTAATAAAATAATAAAGTAATTAAAAATTAAATAATTTATTAAAATAATTAAGGAATTAATGATCAGAATAATTATATTATTAATGATTAGAATAATTATACAATTAAAATCAAAATTTAACAAAACATAAAGAGATAAATAAAAATTTAATAAGTTTTTAAATAAATGATGAATAGTTAAATAATAAAGTACTTGTCATGATTTATTTTGGGTTCAGGATCGAATTACAATTTCAAACTAAAACTAAGAAATAGCTAAAGCGGTCTTGGGCTCAATTTATGTCTGAATATAGTGTACTGCTTCAAAGGGATAATAGAAAAAAGACCAATTTTTTCCCACACTAAAGAAAAATGTTAAAATGGTTAAAGCATCACTAATGAGACTAAAGATGAAGAAAATTTCTGTTACTATAAACAGTAACAGAAATGGAGAAAATTTTAACGGAGGATGTATAGGTATTAAAACAAAGACAGAAGAATCTAACCATGATCTCTTGTCAGTATAATTCTAACTCTGAATCAGAATGTGACGAAAAAAATTTTCCTCGAATCCAAGGTTAGCTGAGGAAAAGGTAACAAGTGATAGAGTTACAGAAAGTCTGCAGATACTTTTTTCTGCAGGAAGACTCTAGTGTTGGAAAATTTTCCATCTGTCATAAATTCACTGTACTTTTTGGAGAATAAGCCTTTGATATGTGGGTAGGGTTTCTTTCCTTAAGGGGTGTTGGAACCCCAAAATCTTCAAAAAATTGTGATTTCGGAGTTTTGCATTTTCAAATTCTCTACACTTTTATCTTTCTAAAAATACCATTCTTTAATCTCTATGAAAATTAGAACTGTAAAAAAATCTAATTTTAATTTGTCATCTACTGCTTTGATCAATGAGAATTTTTTCATAAAAACGGGTTTTTCTCCAAACGTGATTTTTTTATACTTGATGTACCTTTTCTCAGCAACTACTGCTCACAGGTATCTAAATTTTTTGTGGCTTATTTATTAGGTTCCCTAATATTTACTGAAATGAGCTTTTTGTAATAAACTTAGAAAAATATTTTTTTTAAAATTCTTTTGTGTGAGAAAAGTGCTAAATTTTACTATGACTAACAAAATATTCTGTAATTTACTCTAAAGTTCAAAATGCTTCAAAAGCTCATTTCAGTATAATCAGATAGGTATACTTAATTACAGAAAAAATTTCAAGCTTCTATCTACGGCAGATTTTGAGAAAAGGTACATCGAAAACGGCCATTTTAACATTGTCGGTATAGGGGTTTTCTGATACCCCTTAAAAGTTTCGACCTCCATTCAAGGATTTGTTTTCCAAGGAAAGAGAATCATGCATTCAGAAGTGAGAGTCTTTTTTTTAATGTAATTTTATTATTAAAAAAAATCTGATGTGTGCACCACATGACTTCCTTGTACAGGATATTAAATTATACCCATTTTTTCTTGCGTTTCATTTAAATTTATTGGATTGAATTAATAGGGGGACCAGAAAGTAATGTCGTTTCTGTGCATGCTGACAACAACATGCTAAGGGCAGAAGTGGAAGCAAATCCATGTCAAACACTCTTAACCAGCCTTGATCTACCTTCCAAGAACATTTAAAGCAGAATGGAAAAATAAGCAAAGCAGGGGTTTGAGTCCCCCATAATCTGTCCAAAAAGAACAAAGCCAACCTATCGATCACATGCAACGTATTGCTTCAACGGCAGCATACAGAACGGTTTTTTGATTGTTTGATTAGTGGAGACAAAAAATAAATTCTATATGATAATCCAAATCTCAAAAGGCAGTTTTAATAGGGGGGTTACAAAGGGTTTACACCCCGAAAAGGCGCTTCTGTGTGTTTGGTGGAGTATTCGCGGAATTGTTCATTTTGAATTGCTAAAACCTGGACAAACTGTTAATGCAGACCTTATTGTGAACAATTGGATGGAGTGAACCAATCTTTAATCGAAAAATATCAATTGTCAGCAGAAAAGGCGTCATTCTGCAACACGACAATGCAAGACTGCACTGTGCAAAACGAACACTGGGAAAAATTAATGAATTGGGGTGGTAAGTGGTACTGCCATACTCACCAACCATACTTGGCCAATATCGCAGCATTGGATTTCCATTTATTCGGATCCCTACAACATTTTCTTAGTGCCAAAAAATTTCAAAATTTGGATGATGTCCAAAATGTCCTCTCGAGATATTTTACTCAAAAACCAATTGATTTTTATTGGTCCAGGATTGAATATCTGTACTCTAGATGGCAAAAGGTTGTTGATAACGAGGGTGATTATATTACTGTTTAAAAATAAAAACTTGTTAAAAATGTATTCATTTGAATTTAATGTAAGAAAGCGACATTACTTTCTGGTCCCCCTATTAAATCTACTTCGTCGATAGCGCATAAAACATGATAGAATAAATGCACTCTTTAAAATTCACTATATTTGTTTACCATAGCGGCTCTCTGGTAATAGGTGTACTTAATAGCGCTATATTTCGTCCATATTGTAACTCAGAATGCACAAAATTTATATCATATGAAGAATTATCTAATCGTTAGCACATGTTCTATTCAAATACTATAATAAATCTAAAACGATGTACAAAAGAAATTAAGCAAACAAAAAAAAAAAAAAAAAAAAGTTTATCACAGATGATTCAGTATTTCCCATTCAATTATTTCAGTTCTTACTTTCCGTCAAAGCAAAAATACATTAAAACTCAAGATGTCTGTATTGAAAATTGTGAAGTAAATCTTAAACTCTTATTTCCTCGAATAAATTCCGAAACGGAGTAAGCATGATTTAATTTGCAATAATAAACGAAGGCTTTATCTTTGTTATTGCGAAGCTTATTTTCTCTAGATTGGTAACAAATCTACTATTTTGCTATTTCAAATGTAAACAAGCAATGGCCGCCATGGAAAAAATTATTAGGCTTAGCGGTACTTAAATGATTTTTAAATTGTTGATAATTCTAAAAATATTGCAATCGGATTTACTAAAGGCATAAAAATCTTAACCAGAAGATAAGAAAAACATAATTCAATCATTTTTAAAGCAAAAAATATACAATTTACAAACATATAACAACAAAGAAACTAAGATCACAGAGCTGAGTAAGAGTGGATATATATATAAATATATTTATATACGTTTGGCGCGGCCGATTGCTACCAAAATACGAGGTGCACATCTGCATGTTATAGTAGTCCTATGTACAAAATTTAAACGTTCTGAGGTTACTCGTTTTTGAGTTACACGAGATACGTACATACGTTCGTACAAACGCGAGGAAAAATTCTCTTCAGAATTCATTTTAAATTAGTTTTGCAATTTTTTGGGGAAAAAGAATCCTTTATCCTGTCCTTATGTACAGATGTCTAGCAAAAACATCGTTAAATTGCATTTGATAGTGGTGAAAATAGATATTTGCATTGAAATGTGATGCCTGAAACTTTTTGCGATTACAATACTTCCTTTTTACTTTGTACAAGGGAGTAATAAATAAAACTTCTGATAAAACTGGTTTTCAGTTACATAGAAGTGATGGAGCCTTCTTTTTTAGGGCTCCGGTGTTCACCGGCTAGAATTCTGATTTATCCCCAAAACTAAGAAGTACTGGATCCAGGTTTCAATGGGGTATGGTGGGTGCATTGTAAGTTCTGCTGAATATTTCATTACTGATTCACATGCTCAGTCTGCTGAACAAAGTTTTATACAGCTATAATGTTTGTAATTGTTTTTTTCTTGCTGTTTAACACGCATTTGTGTTTATCAGATATCTTAAGAATCTTAAAATACGCAGCATGTGAAAGTTATCATAATATTTTAATATATATCCAGAAATTTGTCAAAATAAAAGGAAATTGCTGGTTAAAAGTATAAAAATATCTTTAAATAAGTCTTCATTCTAAATGTGTTTATGAATTGTATTCAGTATGTGAATCAGTATTGAGAAGTTAAACACCCTTATACTCTGCCAATGGAAAAGCTTCAGAAAAGAAAAAAAGGTATACATTTGTAAATTAGAAAAGAAAAAAAAAAAAAAAAATGCTTCAGAAAAGGGGGGAAGTCCTTTTAATGAGATGTTTATACTGTGAACAAGCTCTAGTGTAATTTGCCTTGATTAAATAATGCAATCCAAAATGATTGTGGCCAAATAAAAATTATTAAAATTTAAAAAGGAAATATATCATTATATAATACTTTAAATTGGAAGTGCTAATGCTCTAAATCTTATATGCTTAATCCATTAAATGAATTCTTGCCATTTACTCACCTCTCCAGATTCACCTCCTTTTGTTAAAACTAGTATGAGCAAAAGTGTAACAATATTTTTTTACAAAATTGCTGCCTTAGGGAAAAGTAGTAAAAATGTTATACCCTTGGTGAAAGTGTATGAAGTTTTCTTTTGCTGTGTCATCTTGACTTTTTTCTTTTTAACTTCCAGTGGTAGAGAATAAGATAAACAGAACAGAACTCTGTGAACATATAACGTAAAAAGTTGATGTCTCATCATTTGGCCTCTAGTGCTTCAATACCTCTCCGCTTCAGAGGCTTCAAACAGCGCTGGGCACCTCCGATGCAAATCTTGTCCATTTCTTCATTTAAGCCACAAAGTGGGCATTTTGGGCTAGTAAGAATACTAACATGGTAGAAATGACTTGCCAAGCAGTCCTGACGAGTTTAAAGCCTAAAACTGGCCACAACTATTCCCTGTGATTTGTGTGGTAAATTTATCTCAGGTATCTCAGTTAAAAAAGTCTATTTGGAGCCTCCAGCTCAGTTTATTATCAAAAAACACTCCTAAGTAGGTACATTTATCATTGTTAGTGAAACAAGACCTCTGATAGAAGATCTTGGAATAATATTTCGGTGCATAAGGGATAAGATTTATACTGCTATTTTTGTCAGATTTACCAGTATATTATTTTCCTTACACCATCTCTTCAAAGTCACGAGTGTTTCATTTAGTTTCTTCTCAATTCTGAATTTGGTATTCTTTTTTCTGCCTGAGTTCATAAAACGAGATTGTCTGCAAACAACAAACACCTGACTCCAGCTGTCTTCAGCAACAGAATGAGATCATTTATGTAGATGTTAAAAAGGGAGCAGCTACTAACTGCACCCCGCGGCAAGCCTGTTTGCACCCCGTGGCAAGCTTGTTTGAAGTATAAAACATGAGATAGCATTTTCATAGTGTATCCTACAGCATTTCTGGCTCAAGAACTCGCGGAATGAACTCGGCATCTTGGAACCTACTTTGAGGTTTTTAAGCTTAGAAGTTATCCTCTCTCTCCAGGTGAAGCCAAAAGTGGATTTGAAATTCACGTATATCACTGTCATTATATTTCTTCTCTCTAAACAATCCTTAATAGTTTGAATCAATCGAGAAACTTGATCAGTAGTTGACCGATTTTTGCGGAACCTAGCCTGTTCATCAGAGAGGATGTCCACAGTTTTTAGTTTAATATCTTGATTACCATTTGTTCCATCAGTTTTGCAGGTATGCATGTAAGAGAAATTGATCTATAACCGTCAGGTCTCTTATGAACTTTACCTTTTTTTCAAAATGGGAATAATAGTGATCTTCTGCTATATGGAAGGAACCAGCCTTGAATCCCAGATGCAGATGAAGACCCCTAAAAGGGTCCTCCTCGCACCAATCCCAGTATGTTTTGAGGAACTCTGTATGGATTTTGCCTTCACCGAAGATTTTCCAATTTCCTTTTAACTAAGTTACAAATTCATCTTTAGTAAAATTCAACCTGAAGACACTCTCTGTTTCAGATGTAATTCAGTTCTGTAACCCTGAAGAACTATTTGAACCATTTTTTGGTATTTTCAATAGTTTTCTAGCATAAGATTTCTTTATTTGTGAATGAGAACAATTTTGTGTATAGTTTGCTTTTTAGGTGCTCTAGTTATATTATTTTGAAGGTTTGAGGTGAACTGATAAGTCATCAGACAGTCTTCTGTATAGTTAATATTTGATATAAATTCATTGAGAGTACATTGATTTTCTTCAAGATATTCCCTTTAAAAACCGCAGCTTATTTCACCACAGATGAACATCAGAGGGCCTTTTTCATTAGCTCTGTTTTTATATAAATTAGGGTTATAGAAATTATCTATTTTAGAAGAATGGGCAGAAATTTTTGTGTAAAACCATAGTATTATTTCTGTTTGGGTATAAGTATCTTGAGATAAAATATGGTAATCTGAAAAATCAGATAATTTCAGTGATACATCATCACATCATCTATCTTTTCACATTAGACCTGCTGCTGAATGTGTTCTGTAAATTTGTTTTTCAGCATTTAGAGTTTTGTTGCATGAGGTCTTTGCTTTTTTAATTATTTTTATTTATATTATACCAGTTTTCGTGTTAGTCTTGCAAGATTGTAAACTTATTAACAGATAATAGGCTTTTTTATGGAAAATTAATTTTTCTCAAAAATACTTGGATTAACCTATTTAAAAAGTAGCAGTCCTAAACTATTAAATTAACCCATTTTGACTGAAAAGTATATGCAGAGCATAGAAAATTTGTTTTTTATTAAGTTCCACCTAAAAACTTTTTTTTTTTTTTTTTTTTTTCCGGAAGAGATACATTAATTATATCTTTAAACTATGGAAATATCCGGAAGATGAACTTTAAGTGCTTTTATGTTAGAAAGTTGACCTAACATACAATTTAACAAGAAATAATAATAACATTAATAACATATGGTTCCTGTACATTTTGATCTTAAGAACTGGCAATACTCTTCACACTACAGCCTATTGTAAAACTATCTGTTAACCCAGCAGTAATTATGTATGATCATTTCTTCCTTATGAAATAACTGCCTTTTATTTTTTTACTTAAAAAGTGCTTAAGAATTATGTTGTTTTCTTAAACTGTGCCAAGGCAAATATATTTGCATCCTACAAACTTCAATAAACAACAGATGCCCATTCCTTTTTGTTGAAAATTTTAGCTACAAAATCAAAAGACAAACTTCTGTAGTTAATTTAGAAAAGGTTAAGTTCCTACCAATACTAAAACCAAACAAAAGTAAATTCATTGGAACACTTTGCTGTATTTTGTCACCCCATGCATCTCTTCAGTTTTCAAAAGATTTTTTTTTTTTTACAACCTTGTCATAACCTCAGCCTTATACATCTAGAAATTCCTAAGAATGCATAGATCATATGCCAGTGCAATAGGTACATCAGGTACTAGCACAACAAGTAATGAAAACTTATTAGGTGTGCCATTTTCATCTGTAGGAAAGATACAAATGCAGAAACTCAGTTTATTGACTTGATGTCTAGAAAATTTTCATTAAGAATTCTTGAGTGTAAGAGACATATTTACAGACACTCTGCTAACCTATAAGCAATGAAAACAGCACATCTTTGGTAAAATAACCCCTAAACATCGAAAATCTATAATCAGACAGGTCATAAATCATCAGTAAACCCCTGTACAAAAGCAGCCTTAAAATTAGAGATGCTTTCGAAGTATCTGAAAGACCATGTTGCAACAATGGCCTTCATTTCAATTTTTCATGTACCTGGACATCGATCCTAAAAAATATAGCAATCCTCAACGAAGCAACCCTATACAAAAGAGCTTCTAAAAAAGGGAAACTTAAACTTGTTCAAACTATTCTTTCAGATTCCAGCTGATAAAGTAGATGTGTCGCATATGAATGCTTGCATCAGAATGTTTAAATGTGTTTTTTAGCATGTTTACATAGATTATTGTATTTTTTGTTAACTTCATCAAAATAACTCTTGTTAGTATTAAATTTTCTAATTTTTGTTATGTTATTTAAATGAATGCTTTCACTTTGCCACTGAAAAAACGATTCATATCTTTATTTTCAACATTCTAGCAAAATTGTATATAAACTTATTCCTTTTTCTTTTCTTCTTTATAAGAATCATACATTTGAATCTGTTCCTGAGCTAGAAGCAGTAGCAGATAAGCAGGGATATAAATTACCAAGCATTACTGACCACCCAGACATAGAATTCTTTCAACTAGTTTATGGTTTGTCAGTTGCTGCAATGTTGGTAGCCAGCTTAATCCTTGGATATCTCTTTACTAAAGTAAGCTGTATGTTTTGAATATTGAAAATAATATCAGTATCTAAGCAGAGTTAAATCTTTTATACTAAATATGTTTCAACAAATAATTTTTTTTATTTCTTGAAAAAAATTATTTGGTGATAATTTATGTTATGACTGTAAATTATAGCATTTTTATCTCCAGTAATATAAACTTAATGAGGTGAGTGCTTTTTTGGAATTTTGATTTTACGGAAAGTGCATAGATTGATGCAGATTGTTAGCACTATTTGTGTTAAGTGATAGTATTATATACACATACCTTTTCCAATAATGTTGTGTATAAGTATATGAAAAACATTTCTAAAAAAAGCAATCTTTACTTTAACATGGTAAAGACGAAGTATTTAACCATTTGTCTCTTAAAAGTGGTTATTAGCTGTTTATTGAACTGTACTCTTAAGTATAGAAATAAATATTCTCCTGTAAAAAGTTATTTATTATTTTTGTTGTAAATACAGCTTTTGTGCTCATCTGATGCCTTTTAAAATTCTTAATATCAAAACTGCAGAAAATGCAAGTCGAAAAAATTTTTAATAAAATTGCATGTTAATTACTTCATGAGTACTACATGAGCTCTATATTGATCTCTGTCTATATGTACTAAGTACTAGATGAGCATTAGATTTATAAATTTGCAGTTTAAATAAATTCATTACCGAAAGAGAGTGTGTGAGTTTTTGAGCTGACTGTAATATTTACAAATAACAGCTTGCCAGAAACAGTACTTCCCTTTATCAAATTAGTTAATCCCCCTTCTAACTGGTAAAAAATGAAATTAAAGAGAAATTTTATCTCAAATGAATATCAAAATTCATAGAAGGAGTTCCTAAGTCTAGTGTAAGATATAATTTGCTGGTAATTTTCTTCTGTAGTAGATTTGATCTGTAAAAATATGCAGCTTACATACCAGTAGAAAAATGCAATCTATTGCATTGAGTAAGTAGTTATGCGATCGATTGCAGTGTGTCAAATAGTAGTAAGTAATTTACTCAAATTTTATTTGATTAATTAGTGAAATAAGTTATTTCTCTGAAATTCTGTATATTAAAGTTTGTATTTAAATGGAATTTCCTTATTAGGAATTTTAATTTTTTTGAGTTCTCTTAGCATTAAATGCTTGCAAATAATAACAACACAAATACTGATCAATGTTCTTATGTTCTTAGTTATAATTTTTCCTGTAAGTCTGTATATTTTATGTAGTCATTGCTAGTCATTTTTATTACATGTAATACTTTTTTATAGCAGTTTAAGACAATCATTTTCTCTCCCCCCTAGACCTCATTACGTGCATCTAGCAGTTTACATGATAAGATGCTCCAGAAAGTATTTCACAGTCCAATGCATTTCTTTGATACAACTCCAACTGGACGAATTCTTAATGTATTCACTCATGACACTGATGAAGGTATGTAAATTATATGCTCATCCTATGTATAGGAGAATTTTGATTATTGAGGTTTAGATACTATGGCAAGTGAATGGTTCTATCAATTTAATATATTAAAGATTAATATCAACTTTTAAAGTCCGAAATCTAGATTTCCAATGTCTGGAGACCACCAGACCATTTGCAAAAAATTTTCCCCTTTTAAAGTCTAGGAATGAAGAATAGAATATTCCTCACCCCCAAAAGGGGTATGCTGTGAAAGCAGCATTTCTGCAGACTGTCAAAGATTCCTGCATGTCACTTTTAAATACCTGCACCTTTAATCTTGCCCATTGACCACACTTTTGGTCCATGAGTTGTTAGAGGGGTTAGCATTTTTCTAATTACCTGGTGAATTGGTTCATAGATAGCATGAAGCAGTATGTGCTGAGAAAGATGACTATGAAATTCAAGGATCACAATATGATGGTTTGACGATAGCAATAATTACAATTCTGAGGAAAATCTGATGAAAGAATAATTTAAACAAGTGAAACCCCCAGGCATGTTTGCTGCTGGATCAATTTCTGTGCTGGAATTTCTTCCTAATAATGCAGTTTGGTTAGTGAGAATTGCATTTGCTTTGTTAAGAAAGCATCATTAATATATTCTTGAAATCCATCGAATAACACTCGAAATTTATCACCGTTTTTATCCGGAAGTGAATGGTGCGGAAGGTAAAAACTAGAATTAGCTGGAACATCAATTTTGTTTTCTGGATTGCATGTTAATTTCATATGACCAGGTTGTTGATAGTACTTTATAAATTTGTGATATTGTGTGGAAAGAGATTTATTCCTAACAAATTGACGTTCAGTGTGTTGTAAACATTGTACAGCAACATCCCTAGATGACCCAAGTTCACTGCTAGACCTACGAAATATAAACTTAACAACAAATCTACTTGTTGAGGCATTAGAAAAATTCTGCTTGAAATGATTTTCACAATCAATTTCTTCCTCTGTGTAAGGCTTTGTTTCTGAAATTTCTTCTAATTTTCAAAATTTTTCAAGCTGAAATTTAACATTGGTACAACTAGCATGATTAGATATAATTGTTTGTGATACACATTTTGTCTTGCCGATAATGACCCAACCAAATATTGATTCTAAGGCTGTTAACGAATGTCCCGGAACAGTTAAACGTCCATGAAGCATTATCTCGCCAAATACATCTGCGCCTAAAACAATATCTATTGAGCCAGGCTGGAAACAGTTTGCATCTGCCAACCACAAGTGTTTAAAAGCTGTCAAAACAGACCTATCAACTTGATATTGAGGAAGGTTGCATGTGATCTTGGGTATAATTAATGCATTAACTGAAATGCTTGCGTTTTTATAAAATGAAGATGTTACTTGTAATTGAACTGAACCTGAAACCTTACCAATTTTTTGCGAGCTCAAGCCATTTACACTTATGTTTGCACTAGTATGCTTTAGCTGCAATAAATTTACACAGTGCTCCTGAATAAATGAGCCCTGGCTACCTGAACCAATCAGCATCCTGCATTTATGTAAATCATTAATATCTTTAACATAAACAATTGCAGTACGCAACAAAACTGCTTGTGTGACAGGTACTGTGGGTTATTGCTGCTAATAGTAGAAGTTCTGTGTTCCTTGGGTGTATGACACTTTTCAGCATTTGAATTTTTTGAACATAACACTGTATTATGTGGCTGTGAACAACATTTACACATGCCTGCACGACATTTAAAAATGGGATGCATTTTGCTATCTTTCAAACAATTAGCACATAATTTATTCCTTTTTATAATATCCCATTTTTCTTTGATAAGAAGTTCTAAAAAGCTATCACATTTAGATAATTGAGAATGAGAATTACAATGAACACACAAATTAGCCACAAGTTGGGATGAAAAAGCGTATCTACCACCTGAACTGTGAGTTTTATTTTCAGAAAACAAGCCCGCCTTCTCCCGCTTTGTCAAAGAAGCAATAGCATTCACTCTGTTTAAAATAAAGAGTTTAAATTCAGAAAAAGTAGAAATTTTTTTTGTTTGTTCGCTCTAACGTCCATTCTCTTAGTGTTTCATGATCAAGTTTTCCTTTTAACAGAAAAATAATCTTAGTATCCCAGTGCTGTACTGGCTGTTTAAGGATTTTTAATGTATCAGTGCACTGTTGTGTGGTATCAATTAATCTCCGCAAACCTGAAGCTGGTTCATGTTTTAGAACAGGCTGTGAAATTAATTTATTTAATGCTGCATTTGTTATTTCTATTTTATTTTCATAATGTTCAGCGCTTTCGATGCCTTTTCATAATTCGCATTTGAAATTTAAACTGATTGTAGTACTTTTCATAATTCGCATTTGAAATTTAAACTGATTGTAGTAAAACAGCAGCTTCGCCTTTCACAGAAAGCTTAAGATATTGCAATTTTTTACTGTCACTTAATGTACTATTATTTCCAACACTGGCAAGAAATAAATCCCTAAATGATATCCAATCAAGATAATTAGAAGTAAACACTGGTAGTTTTACTCAAGGGTTTTAAACCATTTTCATTAGCATTCATTATATCTTGACATGAATTAGAAAGTTTTCTTGGTTCTTCCTTTAAAGTATTTTTTAATACATCCGATTTAGAAAACAGTTCATGCATTTCTATTTCATACTTATTAAACTCTGTGTCAGAACAAGTACCAAGAATGTTATTGTTTAAACTATGCACTTCAGCATCTAAAGCACTAACATCACTTTCATAGACTTCAATGACAGAAAAAGAATTTTCTTGATTTTGTAAACTATTTACTTGTGAAATAAAACGAGTTAACTTGCCCTTATTGATTCGCTTTTGTTTTAAAAAAGACTCCATATTTCCGCTGCTATTCTCACCACCCAGACACAAATATAATCTGTTTCCTTTGCAAGAAATATCCTGCTATTTTAGAACGTTTAAAATGTCTTGACACGTCTTCCAAACATATTGCTGGCTCTCGACGGACCATGTAAAGTGGATGGAAAGTAGACACACATGTTCATTATTGCATTTATCGAGGAAGAACAAGTTGGTACAATAGATATAGTTTGGCACTTGCAGGTGCCCTCTTGGAGAGAACAAAATCAAAATTTACATAAAGTGTGAACATATTGAACTGATTTTCTAAGTTATCAACAAATAATGGCAAAAATTTATTACCAGTACAAGTTCAATTATGTTGGTGAAACTGGTCTTTTCTGGAAATATGGTGCTTATCTCTTCCCATATGCAATTTTTAGGATGTATCTGTAGACAATTTTTTTTTTTTTTTTTTTTTTCAGAAAATTTGCCAAAAGATGTAGCCAAAAAAAAAAAAAAAAAAAAAAAAAAAACCGCATGCTGAAGAACATATCTTTAAGATACTATAGCAAACAGAATGTGTAAGTTGTGTAAATTTGGAGGATAATAATTTTGAAAGTTAAATAGAACCCGCTTCTTCAGCATCAGAAAAGGGGGAAAAAAATTGCTGAAAAGAAGGCGATCTGCAGCTTTTTTCTCCTATAGTTGAAGAAGTTTCCATTTAACATTTGAAACTACAGTCTTGCAAATTTATGCAACTTAATCTGATTGTTATTTTTGTAGTGTCTTTTAACATTTTAAAAGAGATTTTAAGGGAAAATTTGAACTGATGCTGCTCTACTGTGAAGTCATTTGCCTGTTCTCACCCTCACTTCTCTGAACCTTGTTATCAGTGATTTTGAAGAAACAATGTAGTATGCGATCTGTCACTTTTTGTTAGCTATTATTGATGGTACCATTAAAATTGCTTGTTTAAATCATTTCTTTTTCTTACTATCTTACTGTACATTTGAATATATTTTTTTTATTTTATGAAGCTACTGAAATTTAAATTTAATGGAATTAAAAATAATTGGTTATTAAATTAATTAATGGGATCTGTGCATTACATAAATTTCATTTAAATATTTTTAATCATTAGCCCAAAGGAATGTTAGCTCAGAAGGGCTATTAGTCACGAAACATAATTTTGCTTGAATTACTGTAATAGGCTGAATCGCTTTTCAAATTCTTGCACCAAATATTATCACCCTGTATTATTTTAACCCTTTCCAGCATGCTACTTATTAAAGTTGGAGTTTTGATTAAAACAAAAGGTAGGCAGTCTAATTAGGCCTAGAGGAGTACACAAGTAAAATTTTGTGAAGATAGCACTTATCGTTTAATTCTGTGGGTGTGCTCAAAGTTTGCACACTGATTGAATAGAGCTTCGAAAAGAGTGCTGAAACGAGTATTGTTGTCAATGAACTGACCGATGAGATGCGGAGAAACAAAGAATACCAACTCTCAGTTGTCCTAGATTATCGGTGAGCCCGGTCTAGGCACATCTAGGGTTCACCGTATGATTTTAGGCAAGATTTCAAGGTAAAAATTTAAAACTAATACACAATAAGGAGATTAGCATGCAGCCAAAAAAATGACATAGAAATTTCTTCTCGAACAATTCCTTTTATACCCTAAAAAATCTGGAAGATTTCTTTGAAAAGTGAGGGTCTTAAAAAACTAAACATGGCTAAAATACATGGACTGGTTTGTGTTGAGCTGCCATCTACTAAGAAGGTTCAGAGTAACCTATAGTAACCTATAAATACTTTTTCATTCAATTTTTCTGTGCATACAGAAGGAAATTTTTAGGTGTGTCCAGACTGGACACAATGTGCCACAAAGGGTTAAAAGAAATAAAAGAGAATGTGCATGAATGTAGGTAATGTTTGTTCCCATTGTGAAAAAACGATGGTACCAAGAGCTATCAAATTTTGAATAACATGATCCTCTACTTGATAGGCATCTGGAAGCCCAAATTTTAAATTTTGAATGTGTTTTGTTATCTATTTTGCATTCTGTAATACTTTAAAGAATTTGTGATCAACAAACTCACTGATTTCAAAGCAAGCAATGGCAACACTGTACAGAAAAAAATACATTTTTATCTCCAGCGTGCGAGTCTATGCTATTTTTAAATATTTTGTGATATTGCTGTTGAATTGCATTTTATGTGGTTTAAGTGCTAAGAGCATGATATTTAATAAACAAAGGTAAAACACAAAACATTGAAAAAAGCCCCTTTAAGCATAATATAAAATCTGAAAAGCTTTCAGTTTTTTTCTTTTTTTTTATTTATTTTCATCATGTTTAAAAATAACATCTTATTAGCATCATCCAAGAAATAAGTAACTGACCAAAAGTGGTAGATTGCATACTGCATCATTACTGATTTTTCTTTGTTGTTTTGGATTGAAAATAAAACTAAAAGGGATAATGTTTTGCAACTATGCCTGACATTCCAGAGAATTACAAATGGTCCTTAACAACTTCAAAGAAAATTATTTCGGTGTACATTTACAACAACATGGTTTTAAAAGAGATGAGGTCAAAACTGAATACAGAAATGCAGAATTTTTTTTCATCGAATTCCAGGACTTTCTTCTAACATGCTGTTAGTACACTGCACTGATTGCTTTTATTTGTTTTTCAGCTTTGTACAGTTGAAAAGAGACTGTCACAAAGTGATAAATAATGAGGATCAAAATTTGTATGCTTGAAGTGAATAAAACAACCATAAATATCTAGATGTCATCTGTCAATTTCTAGGCAAAGAAATGCATGAAAATGTATCATTCAGTCACTTCATTTTTCCTAATATTCTCGTTTCCACTGCTATTTATTTTAGCACGATGCGCTTTTGGATAAGTATAAAACTTGATAGTTATATCTTTTGTAATCTTGATTTCATCCTTTCTTTAAGTGTAAGAAATGATACTGTAGTAATCATTTTGTAACTAGTATAGAGGATTGTAAAAACTGTAAACTGAAGTGAATTCTCATAAAATATCCGACATATTTAGTGGGTTTGTTGAATACCTTAAAAAAAAAGTACATTTTCTGAAGCTTTAAAAGATCATTGAAAATATTTATGACTGCAGACTGAATTCGAAAAGTTGTTTTTCATAAAAAGGAAAATACTTGGGATTGTATTCACCTGTTCTGGTATCTTTTACACTGGATTTGTTTAAGAAAAGATTAAAGGGAAATATTAGGACAAGACAGTTAGTGGCTGATGTTAGCTGATTGTAAAAATTATTTTAAAACTGGGCATCTTGTTTTGGAAAGAAAAATAATTTATAAGCACTTGCTGAAAGCATTTGATTATATCCTTTTTTCTCAGTTTTGTGTTCACTATTATTTATTGCTTTTAGGGTCAGTCACTGTAAATTGTTATGGATATTCTACTTTCTCTAAAAATAATAATAATTTTATTAACTCTGTTGAGTGTTCTTATTTTTGTTTTTGATCTTTTTTAAAAGAAATGGTATGTTTATTTAATATGCATGCAAATATGATTTCTTAAATACGATAGAAGTACAGTCAAAAGTCTCTAATCCAGACTCGTCGGGACTTTGGCGATTCCGGATTGTCGGTTTTTCCGGATTATAGATCATCAGTTTAAATCTGGTAAGATGGCATGCAGAAATTATAAAATTAAAAATATGAAACCATAATTTATGAAATAAAGAGCAATTGTGATCTAAAGGGTATCAAAATTTACCAAAAAAAAAAGGCTTAATATTTATTTTTTACTTTATTAAACATTTCTTTCAACGCACGCATGCGTAAAGCATACATTACGCATAGTTGAAATTAGCGTATTATGCGCATGCGTGGACGCATTATGCGTTTAAGCATGCGCAAAAAGTTTGTAGCTTTGAGGTCCGGATTAAAGACTTTTGACTATATATTTTTGTAAATTTTTTTCTGTTAAAACTGTTGAAGAGTTTCCTGAAAATAAATGTTATTTGTGTAAAAAATATAATTTTTTTTTAAATAACATTTGTAGTGTTGCTTTAATTCAAAACACATTTTTCAAAATTTTAATAAATTAAACTAAATTTAAAATAGCAGTGGAAACGAGAATATTAAAGGTTAAGTGACTGAATGATACATTTTCATGCATTTCTTTGTCTAGAAATTGAAAGATGACATCTAGATATTTATGGTTGTTTTATTTGCTTCAAGCATACAACTTCCGATCCTCATTATCTCTACATATAATAAAAGAAAGAGTCTGTCTGTGTGTATGTGTGTATGTCTGTCTTTTGTTTGTGCTGCGCATAAGCTAATAGACCCATGGCTATGAAATTTGGTACATAGGTGCATCTAGACAAGAGCCAGTGCACCTCGAAGCAATTTTTTCGAAATTCGAATTAGAATTTTTTTTATTTTATGTTTTGTGACGAAATCGTGTCATTTTGTGACATAATGGGCTATAGGAAAGCAAGATTTTACTCTACACACACCATTTTCACATCGTCATGAAACGTAGGCACTTAGCTATTTTATGAACTTAAAATAAATTTTGTGTTTCAATAAATCGATTAAATATGAATTTATTTAACAAAGTGAGCTTAACACCTTTTCAGCGGGATTTTTTCTAAAAGAGTTTATTTTTAAAAATGTACAGTTTATTTTTCTTTGATTTTTGGACACATTGAACTTTCATCCTAGCGACTGCTTTTACAAAAAGAATTTTGGAAAAATTATAATATTTTCATTTTTAAAAAAGTTTTTAAATGAACTTCCGAGTACACTTCTCACAACTCACATCTTTAAAAATATGATTTTGGCAACAATTTTCCTGTCTTATTGTTGTTGATAGATTTTTGATGAAATCCCATCATTTTGAATAGTTTCATTCTTTTTGAGATATGGGTTTGGCAACAATTTTTCATCGAATTTTTAATGTCACTGTTTTTTTTAAGAGATTGGCATATTTCATTGTCATTTACTATATACAGTCAAAAGTCGTTAATTCGGACATCCATAATTCGGAATGATCTATAATCCGGACATCAAAACTAAAAACTTTCTGCGCATGCGCCACATTGACACATGCGCAGAGGCGTTCACGCGTGCGCATATGAGTGTGCGCAAGTGCAGAATACGTTTTCGCGTGCGCATTTTATGTATAATGGACGTATAAGCTAAAATTATCTAATTATCTATTTCAGTTAATGTTGATGATTGCGTTGTTCCTTAATTTTCGAATTGCATCCGGCTTATTATTTTTTGCAGACTGTAAGAGCAATTTTATAAAAGTAAGCTTAAACTTTCGATTATATCAAATAGAATTTCCGATATATATTTGTTAATATGTAAAGGATCTAAAGCGAAAGTATGTTTTGAAATCCGAAATCTGTTTATCAATTTCACACCGCTGATTGGAAGTTGATCTGTCAGCACTATCCTTATCTTCAGGGCAGATGATTTTATTTTATTTGGTTTATAATTCCAACTAAGTGTAGTATTTCATTTCGATGTACTCCGCCTTTGATATGATTTAAATCAAGTTCCTCGTCATTATAATTCGCTTCCGATAGCGAAGAAAAGTGACAGAGGTTATTGAAAACAAAAAAATTTCGATTGACAAATTAGTCAGTGTTCTTGACACAGCAATTATAGGACTTGAACGGCGGAACTTTGTAACTGAACAAGAAATTATGTCTGTTTAATAGAATTAAAGAGAAAGTATTATCACATGAAACGAAGCAAAACTTAAACAACTTACATTGAAAGAAATGTTTAATAAAGTAAACAAATAAATATTAAGCTTTTTCTTTTTGCAAATTTTGATACCCTTTAGATCATAATTGTTCTTTATTTCATAAATTACGGTTTCATATTTTTAATTTTAGAATTTCTGCATGCCATCTTACGAGATTTAAACTGATGATCTATAATCCAGAAAAATCAATAATCCGGAATCGCCGAAGTCCCGACGAGTCCGGATTAACGACTTTTGACTGTATATATATATATATATATATATATATATATATTTTTTTTTTTTTTGATAAAGTTGTTCTGCAGAGTAAAATTCTGAGCGAAATTTTATGTTTTTTGAGTTGCTTTCATGTTATTTTTTGCTTATTTTACTGTTTGTAAGATATTGAAAAGTTTTGCATGATTTTTTTTTCTTCAACGGAAAGTTCGTTAATTTTTTTATTAGGATAATTAATATTTGTATTAAGGGATATAAATTATTTTGAAAATACAAGATAAAATATTATTAATTATACTTTGCTTTTCAGAATTTTTTGTTTTTTGTATTCTTTTATGTTATTTATTGCTCATTTCACTGTTTTTAAGATATTGAAAAGTTATGAGTGATTTTTCTAGGAAACAAAGTTCTTAACCTCCTTTATACCATTTGAGTTCTTAAGATTTTGCAAAGGGAAGTTGGTTAATTTATTATTAGGATAATTAATATTTGTATTAAGGGATATTGCTTATTGTAATTTTGTTAAACATAATAACCTTTTTTTTTATGAAGTTGTTCTGCAGAGTAAAATGCTACGCAGTATTTAAATTTAACGTTTGGTGTTCCCTTCAGCCATTTTTCTGGTTCCAGACGAAGCCAGACGAAGGCTGGCAGCAAAGCTGCTAGTTTAAAATATATACTTGATGGAAGATATGTGAAATGTAAATGTGAACAAATGTCCCAAAAAATTCATCTTCAGAGGCATCAGTATTGAGAAAAATAGCATTTTAGGCTCCTTTTTAATTGGTTAAACAACCAGACAGAATTTGAGCCCGTAGGTGTACTTTTGCTTTTTACATTAACTGATATTTAAAAGGTTTTTAGGATTATTCTGTAGAATAAAGTTTCAACTGTTTCATTCAAAACAGGATATAATTAGTCTTTTCAAGACATTTTGTGTATTTATAGACATATTTGCAGTCTTTAAAGGTACCAAGTAGTTATAAGAACTATAAAATTCAAAATTATTCTTAAAAAATTATCTTTGTAATCTGTATGTATGATTACATTTTACATGATTGCATCATGCAAAAATATATTAAGTTTTCTCCATAGTAGTTAGCTTTTCTTAATTGGTTTATTTAACCATGAGAGGAATGCAAGTTTTATTTTTAATTATTGATTCATTATTGATTAATGATATTTAATGGAGAATTTTAAATTAGTTTAAAAAATAATGAATGAATGACAATAAGAATGTAAGAGATCATATTGTATAAGAAGTTGTCAAATATTTATGCTTCTCTCCATCTATGTCAATTACAGAACTGTGGGGAAACATATTTTTGAAAATTTGCTATATAACTTCAAACAAAAAATTTACTTTTTTTCAAAAACCCTCAAATATTTAAATCATATTTTAATTTAAGCATTATAATTGTTTTCGTCTTTTGATTATATAAAATTTATTTATTTTTTCCTTTTTCGTTATATATTTTACATGATTTTCATGCAATTATTATGAAATTTTATTGATGTCTTGGATTTTTTTTTCTTAAGTATAAATAATGATTAATTCTTAGGTATAAATTATAATTATTTTTTTATTTTTCTTTAGTTGACACAAATATGCCAATAATAATGGTATCGTTGCTCCAAAAGATTTCTGCATTACTATTTGCTCTGCTGATAGTCATGGTTGTTTACTACTGGTTTGTGATTCCTCTGTTATTACTGGGTGTGTTATTCTTTTTTCTACAAAAGATGTTTAAAGTTACCATGCGTGACTTAAAAAGGTTTGAAAACATATCAAGATCACCAATCTTCAGCCATGTTAGGGCAACTGTGCAAGGTTTATCTACCATTAGAGCTTTTCAGAAGCGAGATGACTTTTTTGATAGGTTTGTTAAATATATTCTTAGTTCAATGTGATTTTAATTAATGGTAATATATTTTTAAATCTTATTTTATGAAGATAAATTTTATTAGTAATATTAATAAATTGATTACAAAAAGTTATGGATATTCAATGATCTTTCTTAAATGAGGGTTGAAAAGGGCAATGAATAAATACTCAATGAATATTATTAGAAAAATGCAAAATAAAAATTACAAATGAAATTTAATTAGAGTATTATAAATATTTCGGGTTGGAGGTAACAAAAGATGCTTGCTGACATTTTATGGAATGTTGTACAAAACTGCTAAGTTATACTGCAAAATAGTTTGACATCTGAAACAGACCCACAGAAGAAGTCATTGAATTCTGTTATTGACGGCAGAAGGCTAACATGAGAATTTAAGAACTGATATTGTAAGGTATTTCTCCTGCCTTCTTAGCAAATCCTTCTTGGCGTAGCAGTCAGCACACTCAGTGCATATTTGAGAGATCCGTGGTTCAATTCCCGCCAAGGGCATTCCTCATTTTTCATGTCTCCTGCTTTGAAAAAAACTAATGTCTCTACTGTGGCACCCGAACTAAAAAAAAAGTGGTGGATGACGATTCTTTACCACCAGGATTTGGCAAAGCTATTTCTCCCACCTTCTTAGCATGCTCTCATGGTGTAGTGGTCAGCATGCTCGTCATGTATTCAAGAGCTCTGAGGTTCGAGCCCGGCAAGGGCATTGCTATTTTTTCATTACTTCTGCTTCAAAAAAATCGTAATGACTCTACAGTGTAATGCTGCTGATATAGGATTTAAATTTGGAGAACTTTAGTAGGCAAAATAATAATTTATCTTGGTTGTGTAACTTTTAGAATGGCATGACATCTTGTAGTTGTAACTCTGAAAGTAGAAATCATGGAATCAAATCCATGGAATAGTATAAGATAATTTTTAGTGTACATTTAACTTTTGATTTGTTGAGAGAGAGGAAAAATTTATTAAGATGGTTCTTAATTCAGGTTTAAACATGATACATTTTACAAAATGATAAAATTTTTTATTTTTGTGCTGCAATATCTGTTTTATATACGAACATGCAACCAAAAATTTTTTTTTAAATGCGTGTTTAATATCGATTTTGTTTTTACTTATTTTTGCCATTCTTATATCAGCACTAGGAAATGTATTAAATAAAATAATCATGCTTTTTTTTGTTGTACTTTGTCAAACCTTCTTTTTGTCAACAAAAATGACATAATCAAAGCTGCCAATCTTCTTGGTAAAACCAGGAGATTCCTAATTTTTCATCATATCTTCCAGCATCCTGGTAGATCTGTAAATTTCAAGGTTTTTAATATTCTCAGATTTAGATTTTATGTATTCAGATGTTGTTCTAGAATATTTGTTGATGCTGAGTTTCGAAAAAAAAGAAGTGCTGTGAAAATTTGTCCAAAAAATGTTAAAAAAAAAAAAAAAAAGCTAGGACACTGGTATTATCATCTCTAAATGAAACTCATGTTGTGCAAACTCACTTTTTCATAAATGGTTTTCAATGTAGTTTTTTCAATAAACTTTTATTTTGAAATTTTGTAATTTATTATAGAGATTTGTAAAGTATTTTGAATATTTTACTGATGTTTACTATGCATATATTTGTATTCAATTTTGGTGTAGTCAAAGGAGC
This sequence comes from Stegodyphus dumicola, assembly GCF_044657685.1. Taxonomy (NCBI): domain Eukaryota; kingdom Metazoa; phylum Arthropoda; class Arachnida; order Araneae; family Eresidae; genus Stegodyphus; species Stegodyphus dumicola. Next base: position 144,512,994 of record NC_140771.1, on the reverse strand, counting down.
AAAAGATTGGTTTGCTATATCCGATGTGATAAGAAAAATGGACTATTTCACAAAAAATGTGTAAAAACCGAATGATGAATTCTTCTCCCCCCACAAAAAAATTAATATTACTATACTACCAAAAAAATTAAAAAAAAAAAAAAAAAAAAAAGACGTGAAAAGTAAATCATCTACCAAAAAAGTGAATAAATTAAAATCATTTTCGTATTTACCAAAAGAAGTAACAATTAAAAGCCATTGTCACATTTAACCAAAAGAAGTAGATAAATCAAAAGCCATTCTCATTTACCGAACAAAGTGGATAATTATAAAAAATTAATTACAGCTATTATTATCCATTTCTTTTCTATGCGTTAATAGTTTTACACTATAGCTGAGTTGTCAACTCTTCTGATTTAGGCGAAAGACTTCAGATTTCCAACAGTACTCCTGCCAGCCTGATTTACAAAAAAATTTTCAATCAAAAATAATCATCTAAGTTCATCATATTTGATTTTCATGTCTTTGTAGGTTTGCTATAACAGCATAAAATAACATTAATTGTGTAGGAAATTGGACGGGCAAAAAAGTTAATTCATATTCAGAATAGTTGGTGACTCATTAGAGCTTGGTTTTTTATAGCAGGATTCAACTGTAATAATATTTGATAGGTAAATATCTGGATTTACTTTTGTTTAAAATCTGTAAGTGATTATATTACTTTTATGCATGCATTTATATGCACATTAATTATTAATTTTATGTTCATCATATTTTTTGATAAATAAAAGCTTTATTCTTCTACTAGTGTTCTTATGATGTAAAATTCTAAGAAAATTATAATATCTGGTGAAGCTGGCTATAAAAAATATATTTTAAAATAGAACTTAACTTTAAATAAGGAATTAAACATTGAATTACATTAAAATCATGTTTAAATTAGATATTGTTTGCTATATTATAAATTTGTGTGTTTATTTACCTAATATTTGCTTTTTTTTTTTTTTTTTTTTTTTTTTTTTGCTAGATTTACACAGTTGGTGGACCAGCACACTTCACCCTTTTACTTGTATTATTGTTCTATGCGATGGCTTGGAATTCGAATGGACTTTCTGTGCCTTCTTATAGCTTTAATAACTTCCGTATTTGTTATATTTTTTAGAGATAATGTGAATCCAGCATTTTCAGCTCTGGCTCTTGTTCTGGTCTTGCAGGTAGTTCTTCTTCCTTCTTTCTCAATCTTTAAATTTATTTTACTATTTTGCATAAAGCCTAATGCAGGTGCATCTTCTTCCTTCTTTCTCTCTTTTTAACTTTTTTTAACTATTTTGGATAAAGCCTAGTAACTTATGATGTTGTTCATTTATTAATAAATGTTCAGATATATAAAATCAAAGTCAAGTTTTCTGCTTAAACAAAAACATATCATTAAAGACACTGGTAGTTCTGTGCGTGTTCACTTTGAAAATAATCCGACCTAGTACACATCCTGTTTGAAAGCAAAAATTATTTTGGTGGATACATTTGTTTGGAATGCAGCTTAATTTCTTTGAGTCTTGACTACACACATTGCAGTTATTTATATCTTTCAAGAAAATGCTATGACAAGTTTTGCATAAAAGTGTGATAATAAATGTATGGCAACCTCAGATAACAATTTTGCATTCAGCCATATATGGCACCGTTTCTATCAATTGTCTTCGATATTCTTGCTTATGAATCACTGCCTTCTTGATTAATATTGTGGTTAGTGACACTGGCTGCCATATCATTGGGCCCAGTTTTGAATCTTGGAGAAGGCATGGATGTTTGCGATCTGTGCAGCATGGGATAGGAGTATTCAAAATACTGGTAAGCTGAAATCCTTTCAAGTTGTTAGGTGCTAAGGTCAGATGGGTTGGAGACCCTTGAACCATTGTTCATCAAAATTGAGGTGGAACTGCACATTTGGTGTGGTGGGACTATGCTTGTATGATCAATAGTGACATTCTAGTGTCCTGCCTACTTTTACTTATAATGTGGGGTTGCTTTATTTATTCTCTCATACTTTTTTATTCATTTTAGGAATTATTTGAACATATTTTGTTATTGTTGTTCTGTTTTCGTACGGTTATTATAACAGTACAGTATGTTATTCATTGTTCATGTTATGTTATTATTTTTAAATTCTTCTGTTATTATTTTAACACTCAACCAGGGTTGGATTTAGACTTAAGTATAAGGCTCTAAACTATTTGAGATATGGGGCCCTTTACAGGTCTAGATATTATATGTCAGTGCCAAATATGATTTTCTCATGCCTAGAGGGTTTTTTGAGAGGCCCCCAAGAAAGCAGGGGCCTTAAGCTATAGCTTGTGTAGCTTATACGTAAAAGTTGCACTGAACTCAAAAGTGTTAAAATAATAACAGAAGAATTTTTTATTTTAAATGGATTAATTATTTTCCCTTTATTTTGTTTGGAAAATTTCATTTGGTATACATCCAACTTGGTGTAAGGCCAAAGATCTAGCACAGATTAATGATGTATACTGAGCTACCATTTTACCTTAATGAAATTGCCTGATTCTTAAATTTAAATATTTTAACCCATTTATGCCTACTGTTCCATTTTTATAACATGCCTCACATAAAAGTTATTTTTAGCCCACGTGTTCAAGGTCGCACACATGGTTTGATTTGTGATGTCAGCCAGTTTGTAAGGGCATATGGCTTTGCTTAGAACGCAGAGTTTGTCACTCCTGCATATATTTGGCTGCTGTGATGTTGTGAAATTTTGGTCTTCATTTTTGTCAAGGTTTTTGTAGATTCATCTATAAACAGATAACTATAACTCTGTTGCATTATACTTTAAAAATTTAAAAAAAAAACAATTGCATTATTATTCAATAAGTTACTCTTTATTACTTCAAAAAGAAAATAGAAAAGCTATTAGTTTTGAATTAGTTATAGGCTTGAAACTTCCAGTGTTCCATTTTTGGAACACTAGGCAAAACCACTACCACAAGAACGCATATATTTTCTCTTCATATTTTTTTAGTTGAAATGATTTTCCAAGACACAAGATGTCCGAAATAGCCTTACATGAGTTAACTGATCTTTTAGAGACGTGTGACAACATAGAAGCAAGTGCCATAATCATAGAACCACCTGAAAATGCTACAGCGTCTGTTTCTGATGAGGACTCCGGTGAGGAAGATGCGGGAACAATAAATAATCTGCCTGGTTCTTTGCTGCGCGCACCTGCTTATCTTGTTCGGGATGGTTCTTTTGATGCTGACTCTGACCCAGATGATCCTTCATATTTCCCTAAATTTGATTCTCCTGCAGATGGGGTTCCATCGACTTCTTCTACTTTGCAACAATCACTTCTAACAAAGAAGAAAAAGCTCGAAAAAGTTGTACGAAAATGGGAAAAAGCAAATCTAAATGTCCAACCCATATCAGGAAGAATTACTCAGTTACCAGTTACCAAAGTAAGAACTCCTACAGAACATTTTGAACTTTTCCTAAATGACGATGTCATGGAACTCATTGTAACATACTCAAATTTATATGCTTCAACTAAGGGTGTAAACCTAAGCTTGACAAACTCTCAATTGAAATGTTTCCTGTTGGTTCGAACCCTATCAAGGTAAAAATCTGGCAAACAAATATGAGGAGTATGGTGTTGGTGCTTCTGTTGTCTTACGGTTTACGGATGCACTAATAGAGGAGCACCCTGGGCAGTATCATTTTGTTTTTGATAATTTTTTCACAAGTATTGCCCTGCTTGATAAACTTGGTTCAATGGGTCATCAGGCAACAGGCACAGTTAGAAAAGGTCGTATTGATAAACCACCATTGCAATCGGATGTTGCCCTAAAGAAAATGGAAAGAGGCTCATTCGGTTATTGAGTTAATGGCAAAGGCAATATTGTCTGTAGATGGCATGACAACAGTGTTGTGACTGTTGCATCATCTGGTGCTGGTGTAAATCCACTGTGTCTTGTAAATCGTTATTCACAAGAACAAAAAAAGAAAATCCAAGCTTAGCAGCCAAACATGATAAAAGTATATAACCAATTTATGGGAGGTGTGGATAGAGCAGACGAAAACATTGACAAATATAGAGCATCAGTTTGTGGAAAGAAATGGTATTCAAGTCCATAGTTGTTCTGTTTCGAAATGGCCTTACAAAATGCTTGGCAATTACACAAAACTTATGATGCAAAACCAATGGATCTTTTAGAATTCCGTTGTCGTGTAGCATGCCATTATTTTGAGACTCATGGTCATCCTGCAGAACCTGGCAGGAAAGGAAAACTCTCTCAGAAGCGAAACATTGATTCACGCTATGATGGCATAAATCATAGGATCATAAAGCAAGGAAAGCAAACTCGCTGTGCTCAATGTCATAAAAACACTACTTTTCGATGTGGAAAATGTAATGTGGCTTTACATGTTAAGTGTTCTTCCAATTACTGTACCGAATAATGGGAATAACCACATTTTTAGAGGTAACCCACGATTTTATACATTGTAACATTATAGCAATGGTTTTGCTTAGTGTTCCATTTTTGGAACACTTGTAAACTAATTAAATAATTGTTTATAACTTGTAAACTAATTAAAATAAAAAAAAATTCTTCTTCAAATCATTGTTTATTATATTTTTTTATCTAACATATAGAAATTTCATGCAAAAATTCCAATTTTTTAACCTTCGGCATAAATGGGTTAATATGAAAACTGAAAAGTTATTGGATTAAAAAGATTTACATCAGTTTAAATAATTGACAAAGTATACCTTTTACATAGCATACATTTTGAGTGAAACACAAAAGTGCATTTTGAGAGCAATTTTGTTTTCTATTTTTCTTCTCTACATCTTTTAATTTCCATTACAATATGTATTTGATACCATTTAATTTCTGTCATTTTATGTATTAGTTAGCTTTTAATTTTTGTCATATTAATTAAAGTAGTTAAATTAATGTGCACATCCAATTTTGGTTTTGCTAATTTACCTTTGAAGAAGCATTTCCTCTTTAAGTGTTGAGGCAAACATATAAAGTTATGCTAATCAAAGTAAAAAAAATTATTACTTATTGAGGGATATAAAAATAAATTGCTTGATGTTATACTAGGAATCAAGCATTTATATAATAAATAACTGAAAGTCCAAAAAAATTTGAATTCCCAACCTTGGTTGTATTTTTTGCACCCTGCAAATTCTCCTAACATAAAATTTGATTTTAAAGAGCCACTAATCAGTGCATGCCCAAAGGAATTACAGATGGGTCAGAAATAGATGAAAAAATTGAGATCAGCTTGTATTTTCCATAAAGCCAGAAATCTAAAAATACCCTGGAAAAGAAGCCTATAACCAGAGAACACAATTTTGCAGGTGGAAATTTCAGCAATTAGAAAGGCAATAGAAATTCCAATTAATAATAAACACACTCAGCTCGCAATTCAATAAGATTCTCTTTCTTCAGTACATGCAATAGCAAACTTCAAACGTCATTCTCCGACAGCGCAAGAAATTGTTCAGCTGTTTCAAAAAAATAGTCAAATTAAAATTTACAAGTTTGAATGAAAACATATGCAGAGAATGTAGGAAACAAAAACGCTGATTCCTTTGCTAAAGATGCAGCTACCTCTTCTGATTCTAAAGATATTTCATAAGTATGTTTTCATGTACTCAGTTTAGGTTATAAAATTACTTACATTACATAATTAACATTACAGCATTTCTTTCATTTCTTTAAATTTTCTTTTTGGATCTTACAAGTTGATTGTTCCATATGCTGATAAAAATATTGTACCCAAATATTGTATAACATAATTTTATATTTAAAATATAAAGTTGTTATTTATGATATATATATTGCATTCCTAATTTTAATTTAACCCATAAAATAGCTTTAGATTTTTCAGTAAGGGGGGAAATATTATCTTTCTAGTGTTAATGTGAATTAGAAAAAGTAATTTCTAAGTTTTATGCTGCATATGTTATTTCCTTCTTAGAAATGGTTCCATAAAAAAAAAAAATTGCACTAGCACTCTGTGTCACCAACCATATGATCCTGCCTTTCTTACATCACTAATGCATACACAGTCACACTAAATTCTAGTCTGTAACAATTGAAAAGCTGTTTTCCAGTAAGACTCATGTTACATGCATAGCTTTGCAATGCCAATGTTCAGTTTAACGAAAATTGCTAATGAACAATTTGATCTTCCATTAAAAAAAAATCCCCATTTTTTATGCAGTTATTGCATAAAATCTGCATAAAAAATTTTGTTTCTAGACATTAGCTGGAATTTATAATTAAAAAAAAAAAAAAAAAAGTTGTGATGAAGATTCATTTTATCAGTATTTTGAAATATACCTTGTGTCTTAGAGGTATAATATAATAAAAGATTGTTTTTTGAATCTAATTTTAGTTTTGTAGATCTGTTTATGAATATAAAAATCAAAATCCTTTTCATGCTTCTTTTCTTGTTGAGAATTAAGGTTATTAATTTATCTTATTTTAGATCACAGATTTTATAAATAAACCATTATTTACCATATTTTGCATGATGATATTATATGATATTTTAGCCATGCATGATGATGAACAAGGAGGGGGGGATACAGTAGAGCACCTGTAAATACAGTGGAACTTTGAACATCTAAAGTTCCACTGTATGTTTTTTTTCTTCTATTCATCATATGGGGCTAAAATATCATTTAATAATAATAATAATAATAATATTAACTATGCTAAGAGGAACATCTGTAAATACAGTGTAACTTTGAACAGCTAAAGTTCTATTGTATTTACATATTTTTTGTAGATAACTTTTCTGTTGTGTTCTAGAAATTTTCCAGTTACTGTCTTTATTCTAACGATTTCACCGATAAGCTCTGAATTTCAACAGTTAAAATATCTTTGTAATTTCTATAAGTTACCTGTGTATTTGAAGAGTTTTTTTTTTTTTTTTTTTTGTAGTTATTTCTTTGTAGTTAGGTGTAATAAACGAATTTAATTATAAGAACATATTTTTTTCATTTATCATATTATAAAAATTCTTTAGTAGAAAATAATGATTTTTTAACATTAATGTATGATAGTGCATTTTTTATGGACTGTTGACATTATTTAGAAATCTCATATTTTTATTATTTGTGATATAAAATTGCAGATGAATTCTGTATATTGCAGATGAATTATTTAATCTATCATTCTCAGTACTTTTTCCCTTTTTGTGCATTAATTATCATATTCCTTTTAAATAAAAGCTTATTCTCTAAAAACTTTTTTTTTTAGTTCTGTTATATGTTCTGTTTTTATCTATGATGAAATTTTTAGTTATTATCAAGTCACAAGCAATTTAAGAAAATTATGAAATAAAGAAAAATTAATGTCATTCAGAGAATGAAGAAGTTGTTTTGAATATTGGGTTTTGAAAATTGGATGTAATAACAGTATTATAACAAGCATTTTACTTGAAGCTAAAATGAAGAAATGTTGCCAATTTGTCAAAGTGCATCAAGATGGCAAACTTCGTTGTTAATTGCATCAAGGTGGCAAATTCAAAAGTAATTTTTCTATGAGAATTTTTTTTTTCCTCCTGTCTGCTTCAAACTGCAGCACATCAAAAAAAAAAAAAAAAAAAGAGTAGAAATTCACTCATCTAATATTTCTTTTATCATCCTTGTTTTAAAAGAGTGTTAAAGGTTTATTTTATAATCTGTAAAAATTTCAAAACTTTGCTTCACACATATTTTTAGATGTTGAAATTTTGAAACCATTAATGTCAAACAGTCTAAAAATCGAGCAATTTTTCAGAAAATCAAAATTTGCAGCTAAATTAGAATTGTCATACATGTTTAATTGAAATGATTTTTTTCCATTGTATTTGATGATGTAAACAATAAAATTATTTTTTGCTTAGTTCATTCATTAAATGAAGATATGTGTCAAAAGTGGTTTAAACATTCAATTAAAAAATTTAAACCAAATTTTGGAAGAAAAAAAAAAAAAAAAAGACACAACTGGATTGCATTGTCATTGACAGATAGCGTGTGTACAAAATTTGAACTCGACAGCTTATCGGGAAGTAGGTTAAAAGTCACTGACAAAATTTCCTCCGCAGTGAAACATTATGAGTGAACTGAATAAAATAATGAATTTTTAATTACTGAATTATTATTGTTTAATCTTCATTAAACAAATGTAATAACTCATAATTATTACATTATCTATGATATGATGAATAATCTCTGTGGGAAATAAAAAAAAATGTGAAAGCATGTTTTAGAAAAGTAATAATAAAGAAATATTAAACATTAAGTATTTTAAAACAAACATTTAAACATTAAGTATTTTAAGTTTGAAAAATATTGCTGTCATTAACATTTTAATTGGAAGTGTCATTATTGGGAAAAAAAAAAAAGATATAATGCAAGATACTAAAGAAAAATGTTATAATATGATTATAAAAATTCTTTAGTATTTGTTGAGAGCAAGGGATTCTTCTATTAAAATATCAGATTTTCTTTTATATTTACATATGTGCATATTTAAAATGTAAATTAGGTGCTAATTTTTAAAATACTTTTCTCTTAGTTAAATAGTACATACCAAGTCATTGTGAAACATGGGTGTGATTTGGAAGCAAGATTCACATCTGTGGAACGCATTCAGACATATGCTGAAGAACTTGATGTGGAAGCTGCTCCTGTAATCGAAAAAACAAGACCTTCCCCTGACTGGCCCACTCGAGGACGAATTACTTTTAATGATGTAAAAATGCGTTACAGACCTAGTCTACCTTTGGCTCTTAATGGTTTAACATTCAGCATTGAACCTCAAGAAAAAATTGGTATAGTAGGCAAAACAGGCTCTGGTAAGAATTCTTTTTGCTTGAATGAAAAATATCATGTCAATGTATTTTCTAAATGACTATTACACATGAGTATGCTTTTTAAATTGTTTTTCTGTGATTAATTTTCTTGAGTTAATTATCATTTCTTACCAGTTAGAACTTTCTGTAAAAGAGCATTCAATTAAATATAACCTGTTCATCTTTAATTCTATGGGCAAGAGAAAAGCTGAAATAGTTGTCAAGATATAGATAGCTTCTATACACGCTATGTTTTGCTATACTGGTGTCCACATTTTCTTGATACTAATCCATATGTAACAAGGATAGTGCAAAGCCCAAAATACAGATACTGATGTCTGGAATAATCCAATATCCAGGCCTCTAGACCAGCGTTTCTCCCCTCCCCTAAAAGTCTAGAAAGATGAATATAATACACAAGCAGGTGTACGATCACTGACATTAAATTAATTGCCATTAGTTGCAATGATACTTTTGGCCTTAAGTAGTTCTTCAAGTAGAGGTTAATATTTTCCTGTATGATACAAATAATGATTGAAGACTAAAACATATTTGTTTGGAGTAGAATGTCACTAATACTGGTCTTCTTTTTTTGGCATAATAGCAAGATGGCAGAAAAAATTAGATTCAGAATAAATTAAGTTAGCATGACAAAATGTGCTCTTCCTTAATTAAATTAATTTAGCATATTATTTTTTATTACACAATCTCATCAATATTAAATTTTCCATTATATCAGAAAGAGTTTTCAATTCTAGATGTGTTTGCAGGATTTGGAAAGCAAAAAAATATGTGGTACTTACCTTCTATAACAGCCTTGGTGAAAGAAAATATAGCCCAAGTCAATTCAGGTTTAAGAAAGTGTGATTTCAAAATCAGGCAAAACAGCAACATTATTCTGATGTGGATTTTAAACACTATAGAAGGCAAGATTTTGTGAAGAAATGTGGAAAAATAAAAAAAATATAAAAAATTATTTAACAGAAGTTTTCCATTCCAATGATAATGCACCAATCAGCAATCAACTAATGGATTGCAAAATCTGTAGAATGATTTTTAAATCTGGAAACTCGCTAACAAAAGGGAAGAAAAATTTTTGAGAATGAAAAGATCTTGACTGACAGTTTAGTGGGAATACTCGACACGGGAAAGAAAGTATGTATGTTTATAAAACATGTAGAGACATTAGGTATTTTGGAAGTAGGAGTGATGAAAAATGAGCAATGCCCTTGCCGGGAATTGAAACGTGGACCTCTAAAATGCGCGCCCAGCGTGCTGACCATCATACTATGAAGGCATGCTAAGAAGTCGGGAGAAATACCTTATATACTCCCCTTTTTAAAGGGCGACTAGGGTTTTTAGGAGACCCAAACACCAAATCCTGGGTGTGGAGAATCATCATCCACCACCCTTTTAGTTTGGGTGCCACTGTAGAGACATTAGGTATTTTTTAGAAGCAGGAGAAGTGAAAAAAGAGCAGCGCCCTCGCCAGGAATTGAACCACGGATCTCTCAAATATGCGCCCAGCCTGCAGGCCATTACGCTATGAAGGCATGCTGAGAAGGCGGGAAAATGCCTAATAAACGAAAGAAAAAGTTATTAGCACAGAGAACAAAAGAGCGTATACAACTTGCATTGAAAGAAATGTATAATTAAACAAATAAATAAATATCAAGCTGCTTTTTTTTTTTTTTTTTTTTTTTTTTTTTTTGTAAATTTTGATCCCTAAGGCCATAAATCCTTCATTATTTCATAAACAACTCTTTCATATTTTTAATTTTCTAATTTCTACATGGTATCGTACTAGATTTAAAAGATCCTAAAATACGAAAATTTTCGAAATTTGTAATAAAAGTTAAAAACAGAGTGTTGTTAAGTGTTTTTAACTTACTTTCATACAACAATATGTCTGATATCTAATTTTCATTAATTTTTCCCCCCTTTTCTTCTTCTCTTTCTCTCTCTCTCTCTCTTTTTTTTTTTTTTTTTTTTTTTTTTCGAATCAGCAGTAAAGTTTTTAACTTTTAAGTAATGTTATTGTTCTTTCTTGTTTCTCAGTGTTATTGTTCTTTCTTGTTGCTCCTTTGCTTAAGTTGTATATTCAAAAAGCCATTCTTGGTCATCATCTCTGTAGTTGCTCCAAGGATAATCTCCCTCATTCTATACAAAAGCACTGATGATGAGGAAAGTTTTGTTTTCATCAACAACAGCCGTAAATTTTCAGACTAGTTGTTATCTGTATCAAACTTTGAATTATCTCTTAATCAGTGAATACAGCTGGGATTTTTTTTTTTTTTTTTTTTTTTTTTTTTTTAAGTAAGCGCTTATTAACAAAATGATGGTATTTCTGTTCTCAAGCCCATTTTTTTTAAGTACTTTTAACAGTTACAATAAATTTGACTCATTATGCAGACTTTTTAATCTCTTTGTATGTCAAAGTAATAAATGACTTTTGATAAATTTGCTGTCTTTGCAGAACACTGCTTTGCAATAGGCACTTCTATGTCTTTTTACCCTTCCCTGATCTGCTATGGCAATGCATGTCGTCACCATAACATAGAGCCTATTTTCCCTCTTCATTTAGAACTATTGTTACTCACCTTGGACTAAGAAGAATCAGCTTTGTAGACAAACTTTATTAACATTCTAAAGCATGAAATATTATTTAACAGAAAAATACCGACAGCACAGCATGGCTAAGAAAACTGTTCAGTAGTAAAACGAAAGATGTTGCCACTAAAAAAATTATCATATATTAATGATAACAAAGAATTAAAAATGGAGAAAACAAAGAAAAAGAAAGAAATGCAAATATTAAATACATATCCAATCATACTTCCAGCTCTGCCACTATATTAAGAATAGATCATTTCCGATTCAGTGGCAATGGTAAAAGTTTTACTATAGATCTTTTAAAATGTCCATTGATAAGTTCTTACTGTAACAACTCTAATAGTGCTATCTTTTCCATGATGGATTTCAGCAATGCGCTTTAATGGCCAAACACCAGGAGCATGTTGTCCTCCTTGATTACTACAAGATCACCTACAGACAAATTTGGAAGTTGTTTCTTCCATTTATGTCTTTGTTGCAAGGAGTTTTAATACTCCTTATAATATTTTTTCCAAAAGCTTTGATTCATTCACTGTAATAATACCCATCATTTTAATAAAGTGGGTTTAACGTTAGAGAAATCTTCTTTTGGGATTTAACACAGCTTCAATTAGAGTTAGTAGAGTAATTAATTCCTCAAATGTTAACTTTGTCTCTCCTGTCATTCCTTTCAAATGAAATTTCATGAACTTAAACCCAGATTTCCACGAACCACCAAAGTAGGGAGAAGCCAGGGGATCCATTTTCCATTCCATAGTATTTTGAACCAAGTAGTTTAAAATCAATTCATTGCTGTTAAGTGAAAGTTGTAGAGTATGCAATTCAGACAATTTTCTTTTTGCTGTTGCAAAGTTTATGCCATTATCCGAACACAAGTACGGTGGTGTACCATGCCTTGGTACAAATCGCTTAAGAGCAACAATGAAAAAATCTGCAGTTAAGTCTCTAACTGGCTCAATATGGTAAGCTTTGGTAGCTAGACATACAAACAAAGCTATACAACCTTTTGTGTTCTTAAAGCAGTGACCTTTCTAACATTTCAAAATTACAGGACCAGCATAATCAATATCTGTGCTAAAAAGGGTCTCTCAAGTGTTATCTTTGGCAAGTTCCCCATTAATTGGTCATTAGATGATAATTTATATTTGTGATAAACAATACATTTATGGATAATAGACAATTTCTTACCATTTACAACCCAATAGTTCTGCTTTAAAATATTAGCTAGTAAACTGAGCGTTGCTTGCATATAAGTTACATGATATTGTTTAACAAGTAATAAGGCAATCCTGTGTTGACACGTGATAATTATAGGATGTTTGACATTGAATGCTAAGTCAGAATTTTGCAGATGATCTCCCACCTGTAAAATGCCATCATCATCTAGAAAAGGAGAAAGTGAGCTTAAGACACTTTTTAGGACTTAAAGATGAATTATTTTTAGACTATTTATATCATTATGGAAGTGCACAAGCTGGATTCACTTAATGATCAACTTCATTGCACCTTGCCTTTCATTAAATAAAGGTACTACTGCAGGATTTTTTAATCTATTATCTTCAGAACCAAAGACCCATTCTTTGCACCTAGAAATAAATCTTAAGCAAAACGGAATTACATTAGCTATTTTAGATAAAGAAGAAGGGTTCTGAAATAAATTATCCAGAATGTCATTAGTCGAATAAGCTGTTGTACAAAAAATTGATTTTGTCCATCATTCTTAGTGCTAGACAGCTCAAAGTGGCCATTTTATCAGCAATGAGACCAGCACAGATGCAACTGTACTGGTCTCATAGCTGATAGAACATTGCAGCGGCCACTTTGAGCTGTCTAGCACTAAGAATGATGGCCCATGCCACCAAAGGGATACATTCGGTAGGAGTTTATGATCAATCGCTCTAGTAGGAAGATCAGCAGGGCTATGTGTCTATGAAATATAGCACTGCTGTTGATAGGGAACAGCGGCTGTTATTTCTGAATTCCTGTTTGCCCAAAAAAGGTTCCATTTTCAAGATCATTTATATGTTTGGAAATTTGCTCACATACGTTGGAATTTTTGTTTTTTATTATTGTCAAAAAATATTGAATGGAGTTATTTTCTTTTCAGAGGATTGCCATTCAAAAATTCAGAAATTTTTTCGGTCATTTGAGAGTTTGTTTAACTTTTTCTTTTTCCTCACATTGGTCACTTACATCTTTTAAAACACTCATTGCAAACTTAATTAGCACTTAAATCAGTACAAAATCAGTATTGCCCTGTCTCCTAACTAATTGAGATCATTTCTATTAAAAAAGAAAAGTAAAAATAACCAGTTGCTTATCATTCAGCCTCCTTTCACTCCATTGTCCAAACTGAAGAGTCCAGTAGGGAAAATTAATGCATAATTCAAAATTTGTACTACTTTACCAATTATGTGATGTTTTACTGTGCTTGTTGTTATGCAAGGTTATTTTTTCCAATCATAATTTGTGATGAGCAAAAATGTTACTTTGCTAAGCTCTGAATTTGTTATTGACATTTCAGTTTTCAATAAAAAATAACACATATTATTAGATATTGTTTTCTGGGAGTAACATGGAAAATTCACTGTATGAAGTCTCATATTGTAGTAATTAAATTATTTTAGAGTGTACTTTTTATAGACAAGTTTTGCTATACACAGCCATGCAAATAACTTCAATTAAGATAGAAGGAATAGAAAAAAGAAATTACGTCACAAGTTTTAAAGTTTCCTGTAAATATGCATTTATGCATCTCCGTCTTTAGCTTTCAATTAAATAAAGAAAATATGAAGCTTAAAGCGATTTGATTATGTGTAGTGAAAAAAAAAAAAAAAAAATAATGTCTAAGCCAAAACTTTTTGTCTTGCTAGGAAATGAAGTCATATTTATTAAAGTGCATGTGAATTAGTATTCCACTCTTCAAAGAAAATTAATTAATCAATGGCTAAGAGGATAAGGCTGTTGAATGCTGTTAGTTCAACTCAGACCAAAATTTCATAAACCGTCTGACTGCATTGGTTTTCCTTAAATATAATGCAAGCCAATTTCTGTCAAAAGTGCTGTACAAAAGCATTTCCTTTCTTTGAGCAGATGATTGACATGTGCACTGATTTAATCAAATTAACCTAACCAGAATTATAAATTTGCTGTGATTATTATGCTTGTTGATTAATAATATGTGTTCAATCTAGGGAAATCTTCATTAGGAGCTGCCTTATTTAGAGTAGTAGAATTAACATCAGGTAGCATTGTTATTGATGGAATCAATATTGATGAATTAGGATTGGAGGATTTACGTTCAAGAATGTCTGCCATACCTCAGGATCCAATTCTGTTTCAAGGAACTGTTAGGTAATATTGCTTTCATTTAAAAACTATTTATCTGTCATATAAATGACATTTACTGCATTTGTTAGTAGAAGTTGTTAATTTTTATTGATGCACTTCCTTCAAAACTTGCATATTTTTAAAAGTGAATTAAATTTGAATCCAAAGTTGATAAAATTCTTCAGCAACAAGAGTTTAATTTAAACATGTAATAGCTTTTGTAATTTTGTTTAAACTTGAACAGTAAAAGATAATAGTTGAGTCTTTGATATTGATAACAAATAATCTACATATATTATTAAAGCTGTGTAGAAATGCAACTCATGAATATGCTCCTCAGACAAAAAACTTCTCTAGTAAATGAGAATTACTATTTATCTCTTTGTTAGCATAAATGACAGCAGCATTTTTCTTGACATAAATGCTGCAAATATGTGGATATTGTTTATTATTCTTTCTAGCATCAAACTAGTCCTTTTAAATATTTGGGGTCTTTGACTGTTATTGACTTGTTTTTCTAGGTGGTTTTATAAATTTCATTAAATTCAGGGATGTTGCTGGCCAGAGAGAGTAAGTTTAATTGGAGCTGTTTGGATTGTTCATGAAACCTGTAAGTGACAGTTGTCACTGAGAAAAATAGGTTTGTTCTCACTTAAATTATCAGCAGGATTCTGAAAGGGGGGAGAGAAGTACCTGTTCATCAAAAAATTTGGTGGTTCTAATGCATATTAAGTACAATTAGGGGGCCTAATTCAGAGCATATGAAATATTCTAGGAAATCAATGACCCAACTTTGCTATTTACCAAATTTTGCACTTAATCTTCATTTAAAGGCTTCATTTTTGTTTTGTTTTAATGTCAGTCAACAATTGTCAAGGCAGAAGCAGAACTCCTCAAATCAAATGACTTCTTTCCAATCTTCTGCAGTCCTAATCTTATGTAGTTTAGACCGGGGTTTCTTAAACGTTTTTCAGTCGCAACCCCTTTTTATCACTGAGATTTTTTTTCGCCACTCGCAGGACCCCATAATATTTACAAAAATTTTGTGGGGCCCTATAACTATTGCACAAATCCGACACATGCATGAGTGAAACTGTCCATTTTTTCACTTGTATTGTAATATACTATTGCACTTTTAGGTTATTAACTTTAATTTCTAATTTTAAGACAAAGAACAATGTGAAAATGTTAAATAAGTAACAGACAAAATGAGAGCGTCACAGGCAAAGCAAGGAAAATGAACGTTTATATTATAAAAAGAATGCATTGAAATGTTTTTTTTTTTTCTTTGTCTGTAATGTCTTATCTTTATCTATTTTCAGATACACAGTATAAAAATATTTGGTAATTGTAAAATTATTATAATAAGTTAAAGAAATATCAAAACTGTTAAAATTTTTGGCGACCCCCTGCTGTTTTATGTGTAGTCTTCCATGAAGGTGTAAATTCCTTTAACCAGATAGCTACTTGATGCTTTGCTGTAATCAAACAAACTAAACCAAACATTTAAGCTGCACTCCATGTGTTGTTTACTTATGAAAGATTATTCCATGAAATGAACTTCAAGAGCATTATTAAACTTAGAAGGTAAACTTATTGATGTACATGATGTACTATAAAAGTTAAATATAACAGAAAGATAGTTGCTCACAGAATCATGCACAATAGTTCCATTGCAGTTTGAGTTCTGGCACCCACAGTCACAATACTTGACATTTAATTCTCCTCCTAGAATTGTGGGGATGTTCGTGTTAATGAGTCCTTCCAGGAGAGCAACGCTTAATTTATTTCCTCTTAAATAGCTGAAAATTACAGGGTGTTACTTTTATGACTTTTATCTGACGCTCAAAATAAACTCAAAATAAAAATTTGAAAACTCGAAATAAAATAAATCATAAAAACAATCGTAGCTGAAAATAAGGGATTTTAAACTTTTATGACTTTTAACTTTGACTCAACTCAACACATGGTGCCGAACAGAACTAACTAAAAAATCACATTCATCATAAGTCATATCATATAGGGTTAGTACAAAATCATATCAAATATGGGTTAGTACAAAAGGGCACGTTGTGAAGCCCACTAGGGAAAAACTATAATCGAAATTCAATAAAAGCTCCATGTTCCTTAAAAAGCCTCCCAGCTCAAACAAATGGAGGAACTTGACTGACCACCAAAAATAAATAAATAAATACACAAGATAAATAAATGCAATAAAATTATAAGACAAACACATTTATTTTGTTGAATAATTCTAACATAAGTTAACTGGTTAAACTGATCTGTTCCCTACCATAATAATACTATGCAAAATATCACATAGTACCACACCAAATTACAGCTTACAATAACTAATAAACATTGGGATAAAAATAACACCTATCTCATTCTAAAATTAACATACTCATATTAATTTATAAGTTTACTATTTTTGATATTCAATAGCTCACTAATTAAGCTGCTAAACAAATCTTTAAACTTTCATTTGCAGGCTTTAAATTAACTGGTCATTATTCAAAATATTCTAATCACTTAGTAATTTACATATATAAAACAAATGTTTTTCTTCTAAGTAATTTGAAAAGATAGAGAGGTAGACAAATTTTAAAATCACTCACAGATTTTCCGGAATATATAACCTTGAGAGAAGTGTCCAATTTTTCTCAAGGAGGATGTCTATTTCCTTGAGCCAACACTTTGATTACAGTTAATAAGCTAACATTCATGCGTTGAATTCCATTCTGCACAAGAATTTCTGGAAAAGGGGTTAATTTCTTCTGTAAACTTAACCGCCCGATCAGAAAAAAATGCGTTCTTCAAGAACATATTTCTGTGTGAAATGTTTATGTGTCAGGAACCACAAGAGCCGGATAGTAATAACTCACATCGATCCAGAACTTACAAGTGTCAGGTATATTCACTAATAATCATGCGCTAAAGTAGTACTTAGGAACATTCTTTATCAGGAACGCCTTGGTAAGGACCAATCTGGAAAAATACTGGTCAGGAAAAAGTAGGGATATCCAGGACAAACACCTGATATTATGATCACCTCGAGAATGTCTAATTAAAGTTCTCGGGAAAATATAATGGAGAAGCAGTGAAGCTATATTTTGCATAGAGCACTTTGTCTCAACTCGAGCAAAATCCTCATCAGCTGAAATCCGAGAAAAATCCAAGTCCGCAGCCCGCTGGTACACGCCGCTCACCAATTTGTAGGAGTTTAACTTTAACAGTCTCCCATGCCTTCTTTCTTCATTATACAGTCAAAAGTCGTTAATCCGGACTCGTCGGAACTTTGGCGATTCCGGATTATCGATTTTTCTGGATTATAGATCATCAGTTTAAATCTGGTAAGATGGCATGCAGAAATTATAAAATTAAAAATATGAAATCGTAATTTATGAAATAAAGAACAATTATGATCTAAAGGGTATCAAAATTTGCAAAAAAAAGAAAGCTTAATATTTATTTGTTTACTTTATTAAACATTTCTTTCAATGTAAGTTGTTTAAGTTGCTTCGTTTTATGTGATAATACTTTCTCTTTAATTCTATAAACAGACATAATTTCTTGTTCAGTTACAAAGTTCCACTGTTCAAATCCTATAATTGCTGTGTCGAGAATACCGACTAATTAGTCAATCGAAATTTTTTTGTTTTCAATAACCTCTGTGTCACTTTCTTCACTATCGGAAGCAAATTATAATGATGAGGAATTTGATTTAAATCATATCAAAGACGGAGTACATCGAGATGAAATACTACATTTAGTAAGGAATTATAAGCCAAATAAAATAAAAACATCTGTTTTGAAGATAAGGATAGTGCTGACAGATCAACTTCCAATTCATTGCGCGTGGCATTTCCCCCTCACACACACACACAGCAGAGCAGTGTAAAATTGATAAACAAATTTCAGAACGGTTAGGTCATTTTTTGCAGCAATTCCACTTTTATTGAATGGACTTCGAAACATACTTTCGCTTTGTAGATCCTTTATATATTAGTAAATATATATCGGAAATTTTATTTGACATAATCGAAAGTTCAAGCTTACTTTTATAAAATTGCTCTAACAGTCTGCAAAAAATAATAAGCCGGATCCAATTCGAAGATTAAGGAACAATGCAATCTGCAACATTAACTGAATTAGATAATTTTACCTTAGCTTATACCATCCGTTATACATTAAACACGCATGTGCACACGCATATTCGCAGCCGTAAAAGTCTTACAATGCGACTCATGCGCAGAAAGTTTGTAGCTTTGAGGTCCGGATTATGGGTGTCCGAATTAACGACTTTTGACTGTACTTAATTCAAGACTTTTAAGAGTTAAAATTACATTGTACCAATTAGTGTTGATTGAGAAGAATACTATTTTATATGGAATGAAAAGTGTCAATTTTTAATTATGAGTAATAAACTGTACATAAAGCATTATTTTATCATAATCATTTAAGTTAAAACGCATTAGTAAATCATCTTGATTAGTTAAACACTAATTGTGTTCTTTCCTTTTTTCAAGTTCTGTTAATCAACTGAAAGAACTATAAATAGAAAGATAATTGTTTTAACTAATTCTGCTAAAACATTAGTTAAAATATAGAATCAATATTCACTAGTACTTTTGTAATAATAACTATATTTATTTGATTAAAAAGGCAAGTGAGGAATATATGAAAATAGTAATTATAGAATATAAAGATAGAATAAGATTAGAACTTCAGTTTCTTTTGGTCAATATTTTCTTGAGAATATGACATTGAAAATATGACATTTTTGTTTATCTTGGTTCATTGAGTACTTTCACTAACTCGATATTTTCGATACTTCAGAATATCATACCTTTTCTTCGTGTCATATGAAAACTTTCATTTAAGTGACGATTTTAATATAATTTCTTCCTTGTAACTCAATAGTTACTCAGTATTTGAAGTTCCTGAAATCTAGAAGCCCACCCAAAGTTTGGTTCCAGAAAAACGAACCCAGACTTAATGAGGTTGTTAACGAGCCCAGACATAATGAAGTTGTTATAATTTTTCTTATGTGTAAGGAGATTATGAGCCAGTTCCTCTTTTAAAATGAAATATGTATTTGCATTGTCTTAAAATAGTTCTAATAAAATAAATTATATTTTTATAATTATTGTAAATGATTATGTACACTTCTGGTTGATATAGTATAATCTAGAAATACAAAAATCTATTTCAGGTACAACCTTGATCCTTTGAATGAATTTGAAGATGAAATATTGTGGAAAGTTCTTTCAGAAGTAGATATGAAATCAAAAGTTAATATCTTATAAAATTTATTTATTTTACATTTTGTTTGTATTTTACTCTATCCCATGTTGCATGTATAGCTTTTAATCACACTGAAAGCAAATATTCTTCATTTTATGAGGAAAACTGTAATTTGGCAAAATAGAATCACTGATGGCTGTGGTATAAGATCTTTTATTTATCTGATAAATAATAAAGTTTTATTTTTGAGCATAACAAAATGAGTCACTAAAGGTTCAGTGCAAATTGGAGAATAATGTTTTAGTAGTTTTTGTTAGCAAGAAGATTGTTGGATAAACTTTAATTTCTAGATTTTTTGTCAGGAAATTTCAGTTCACTAAATGATTAAAAATACCAGAAGGCAAAATATTTATAAATTTAGTATGATTGATGATAGTTGAAGATAGTTTCTTGTGATATGTACCACATTACTTTTATTTTAAACCAGAAGTAAAATTTTAAAATTTAAAAAAAAAATTGGAGGAATTAAAAAAAATAACTTTAAATTCAAGATAAGTTTTGATTTTACATCTTAAAAATTTAAATAAAATTGTGGCTTAAATTCAGTGCAGTATTATGCTAATAATGCAAGGGGTGAAGTTGTACCTAGTGCCTTCAGAATATGATTATCTTCCAAATTGTATCAACGCAAAGCAAACGAGGCAAAATGATATTTCTTTTAAAAGGCCATTTCAAAAACATCATCATTTTCTTAATAAATATTTTGCATGTAGTTTTGTTAGCCTTTGTACCATTAATGCAAAATGAGTTGGAAAAACACTATGCTGCTGCCTGAAATAATATAAAACATATGTATAATTTTGACTTTTCTTTCAAAATAATTGCCTTGAAAATCAGTATGCAGTTTCCAAAATACAAATAAGTATGCAGTTCTAGAAAGCATTATATTGGTATGTCTTTGGATTGCTTTTTCATAACTGCTTAAATAGCTGGAAAGTCTGCACAGTGCTATACTTTTGTCACTCATTTTATCTTGGAGAACAGGAAATAGTAACTCGGAGATTGGTTTTGGGACTCTGGAAAAAAGGGAAATGCAGTTATCTTATGGTGTAAGGGAAATATTGAAGTAACAAAGGCATATGCATGACCATTATCATGATTACAGCAAATACCATATTGTAAATATCATAATAATTACTGAATTGAACAGTATATAGCTTCATCCACTGATACAAGTTCCTTTACAGATAATCCATCTCCTTTCTAATCAAAAAAAAAAAAAAAAATTGAACATCATTTTTATGTGTGATAGCTGCATGCAGGCTTTCATGAATAGTAGTAACTGGCTGCCTTTCCATCTAGCACTTTATCTTGTTAATGGATCATAATACTGCGGGCAGTCTGTTCCATTCTTATTAGTAACTGTTTTTATAGAAATCAGAACCTTTATTTCATTTTGCAGCAAATCCAAATGCTTTTATGAATGACTCTTTTGTTGTAATATAAAGAATGTCATAATGGGTTGACTTACTCACCCATCTTTCAAAAATAATTGAGTGATCCAAATGTAAATAATTGTCAGTTTTTTTGCACTATACAAGCTGTCTATGAAAAGCCATTTCAATCAGCATTCTGAAGGTTTTGTGGCTCCTGGTTGTCATAGAAATAATATGCTCTTGTAAATTAGCATGCAAGGTAATGTTAAGTTCAGCTTCTTTTAACATGTGGTACATCTGTGCTGCTGTTTTATTCAGACAGAAAAAAAAATGATTTAAGACATTATCTACTGTTTCTAGGAACACACATATAAATTTTCTGATTTATTATTATATCAGTCCTGGAATTTTTGGTGCGGAGATTGTGTAGTTAATAAAGATAATGCAGTTTGCCTTTGCTCTCTGCTAGATTTTCTGTCTAATTTCTTGTGTATGAGTATCATTTTGAAAGTAATGTAAAAGTCAGCCTAACTTATTACCCAACATATTATAAACACTTTGTCGGGTGCGGTATGTTTCGGAACATGTTCACACACATTGAGCCTGAGAGGCACTTCTTGATTTACTAAACTTTTTTATGTATAAAAAGTTTTCTCTTACAAAAATCAATATGCATTATTATTAAACTTTCACAAGTTATAAAAATACTTAAGGTACGATAAAACAATTTTTATAGTCTTAAAAGGAAACTATTTATATTAAAACAATTTGCAAAATAACTTTCATATAGTTGTTGTACAAGACTAATTATAGATTTAAATTTAATTAAAATAGAACATAAGTATAATCTCTTGTTCATCTGATTCATTAGCAGATATCTGTCCTTCTGCTTCTCTCTTATAACATGGTAGACACGTGTAAACAGCATATGAGAGGCAAGTTGTTTTGTGACACTTTTTGCAGTCATATTAGCTTAATATTCTCTTATGAGTCTCCAAATAACATCTTTCACATGTTTGTCTTTTTATAAGTATCTGTGGCTCATCGTAATTGTGAGGTTGTTCTTGGTTGGCAGCATATCTCTTTAATTTTTGTTGTAAGTGTACTGGCAACCCAATAGGCTTCAGACTTCATTGAGCAAGTTGTCCAAACACAAGTTCATTAGCAGTTGTTTTATGAGCAACCTTCTTTTAAGAGCTGTGAACCCATTACCTACATGTATGATCTGAGAACTGATTGAAGCAATGTTTAACATTATAAAAAAGATTATCATGGACCACTGTTTTACATTCTGAGACACATCATATGATCCACACATTTTATCTACAGCATCTACCCCTAACTTGCTTTCATTGTAGAAACTGATTATTTCTGGTTTCTCTTTTTTGCAGTAGAAAGATCAATAGCTTGATTATCATGCAATTATGATACAAGAAGGACTTTTTTGTTTTTCCTTGGAATGTAGGACACCAAAATATTACCATCACAGCTGAAGCCAAAATTACTTCAGTGGTGTGGTCTGCCTTTGTCCTAAATAAAAGTCAGTATTTTTTCAATGTTGTCATCTTCGCTTCCCTCTTATTCTGTCTCTGATCTCTCTTCACATTCCTCTTCACCATCTCCTGAATCAATATAGTTTTCGACATCAAAATCTTCATCTTTGACATCATCGTAGTCTTCATCGGATGCCTCCAATAAACAGTGAATTTCTTCAAGGTCTTGAAGGTTTCTCAAATCAAATTTCTTTTGAAGGTTGAATCAAATAAATATTTATAATGTTGTTATGAAAATGTATTTGTCAGATTTTGTAATGAGCAGTATTTTAAGTTACTAAAACATTTTGCAATTCATGACGTGATCAGGCTCAATGTGCTTGAGAAGCAAGAGTCAGAAAACACACTTAGTTTTGTAGATAATCATAAAATATTTTATTATATGAAATTTCTGACCAAAAAATGTGATACAGTATTAACAAAATCACAGAAAACTTACTTGTCGTATTGCAACATAATTGGGTGTAATGAGCCTGTTAGATCGTTTCATCAGCAACTGGAAATGAAGAAATATATTTACCAACTGACCTTTACAACTGCCAGTGGCGCTAAAAGAGAGGGGAAACTAACTGAATGGAGAAAGAATGACAATGTTTGAAGGAGATAGTTAAAACAAAAGTGCTCGATTTGTGCCTAGTAGATCAAATGCACCCAATGGAGTGTTAAAGTGGCTGTATCCAATAGCTTCAACTTTATCAACAATAGTAGTATACATAGATGGATGAAGGAAGTATCTTAATGGAACACTATGGATGGTCCACTGTGTATACATAATAGCTATTTTCAACCATTTCAAAAAGGAAAACTAGCAGTAAAGATAAACCATACAGTAAGAAACCTTCAATATACCAAATGAGTTCGAGTACATGATCTTTGAGCTTTCTGAATAAGTGGGTTTTGATGACAATGCAACATGAAAGATGGTGAGTTAGGCTATAATGAAGTATGTACAAAGTGGATATTTAGATGATTAATAGCAGATATAATTGAGAAAAGGACATTCAATTGCACTGAGTATTGAATACTGTTCATAATTCATTTCTGAGGATGACAAGGGCTTCATTCTGTTTGATATTTGAGCATATCATACTGTTATCAGCATGTGATATATTTCACATGCTGGTCACAGTATGACATACATGTGATGTATTTCACATGGTGTTCACAGTATGATATGCATGTGATGTATTTCATATGCTGGTCACTGTGTGTTCCAAAAGTGTCAAGAACCATAAAAAAAAAAAAAAAGACCAAATAAGAATCTGAATTTGATATGTATTTATCATGGTAATGTATATACTTACCTGTTTTTGATGACAACTTTCATGATAGCAAATTGGGCTTTATCCATTCTGGATTTTGCGTCTTCAGACACTTACTTTTTCGGAAATATCGTGATTGTGTTATTTTATCTCATTTTATATGTGTATTCATTCACTCAATTTTATTCATATATTCTTCTTGCCATACTTTTGTATTCATCAGTTCATTGATTTTTAAGTATGTAGTTTTAACTAAATAGACTTGATATAACTTCTTCTAATATAATCATTTTTGGTTTTGTGCCAGTTATTATTCTAACCAACCAACCAACTCTTTGGTCTAATTGAGACAACGATTTGCTGACATAAATAAGGTGCTTGTAAAGCAATGATAAAACAGTGCTCACCTGAACTTTTCCAAAGAGAATTTGAGAGTTTGCTTTAAGGATGGCACAAGTGCCTTGCTAGTAATGGACATTGCGTTAAAATATGTGGCGTTCTGACAGATACTTCAACGTCTATTCATGAGATGGCGCCACGTGTAAAATCCAGTTCTTAATCGGAGCAGCAAAGCGACATCTTTACTCACTCAGACTTCTCGTCACACAACTGTACGCGAAGGTAGCATGAACTGTGTTCCGAGCTCTGTGTTGATCTCTGCAATGTAATTTAAATTGTAATTTAGTACTTAATATATTCTTTTGTTATAGGAGATTGTCTACTCTTATTTTCTTTAATTATATCATGCATTAAGCACACACGACCACCAAAAGTGGTGACCTTTTGACTGAGCACGCTACTGAGAATGAATTTTCAACGACCCTAAGCCACGTGCATCCAAGGCATTCTGAAGAACTGACTAAAAATAACAACGAATATGGACATTAAACGTATGCTACAACGTACCCTTTCAATTATTTCTAGAAGTATTGATATATATTGCTTGTGTTTTTTCAAAGTCGTGCTATCATCGCAAGGAGCTTCAGCAAATCATCAATGTGATCTGTTCCATTCCGCTGACTTCGCCAGTCGTGCAATAATTCTTCGATCATTCAACTTTTGTGACAAGTGTGATACAATAGTGATTTTCACTAAATGTGCTACATCAGTAATTTTTCTGCAACGTACTACGGCAAAATTCTTCCCTCAGTGTTCGAAAGTAGTGAATTTTTTTCCCATGTGCTACAGGAGTGATTTCCTTTTTTCCTTCGAAAGTGCCTTAGCAGTGTGAAGTGGTGATTTTGTGTGTGCGCAATACAAAATGAACGCATCATTTTTTCTCGAATAGGGGTTTCTTTTCAAATGCATTTCGGTAAAATATTATTTGTGTGTGTAATTGCTGACCCTGTATTATTTGTGTGTGTATCGTTACGTAAATTTTTTCTGCATGGTTAAAATATTTATTGTTATCATGGTAAAATATCAATAGTGTATCCTCATGCTACGATATTTGTGCTGTTAAGTGTTTATTAATTAAAGTGAAAATTATCTATCAGTATGCCCGACGATATTCCACCAGAGCCACAAATCACACGCGTTGTGGTGAAGCCACCGCCTTTCTGGAAAAATAATCCTTCATTGTGGTTCGCTCAGATCAAAGCACAATTTTCTATCGCTCGCATTAGTGAGGATTCTACAAAATTCAACCATGTAGTTGCAGCAATTGAGTCTGATATTCTGAATTCAGTGCATGACTTAATTCTCAAACCACCCAATTGTGATAAATACTCCAAACTGAAACAGCAGCTCATTGAAATCTATTCAGGAAGTGAATCTTCAAAAATACGTACTTTACTACAAGGACTTGAACTTGGAGATCAGCGACCTTCATACTTGCTGTCACGAATGCGTGATCTGGCAGGAAGCCATTTTAGTGAAGACTTGCTGAAGTCACTATGGCTTTTGCGTCTCCCTAATAACTTACAAATAATTCTTGCTGCTTCCAATGAAGATCTAACCCGTTTAGCAGCAATGGCTGACAAAATTAATGAACTTGTTACTCCAGCTTATGTCAGTGCTGCTAATGCTGCACCTTCCAGTTCATTCCTCGAACAACAAGTGGCTGAATTGACCAAAAAAGTATCTGAACTCTCTACAAGTCTTCATGCTTCACGGAGATACAATCGATCAAATCAGGGCCCACGTAATAAATTTCATGCCCGAAGCAGGAGTCAATCTCGTCACAATACTCGAACGCAGTACAAAGAACCCACAAGTGGCATATGTTTTTATCATATGAATCTTGGAGCTCAAGCTCGCAAGTGTGCCCCTCCATGCACTTTTGTACAAGCGGGAAACTAAATGGGTGGTCTTCTGCTGGCCAACAGCATGTCCGCCACATCGACAGAATAGTACTGGCTGATCGTTCAACTCAGTTATGTTTTCTAGTAGATACTGGAGCTGACATATCAGTGCTGAGAACTAAATCAAATGCTCACCAACTTAATAAACTTGTACTGTATGCAGCCAATGGTACCCAAATTGCAACCTATGGCACCAAACTATTGACACTTGATTTAAACTTGCGGCGGACTTTCAACTGGCCTTTTATTATTGCGGATGTAACTCAAGCAATTATTGGTGTCGACTTCTTGACACATTTCCACCTTCTAATGGATGTCAAGAATAATTGCTTAATTGATGCTACAACTCAGCTGACATCACAGGGCCAAGCTTCTCATATATTGAACGTACCTACCAACATAAGTGTTGTATCGGGCAGCACACGGTTTCATCGGTTATTAGCAGAATTCCCTGACATTTTAAACCCATCCAAATCAGGGCAGCATACTCATCAGCCAGAAGTGTATCATCACATTGAAACACATGGCCCACCTGTATTTTCCAAGCCTCGTCGTCTTTCTCCAGAGATGCTAAAAGCTGCTCGCAAAGAATTTGAATTCATGCTAGCACAGGGAACCATTCGCCCATCTAAAAGTCCATGGGCCAGTCCACTTCACATGGTTAAAAAGTCTAATGGTGACTGGCGGCCTTGTGGAGATTATCGTCGACTTAATGCCGTCACAGTCCCTGACAGATATCCAGTCCCACATATCCAAGACTGTACCCATCTTTTTCATGGAACAAACATATTTTCTACCCTCGATCTTGCCAGAGCATATCATCAGATCCCAGTGCATGCTGAAGATGTGCCCAAGACCGCAGTGACTACACCATTTGGTCTCTTTGAGTACTTATATATGCCGTTTGGCCTTCGCAATGCTGGCCAAACATTTCAGCGTTTCATACACCAAGTACTGTCTGTCCTCGATTTCTGCATCCCATATTTTGATGATATCCTGGTTGCATCTACAGATGCGGAAGAACATTTTCAACATCTGCGTCAGATTTTCACTCGCCTTAAAGATCATGGATTAAAACTAAATCATTTTCACTGATCATCGACCATTAACCTTCGCTTTTAAAAAAAACTCTGACTCATGTTCTCCTCATCAGCTTCGACATCTGGATTTCATCGCCCAGTTTAGTACAGATATCAGATATGTCTCTGGTACTGATAATTGTGTCGCTGATGCCTTGTCTCAGGTAAACAATATCAACCTCACTACCCCAGATTTCTCTGAAATTGCAAAAGCTCAATTGCATGATGAGGAACTCAAGAACCTAATCTCAAATGCACAAACCTCCCTTCAGTTACAACCGCTGCACATTGATCCAACGCTTAAAATTTACTGTGACACAGAGAACAATAGAATACGTCCCTATATTCCTGTCAATTTTAGACGTGAAGTGTTTAATGCCTTGCACAATTTGGCACATCCTGGAATCCGTGCCACCAAAAAGCTGATCGCGGACAGATTTGTCTGGCCAGCAATGAATCAAGACATCACAGAATGGACTCGTTCATGTATTAGATGTCAACGATGTAAAGTATCCCGTCACACTCACAGCCCCATTCAACAATTTAACCTTCCAGCAAGACGCTTTGATCATGTGCACTTAGACTTGGTTGGCCCATTGCCTCCTTCAAATGGTTACACTTACCTCCTCACTTGTATTGATCGGTACACAAGATGGCCTGAAGCCATTCCTATTGAAAATATATCCGCTGAAACTGTAGCTTGAGCATTCATCTCCCAGTGGCTTTCAAGATTTGGCATGCCTACCACCATCATTACTGACCAAGGCCGACAATTTCAATGTCACTTGTTCGCATCCCTCACCTCTCTTCTTGGCATTTGCCATATTCGCACAACACCATACCATCCATCTGGAAATGGGATGGTGGAACGCTTTCACCGATCTCTCAAACAAGGTCTGAAGTGCCACAGTAGCACACACTGGACAGAAGCCTTACCCCTAGTCTTGCTTGGTCTTCGCACAACATTCAAAGAAGACATTGGTAGCACGTGCTGAGCTGTTATATGGTGCAACCCTCCGTCTGCCTGGTGAATTCTTTCACCCAGAATCTACTCCAGTTATCGACCCTCCCACATTCCTTCAACGTTTACGTGAGACCATGAGCAATATCTCGCCAACCCCAGCATCTTCGCATAACCAGCCAAGCTATTTTGTACATCCTGCGCTTGAGACATCTTCGCACGTATTCGTGCGCAACGATGCAATTAAGCCACCTTTAACACCTTCATATGATGGTCCATTCAAAATTGTCAAACGAACACCGAAACATTTCACCATCATCTGCAATGGCAAACAATCAGTGATTGGAATCGATTGTCTCAAACCAGCATTTCTAATGCAAGATCCAACAACTTCCTCATCAACATCACTCCCGGAAGAAAGCTTACATCCTGTTAAAGAGCAACCTAAAACTACCAGATCTGGAAGAAAGGTTAAATTTAACCCAAAGTACTTATAACGTACCGATGGTACTTGGGGGGGAGTACTGTGGCGTTCCGACAGATACTTCAACTTCTATTCATGAGATGGCGCCACGTGTAAAATCCAGTTCTTAATCGGAGCAGCAAAGCGACATCTTTACTCACTCAGACTTCTCGTCACACAACTGTACGCGAAGGTAGCATGAACTGTGTTCCGAGCTCTGTGTTGATCTCTGCAATGTAATTTAAATTGTAATTTAGTATTTAATATATTCTTTTGTTATAGGAGATTGTCTACTCTTATTTTCTTTAATTATATCATGCATTAAGCACACACGACCACCAAATATAGCTTCAGGAATGGCAAGGTGCATTGCTTATAATGGAGACTGTGTTAAATACAGCTTCAAGAATGCTACAGATGCATTGCTTGCAATAGAGACTTGTCTGTAATTTTTGATAGTTTGATGTCTGTAATTTTTTATAGTTTTTCCATAATTTTTTTTATTTACATTTATTTTCCTTTGAGAAAATAAATAAATTCTTTGAGATTTTAAATTAAATGCTTCGTCTTATTTATTTTGTGCCATTTTCAAAATGATTCTTTTAGTGCTGAAAAAATATATTAATGCATATATACTTGCTGTCATTAAATTTTGTTAAAAGTGCATATTTGGCACCTTTAATGATTTTTTTTTCAGAATTTTATAAAAATTAGGATAGTTTTATAATAGTATCTGCTAATTTTTTATGTACATACATTAAGCCAGTTTGATGATTGGTACTTCAGTGCTTAACTCTTGACAAATATTTGGATTACTGTTTGTATTCATCTTTATTATACTGAAATAATTTTTCTTTTTCCTTTTTACTTCGTACGTACGAAGTAAAAAGGAAGTATTGTAATCACGAAAAGTTTCAGGCAGCATATTTCAACGAAAATATCCATTTTGATCTCTATCGAATGCAATTTAACGATATTTTTGCGTGATATCTGTACGTAAGGACAGAATAAAATACTATTTTCCTTCAAAAAATTATAAAACTGCTTTAAAATTAATTCTGAAGAGAATTTTTCGTGGCATCTGTACGAACGTACGTACACATCTCGCATAACTCAAAAACGAGTAGCCTCAGAACGTTGAAATTTTGTGTATAGAACTGCTATAACATGTAGATGTGCACCTCGTATTTTGGTTGCAATCAGCCACACCAAACGTATATAAATATATTTATATATATATCCACTCTGTTACCCGGCTCGATGATCTCAGTTTCTTTACTCTTATATGTTTGTAAATTGTACATTTTTTGCTTTAAAAATGATTGAATTGTGTTGTTTTTATCTTCCGGTTAAGGATTTTATGTCTTTAGTAAATCTGTGTGCAATATTTTTAGAATTATTAACAAGTTGTCTAAGTGCCGCTAAGCCTTTTTTTAATGGTGGCCATTGATGTGTACATTTGAAACAGGAGACTAGTGGATTTGTTGCGAATGTAGAGAAACTTAGCTTTGCAACAACAAAGATAATGCTTTCATTTATTATTGCCAATTAAATTATGCTTAATTCTTTCTGGAATGTTTTCTGGAAATAAGTGTTTAAGATTTACTTCGTAATTTTTAATATAGATATTTTGAGTTTTTATGTATTTTTGCCTTCTCGCGAAGTGAGAACTGATTTAATTAAATGAGAAATACTCAATCGTCTGTGCAAAACTGTTTCTTTTTTGTTTTGTTTGCTTAATTTCTTTTATACATCATTCTAGCTTTATTATAGTTTTTGAATAGAACATGTGGCAACGATTAGATAATTCTATTCTTTAAATGATATAAATTTTGTGCATTCTGAGTTATAATATGAACGAAATATATAAGTTAACTGTTATATAATTATTAGATTATATAACAATTAACTTAGTTTCCATTATATAATTATTATATAAGTTAACTGTTATATAATTATTAATACTGTTAAGTGAATCTAGCGCCAGAGTGTCACTATGGTAAACAAATACTAGATTGAATTTTAAAGAATGCATTTATTCTATTGTGGTTTATGCGTTGTCGGCGAAGTAGATTTAATTCAATCCAATAAGTTTAAATGAAATGCAAGAAAAAATGCGTATAATTTAAATTCCAATAAAAGGAAGTCATGTGGTGTACACATCAGATTTTTTTAGAATATGAATCCTTCTACTGCACATTTCTAGGTTTGATGACTTCAACATTTTGTTGATTTTAAAACCAATTTTGCTTTGAAATTGTGAATCTTACTTATTAATAAACATTACAATAAAGTTATCTCGCATTTTTAAAATAATAGTAATGTATTAAAATTGAGTTGTTTTAAAAATATGAAAGTTAAAAAAAATTAATTATTATCTTTTGTCTTGCTTTGCAGTGTGTTTACCTTTCATATTTAGGATTTTGACTATCTTTGTTGTAAACTTTAAACAATGCAATTAAAGTTTTAAAATTTCTTTCTATTTTATTAAAATAAATTTCATTTCTTGACTTTAATTTTTTATGGTAAATATCCCTGCCATCTGATTCCTTCAGAATATTCCCTTCGAGTGTCAGTTTTTTTTTTTCTACACAATGCACTTATCGCTTATTTCTGAAAATGTTTTTCAGAAGTCTTCGGATTTTTATTGTCAATAAATTAGCAGGTATGAAAGCCTAGGACCTAATTTCCCAATATTTTTTTAACTCTCTGCTTCTTTTCAGTTTTTAATTTGCTCAGCATACTTTTGGAGATTTTCAGTGTCCTTCTACCTTTGCAACAAGGATGTGTTATATATCTCTTAAATGTAATCTGGGGGCAGTGATTGTAAAGACATTAAAATTTTTAGATGTGTATTGCACTTGCACTGATTCAAATTATGTATCAAAATTTGTCATGCAATACTAAAACAGAATGGTATATATTAAAGACATCTGAAATGTTTATAGTAATGAACTTAAAAAAATGCATCTATTCCTACCATAGCATATGCAGTGGTTTGTATCAAAAGAGCATACTATTTGGGCATACTGCATATCACTGCATGTTTGGATTTGTGGTCTATGTTTTAGAGTATAAGACTGATGATTTGTAACTTCTAATATCTTGGAATAAAGAAAATAAAATTATGCACAATTTGCACCATCTTGTGTGAAAGGTCGACCAGTATGATGTGATATAATTTTGTAAAGATGCAGGACTGCAATATTTATATAATGAAGTGGATCTTTAAACATTTCAAAAATATTTAAGTAACCAAAATTTCCAAGTGTGTTTTTAATTGCTTCTTAATGCTTTGTAACCACGCCTAAAACCGTTAACCCCCAACAAACATCTCAGTGTCTGCAGTGTGAATAAAAATGCCATGTTGAGCATCTGTGGTCTAAGGGCATGAAGTGCAGTCTTATTGTTGTAGCAAGGCCAAATTTTAAGTAAAAGTATCTCAGTGCTTAGTGAATGACTTAAATCTTTTGACTGCGTTTTAACCTGGTGATTTTGTTCCTACAGTTTAAAAAATGGAGACCATTTTACAAAATATTTAATTCAGCTTGAAAGTAATAAATTTGTTTCAAGATATTAAGAGTGGAGTTAAATATTTTCAGATGATTATTATGTTTTTTTTCATTTATTTATTTTTGTCATCTTGCAGATTTCTTCATTAGAAGGTGGGCTGGAAGCATATATTGTAGAAGGAGGAAATAATTTTTCTGTTGGAGAGAAACAGTTGCTGTGCATGGCTAGAGCCCTTCTGCATCAGAGCAAGGTAAATTAGCAGCAACATAAGCATTAAACAATGTTTTATTTTGTAGATTTTCAAAGGAAAAACAAATATTTTCATTTGGATTTTTAAATGAGAGGGTGAGGAATATTGCAGTAATTCATGTTATGACCTGTTTCTATGTTAAAGGTGTATAAATTAAAATCGTTATTATTAAAATATTGTTATGTTTAAGTATGTATGCAATTATTTAAGTATTATTATTTGTTATTATTATTAACCTTTTTTATAATTAGTCATCGTATTTTTCTGAATAAAAAAGTCATGTTTTCTTGTGGTATTATGCTTGCAGAACCTCTTATCCACGGTTGCAGTTTTTAATATTGTTGAGAAATTGCTTTGATTCCAATTTAATTTTAACTTTAAGATGCTTAAGATGCTTTAAGATTATGTGTGTATATATATATTATTGATGAAAGGTTTATTTTGTAATTTCTTTTGAAGGTTGTTCTCCTTGATGAAGCTACTGCTTCTCTTGATAGCGAAACAGACAAAATAATCCAAAAAGTTTTACGAGAAGTTTTTTCTAACTCAACAGTTTTAATTATTGCACATAGACTCACAACTGTGGCAAACTGTGATCGAGTAATGGTGCTGTCTGAAGGGAAAGTAAGTTGCATAT
Organism: Stegodyphus dumicola; assembly: GCF_044657685.1. NCBI lineage: Eukaryota > Metazoa > Arthropoda > Arachnida > Araneae > Eresidae > Stegodyphus > Stegodyphus dumicola. Next base: position 144,479,491 of record NC_140771.1, on the reverse strand, counting down.
ATTTTTTGCATATGCTAATTACATCATAGGAATGCTAATTACATTTCTTCTAATCTTTTTGTATAAAGTATAAATAACTATTCATTTTATATTTGTACATGTTGAATTTTGAATCGGGGAAAATGATTTATTATGACCCTTAGTTATAAAGGAAAAATAACAATACATGTTTATTCATATGTTCAAGACAATATATTTTTCGTAGAATTATGGTGTCATTGATTGTGTTTTGGCAGAAATTTTCAGGCTTGTTGAAAGCAGCAAAATATTTATTTATAAATTAGAGAGATATAAATGGTGTACTGCATCTCACTGCTGTTGTATCATCTGAAATTGTCTAATTATAAGAATCTTATGTATATATGTGGCTTAAGTGTTTGTTGCCAATAGTTTATTGGTTGCTTGCGTAACTGTAAATTGTTTTATTCCTCGTGCAGTGCAGCACGTGACGAATATTATGAGAAAGCTAAGCTGGAAAAATTAAAAATACAAGAGCATGTGCATTTAACATTTAATAAATAAATTTAACATCTATATATAATAGAATTTGGAAATAAGCAACTGGCAAAAACCAGCAACGTTGAAAAAACAAATAAAATGAAATAAATAAATATCTTTATTATATGCGGCTTAAGTGTCTGTTTGTCGCTGATAGTTTATTGGTTGCTTGCGTAACTGTACTAGCTAATGGAGTGAAGTTGGCCACGGCACAGGGTTGCCGTTTCAATTGAGACCAATTTGCCACCATCAAACACAGTCCAATTCAGTCCTTGACCCACAAAATTGATAATCTGACTGCATGTGATTATTTTCTTCTGAAAGAGTAAAAGGAAATGAAGTAAACTTTGAAGAGTAAAATGATTGGTTATGTACTTATACAAAATAAATAATAGAAAAGAACTTGGGAAAAAAAACTGTCTGCTGAAATTTGTTTAGCTGTGTTATATTAATATATTACAAAACATGAAAGGTCAGTTTGTAGAATGTGTGTATCCAAATGACAGCCACCTTCATGATTGTATTTAGAACCTAGTTTTTTTTGGGGGGGGAGCTATAATTTAATAAATAAGCTACTGTTTTTATTTTCCAGTTAGAATAAATATTACTTTTTAACCCTTTATTTGGCGTGGCTGCTGAAAATCAACATGTTTTCACTATTTGCCAATTAAATGGTTGGTTGGTAACGGAGGACGGGGTTGCCTGATGTCTAACAGAATCAATTAAATGGTTGTTACTCTACTGCAAATAAAGATCAAAAGTGATCTTTTTAATCTATAAATCAGCATCTTACTGATTGGGCAAATGCTATCTTCTGCCCAAGAATTTAAAGAATACCAATGTCATTCATGGAGAGAGGCATAGTAGCATTTGCCAAAATTAAATGCTTATTGATTTTTAGTGCTTTTTAAAATTTTTTATAATAATTAAATTATTTAATACCCTTAAATGGATTGCAAAGAATTATGAAATTTTCAGAATGTTGTTATTTGAAATTATTTTATCTAAAAGCCCCTTGTGTATTTCTATCTACAGGGATAGCTGCTAGATTAAACCTACCAGTTATATATTTTAGATCATGCTTAGTATAAATTAATTGTTTTTCCACTCTTTCCCCCCCCCTCCCACACACACACAATCTCTGGGTACAGGATGCAGAAAATTGATTTTGCTGTATTTCTGAGTTTATGTTAAAGTACACCTAGCCCAACAATTAAACTAATTCACTGTGTCTTAACCGTTTGAGGGGCAGTATATAAAATAATTTAAATTATGGTAAAATTTTGCAGGAACTATAACTTATGGACCCTAAGGACTCAAAATTGAGACTTAAAAAAAATCTAGAGCGAAATCCTAAATTTTGAAAGCCCCTCTAAGACAATTTTTTCCAGGTAGCTGCCAATTGTTAATTTTTGTTTTTTTTAATTAATTTTGTGTACTTTTGATGTGATCTGTAGAGATGGGTGCTTGAATATAGTTATGTAATTCTGAAGACAAAAACTTTTTTAATTTTGGTAGAAATTTAAAATTTTAAAAATAAGATTTATGTTTTTATGCACTTTGATAATGTAACCCAGCTGAACATACTTATGTAAAATATGGGTAAAAAGGTTTTGAACTTGATTTAAATTCAATATTATTATTTTATAAAAAAAATTAGCAAATATGACACTGCATACGTAAATCGTATCATGCTGTAACTGAACTAGTATAATATTTCAAGGAGATATAACAGCCAAAAAATAAAAAAATTGAAAAATGAAACACTGTGACTCAGATGAGAAAGTATGTTGCATTTTTGAAATCATATTTTATGCTTTAGATAATAAATAAAAAAAACATGGTTCATGCTATGATACCAAGAATCGCCCCCCCCCCACACACACAGAGAAATTAACATAGACGATAAGAATAAAAGCATGCTTTCAAATCAGCAGTTTTTGTGATTGCAATAAGAGATGGACTTAAGTACACTTCCATTTCCTGTATTTTTAAAGAAGCTTTCTCTTTGTGTGACCTTATCACACCACACAAAGGAAAGAAGGCAGGACTCCTCAATAACAAATCAGTTGTCAATCAGCTCCTTTCATTTTCGTTGGATTCTAGGATTTTGGAAAACACGAAGCAATGTGTGTCTTTTGGGGGATAACATGCCACATTTAAGCCCTACAATTGTGTAAAATTTTGACCCCTGACAGCAATTTTGAAATTGATGAGTCTTTTCTTGGGAAAGGGTGAAGTGCTGAAGTTAAAATTTTAGCTAAATAGAGACGAATGAAACTCGAGTGGAGTAAAAAAAAAAATACAAATAAACAAATATACTTGTATTCAGTCCTAGTGCAGGGTCAGTAAACTCCCCATCCCTTCATGAACATAATACTGAATCCTAAACAACTTAATCATAAACAAATTATTACATCATAAACTATTATAATGTAAAGAAATGCTGTCATCTCACAGAGTAGAGAAGGAGAAGCCTAGTGCTGCTATCTATTGGCAAGGTACCCTCAGTAGGGATGCATACCGGTATTAAAAACGTGTACATAATCTTCTTTTAATTATCAGTTTTGATTGAAATGCAGTAAATATAAAAGGTTCAGTATATGTATGTCATATATTTACAGATTTTGAATTTTTTCTTTCCCTCTAATAGAATTCATCAAAGATGATACCTTGGAACAAGGTATATTAATTTCATAACTACAAAATATTTAGCGTTCATAGGGTAGTGCTGCCATTTAGAATCGAAAGGAAACAGTAGAAACTTACGATTATAGCTTTTGGTGTAGAGAAAATAGCATTTTTTTTTAGGTTAAAAAACTGACAAACAACCGGTTATTCACTGGTTATATTATATATTGGTACCTTTCAAAGGGTTAAATGTATCCTATAAATCAGTACATGTTGGTTAATAAAAGAGAAAAAAAAATCAAATGAAATTTTAAAAAGGGGGTAATGTAAAGGTTGTAAGTAATTCTGTTATCTTAAGTTAGGAATCTCATTATTGCCCGTATGCAAAGTGAAGAGTTTACTTGCAGCTAAGCATATATATATATGCATATGATAAATATGAATGAAATTTTAAAAATGAATGGTTTTCAACATTGTTATCTACATACTAGATGATAAGGGAAATATCTGGAACTAATTTTATGGTTTTCATATGCACTTTAAAAAAATCAGCAGCAGCAGCAAAAAGTGAAAAATTGTTCTATCTTAGATAAATGTAAAGGAGTCTATGCTATGTAACTCTTACAAGCTTTCTACAGATATGACACTGTCAGTTCTTTTAAAAGTTCATATCTGTTTTGGACATGATATAGTATTTTGCTTTACATCAGAAAAAGCTCTTTTCGTATTTATTGAAGCTATGACTAAAGCTAAATATATGTATTATATAAAATGCTCTCTCAGCAAGCAGAAGTGCTTTACTTGCTATCTGAAAATACTCTAGAGACAATTCTTTAAAATAGCTGTGCTATTTGCAGAGAAATATTTATTAGTGGGAAAAGTGAAGTCAATAGTAATAAATAAAACTTAACCTTTTGCAGATATATTGCTGACATCTTACTGAGAAATATATCCATTAACTTGCACATGTCGGATTTTTTCTATTTCCGTCTCCACATGTACTCAGCAAGATACAAATCGAGTTGTTCTTTTGCCTGCCGAGAATCAGTACACTGACCTGTAAAGACAGGAACATCAATTGCTCATCTGAATTTTATTATTATTATTATTATTGTGTATGTGTGAATTAAGCTTCATATCTGTAGTCATGGCACTTATTCACAATTATTACAGATTACTGTTAACCTAGAATCCACTTCAAGAAGATATGAAAAGAATTTGGCATACTCCGAAACAGCTATGGAACAATGGTTGAGCTGTTCAATGAATAGCTCAAGCCCACTCAAAAATTTAGAAAATGTGACGTATTTTCATGGAAGGTAGTGCTAAATTACGGTTTGCTGAATTGCTCTTGATCAACTTATACAGTAAAAGCATAAAATAAAGGGAGCTATTTATTTCTTATGTAAAGGATGAAGTGGAATTTTAGTGTATCACTGCATCTTAAGTAAGAAGATTGTTGTTCAGAGGCCAATATTTAGAGTAAAGAAGCCATCGAGTTAGGACAATACACTTTATTTACATGAATAATGAATAAAAGGATCACACAGAAAATCATACTGACCGTCACACAGCAAATATCATATCATCATCTCCATACGCTCGAAGCTCGAATGACGGATGTGTCGGTAGAAGAGACAGCTGTGCCATCATAATTAATACGCATGCGCATAAGAAAAAATGTTCGCTCGCCTCTACCCAACACACCCCTCCTGCGAGCAACATTTTTTCAATACAAAAATAAATACAAACAATATATATAACACATTACATTAAGAGATTAAGGAAATTATTTTCAATGTATACATTAATTTTTCTTCACTGATACTCTTAGTAAGAAAATCTGCAATCATATTATCAGTTTGTGAATATTCCAACTTAATGACATTGTCCTTTGTTAAGTCCTTCATAAAATGGAAACGCAAGTTCATGTGTCTGGATTTCGTAGAAGATCTGGCACAGTTCATCCACTGGATGGCAGCTTGACTGTCTGTATTCAAGACCACTGCACCGTTAAAAAATTGTTTACATTTTAATTCTGATAATAAATTTACAGTCCAAATAATATGCTTACAAATTTCAGAAATAGAAAATAATTCTACTTCACAAGTAGACAGACTAACACTTCTCTGCTTACGACATTTCCAAGAAATCAATGAATCACCTAATAAAATAGTACCACCAGAAAATAACTTACCATTTTCTGCATTTCCCCAGCTAGCATTAGCATATGCATTTAAAACTCCGAAATCATTGCTATAAAAAAGTTTTTTATTTTGTGTACCTTTCAAATACCTTAATACCCTTTTAGCCAAAAGATAATGCCTTTTTTCTGGTACATGATTAAATTGTGACAAATAAGTTGTTACAAATGATATATCAGGACGCGTTCTATTTGCTAAATATAAAAGTTCCCCAATTAATTCCTGATACAAAATTGCATCAATTTTTTTCATTTGTACATGAAAAACCTTTATCTGCCCCTTTAAGGATTGGCGTTTCTACTGCTTTACAATTTTCCAGATTGTGTTTAGTCAATAAAGATTCAATATATTCTGTTTGAGACAAACATATACCATTTTCAAGTTTTTCTATTTGCATTCCCAAAAATTTTGAATTAGTATTTTCATGTAACCCAAATACATTTTTAATTTTAGAAACAATATTTTCAAGCATTTCTTTATTATTACAGAATACAGCTAAATCATCAACATACAAACACAATATAAAAATGATTTTGGTATCATTATAAATCGGCGTTTTCGAAATTCGATGAGTCATCATATTCGCTTGCTTAAGTATTTTCCGTAACAACCAATTCGAGGTGTGGTTTTTTATCTGCGTCATTTCCCCTTCCTTTTAATTCTTCAATATCCCAAGTTTCTAAGGATTTATTTTCCCCCATATAATTACTACCTTTTAAAGATTCGTTAAATTTAACTGATCGTTCTTCAATTATTTTATAACTTGCTATAACATAAATACGATATCCTTTTCTTTCTCTAGCATATCCTAACATTATCCCTCTTTTCCCTGGTATGTCAAATTTGTTTCGCATTACTTTCGGAATGTGAAAGTATGCCACACATCCAAACTTTTTTAGATAGTTTAATTTGGGTTTTTTACCATTCCAGATTTCTAAAGGAATTTTTTCTTTTTCTTTCCGGGGTGTTAAATTTGATACTTGAGTACTAAAATTAATTGCTTCTGCCCAGAATTTTACCGGAAGCTCACTCTCATGTAGTAATGTCATAGCTCTTTCTAAGAGAACTCTGTTTGCCCGTTCAGCTTTCCCATTACTCTCACTGTTATATGGAATTGTTTTTTCATGAAAAATACATTAATTAACAAGATAATTATCTAATTGTTGGTTTAAAAATTCTAAACCATTGTCTGTTCTCAAACGTTTAATTCTTTTACCAGTTAAATTTTCATACTTAGCTTTAAATTTACAAAATGCGTCAAATACTTCACTTTTACTTTTAAGAAAATAAGTAAAATACATTCCAGAAAAATCATCCACAAAGATCATAAAATATTTAGACCCACCAATTGATTCAGTTTGAACAGGGCTACATAGATCCGAATAAATTAATTCTAAAATTTCTGAACTCTGATTAATGTCAATATTTGGATGACTTTTTCTAGTTATTTTACTTATGTCACAAGTTTCACACTTAAAATCACTTACATCATTAATATCAATGTATTCTTCCATTTTAAGCATAAATTTTGGATTTAAATGGCACAATCTACTATGCCAAAGTTCATAATTATAACCAGTACAATCATTAGCAATGCAACATTCAGAATTATAGTATGGTTCTAAATTAACTTCAAGCCTACCGTTATTCTTAAATGCTTTAAAAAGTAATTCATTACACCTACTAAAAACTAATACAGAATTATTCCTTGATTCAAATTTACATCCTTTATCCATTAAGGCAGTGAGTGACAATAAGTTATTTCTTAAATCAAGAATATAACTAACATTACTAATAGTTAAATTAATAAAACTAGAATTCTTTGTATTTATAGTTTTTGCTTTAACAGTACCATTACCTTCTGAAAATATTTTTGAATGTTTACCTGCCTGGTAAATTTCCCTCACCTCTGGTGTAATATTCTGAAACCAAAAGAAGTCTTTTGCAATGTGTCCAGTTGCACCACTATCCAGCAACCAAATTTTATCATATTCATCATTTTTTCCACGTGTAAGTTGGAAAGCAAAATCATTTTTTCTTTCATCAGAACGAGATGAAACGTTCGCACTTGTAGATTGTGACTTCTTTCTTTCCTTGTTACCTTTGGATAACTCACTTTTTGGATTCTTGTTTCTGTAATAGCAGTCCTTCGCGATGTGACCAGGCCGTCAGCAAATGTAACAAATTCTTGGCTTATAGTTTTTATTCCTTCTTGATATGAACGCCTCTGCATTGTTTCCATCAGGTCGTGTGAACGGACTCTTCCTCACGGAGTATTTCGAGTACTTCATCAATTGTTTTTTCACGCTAAGTTTTTAAAATTTCCCTAATTCGAGAGAATTTTCCACGAAGTCCACGGACTGTGTAAAACACCAGTTCCCGAGGAGATACATCTAGGCCTAGCGATTGGCACTTAGTTGCTATTCCTCTCGCTCTTGCGATATAATCATTAGCCGACTCATGCAACTTCATTTCTAAATTTTTTAACTCATTACCAGCATCTATTTTTCGATCTTTGGCTTGTCCCGTAAATGTTGACTTTATTTTTTCCCAAAGAATTTTTGCATTCTCTTCTGTAGAGAACTGCAGCACCTGTTGATCCGATAGTGAAAGTTTTATATATGCTATGGCGTCAGCATTTTTCTCATTCCACAATCTTTCATCTTTCTCGTCTAAATTTTCTGGTTTTACTGTTGAAATTACCGAGTCAAGTCTTTTCAGTGATAAGGCAGCTTTAATTTTCAATGCCCAAATAAAATAGTTCTCTCCAGTTAATTCGGGAACGTTCCACTTCTCCATTTTTGGCTTCCACTAAGACAGTTTCGGTTTCGACTTGGTATTTTATATCCAATTCTTCTTGACAAAACCACAGAGCTGCTACCATTTGTTGTTCAGAGGCCAATATTTAGAGTAAAGAAGCCATCGATTTAGGACAATACACTTTATTTACATGAATAATGAATAAAAGGATCACACAGGAAATCATACGGACCATCACACAGCAAATATCATATCATCATCTCCATACGCTCGAAGGTCGAATGACGGATGTGTTGGTAGAAGAGACAGCTGTGCCGTCATAATTAATATGCATGCGCATAAGAAAAAACGTTCGCTCACCTCTACCCAACAAAGATATAACAGCGTTGTTAATAATGATTGAAAGAGAAATTTTGAAACTTTTTACAGGCCTTAAATTCTTGGTGTAGCTGCTTTTTTTTAACATGGCAAATAAAATTTGTCCTACTGTCATTCCGCTACTGTGTGGTCTGTCTGATACTCTTGCAAAATGTTCATATCAGTTCCAATTAGATTTCGGTACAGCAGCAACACAAATGCCAAGTCTTTAAGGTAAGCTCTGAAGAAGGAATCAGAAGGTCATTTGTCAAGTAGAACATGATCAATTATTCGTTGTTGCATTATAGTATAATTTCTCATTGAAATCAGCATGAATTACTCTTCTACTTACTAATGTAGAATCCCATTTAGTTATTAATGGAATTGATAAAAAATATTATCATGGCAGTTGCTGTGCTCAGCCAGACAATGCTGGAATGAGCATGCTCAAATTTTAATATGAAATAGACTTTTGTGGTTTCACAAAATATAAACATATCAAGAATATGCAAAGTCATAGGAAAAATACTTTCAGTGTTTCTCTTTACATTATCAATAATTTTGTAATTTCTTTTTTGTTTACTGTTACTAAATAATAATCACCAATTCTTGGAGATCACTATGTTACCTAGTATTTTTATTTCAATTTAACTTTTTATAGTATTTTCATTCCAATTTAACTCTTTAGTTTATGTTTTTTAAACATAATATAATAAAGACATTACAGTTACTTAATTAAACCTTTTTTCCCCATAATTTAGGTTGTTGAATTTGACCAACCAACTCTTCTATTGGCTAATCCTAAAAGTCATTTCTCTCAATTGATGGCTACGTCACGTTCTTCCATAAACCTATAAGTTTTATGTGAAACAGTTTTATCATAAAAGCATATATTTTTATAACAAGAGACTTTTAAGAATTTTTTTGATGTAATTGTGATTCAAGGGAAGAAATTTGTCTTTCTACTGAGTAATCATACTGAATATGTTGAGTATATTATAAATATTTTTGATAAGATTTGTTTACTGTCATGTTATAAAATAATGTTATATTTTGTATTTTAAAGCAAAGTCCTGTTACAGAATAAAAATATAGCATAACTTTTATACTCAGTAATTTTAACTTTGAATATTTCAATAATAAATTGCATTGTGCAGTTGTAGTTTTTATAAAGCTTAGAATTGTTATTCTTTGTATACTTCTCTCGCTTTCCCTATCCATTTTTTTAACTTATAAAACTAAATTCAACTTAAATTTACTGTTCACAATAGAATACCTTTGACTTCAAATTACTTTTATATTGGTTGTAATAAACATATTTTCATTTCTGTTAAGCATATCTATTAATACATTTTTTCCCTATGGTACTTTCTTCTTAAGAATTCAAATTTTAATTGGATATAAGGTGATATTTGTTTTTTTTGTGCTGTATTTGTTGTACATGTTCTGTATTTTCACAGGGAATCATCACTATTAATTTTATTATCTGTTTTAAATGTACATTTCTTATCATCATGGAAATTATGTGTAAAATTTCATTTAACATATTCGAATATGAAATTTACATCATTTAAATTTAAAGAAAAGCATAACTTGCCAAGGGAAAGACAGTTCTTCAAAATTCATGAATTTATTCATACAAATATTTTTCTAGTCTTTATCTTGAATATACTTCTCTATTCAAATAATTTTTTGTGAGTATATATAAGAAAAGACTTTTGTTTATTTGTGTAGTGACGTTTAAAACTATCTTTTAAATGTTAGTGCATATTTATTTGTGCATTGTTGTTAAAAATGTTGTAAGGGAGATAAACTGTTATGTTGTTTTTATACTTAAGATAGTTAGTAATGCAGCAAATTTATCTTTAAATTATTTAAATCCCAATTCTGAACTATGTATTCTATTATTGGCATGTTATCATTATTATGAAAAACCTTATTTCCAAAGTAGCAGTCCTAAGTATGACAAAACACTCTTTATATATATGAGAAGCTGCATATTAATCAGTAACTTTAGTTTATAGTTTTATACTGTGGAATAATTTAATATCATAATACCCTGAAATACCACTTTGGGGGTATGATATTAAATTATACATTATAAAATAATGTAAAATAACTTTAATATATTGTTTTATACTGTAGAAAATACATAATGAAGTCTAGGGATTTTATTATGTATTTGCAGATTTTAATTGAAGCTTAATTATTGGTTACTTTTTATGCATTTAAAGTCTATGAAAGTAATGAGGAGAGAAAGATGTCTGATATACTTTGCTGACTTTCTGCATAGTTCCTTGATATGTCTTTTTTTCGTATGAACCATAATCATATTCTCATCTGTAACTTTTGTTTTTGAATTCTTTGTTTTCAGCAATCATGCAAAGTAATGTTTTGAAATTTGATTTCCTTTTTGCAACCTTTTTAGAAACGTAAAGGAGAATATAAAGGTATATGTTGTGCTGTTGAGAAATACAGTAAGTGATATGTGTTGCAGGGCTTTGATGATATTGATATGATTTTAAATTATTACAAACAGGGTTACTTTAAGAGCATTTATGTACATGTGGCAGGTGCTTTTTGGATTTTGCTGTTTTTAAAAAGAAATAGTTGTAATAAATTCTTTTCTTGTAATTTAACTTCTGAGTAAATGCAAACATTGCTTTATTTTTCATAGTGTCCATAATACTTTTTTTTATTTTTAAACAAATGTTGCATAAAATATTTCTTTTTGTATTTTTTTTTTTTTTTTCAGTATAATCTGCTAACTTTATTTACATAAAATTTTATATAATGGGAAAGGTTGTTTCAGTTTTGTAGACTAAGCTTTATTTAAACTTATTATTACAGTATTTCTATTTTGACCTCTGACTTTCTTTAACTTTTACCATTTCCTCTCCCCCATCACCCCTCCTCATTATATTATGGTTATTGGAAGCATGTTTGTATGGAAATGGTCAAATGTTATTTCATGCTCTTTTAATTTAGAATGTATTTAGTAAACAGTATTGTCAGTAATTGTTTTTAACTCTTGTCACATCATTATTGAGGGGGGGTATAATTTAAATAAATTATAATTCCATTGTATATGTGTATAAGATCATTTATAAGTGTTTTTGGATTGGTAAATGTTCTGACCTTAGATGCCATACTATTTTAACTTGTTTTATAGCATAAATAATATATTTTAATATATTGTAGATAATTTTTTCATGTCTGTTTGTGCTTATGGACATGTTTTAATGTGATAAATGTATTTTGTTACCATTCATGCAATATTCCATCTCTTTTATTTTTTTGAAATATATACATCCTATTATATAAAATATTTTAATAAGGAATAATGAATGACATATTTTAATTCATGAACATTTGTTTTAAATTATGTAATTAGAGAAATTTTAATTGTAGAAATGGTGCTATTTTAACAGTGCTTGTATTAATTATTTATTTTATAAATATATATAATTTTAATATTTATTATATATGTTTATGATATATATTTTATCATTGATTTGTTTGAAAGACAGTTTTTGAAATTCACTCATTTAAGAGATAAAAACTAAAGCTTCTGAAATGTATTGTAAGGTCTCTTTTCATCCTGTTATTGATTAATGTGTGTAATATAAATTATTCTTTTAGAATAAAAAGAATGACTTTCAACTTCACTGTGCCTGTTCTGAAGGAAATTAAGAAAACAATTTCTTCAAAAATTTGAAATCTGAAATTGAATAACAAAATTTAGACTTGAAATTGATATAAGTTTTTTCATAGCTCAAATTTTTTTCTCACTCTCCTTAAATTTGTCTTATCAATTGATTTTGCATATCAGTCGTTGCTGATATGCAAAATCGAAATGAATATTGTAATTAAAGCTTGTCAAAGTGAATCTGATAATTTTGTTCTTCAAGAAGAGTCCAGCATTTCAAGTCAGTAGAGTAATAATATAGATGTCCTATTTTTATACAATACTGTAGGACCTACATGTTTTAAAATAATTTAACTAATAAGTGTGAAATGTGAGTTTATATACAAACATTCTTGCATTGCAGATAAAATTCTATATTGTCTATTCTTATATCAAGAAGTTATGTACTTTTTTGATTAAAAATGATGAAGTAATGGAGAGCTTTTTATCTTTTCTTTAAATTTTTATCTTTCTAAAAATTCTCATATTATATTTTGAAGAAACTGGTAACTTGGTAAACTGATGTCAGTGTGGAAGATCATCAATAACTGAATCCCATACAAATCACATGTGAAGCACAGGTAGAAACTTTGCAAAAATAGTAAGCCATGTTAATTGTGCTTGGGAAGTTGGCAGAATCACAGAGCTACGTCAGCATTAATTATCTTGCATTTATGCACTTCAATCATATGCTTACAATAGCTTCCCAGCCAGTATAGTAGTTAGTGATGCTGACTTCCATACCAATGGATCCAGCTTTAAATTCCCGAGAAGTTGTAGATATTTGTAAGGATTGAATGTATGTGCGGAAGGGAGTTCTCAAAATATATGGCAAGCCAAAAACCCTCTCAAGAGGTTGGTAGCAGGAGAAGAGGTTTGGGAAATCCTTGGACCCCACCCCCAAGGTGTTTTCCCTCAAAATTAGGTGGAAGCTTAACTGCTAGCTAGGTTCAGCAATAACTCATTGGTAACTGTGGTACTACAGAGGCACTAGCTTATTTTCTACTTGTACCTGAATCCCTACAATTTGCAATCATACTAATATTTGAATTCAAGTGATGTCTCTAAATACAGATAATTTATTATATGGGTATTGGGAATAATTGCTGATGATTTATAATACATTCTAAACAACTCTTTAGGCAGATGAAACATATTTTTTGTTGCATGAAAGTATTAAAATCCATAATTGTCAAATATCAACCAAAAATAATTTCCAAATATATTTAGAGAAGCTAGTGCATTCATCACAAATCACTGTATGGTGCAGTCAGGGCTACGGCAGATAGTGTGTAGCTGCCCTGGACATCCTAATTTGTGAGCAGCGAAATTTTTAGACTTGATCGGGGAAGCAGAATTTTGGTGTCACAGAGTTTACTCTGGATTGCAAAATGTCCAGTGCTAGCCTCGGATGCAGTTACATGGCACTTGTCATTGTTGGCCCATTCTTATTTGAAGATCCTTGTGCAACAACAGTGGCTGAAAAGCATGTATGTAAAACAATGGTGCTACCTGAAAATGTTATGCGAGAATATGATATTTTGTTTAATGAAATGAGATCTCACAGTGGCTCTTATATTTATGCAAAATAGTGCACCGTCATGTAGCAACCATTGTGAAACCATTTCTCATGAGAGTGGTTTCAGTTGGCCGAGTCCTTCATATGCCTTAATATATTCCTGGCTGTCATTTATTATACTGGCTCAGATCTGTAACTTGGTAGTCTCGGCACCAGGGGTTAAAACACAAGTCTGGTGGTTCCAGAACCCCAAAGGAAGATTACATCATATGATTGTACCAAGGGATAATTGGAATTTATCCATATTGGTGCTCTACCTTGGTGAGGAGAGAGGTAAGAACTCTGTACTCCAGGGGGTGGCTGGATCATGGATGCAGATCTGCCCATGTATCACTGGTGGGTAGCATTTTAGATGACCAGTCTGATCTACGGGCTCATAGAAAGTGATGATGCCATGTAGTTAAACTTTTCCTTCTGAAAAGCTAAAAATGTACTGCATGGCTGCTGACCCTCTGATCTTACAGGGAGACTCCCAGTTTTTCATAATATCTTTTGGTATTCCAGTAAATAACAAAACTTTCAGGTTTTTATTTTAGCTTCCCAGCAAAGAGGCAATTTGTTGAATTAATGAAACTCAAATTGAGCAAAATGAATCTCCCTTGAAATTTTTAACATAAGTTTTCTTGTGCAACTTTATTATTTCCAAGTAGCCTTTAATCAATTGTAGGCATTTGAAGATTTTTTTTTATGCAGATTAAAACAATTTTTAATCAGTTAACATTTGTATTTAGTTTTGTTTTGCATTTATGTATATCACATCACTCAGTTTGTGCCACAATAGCGTGTACAGTATTCACCACTTATTAAACTCATTGGTTTGTAAAAACAATTGCGTATTACTTCCAGATGTCCAAGAATGAAAACATATATACTAATTAATAGAAAAAAAATCATTTCTTAAACCCATCTTTGCAGCTAATAAAACTCAAACTGCTAAAAGATGGATTGTTTCAGTGTCAGAATATCGTACGTATCAAAGTTGTTTGTAATTCACCTGTTTATCTGATTTAGGACCACAGTATACTTTTCTCTCAAGCATGTAATGCATCAATGGAAAGTGTTTGGCCAGTATAGTTGTAAACTCTCCCTTTTTGGAGCATGATTTTCTTCGCAAGTGCAATCAAAGAAAAGCTTCATTTAAGTTGATAATTTTCATTTAAATAATGAACTGTAGTTGATGGAAAATTAATAAAAATTGCAAATGTTTGAAGGAAGTGCATAAGGGACTGAAAATCGCGAGATATTTATTGGTTTGATTATAGCAACGTGAGGACTATCTACTTAAAGGGAGGGTTGCCTTCTAGGACTTTCTAAAGGAAGCTGGTTCTTATCTATGCTACACATTGGGAAAACCGAGGAAATGCCCTTGCAGTTAGCCCATTTCCTTGGTGTTGAACTATCAGTATTCATCAACTTTATCATTTGGCAGGTTGTGGGCCTCGAAAGATGCTGAAATTGATCTTTTAGCCTCATGGTTTCAAGATGTGAGATATATATTCTAAAGCTCTTTTGATCGCAAAAAAATGCAGAATTTGTAAAATGGTGAAAGAAAATTTTGTACTAATTGATGGATGATTCACATGAAAGAGAAATCATTGTTCATCGGAAACTACATGGTGAAAATTAAGAAGCAGATATCATTCGGCTGATAACTGGATAAAATAATCATTGATAAATGTGACTAGATTAGATTAAATGCATAATAAACTATAAAATCACCATTCTAAAAACAATAAATAAGTAAAGGATTACAAAATACCACAGCTATAGAGAAAATAATAAATACAATTAACAAAGATCAAAATATTTACAACTTCGGCCCCTCCTTAGGAACGGCAGTTTCCGGACAGTGCAATCTCCAAGATTAGGGATAGCTAATTCTCTGTACTCTAATAAGTCGCAAGTCTGTCGTAGTGCACTAACTTCGGTTTAGAAGAAGGAGTTCTTTATACATTCACCATACTCACTGTGTTACTAATTTTTTTTTATCACACGGTAGAGCCCCTCCCAGGATATCTAGCTTGAGAGAGATTCTGCGACCACTCTTCGAGCTGTACAGTCAGACTTGATCTCCTTTCTTAAATTGCAAAAGGAACTCCAAAGTATACTATATCAACATTTTTTTTTTTTTTTAATTCACGAAGGATAGGACTCTTGTATCATACATCCCGAGCAGAGGCAAGTGTGTAGTTCTTCAGAGCACACAGACACAAAGAATCCTCAAATAATTCTGGATTATAATAGCACCGAAAGAGGAGTAGAAAGGTTAGATAAACTGGTCCCCCCCCCATTGTTCCTAACGGTGGAAGACAGATGGCCGATCGTAATTTCTTTAATATCCTATATATTTCCGGGTATAATGCATCAAGATCATTTCAGCATAGGAGATGAACTCATTTCACAAAAGAAGAATGTTCATTGAGAAGCTTTGCATGACTTTGGTTACCCACCACATTGAAGGAATTACCAAAAGCAAAGAGTTACCGAGAATCGGCAGTGAGTATTCGAAACTCAAGACAGCCTGAGGCATTTGGGCGTGTACCAAGTACTGGCAAAAGCAGATGTGGACTGTTCACGTAAAAGAAACATTTCTATCAATTATCTAACAACTGTATATAAACGAACAACTTATAGACTAACGCATTTTCGGATATTCTATTAAATGTTCAAACAACCGAACTTGTATTGTTGGATTAAGCTAAATATTTCACAAATAGTTTGTATTGTGTAGTTTTACTTTTAGGAAATAAACGAATAATATGCATGAGTGTAAACTTTCTTGACATATCAAATGAATGTAAAAATAAATAAATGTTATAAATACAGAAAAATGCGTCCATACTGTGATTTTGAGGGGTGAATGATGGAATAGCAACATTTTTTATTTCATAAATACATAATGGTTCATTAAGTTTGTATTTCCTTATAGTCATGAAAATGTTACCGTAATACATTGTTAAATGACATATAAATGCAGAAAATGATTACTAAATAATTACGTTATTAACATTGACAAAATGGGTTTATAATTCAGTAACATCCAGAATTACACGATGGGTCATTTCTGGATCAAACGCCTTAGGTGCATGCAACATTTTAACAACGTAAGAAAGGTGAACAAAACTTATACTTCTTTAGAAAGTCAACTCCGAGGATTGCATGGATTGAAAACTCATTAAATACTATTAATGATTTGGATTTCATAGAGGAACCTTCTCCTGTGGCTTGGAAATTAGAATTGAATTCCACCAGACAGTTTTCGACCGCCGAAAAAGAAGCATTAACATATGTTGCAGGTTATATTCTCTGCGAGACAAAGACCTATCATTGGGAGCAATATCTAAAAATAGTGTTGAAGAAGCAATAACTTCATTCAGAATGGATTAAATTATTGTCTTTAGGAGGCTTGACTACACCTTCACATTCATGTATTAAGACAATTTACGAGTTGGAAAAAATATTTTGTGCAGTTTCATGGTACAACTTGCTATAAAGGGATTCGTGTAATAGGTTCTTTAATTAAAAAACTGGAGAAACATTAGCCTGAAGTTAACAGAGCTATAATTCGTTTATTTTGCAGAGTGCGAACTTTTTATAGAATACGTTTCTTAAATAGAAATGCGTGTTTTTTCCCAAATCAAATTTTCATTCTTTTCAACTATAAAAAAGTGTTCAATTTATATATAATTAAAAAGCCTTTCTTTTTGTTTTAATTTATTTTAGTTTTTATGTTATGTTCATTAAAGAATACAAAAAGTTCAAAGTGCCCGATCATTTTCGTGAGCTACTGTATGTTAGATTCTTGTCGATTCCACGAGCGTGCAATTACTTTCCGGCTCACTGTAACTGCGAACACTATGATCCGTTGACTTCGAATCTTCCTATGGCTTGCCAAACGGTACTTTCAGGCAAAACGTGTTCATTGGGCATGTTAACAAGTACAGGGATAAATTATAACGGTTACCAGAAATTCACAGTTAGTTGTACAGGTGTATTCCCGCCACATAAGGTGTTATGTTCTGCTTCAGTTTTAAGGAAGAACACTCAGGGGAACAATCCGAAGATCTCTTACCCCTCTTTCCCTACCAATAGATTACACGAGATAACACTTGGTTCACCATGCATTTTGAGTGCCGCCATACCGCAGAGACGTCATACATCTAAAGCATCATTGCTTTCTGCGGGATTCGAAGCCGAGGCCGACGATACAGCAAATGCAAAATGAAGCAAGAATAAAATTCGATCTTAATTCCTAGACTTTTAACTTATTTAATGAATTTAAAATTATTTTAAATGATTTTTTATCTATAATTTAAGCAAATAACTCATTTCCAAGTATGTAATTATACATAAACTAATTTTTTTAAATGCATAGTTAGCACAAACTATAGAGTAACAGAAGAAAAAGTCACTTTTATTATCTTCACTATCCAATAATAATGTGAATTAAATATTTATGCAATTAACTGATATAAACTAAATTTGAGCTCAATATATGCTTACTACAAAACAGAATCCCTCATTATGAACTTATTAAAATTAACCTCATTATAGCTATTGCCACTGTATTCTTTTCTCATAGACTTCTAGAGATTGAGATACCAATAAACATAAATCTTTATTCTGCAAATTTTTTAATTTCGCTTTAGGTAGTTTCTCCTTTTTGCTATTTGTAATGGGATCAGAGCTTAGTAAAATTAAATAAAAAAATACCTTCATTCTATAGTTTTCGACCATATTTTCTTAAATTGTACTAAGGATATCTTTTAAAATCCTTTCATCTCCAATTCAGAGATTGCTCTGTTAACTGTTCAGTTGGCAAAAAATATTATTTCAGACAGCGGCGTAGCGATGGGGGGCAAGGGGGTGTATGAGCCCGGGCGCCAGATGGTTTCCAAACGAGATTTTCCGGAAAATTTCAGTTTTTATTTTGATCGAATTCTTGAAAATATGTTTAAAATTAATAATTATTGTAATATAATTAATTACTTATTTCCTTAATTTGTCTGATAAAATGTGTAATGAAATGTTTGCAGTACATCAATCAAATATCTGCGCATACAAAACGTTCTTTCTGACCACTTTATTTCTCTAAAATAGAGATATATTTTTATTTTTTAAAAACGAAATGCACATATAGCTCCCGTTTTTTATTTCTAAACGATAACACGACATTGTCCCGAATTTCTCAAACATATCCAGTTTCCAGAAACCGATTCCATAGTCTGGAAATGACATTTTGGAAAACTTCTAACGCTTCCACTACTATGGATTGCCTTTGACTCTCCTGTAAACGACTGATGGCCTTGATGGCTACCGATTCAAATAAGTCATCTTGTTGAGACATTCAACGCGTGTCAATTGTTTTTAATCTCCTATTACAAAAGGAATGCTACAGGTCGCTTCTTACTCCTTATCTAAAACGCATAGTTTTGGACGACACAGACTAAATTTGCATATTCCCAGCTTTCTAAACGTTATAATTTTCCTTTATAATCTCTTCTATTTCCTTTTCTTTAAAAGGTTGTCGATTATATGGTTATTTTATACCGACGCCACAATATCCCCTAATTGTTTTGAGCAGTGAATGTAACTGCAAGATGTTACTCCGCAGCAGAAAAGGAATGGAACCTAAAACTCCATTACAGATCTATAGTGAAAATATTTTTCGAAACCTAAGAGTCTCACTTCAAATACTCCAGCTATTTCATTATCAAATGCTACCTGTGAACGTTCGTTCAGCAAATTAAAATAAATTTTGACATATTTACAATCAACGATGGGACAAGATCCCCTAAGTCATCTAGCCTTTTTAAATGTGGAAAGAGAAAAATTTGAAAGGATCGACTTTGATGAAGCAATTGATAAATTTGCTTCATCCAAGGCAAGAAAAATGTATATATAGTAATTAATTGAATTAATGCATTATAATATATTATTATAAATAAATATATCTACTTATATATAATATATATTAACTTTTAATTGTATAAAAATTGTACTTTTTAAAAACAATTATAAAAATATGTAAAATAAATATTTTTTTAACTAATTCTAGATCATCGTATGTCTGATTTTTCCGCCGACACAGATACATTTCCGAATCCAATGCTAGTGCAGTTAGGTAGTGACTATTCTTAATATATTTTAGAGTATTTTATGGCAGATTCAGCATTTTATTATTATTTGCATTATTTTCTTATTACGAAAGTATTCTATACATTATACTGTAAGTGTTTGTTTTGGGGGGGCGCCGAAAAGGTATTTTGCCCCGGGCTCCAGTTATGCTTGCTACGCCACTGATTTCAGATCCTTATGTTGAAAATTTACATACCGTAGATGGCATATAATAAATATTACGGATCTTTTTCTGCAAAATATTTAACAGTATCTTTATTACTTATTTAACAGTATGTTTGAACACTTTATCCGAATTTTTCAATATTTATAGAATGATCGCTTAAAACAGTTCTTAAAATTACATGAATCGTTTTAATAAAATTAGCATCTACCTTTGCTATTTCCAAAAATTTCTAGATTAGTCACACACAAACACCCCCCCCCCCAAAAAAAAAAAGAAAGAAAAAGGAAAAAATTAGCTTGCCGTGTTTTCACCATTTGAATTCGTAAAATCTGAGTTATGTTTGTCTGCAATTAATCCAGACTTTGGTCTAAAGAGCTTTTGAATGAGTTTTTTGGTTTCCCTCGACTATTTCTCTATCATCTCTTCGGGGTTTTTACCGCATTTTACTGGAAGCCTGTAAGTTAAATATAGCAGGTATTTAAAGAAATTTATCCATCCTTTTTAGTGCTGATATTCCAAATTGTAAGTTTCCGCTGTTTACTATAGTGTTTATAATTTTATCAATGGAATTAGTTCTTTTATGTTTGAACTGCAAATATAGCATTTCTGTGCTCATTACTCTGTTCAAAAGCACTAACGGATGTACGTCCTCGACGTTTCTCAGTGAAAGATTCAGCTCACTTGAAAGAAACTGAAGTCTCTAGACAATTACAGTATGTTTTCAAAAATTTTATTTCTGATCTTCTTACATGTTATCACCTAGGCTTGAATTTGGATTTAAAAATGGGATAATTTCCGATTTTTGTTCTTTAGATACTTTTCGGGACATGCAATTAGTCTTATGATATTGTTATATGTTTAAAAAAAAGGGGGGAAATTCTCTTTTTACTTCCTTGTACGAAGTAAAAAGGAAGTATTGTAATCGCGAAAAGCTTCAGGCAGCATATTTCAACGAAAATATCAAATTTGACCGCTTTTGAATGCAATTTAACGATGTTTTTGCGTGATATCTGTACGTAAGGACAGAATAAAAGACTCTTTTCCTCCAAAAAAACTGCTTTAAAATGAATTCTGAAGAGAATTTTTCGTGGCGTCTGTACAAACGTATGTACGTACGTGCGTACGAACGTACGTATTGTAACGTCAGGACACCCGTGTCGGGTGAAAGAAAGACAGGTTGTCTTTTGAATTATTTATTTGATAAACTAAAATAGATTCCTTGATTAAAACATAAAAACATAAAAATAAGCTGATCATTACAGCCCTAAATCATACAATATCTGCTAACGCAAATTGGACGCAAAAAAGCGTCCTTTTTACTGTAGTTACAGCATAAAAAAAACCATTGTTCTACAGAAACCACTGGCGTGGTTTAGAACGTAAAAGATGCGTCCTGTCACCTCAAAATCACATGACGAACTCTTACACAAAGATTTCACTCGTTTTGTTATCTGCGGAGAGAAACATAATTAGTTTCTTGTGTCCGGGGAGCCCACCAGCGGCCGAGCGGTAAAGTCGCTGAACACTGGTAGTTCGGTCCGAGGTTCGAATCCCGCGAACGGGCTGGCTGCATGGGCGTTTTCGTGGTTTTCCCCAAGTGTAACGTGTATACGAGCCAGTTTCCCTTAGAAAGTCCTCCACGAAGGCATCCCTCCTCTTAGGCAGATAGCCCTCGAGGCTTTGCCATAATCACATACACACACCTTGTGTCCGGAAACTCCCAGGGGTTTTATCTGCAGTCCTGCTTTTTGCAGGTATGGTCCATTTCGTCCGCGAACAAAAGAGGAAATTATAATTCAGCACCTGTGCCCGCGGGGGGTGCTAGTAGCTGTAACGTCACAACCCTTTTTCTCCCAGGTTTTCAGAACTCCAATTCCCGGTAGCTACCACAGCAAGTTTTCAAAGTAAACTAATTAGCAGTTAATAGCATTAATACATTTTACCAAGGATAATATATAACAAGAACTATATTGAGGCCAGTAAAAAAAATTATAAACACACAATACTAAGAAATAACTTAATTATTCATATACAATAACAAAAGTATAGTTTCTAAAAAATGGATTTAAATGGGAAAAAAATTTATACAAAAAAAAAAAAAAAGTTTATGACTATAACGGAAATATAGAGAATGGGTTCACAAGCCCTCCGGCTTAACGCGTCAGCATTCTTATTGAGTTTTCCTGAACGGTAAACAATTGAGAAATTATATGGCTGAAGAGCTAGCGCCCAACGCATTAAGCGAGGGTTATTACTGGCATTAGTCCGTAACCAAGTGAGCGGGTTATGATCCGTTTGCACAGTAAAGTCTTGTCCGTCTAGATAACAATGAAGTTTCTTGATACCGAAAACAATGCTGGCACATTTCTTTTCGGTAGTGCAATATTTTTTCTCTACCTCTGAAAACTTCTTGCTGAGAAAAATAATCGGATGGTCCTCTTCCTTGTTAGAGAGTTGGGCTAGGACAACACCCATTCCTTGATCCGATGCGTCGGTCTGGAGAATAAAAGGAAGACTAAAATCAGGTGCATACAAAACTGGGTGATTTGTTAGTTTTTCTTTCAGATCGGTGAACGACCTCTCACAGTCTGCATTTTACAGAATATCACCCTTTTAAAAGATTCGTCAGCGGAGCTGCGATCGCTGAATACATTGGAATACAACCACTATAGTAGCCCACTAAACCTAAAAATGCCCTTATATCCGTTTTAGTTTTGGGAGTGGGGAAATCTTTTATCGCCTTAGTTTTTACATCCGACGGTTTCCGGTAACCTTGGCCTACAATATGGCCCAAGTAAAGGACACGTTTTTGCGCAAAACGACACTTCGAAGGTTTGATGGTAAGTTTTGCTTTATTTATACGTTTTAGTATTATTTCCAGATGCTTAAGATGGCTTTCCCAGGTCTTTGAAAAAATCGCTACATCATCGAGGTACGGAACTGCAAATTCTTCGCATCCTTTAAGTATTTCTTGCATCATTTTGGAAAAGAAATATGGAGCATTTTTAAGTCAAAACTTAACCGTAAGGGTCTGTAAGTGCCGAAACTTGTCACGAAGGCAGCATATCTTTGCGTATTAGGGCTCAAAGGTATCTGCCAATATCCTTTAGCTAAGTCTATAACCGAGATATATTTTGCTGAAGCAATTTCTTCCACCCGTTTTTCTATGTTGGGTAAAGGATAATACTGGGTTCGGGTAACTTCGTTTAAGCGTTGGTAATCCACGCAAGGACGGGGATCTTTATTTGGGGCTTCCACGAGAATCATCGGCGAAGTGTAATCAGATTCTCCCACCTCAATAATTTTTAGGTCAAGCATTCGCTGAATTTCTCTTTTTAAAATTTCATTTTGTCGATGTGATATACGATACGGCTTGGATCTTACTGGCTTATCACTGATAACTTCAATGTCGTGTTCTACGAGGTCTGTCATGCCCGGCGCATTAGAAAAGCTCCTCGAAAATTTATTCAATAATTTTTTTTAATTGGTTTCTTTGCAAGGGTTCTAACAATTCTTCCAATTTACTATTTTTAATGACCTCAGAATAATCGTAAACATTTGGATCAGTGTCTATATAGGGAAAATCTATTTCCGTATCAATTTGGTCAGAACCATTTCCGCTACATGACAAATAATTAATTGCCTCAGGTCTTTGGTAGTAGGGTTTCAACATATTGATATGATAAATTTGGGATTTCTCTTTCTTTCTCGGTAAAGCCACAATGTAGTTGGTTTCCGACATTTTACTTTCAATTTTCCCCGGTCCCGTCCAATGAGCCGAAAGTTTCTTTGCTTTGGAAGTAGCCAAAATTAAGACTAGATCACCTTCTTTAAACTCTCTTTTTTTGGAATTTTTATCGTTCCCTTTCTTCCTTTTGAGTTGCTGGTCTTGCATTTTCTCAACTGCCAACTCTTGGCATTTCTTCAGACGATTTATAAGTTTAAAAATGTACTCAGTCACCGGTTGTTCTTCCTCTTGATTATTTGTCCAATGTTCGTATAACAATGTCTCTGGAGTTCGCAAATTTTTTCCGTGGACTAATTCCGCAGGAGTGAACCCTGTGCTTTCATGTGTCACTGTTCTTAAGGCCAGAAGGGCCGAGGGTAAAACTTGCTCCCAATCCGAACCAGCCTCTAAACATAAAACTCGCAGAATTCTTTTTATGGTGCGATGAAATCTTTCTACCGGATTAGACTGGGGGTGGTGGACCGAACTATGGCTAATTTTAATTCCAAAACGTTCAAAAAATTCCGTTGTTAAGTTACTCATAAAAGACGTCCCTTGATCGCACTGGACTTCTTTAGGAAACCCCATCCGGCTGAAAAGTTGCATCAAAGCATCCACTATCGAAAGGGAAGTGATGTCTTCTATAGGAATTGCTTCCGGATATTTGGAAGATAAACAGAGTACGGTCAAGATATATTTCTTTCCCCTAGGCGTGGTGGGCAAAGGACCACATGTATCTATGTTTATCTTTGAGAATACTTCTGATATCACGGGTACTAATTTTAGAGGTGCTTTTTTTCGGTCGTTAGTCTTCCCCACCCTTTGACAAGGGTCACGAGTTCGAATATAGTTTTCCATGTCTTGGTAACATTTCGGCCAAAAAAATACCTCGCGAGATGGTCTTTCGACTTTGTTACGCCCAGATGTCCTGAGACCTGCTCATGGCATAAACGTAGCACCTCTGTCCGACAAGTTTCGGGAACGACCAGTAATTTCCTTACATTTTCTATCCGGTCTTCCTGACATTTATATAACAGTCCATCTTTTAATTTGTAAACGTTTTTCGTAGAGTTATTTTGATCGTCTGACGCAGCCAGGTCGAAAAGTGGTTTTAAATCCGTACTTTTCTTCTGTAGATCCGACAACTGCGTTTTATCTATAGTGAGCAGTGTCAGGTCGTTCACCTCTGTTTCAGGCAGGGAGAAATTGATCTCCTTCATCCCCTTTGT
Organism: Stegodyphus dumicola; assembly: GCF_044657685.1. NCBI lineage: Eukaryota > Metazoa > Arthropoda > Arachnida > Araneae > Eresidae > Stegodyphus > Stegodyphus dumicola. The sequence continues at coordinate 144,454,514 of NC_140771.1, read as the reverse complement.
TGGGACTTCCTTTTCGCCCGGTGGTTTGGCTTCCGACTCTTGCCGAAGACTTTCGTCGATTTCGTTCTTTTCTTGGCGGAGTTTCTGAGCCCGGGTCTCCACCGCGTTTACTCGGAAGAAATTTCTATCCAGTTGGTCTGCTTGTAATTTTGTAGCCGTCCTATTCCCCAGGAGATATCGGCCTTGATCTAAGTCGTTTCGAATGACAGCTGCCTTTGTTGTCACTTGAACAAACTCCCCTTCTAATTTGACGTGTGCTAAGGGTAAACAAATTGGGGTCGCATCAAACGGATGTTTGACCCAAACCGTTTCGCCCGTCAGCATCGAAGGAGTGATGTATTTGTTGCAAATTACATCTATAGATGCTCCCGAATCCCGTAATACTGGTAAATCGAATCCATTCACTTAGCCATCGTTGTGTACTGGGTTAAAAAACTTCTTCAGTTTCCTGTACCCTATTTGCTACAGCTGGCGATTTGAAATCTTTTTGAACTTTCGGGCATTGAGGCCTTAAGTGTTCGGTGGAACCGCAGGAATAACACTTAAGTGGTTTACGGACATCAAATTAGCGTTCTTTCTGATTTCTGAAAGTTTCATTTTTTCTCGGGCGCATATCTCGTTTTCCCTCCGGACTGATGATACTTTTGCGGATCCCTCGAATTTAAATTATTTGTATTTCCCCTTCGTGACTCCGAACTATGAACAAGAGAGATTTTCTTCCGGGGTTCACGCACATTTTCATATTCTTCTAGCATTTCCGCTAATTTCTCTGGAGTCGTTATCTTCAATAAAATGTTGCGCACTTCGGCATTTACACGACGCTTCATTTGGTCCGTTATTATGAGATCCTTTAAAAGTTCAAAATCCGTAACTTCTAAACCTGCAATCCATTCTTCAAAATAATTCCTTAATTCAAAGGCAAAATCTCTCCAAGTGGTTTGGGGGTGTTTCTGAGATTGCACGAATTTGATGCGAAATTTTTCTGGACTAAGTTTGAACCTTTTAAGCAGTATCCCTTTTATATAAGCGTAATCATAAGCCTGCTGTTCTGGTTCTCGCATAATCAGCTGAACTATGTCAGTTGTTAAAATTGTCAATAAAATCGAAACCCATTCTGATTGGCGAAGATTCGCTTTGCTTGGCGCTCAAACATGACTAGATACAAACTGATATCGTTCTGTTCAGGATCAAATTTTGACATCTTTTTTTTTTTTTTTTTTTTTTTTTTTTCAGATCATATCGGCTTTTTTTTTTTTTAGTCCATTTTCTTCATTCCCACCATTTCCAGAGTCATTTCCGTTAGCGGCTAGTAAACGTAACTTGGATAATTCAAATTCCATTTCTTCTCTTCTAATTCTATCCCGCCTTTCTTCTTCTTCTCTCCTAATTCTTTTCTGCTCCTTTTTTTCTTCTCTCCTAATTCTTTCTTGCCTTTCTTCTTCTTCTCTCCTAATTCTTTCTTGCCTCTCTTCTTCTTCCTTCCTAATTCTCTCCTGCTCCTTTTTTTCTCTCTCAAGCCTCGTTGAAGTGATATTTTCTAACAGGCCTTTCACTAGTTCCTCTTCATAGGATTCATTTCCCATAATCAGCTGTCTTAAATCCAATATCCTAAGTCCAGGGCTAACTTTTTTCCCTAACTCTTCAGCCAAGGATTTAAGATCCTCTTTCCTAACTTTTGCTAAGAATGCCATGATATAACCAAAATTATGATCCTAACAATTTTAGCTCCCTCACACTACAGATACATACAATTGATTTAAACAGATATCATTTTCACAAGAGAGAGTAAAAATTAAACTTTTATAATTTTTTTCACAACCTATTTTACAGATGTTAGACAAAAACAAGACAGTTTACACTATATTACGCACATTATGCATTCAAAAATAAAAACAAAAATTGTCTACTTGAGGACATATGAAACTACAAATAATATTATCCTCTGAAAAGTTTTAAATTCGGTTGCGTAAAACACACTTGCTTATGATAATACAATATACTTTCCTCAAAATTTGGGATATGTTAAAATATGCATTCAGAAATACAATAAATTACACAATACCTATCCATATGCTAGTGATGAACATTAATATGAAAACAGTTAAAAGGAAAGATACTAGGGGTTTTATCATTCCCCTTTTACTCCTTCAATAGAAAAAAAAAATTCTCAGTTCTTACACAAATAAAAGTTTGACACACCTTAACTGAAATTCTAATATTTATAACATTCAAAACGTCTTAGAAATGATATGTCAGAATGCCACCTAACATTAAAACCTTCAAGTTACAGTAATTCTACTCCTTTACACAATCCAATATATAAGTTTAATTTAAGCACAACACATTAACATTTCAGATATTAAAAAAAATCTATTAACACAGGTTTAAATTCTAAAATTTTATACTTTCTTATTGTAACATAAAACCCAAAAAGCACATTTCTTTAAGCTTTACAGGAACAAGTTGACTCAAAACAGTTATGTGAACTTACATACTGATTTACAGAAATAAATTAAATTACTTCACTGCCTCAATATAAAAATCCAAGGTACTTACCCCTCTGGATTGGAGAGTTGAAATGGTTGCGATGCAAAACCGGATGCCGTCACAACTTCGCTTTCTCACAATTTAAGATTTTATGGACACTGATGATCCAGGCACCTATATCGCACACACACAAGATCTGATGATCTAAATTTTCTCGATCACAAGGGTGATCACCCACATATCACTTTTTCAATACTCTACACATCACAATGATCTGATGATCTTCGGACAATGATTGTCCCACACGCTCACTGCGGTAAATTTTCTCGAACACAAAAGATGATCGCACAAGTAGCACCTTTATCACCGCGCTTAAAGATGAGCTTATTTCAGGTGACTGTCGTTCCTCTTTTTCTGGACTGATGTTCGTAACTTCTTCGTGGATTCTATTCCCCACTTCGAAGAGCTGTAAATCACTTTTTGAACGGATGTTCGTAAATTCGTGCTGCACTTCAGAGCCTGGCGGTCTGTACTATCTGCAAACACTGATCATGTTCGGACAATGGCTGTCCTACAAACTCGAGATGAACTTCAGACTCGGACGGTCTGCAATCTCTGCATGGATTTTCTTATCCCACCGCTGCCACCATTTATTATAGCTGTAACGTCAAAACACATAACAAAGTCGTGTCGGGTGAAAGAAAGACAGGTTGTCTTTTAAATTATTTATTTGATAAACTAAAATAGATTTCTTGATTAAAACATAAAAATAAACTGATCATTACAGCCCTAAATCATACAATATCCGCTACAAATCATACAGATTGGACGCAAAAAAGCGTCCTTTTTACTGTAGTTACAGCATAAAAAAAAACTATTTTTCTACAGAAACCACTGGCGTGGTTTAGAACGTAAAAGATGCGTCCTGTCACCTCAAAATCACATGAAGAACTCTTACACAAAGATTTCACTCGTTTTGTTATCTGCGAAGAGAAACATAATTAGTTCCTTGTGTCCGGAAACTCCCAGGGGTTTTATCTGCAGTCCTGCTTTTTGCAGGTATGGTCCATTTCGTCCGCGAACAAAACAGGAAGTTATAATTCAGCACCTGTGCCCGCGGGGGGGGGGTGCTAGTAGCTGTAACGTCACATTATCTCGCATAACTCAAAAACGAGTAGCTTCAGGACGTTGAAATTCTGTATATAGGACTACTATAGATACTACATGTAGATGTGCACCTCGTATTTTGGTTTCAATCGGCTGCGCCAAACGTATATAAATATATTTATAAATGTATCCACTGTGTTACTCGGCTCAGTGATCTCAGTTTCTTTACTCTTATATGTTTATAAATTGTACATTTTTTGCTTTAAAAATGATTGAATTATGGTGTTTTTATCATCCGGTTAAGGGTTTTATGCCTTTAGTAAATCTGTATGCAATATTTTTAGAATTATCAACAATTTAAAAGTTGTTTAAGTGCCGCTAAGTCTATTTTGATGGCGGCCATTACTTGTTTATATTTGAAACAGCTGAGTAGTGAATTTGTTGCCAATCTAGAGAAACGTAGCTTCGCAACAACAAAAATAAACGCCTTCATTTATTATTTCGACTTAAATCATGCTTAATCCTTTCTGGAAATTTTTCGAGGAAATAAGTGTTTAAGATTTCTTAATTTTTAATAATTTAATTTTTAATAATTAGTAATTTTTAGTAGAGATATTTTGAGTTTTTATGTATTTTTGCCTTGTTGCGAAGTGAGAACTGAATTAATTGAATGAGAAATACTCAATCGTCTGTGAAAAACTGTTTCTTTGCTTACTTTCTTTTATACATCGTTCTAGCTTTATTATAGTACTTGAATAGAACACGTGGCAACGATTAGCTAATTCTTTAAATGTTACAAATTTTGTGCATTCTGAGTTATAATATGAACGAAATATAATACTGTTAAGTGAACCTAGCGCCAGAGTGTCGCTATGGTAAACAAATAGAGTGAATTTTAAAGAATGCACTTACTCTATTGTGGTTTATGCGCTGTCGGCGAAGTAGATATAATTAAATCCAATAAGTTTAAACAAAATGCAAGAAAAAATGCGTATAATTTAATTTTCCGTACAAGGAAGTCATGTGGTGTACACATCAGATTTTTTAAGTTTAGTTTGATCAGCCCTTCTTAAGATGTTAAAAAGTGCTTTTCGTGTTTTTATATATATACTGTTAGTATTATTTCATAAAATAAGCATTAAAATGTGCATGTTAATAAAAATGAGACTATTTCAAGAACATCTTATTACTTTATGAAATATCATTTTAACCAGAATCACAAAAAATTAAAACTGGTAGGTTTTTAATTCTTGCGATTTCAGTATTGCTATTTCCGTTTTTATGGCAAGTATTGATTATTGTCATACAATTAGAAGTGCTCAATCTGACTCGGCTAAATGTTTTTGTTTCTCTTGTTCTCGTTTTTGCGAAGAGCGTTTTACAATTTCGAATGTTAGCTAGTACAATTTAAGCATTTTATTGCTATTTACAAAACGTTCAATATATACTGAAACACGCGTATATATGTACTTGACATGCATATGAAAAAACAGTCAAATTAATTAAATTGAAAGAATTATAAACCAGATCTAATATTGCACGAAAGCTTCGACTAGGAATTTTCCTTCAGTATTCCCACAAACGGAATAAAGGAGGGGAAATAGGATCTAAAGCATTCGTTCTCTTAATCTTCAAAGATATTGACAGCAAGAATATAATAGCAGCAGATGTCTATTATAAATTTCATTTTTTTATTAAAGACCGAATTTTGACATCATTGGTGTTAATAAATCTTTTGAACTGCCTTCTACAGCTAGTTTTTCCTTATTCCGTGGGATCGTTAAGATCTTTGCACAACAAGCTTGAACAAAAACGTTTAACAAAAATGCTTCCCTAAATTTGTTGACCAGTGCTGTTGTCAAACCTGAGAACTGTACCGGTCGACGATCAATCATCTAACTGCTTGCACTGACTTTAGCTGCATTCTAATCTACCGAAATTGATTCAGATGTATTCAGTAACTAATCCAGTAATTACTGCCTGGTATCCTTTTTATAGCTTTATCATTTTTCATTTTATCTTCATCTTTATTATTGTCCAAACAGTACTAAACAAAAATCTAAAAAGGCAGCATTTATCCATCCTTGTAAATTGTTCGCTCTCGACAAAATGAGTCAATTTTTGCATATAATGTTTACAAGTTCTACGAAAAATTTATCGCGATTTTTCAATTAGCTTATGATTTAAGGTAATTGATTCATACTTTCTTTTCTTGCGCACTTCAAGATATTTTTCACAGTCTAATTTCAAAAATGGCATGAATTAGAAATAATTTTTTAACAAATTAAGCAAAAAATTCAACATTACTTCTTAAATTTAAAATAATCTGGATTTTTTAAATAAACAGAATAGTGAAAAAATAAATTAATTGCTTTCAAAACTGATGGAATCAAAGGAACTTTCCAGTAGACAAGGGAGAGGAAGTCACTCTTTTTGTTGTTTTTGTATTTAATAGTAATTTTCTCTTGTCACAATTTCTGTGTGATACATTTTTATGGTAGAAAATATCCATATGATTTAGATGACAGCAATATCAATAAGAAGACAGGGAAAAAACTGGAATTGGAAATTTAAGGATAATATATATATGAAAAATATCAATTATGCGTACTCATATTCTGAAAGAGTTAGTTACCTTCTATTTTCCCCAAAAAATAAAGAAACTGCATGCTAATTTTAGCCTTTTTAGAATAAATGACAATTAGAATTCCTGAAAACTCCGTGGAATAAAACATGTTTTAATTTACTGAAGACTTCAAATCAGGACTTGAAGACTTCAAATCAAGTTTGCAAAACATTTACTTCAATTTTGGACCTGGAAAAGTCATATTTAGTCATTAAGGTATACACGTCCTCATATGCATTGCTAAAGACATGCTTTTACATGTTGTGATGTTACGTTAATAAGACGATTCAACACACGCTTTTACATGTTTTGAAAGTTTGTGATATTATGTTAATAAGACGATTCGACATCGTATTAGTGCATTGGTTATGTTAATATGAAATTCGAAAGTCTCCCACAATTTGAATAATTCTTTTTGAATAAATAAAATGAAAAATGTAATACGAGCCCAAATTTTAGAAAATAAATATTTCACAAGAAAATATATTTAGATATAAAAGCAATAAAACCAATTAAAATGAAATAAAGAAGGCTATCGTAAGCTGCACTCTGACAACCTTTTCCATTTCACGAATTCGAGCGAATGCAACATTTTTTAGTCGGTAAATATGTAAGCTTTCACTTTTATCCCTGTTCCTATTACAGTTCCGAATGAAAGGCAGAGTTAAGGAATTTTTTTTTTCGATTATATATTCTTTATAGAAGCTCTCCCATAATCAGTTAGTTAAAGTTAGGTCCAAAATGCTTCGAGTTGCTTTAAAAATTTTCGTTTGTGCTCTTACAAAACGAAGACGAGTAATTATCCCTTAAGTTATAAGTAAACTGAATATGATATTCAGAATTCAAATAAATTACTTGGAGTATTCACAAATATAGGCAACGTTTTCTGTGAAATATTTCTGTCAAAAATATTCACTGGATGTTTAAAAAGTATAGTAAGCCATTATGATCCTTAGCTTTACTTCACTCTTCAGGCCTTTAAGATTAAAATGATGAATATGAGCAAAATCTAGATGTTTCTATATGATGATCAGTTATGGAACAATATGGATAATTTCTTTTCTTAGTACTATGCCACATTACTTCGCATGGTAATGGTTATTGTGGACGGTTTGATGTTAGATTTGCCTCATGTTTTCTTATAGTTGTATTAATTGTCTATTTAGTTGGACGAAAATGAAACCACCAGATGGGTTAGCAATCTGTATAGTGGTATTGCTATATAGTCCTTTCTTCAGTGATCTTACGTCCTGCTTTTTTTCTGATTTAAATAAAAGGATAGATTTCAATACATTTTTGCATAATGTCCCACTTGCAAAAATAAAATAAAATAAAATAAAAATATGAAAGATTTCAGATTTTAACTTACGTCCAAAGGGGCGTTTTTTTCAACGTTTTGTGTGTTACATTTATTTATTAAATATCACGTACTCAAACTATCAAATTCTGTTCAACAGCAATATCGCAAATTAATTTAAAATGAGCATATCTTTTTAGAATTTCCGATACAGAATCTTGCGCGTTGGAGATAATTTTTTTTTTTTTCCCGTACAGTGTTGCCATTGCTCGCTTTGAAATCGTTTAGTTTTTAATCAAAAATTCGTTACGAAATGTTACAAAATCTGAAATCGACAATAAAACAAATTTCAAATTCAAATTAGGGCTTCCACATACATACATTACGCAGATTCTTCATTATTTAATTTCTTTAAATATAAGGCAAGGCCATAATATATGGTGGCAATCTTCTGGGCAAATTGCCCCTTTTGACTTAAAAAAAAAAAAAAAAAAAAAAAAAAAAAAAAAAAAAAAAGAGTTTTAATTGACAAAAGGGTAAAATACATATTTCAATACACATAACACTTCTTATCGACAATATTTATTGTATGAACAAATCAAAAAGATAAAATTTCAATATACAATTTGTATTAAACGGTGCTTTGAATAGAATTTTAACAGAGAATTTGTATTTTATACACTTAACGTTAAACTGAAGACAGCTGAAAAGTTAGAGAAAAAAAAACTACTTGATGCCCTCGGTAAGAAAAATTTTAGACTACGAAAATGCTTTCGAAGGATAATAAAAAAAGCTAATATAGATTTAATTAACGTTTAAATAAGCTTGGTTTTGGCGAAATATTTTAGAATATTTATCATAATTTTTTTTTAATATAACACCGTTAGATTAAACATAACAGGAATGACTGGTATATTATTATATTATGTTTATTGTAATGTTATATTAGAATAAACATTAGTTTGTTATTTATTACTATATTCTAATGTTATGATGATATAGAAGGAAATACAATCAAAATGGAATCTTGTTTTATAGATCAATACCTGCAATACTATAGCGTATCATTCGAATGATATACTACAATTCTTCTTTAGTTAAATAATAATCATTGTTTCACTGTTACATATTTAGTAGACTCGAGGAGGGTGGTTGTAAAGTTTCGGCCAGAGATTTCCTGATTTTCCCTTTATTATCTCACAGATTTTGCCTTTTCTTTCTGCGATAAAATTACTGCTACATTCGTATCTATATTATAATTCAGGCGACAGTTTCCCAATCACTACGCAGCGACACATTGAAGTTTCGTTATCGTTTAATACTTAGTAAATTTCACCATTAAAATTTTCATATGTTAAATATATTATTTTTTTAATTTCAAAAGTGTTAAAATCATAAGATCAAAAGAATTTGCTATCTGATCTTCATGTAAAGATTTCAGTTTAACAACCTGAAATGACTTTAAGCTAACCAGTTGTGATAAGCCTACTAATTTAAGACTTTTTCCCTAGAAATCAAGGATATAAAACATAAAATCTCATATTAAAACTTAAGTGTTCAAAATGGCAAAAAAATGACAAGAAAAAAGTTAATATATTATTTCATAATAAATTATTAATAATAATTAAAATAATAATTATTAATAATAATTAAAATAATAATCATTAATAATAATTAAAATTATTCATCATAAATTATCACTCCGAATCACCATCATAATTCGCATTTGGCTGTTGAAGAAAAAACTATTAAAGTAAAGAATTATTCAATAGATAACTATACATTTATTTAATTGCATCCTTCATGCATCAGGCTTATAACAAATATTTCTCTCAAGTCGCAATACATTTAGTTTTTCTAGGCCACTTAAATATCAAGCTGAAAGCAATAAAACTGTTTCGAGGTGTTTCAAAAATTTTAATTTGGCATTTTTGGAGAGAGGAAGGCGGTATGCGTTCCACCAAGAATTAAAGGCACGCTGTTTATACACTTTATATTATCACGTTCATAATTTGGAAGCTTCCCGTTTAGTAAGCCAAGTGCGCAATTCTCGTTAAATTGTCACGCTTCTCCAATATTCTCAACCTTTCCGCATACCTTTCCTCTTTGATGTTTTCACCTTCGAGCATATAACGGAATCAAATGTAATTCTAAACGATCGGACATTCCCTTGTGGGGAACTTTCAGACAAGTGAGGAGTGTGTGGGGGAGGGAGTTATATCAGGGAGAGAACAATGAAATGAACAACGCAAAGGGGGGGGGAAGTAATTGGGGTGGAAGCGACCCGGAAATGAAGTGTACAACGAGCCAAACTCATTGTTTATTTTGAATGGCAACATAATTTCGGCAGCTTGATCAAAATTGAATTAATAAAGATCCGTCCATTACGTTTAAAGGCCGCGGGTTCGATCCTTCTCTGCCACCCTCCCCTTTAGCTCCAGCGGACTACTTCCCCAACAGCAGGTGCCGAATTAGTAGGGCCTATTCCCCCAATTCCCGTCGATAGCCTGTGTGCTGGCCCGTGATTGCATTAGGCCTAACCAACGCGCTTTCGCTCTTGTCCCCCCCTTCCCGTACATTGGGGTTGCTCGAACTACGAGATATTGGCGACCACTGAAATGGCGCCAAGGGACTCATGATATGTGTAACTGCGATCTGCGGGAACTACAATCCAAGTTCGATAGCGCGCTTTTATAGCTTACTTAGAATTTTGATTGAAGCATTTTTTTTTGTTTGTTTTATAATAAGGCTATCATTATAAAATGAAATTTGTATAAACCATTCACTTTACTCGTTTAAAGATTTCTGTAACCTCTAAAATATCTTTAAACGAGTAAAGTAAAAGGTTTATACAAATTTAGTTTATAACGATCGCCCAAATGGGATGTTTAAAAGTTTAACCTAATTTATCAATAGAGATGACCTAGGTGGAATAGTGAAATACTTTGTAGGATACTAGATGCATATAGATTTAGAGAGTAACATGGGAACATTATATATTTCCTGTATATTTGAAAGTAAAAAAAATAAATAATGTAATTCTATAAAAATATTTAATGCTTTTAATTAAATATAACATGAATTAAATATAATCAGATTAAAAATTTAAAAAAAAATTAAACTGCATTTATTACTTCTAAATATTTTAGCTTATTAATGAATAATAGACAGATCAAATTTGAAAGAAATATATCGTACAATTTGTCGAATGGTAACAGACTCTAATAGTAGAATCGAAAGAGAAAAAATCATTGCAGGCCACTGCACGACATTGAAAGTGAATCAACGCAGTATTGTGCTTCGAGACTAATGTCGATACATACATGGGCATTCATACAATGTCGATACGTGTTAAAGTAAAAATATTAATGTTTTCTTGTTAGGTAAAACTTTAACAGAGCGTTAAGTTCTGTCTTCCCGGTTAGCCCAACATTTCGAAATTACTTCTCTGTCTCATGCGAAAGAGACATAAAACTTCTACAAGCAATCGCCAACACTAGATTTTGCTATTGTTAAGATTCATTTTCCTTCCTCCTCCCATCTACAAAAAATTTAAGTAAAATCATTCAACAGACTTTAAACTTACATTTTCTAAATTTGGTAAGAAAGTATATTAACATTTAACAGTTTTCTTGCATGTGCAGAGCAAGTATAGTCTGTTATTTGACCACTTATTGAGTCAGAGGTATAACTACTTGACTTTGAGTTAGAAGAATGTGATTATACTATGGCGTAAGTAGTATAGAAAGTGGCATAAGCCTAGCAATATCTCTAAGCAAAGGAGCTGCGTTAAATCAGCATTTGAGGCCCAAACCTCGTAGCATAAAATTTCTAACTTTCAACTAAATTTAATTAATTTTTACTGCATAACTTCAGGCGAACTGACTATCATGACAAGGTAATTATGCCGCTTTGATGAAAATAACGGACGACTGCATGTTAATCCTTAATGGCCCGAGTCGGTTTTTAACAAGGAATCTCCAGGCTTTGCCATTCTCTTTTATCCTATTTGATGCGTTATAAGATGTGTATCTATTAACATTTTGCTTTGATTGTAGCTTAAATCTTTAAAATGCACTACATAATCTAAAATTTATATTCATGTTATTTAATTTAATGTTCTACTTACTTCCATGAACCAATATGGCTTAAGTAATGTCATAACAAGTATACTAATTAGTACCAAGTATTAAAATAAGTAGACAGGTTAAATAGAAGTACATTCAGATGGTAATACTGCACACTATAATGTCAATCGATATAATATCTAAGAAGCTTACTATAAATGCAGAAATGGGCAGCTTAGATAGCCCGTTGGTTTGTTGGTGGAGCACTTTTAGTACGTGAGGGGCATTTGTAGTATTCTTGTTTTCTTAAGGTGATAATGTGGCTGAATAATACCTGACTATTAATGTTTAAAAGCATATATCAACATCCTTACTTTTGTACTGCATTTTGTTTATTGCAAATAGCAACTCAAAATGAGCATCGGAATTTTAAAATTCTAGATTGAGATATATTGTGGATTTGTGAGAGATAAAAGTACATCCTAGCTTTGATTTAATTATTATTATTTATTAAACCTTTTGTGAATGATAACGCTGCTTTTTATGATTTGAACTGAAGTCTATCACAAATGGAATGTTTTGGAAGTAATGCGAATGCATCTAAAGATGTATTGCATTCAAAATTTAGAGTAAACCTCCGGATTAGCAGGTTCTGCTACGCCTGTTATCTGATGGTGGATAATTATTACTATGGAGTCGTTTCACTATAATAATAATAATAATAATTACTAAGAAGCGTATCACTATAGAGTATTGTAAGTAAAACTGATGTCAGATACTGGTAGTTAACGAAGTGATTTTATTAAATTAAATACCGTAAAGCAGAAATAATAGTCAGTAATAGAATTTTGTTCATGCCATAATACATTTATTGCGAAAGGTATATAGGTTTTGTAGACGTGAAACGATTTTAAACCTTAACACAAATTTGGAAATATGAATAAGAAGCCGATGGCTTTTTTTGATAATCTATGTGATGAATTCAGCGCATAACTAAACGTTTTGCTGGCATATGCTTTTGTAGTGAAATGTTTAGAGCATTGGTGCAGCACAGCGAAATCTTGTGTTTGAAACTCGGCAGAAGCTTCAAATATTACTTTAAGTTTTCAAGCTAAGTTCTTTGCGAATATTCCTCCCTAAAGATAGAGTAATATGCTTTTAAAACCCAATTTCATCACATTTTCTTATAAATCGGATTAGATTTTCAACTGTTAATTTTATGCCACGGAACTGCTTATACTCACTTGCTTCTGATAGTTCTTGGCAGGGTACACTAGAATCACTCTTCCAATCATCCGTTTTATAATTGAACTATTTAATGTATATTATTACATAAAAATCTTACAGTTCCGATTTGAATAGCAGTCAATTTAATCGTTTTATGAAGTGGAAAATTTCAGAAATTTTGTTGATCAAATGTAATGTATAAAGGTATAACTGAGCAGAGAGATAAGATTTCTAATTAGCAGTTGCACTGTTACATTTAAGAAATTTAGGATTTTGTTTTCCACGATAGGACATAACGTATGCTAAATAATTTCCAGATACGTATATAATTTAATATTCCAATTTAACATTCCAATACAAGGAATTCATGCGGTGTACACATCAGATTTTTTTTTAAAGAGAAGAGTTTAAAAGAAACTGAATGATACTGTTCTGAACTGAAACTGAATGATACTAATGTAATGCCAACATTGCCTATTGTTAAATTAAACAACCTGTTGTTATATCTTACAATATTTTTCTTATTTTCAGAGTAAGTATTGTCAATAAAAATTCTCTGAATTCTATAAAATATTCTACTATATATTCTATAATTCTATAAACGACACAGTTCTATAAAACAGTATCATTCAGTTTCTTTTAAACTCTTCTCTTTAAAAAAAAATCTGATGTGTACACCGCATGAATTCCTTGTATTGGAATGTTAAATTGGAATATTAAATTATACGCATTTTTTCTTGCATTTCATTTAAACTTATTGGATTGAATTAAATCTACTTCGCCGACAGCGCATAAACCACAATAGAATAAATGCATTCTTTAAAATTCACTCTAGTATTTGTTTACCATAGCGACACTCTGGCCCTAGATTCACTTAACAGTATTAATAATTATATAAAAGTTAACTTATATAATAATTATGTAACGAAAACTAAGTTAACTGTTATATAATCCAATAATTATATAACAGTTAATTATTGGATTATATAACAGTTAACGTATATATTTCGTTCATATTATAACTCATAATGCACAAAATTTATATCATTTAAAGAATAGAATTATCTAATCGTTGCCACATGTTCTATTCAAATACTATAATAAAGCTAGAATGATGTATAAAAGAAATTAAGCAAAGAAAACAAAAAAGAAACAGTTTTTCACAGACGATTGAGTATTTCTCATTTAATTAATTCAGTTCTCACTTCGCGAGAAGGCAAAAATACATAAAAACTCAAAATATCTATATTAAAAATTACTAAGTAAATCTCAAACACTTATTTCCTCGAAAAAATCCCAGAAAGAATTAAGCATGATTTAATTGGCAATAATAAATGAATGCGTTATCTTTGTTGTTGCGAAGCTAAGTTTCTCTAGATTGGCAACAAATCCACTAGTCTCCTGTTTCAAATGTAAACATCAATGGCCGCCATTAAAAAAGGCTTAGCGGCAATTAAACAACTTTAAAATTGCTGATAATTCTAAAAATATTGCACACAGATTTACTAAAGGCATAAAATCCTTAACCGGAAGATAAAAACAACATAATTCAAACATTTTTAAAGCAAAAAATGTACAATTTACAAATATATAAGAGTAAAGAAACTGAGATCACTGAGCCGGGTAACAGAGTGGATATATATATATATATAAATATATTTATATACGTTTGGTGAGGCCGATTGCAACCAAAGTACGAGGTGCACATCTACATATTATAGCAGTCCTATATACAAAATTTCAACGTTCTGAGGTTACTCGTTTTTGAGTTATGCGAGATACGTACGTACGCACGTACGTACATACGTTCGTACAGACGCGACGAAAAATTCTCTTCAGAATTAATTTTAAAGCAGTTTTATAATATTTTGAAGGAAAAGAGTATTTTATTCTGTCTTTACGTACAGATATCACGCAAAAGCATCGTTAAATTGCATTCAATAGCGGTCAAAATGGATATTTTCGTTGAAATATGCTGCTTGAAACTTTTCGCGATTACAATACTTCCTTTTTACTTCGTACAAAGAAGTTAAAATGAAAATAAATAATTTAAGAAATAGATTTCTTATTTTTACAAAACTTTTATCCCAATTGAAATGAGCTGATAGTGTAAATATTGTTACGAATTTGGTATTTAAAAAGCAAATGTTAGTTCAATTATAAATTAAATGGTTTTATTTCTCGCGCAGTGCAGCGCGTGACGAATATTAAAAGAAAGCTAAGCCGGAAAATTGAAAATACAAAAGCGCGTGCATTAAATAAATAAATAACTCTTTTTCATTCCGAGAAAGTACTGGAAAATTCTAGCGCGTGATTTTAAAATGTTATAAAAGGAGGAAAACATCTCAGTTCGTAGTAGTTGCTTAGTTTGTTGTTGTTTAGAAAACTACTGTTGTTGATTGTAGCGAATTCGCGGATTAGCGTTCTTTAGCTGTTTTGAATTACGTTCTATTGGACATTTGAGTAGTTAAAAGAAAACTACTGTGAGATATTGTAATACTGCGTGATAATTTGAGAAAATTTAAGCATTTTTGTTGTGATAATAATAAATTTTTGTTCATTTTTCATCGGACTTGTGCATTCATTTAGTAACGAATCCGTACGCACGCAACAATTTTTGGTGTCAGAAGTGGGATTTGAATGCCAATAACAAGAGCGATGGAAGAGCAGTTAAGGCAATTGATAACAGCCTTTGCCTCGTTTAAAGAAGAAATGAAAGAAGAGATGAAATCTAGCCAAGGAAAGATGGAAGGGGCCGTCAACTCTGTTAAGGACGAAATGAAAGCCGTTCAAGCTAGTCAAGAAAAGATTGAAGCAGGTCAAGAAGAAATGAAAAGAGAGATTACCTGCATAATAGAAAATAAATTTGAAGCTATGGAAGGCAGAATTGACACAGTTGAAAATAAAGTTGGACTAATTGAAGAAAGAGTTTCTTCGGTGAAAGAAGAAATAGAAGAAAGAGTTTCTTCTGTAAAAGAACATATAGAAGGGAGAGTTTCTGCTGTGGAGGAACGAATTGAAGGAAGAGTTTGTGCCGTCCAACACCAAATCGAACAACAAATTGATGAGAGAGTTTCTGAAGTTGCCAAAGAAATGGATACTTTCAAGAAATTCGTAGCGTCGGCAGGGAGCAGGAGTGATGATTTTAAATTCTTACCAATGCCTGCTCGTCCACCTCTGAAGCTATCCACATATGATGGGAAGACCTCCTGGCAGGTGTATAAGACACAATTTTCTATCGTGGCGGATGCGAATGGATGGGATTCCCAAGCTAAGGCCTGTCATCTCGCCGCTTCTCTAAGAGCCGACGCAGCGGATATCCTTCAGACTCTTCCCGAAAACAAAAGGTTAGATTTCGAAGCTCTGTCCGGCGCCTTGGAGTTGCGCTTTGGGGAGAAGTGTTTAAAAGACTACAGCAG
Source organism: Stegodyphus dumicola (assembly GCF_044657685.1). NCBI lineage: Eukaryota > Metazoa > Arthropoda > Arachnida > Araneae > Eresidae > Stegodyphus > Stegodyphus dumicola. The sequence continues at coordinate 144,438,284 of NC_140771.1, read as the reverse complement.
GCTCCAATTAAAATCTCGTCAACAGAAGCCTACCGAAACACTTCAGGAGCTCGCCACGGATGTTGAAAGGCTGTCCCACCTCGCCTTTTCGGAGTGCCCGACAGAAACAAGAGAAATCCTGTCGCTGCAATATTTCATCGACGGCATCCGAGATCCTGAAATACAGAAAGCTCTTCGAATGGCAGATGTAAAGGACATGAAAAGCGCTCTGTTGTACGCCATGAAGTTCGAGGCAGCCCAGCAAGCAACTAGTAGAGATCGCTACCCAGTTAGAGCTGTGCGAGTCCATGAGCCAGTGGATCAACTGATGGCTCGTTTAGATGATTTAGCCAGACAAGTCGACGCTTTGATACGGAGTAGGAGGGAGAAGAAAGTGGCTCTAAGGTGTTGGAGATGTGGTAGTGAAGGTCACCTAAGACGGAATTGCAGAGCACCCCAGGGTACGGAATATAAAGCAGATGATTTTACCAGACAAGTCAGTGGCTTGAGACGGAACATATGTGAAAAGAAACTAATTCTAAAATGCTGGAACTGCGGAGTTGAAGGCCACATACGAAGAAATTGCAGAACATCCCGAGGTACGGAAAATAAGACCATTTCCCAGCAACGACGCAGTAAACGAATTAGTGACCATATCGAGGAACGGAGGTTGTCAGATAATGAAAAACCTTGTTTTAAAGCGCTTAAAATTTATACAGTGAGTAGCAACAGTAACGGAATGTCCATTAATGGGAATATCGATGGAGTTCCTTGCGATATGATCACACAGGAGCTAATGTTACCATCATTAGGAAAGATTTAGCTGAACAGTTTAAAGACAAACTTATTTGGACGCCATCCTGTGTTACCCTTCAGACTGCGTCTGGTGACAAGATCGACATAACTGGGAAGTTAAACGTAAACATCACGTTTGGAAATGCCGCCTACCATCACACGGCTTATGTGGCGGATATCACAGATCCATGCATACTCGGATTGGACTTTTTAAGGAAATACAATTTTTCCTTAGACTTCAAAAACAACAAACTGCTTTCAGCATCTGGTGACATGACTATCCATCCTCAGAAGAGATCCTCACTTGGAAATGCCGACGCCTTGTCCGAAAGACCCAGCTCGGGAAGCCGCCGAAATCATACCGGGGTCGAAAAGAAACGCAAGACTACCATCTATTCTCCATCTCAGAAGCTCTCCGGTCGAGACCTTCGTCTGCCTTGTGACCACGTGTTTGATCGCCATACGGATGCGCCTTCATCGCCTGAGGAACACATCCAAGACGCCCAGGCCCGGTTTGAGGGGATGCACCGTTCTGCACGAAAGCGAGTCAACTTGGCGACGGAGAAAATGAAGACCAGATGCGACACAAGAGCTACTAGACATAGATCCAACAAAGGAGACAAGGTGTGGTTGTGGAACCCGATTCAACGAAAAGGACTGAGTCCTAAATTACAGTCACCTTCGGATGGTCCATATACAGCGCTGAACACGAATGACGTCGTGGTTCGGATCCGTGAGTCTTCGAACTCTTACGACAGGTTAGCTCGTTACTATGGCCATAGTACATAATGTAAATAATTGTAAATAGTATTAGACCATGGTCCTTTTTGTTTATAAATGTGTATTTGATTTGATTTGTATTTAGTATTTGATTTGCATTTAGTATTTGATTTGTATTTAGTATTTGATTTGCATTTAGTATTTGTTTTATATTTAGTATTTGATAGCATTTGATTTGTTCAAGTTAGTTATTGCATTTATTGTTCATGTTGTTTGATATTGTAATGTAATGTTTATGCCTCAGTTGCATTTATGCCACAGTTGTAAGTTTAGCTTCCTATCCAGGGATTGTACTGCCCGGGACGTGCAGTCCTTGGGAAGGGGGCAGTGTTACGAATTTGGTATTTAAAAAGCAAATGTTAGTTCAATTATAAATTAAATGGTTTTATTTCTCGCGCAGTGCAGCGCGTGACGAATATTAAAAGAAAGCTAAGCCGGAAAATTGAAAATACAAGAGCGCGTGCATTAAATAAATAAATAACTCTTTTTCATTTCGAGAAAGTACTGGAAAATTCTAGCGCGTGATTTTAAAATGTTATAAAAGGAGGAAAACATCTCAGTTCGTAGTAGTTGCTTAGTTTGTTGTTGTTTAGAAAACTACTGTTGTTGATTGTAGCGAATTCGCGGATTAGCGTTCTTTAGCTGTTTTGAATTACGTTCTATTGGACATTTGAGTAGTTAAAAGAAAACTACTGTGAGATATTGTAATACTGCGTGATAATTTGAGAAAATTTAAGCATTTTTGTTGTGATAATAATAAATTTTTGTTCATTTTTCATCGGACTTGTGCATTCATTTAGTAACGAATCCGTACGCACGCAACAATATGTTTTCTTGCAAGAAGTTTCAAGTTGACACATATTCTTTTCTAGAGAAAACTGTTAGTACAGGTATAGGCAAATACTTTTAACCACAGGCCAAAAGAGGTATTTTTTAGTGCATCATTGAGGGTGGGACCATGACGATCTTTGGCGGCGTTTCTATCGTTTGCAGGACGCGAAGAGCTAGGGAGGTACCCCTCCATGGTGAAAGTTTAAAAAAGATTACACTTACAATTAAAAAAATTACAAATATGCCAAAAAGGATCTGTTCTTATTGGTCATCAAATGGTCGATATTTATACTGTTTAATTTTCAAATAAAAATTTAAAGTTGGAAGTGTTCTTTTCCTAAGCTCGCTTTCATGATAATCTGATCAGTTTTTAGTCCAAAGGGGCAATTAGTCCTGAAGGACTATTATTTTCGTTTTGGCATTGCATCCTTTTCAAATTTTGCCACCACCAAATATTATGGCACTGTATTATATTTAAAGAAATTAAATAATGAAGAATCTGCATAAATATATGTATGTTTCTCGCGCTGTGATAAAACAACGGTACCTAGAGCCCTCCAGTTTTGCACGACGTAATCCTACTGCGAATATGGGCATGTGAAAGACCAAATTTGAAATTTGGAATTTGTTTTATTATCGATTTCATATTTTGTAAAACTTTAATGAATTTTTTATTAACAAACTCAAGGATTTCAAAGCGCGGCAACGTTGTATAGAAAAAACATTTTTATTTCCAGCGCGTGAGACTGTGTATCGGAAATTCTAAAGATATGCTCAATTTAAAATGATTTTGCGATATTGCTCTTGAACTGAATTTTATGGTTTAAGTGCGAAGAACGTGGTATTTAGTAAATAAAGGTAACACACAAAATGTTAAAAAAACGCCCCTTTGGACGCAATTTAAAATCTGAAACCTTTCAGATTTTCTTTAAAAAAATAAGTATAAATAAAACTCAGTAGCATTCAAATGTCATTTAGTCGTTGCTTAATTTCTAAATTAGAGCTGCTAGATATGATAGGACTATATTCTTCAGCAGATGCACAGGCTAGTGCTCTCGTATTAGGTTGATCGCTAGTATAGTCTTACGTATCGATGCGCATATGGAACGTATGATCGATGCGCACTTGTTCCGCTGACTGCGATGGTTTGAATATAAAATACGACAGGAAAGACATGAAATGACGTTGCACATTCTTTCATAACGAATTAAGCAATTAGAACAGCTGCATACGGCTCGCGGGCCGAGTTTTGTCCATCTCTGATTTAGTGCGTGCAGAAAAATGCCAGTTTCATTTTAAAACCCGTACTATTTATTTATTTTGTAAATTATCATAAAGTATTTGGGAAGGAAATTTGTGCTTTGATTCTATTAAAAGACGTGATTATTGAAACTCTTTCTATTTATTCTGTGCTCGCTTTTAGAATCATTTTAATTTCGAGTTTTATTCCTGAGTTTATTACATATTTTTAGAGCAATGCTATAACTCTTTATATATTAGTTTATAATTTTTAGCTCGCAAGAAATCCTGAAATATTTACTTCAAAAATAAATGTACCTTTAAGATATATCTAATTTTAATCTGGAGTTTAGGAGTGCAAAACAAAAATTGCATGAATCTTTTCGGGGGGAGGAAATGTTTCTTTTTATAGTAAAGGCCAAGTTTATAAGCGAAAATTGAAGAAACAAGAGTCACAAAACGTTCCCCAAATCATAGAAAATGTGGTCGTAAATACATGTTGCTATCTTTTTTTTTTTTTTTTTTTTTTTTTTTTTTTTTGTTTTTTTTGTTTTGCTTTTTTTTTTTAAAGGGTCAACTTAATATGTATTTTCTGATTGAAATATAATAAACAAAATTTCTTTAGTATCTTCTAAATGGTTAAAAATTTACTAATTTCGGTTGAAAGTATACTAAAAAAATTAGGCAAGCAAATATCAGTTTAATATTTCTATAAAATTTGATTCTATTTATGAAAACTTTTCTAGACTAATCCGCACGTTGTCAACAGCAAATATCTGACAAATACTTTCTTCTGATGATTACAGAATATTGCCTTCTCGAAACGACAGAAAGTTGAATCAATTTGACTTTCTAAATGCACTAAGCCTTCTTAGTTGAAATTAATTGAAAGAATTTCACTTATTTTGAACGTGCAATACTATGCACCACTTGCATCCAAGAGAAAGCTTTCATCTGGAAAAAGCAAAAGTTAATTTTTCTCCTGTAATATAAGAAATTTATTTCAAAAATAAATATCTTACACTAAGACCCAGATCAGATGTGTTATCTCTATTTGAATTGCCAAAATAATAAAACTGAAAATTTCAGAATATTAAGACTGAACGTTATAAAAAATCATAAAATGCTATGCCAGCTTCATCAGTTAGAGAAATGTTCGCAAGTCTGTCAGCCATAGAAAGGACACCTTCATGTGGGACATTGTAACAGAAACTGGCTCATTTTCTTCTTAAGACCTTTCTTTCTTATTCTTATTCTTAGAACCATACTTCGCTTCAGAAACCACCCATTTACTAGAAGTTGAATCCAACATAAAATACCAGTGTTCAGCAGCCTTATTTACGCAACCAACTGATGGTCTCTACTTGATGATAAAAATCGCTTAATGATTTTTCTTTGTTCGCTGATACCGAAGAGATATTAATCGAAGAACATTAAATTTATCATAATTAAAAATCCTGTTCTCTATACAAGTATAGGTCGAAAGTAGGCCAGCACTTCTATAGTACTTCAGGTGATAGAGCTATTACTGGAGCTAGTTGACTAGCTTTCGGTACAACTTTAAGGGCGGACAACCTGGAAGGCAGTTCGAGGGGCTTCCATCCCTCACCTCTCTACCCTAACCACTAACCTTCTGAGAGAATTTTCAGTTTGCCGTGAATATTGAGTACCCCTTCTCGCTTACAAGCATCCATGCTTTCTCCGGGATTCGGGAGCGGTACAGTAGTCAGCGTCACTACTCTGCCGGTTGGACGACAGTCGTGTTCTCTGTAGAACAAATGTATGAAGTGACGTCTTTTGGAACGCCATGATTCATGTTGTAGTTAAAAATGATTTATGGCATCATCCGAACATTTGGTGCTGTTTGGCATTTTGAGATAAAAAGTTTGGGTTTCTGATCCCATAATGAGATGCTTGTCTTGTAATAAGGTGGCAAATTAATGCTGCGCCTAAAGCAAGTTATTTGCCCAATTTCACAACCCCTGATCCTGCCGAATAAGAAAAAATTCTTTTTAAGATGACTCTATAAATTTTCAGATTATTCAAACTATTCAAAAAGGATGCGATGCTTAGTCTATCAAAGAAACAAAAAAAAAAAAAAAAAAAAAAAAAAAAAAAAGAAAGAAAGAAAGGCATTTTCCTTTTGCTTCCAGAAATGGCAGTAGCTCTGGAACAGTGCCGAATTTACGTATAAGCTACACAAGGTATAGCTTAGGGCCTCCAATTTCTTGGCCCCCCCAAAAACATTAAAAAAACATTAAAATATAGTATAAATAGTACAAAAATATATTATATTATAACAGACTAATAAAGGACCCCATATCTCAAAACGCTTAGGGCATTATCAAGTCTGAATCCGGCTCTGCTCTGGAGTATGAGTACACGATGAATATCACTTCAAAAATGATAATTAACAGTTTTTTACACTTTAAACAACCTGCTTTAGAAGCATTTTCTGCGAACTTTCTGAAGAGTATGTAATAGTATCTACTATTTATTATTATAAAGCAATTTTATGCATGGTAACCTGAAGACACAAAACCAACGATGTAGGCGATATGAAGCCAAATATAGCAAACCTATCTTACTCGTTCACAATCCTACTAGAAGCGGCGCGGCGCCGCGTGCCCCCTGCCGTAATTGCTTTACCCGTAATTGGGCTTTGTTTGTCAACAAATATTCCTGGAACGGAAGATATTTGTCGGACAATTTGGGGCCTTTTGCTTGGCACCCCCTGCCTCCGAGCGAAATTTCTCTGCCCCCAAGCCCCTCCTCCCCTGCCAAAGTTGCCCTCTCATCAACCTGATTCAATTACCCGCGTTTATTTGTAATTTAAATGGTGTGTATCTTATTAATATCTTAATGAATCCGTCGCTGGCTCTTCGAGCGACTTCAGGGGAAGAACGAGTGGGACGGAAGGCGAGGAAGGGAGGAGGACGCTGAAGGTGAATGAAGCCAAACGTTGAAAGACCAACATTGAACAATTTGTGCCTTAGATTCCCCCCTTCCTTCACACATATGCACGCATGAATGTATGTATATCTTCATGCATATATAGATGGAGAATTTTCCCTCTGTTTTATTCCCAAGAACTGAAGCCTTTTTCAATGTTGAAACGTCGGTATATTTTTTCCCCCTGCCCTTACTTTCTTTTTTGGTCTGTCTTTTTCTTTTCCTTGTTTCCATTCTTTTAAAGGAATTCTCGCCGTGTATGCAGATTCGTTTGTAAGTAGCAGGAGCAAGGCTGGGAGTTCTTTTTTTCTTGGTCTTTTTTATAACCTCCATGTTTTCGTCATGTTTGCTTAAATCGAACCAGTTTAAGGAAGCTCCCCCCTCCCTCTTAGTGGCTGTCTATGCACTCAAAAAAAGAGGTATTGAAAAAATTGGTATAAGCATTTGATTGGTCCCTTGCTTAACCACATTCGCAAGTTAAAACTGACGTGAGGAAAAAGAACTATGTCTCATCCAATCCAGGGGAATTTTTTTTTTTTTTTCTTTTCTTTACCTTTTTTTATTGCTTCTTACTTTTGTGAGGGTTTCTTAGAAACAATTCCTCCCCACCTTCTTCTAGATAATATTCATATTTCAATAAGCTTTCTCATGCAAATATCCTGTTTCCGTCCATACTTCCCAAGAAGATTCAGTTAAATAATAAACTTAAATTTCGTACACACTTTTTTTTCTTTTTGCAAAGTATTTCGAGTTCTCGCTATGTTTATTTTTTTATTACGAAGCATTCATTCATATTTGAATGCATTTGATTTTAATATTCCCACTGTGAACATAAAAATTTCAAACTTTTTTCCGCCTGTTTCATATTAAATTTAATGTCTTCCCTTCCCCAGAAGACTTCAGGGTAGAGAGAACGCTTTATTTTTGTAATTCTAAATTTGATTATGTCATTAAAAACATTTGTGAAACGGCAGAAGCGCTTGATTAAATCTGTTAGAGGCCTGAAAGGAAAAGTTGCATTCTAAATAAGGGAGGAAAAAAATGAAAAAAGAAGAGAACAGAATAAAATGAGATATGGAAGCACAGTGGAAGAGAAAGAATTATACGTGCAGGTCCAACTCTTAGAATAAAAAAGTCCAATTTATTAAAAAATGAACAATACAATTTTTTCGTTTTTGTAACAGATCCATCTTCAGTGCTGCCTCCTCTTCCCCAGACCGTTTCCGCACGAGAACTAATTAAGCGTAAAACCAAATTAAGTTTATATATCATTGTTCAAATTTGTACTCAGTTGTGGAGGGAAAATTTGATTGGTTTGAGCATTTTTTCTTTCTTTTCTTTTTTCTTCCTCAGCATAAGTCTAAAAAAAATAATTACTCTAGCTTGTAGTTTTGCACACACACACACACACACACACACACACACACAAAAAAAAAAAAAAAAAAAAAAGTAAATAACAATTTTTTGTGCACCACAACAGTTAAAAGGGAAGTTTTTTTTTTTTTTTTTTTTTACTTCCTTTCTTCTGCAAAATTTACTGCGCATAATGAACAAGAATTATTCAGCCATACCAAACGTTGTTTAATTCTGATTTGCACTGATTAAAGTTTAATAAAAGCATTTGTTTTTGCTTCTCCCCTCCCCAACGTCAGATTTTTTTTCTTATTCCGCTTTTCATTCATTTTTTGCTATAGCAAATAAGAGGTATTTCTTTGCGTTATCAAATTACATTCGCTGTTTTAACTGTGAATCGTTCCGCGCGGCTTCCAATTAGCTCAAAGGGCAACAATGAAATAATATCAAATTAGTTCAAAGGATAATAGAGTATAATTAGAGTGCAGACTCGAAACATTTTTATTCATTGCAGGAAAATCTTTTGAATTTATTCTATTTGTGAATTAATTTGTGTACTGCAAGCATTATATAGAGTTTAATTACTCGTAGATACTCATAATTCCTAAGGCGATACATAAAATAAATTGAAAACACGAGGCTGGAAAAATACATGTGTATTCAAGATTCTTAAAAGTTTCAGTATATAAGCAACACAGTAAAATCCCATAATGTGTAACATTCAGGCCATTGGCAATTCCATATTATTAAATATACCGAATTATTAGACTTTACAATTCTGCACAAATGATTTTCGAATTACTTAAAGTCCTATGAAAATAAAAATATTTAAACAAAATTATAATTGCTTTGATCTTACAAACATATTTAACGATTGAAAACATACTGGAAACCTAACTTAGTATTCTTAACTAATTTATATTTCGAAATTTAAGATATATTTTTGCATGAAACCCAGACTGCATGAAAATTATGAGCTTTTTTAAAGTCTGAATGTTTACGTATTCTACAAACACAGTATTTATTTTTTCTTGCATACGCTACTGTTTATCTTGTATTCTAATGGATAGTTTTGTTTTTTAAAAGTCTAAGCATTGGATTATTCGGAAAATCATTCTGAACTGCATTCAGCAATTCAGAATGGTTAATAATAAAATGATCAGCATTTTCGGCTTCTTCTAAAGAAGTTTGTTTCCCAATATTCGGCAACAGTTTTCCTTGAACTTCCTGTAATGTTATGCTGTTCACGTGATTTCAAGCAGTAGCAATAACAAAGATTGCTTTCGTATGAAGTTATAAAGTATTTTCTCCCTCCTTCCTGCTTCCTACTTCATGGTGCAACTGTAGTACACTCAACACGTATTTGAGAGGCCCATGTTCGAATCTCCGCGAGAGCATTGCTAATTTTTCATGGCTCCGGCTTCAAAATATCCTAATGACTCTATAAAATGAGCATGCAATTACTTGACACTGCAATATTTACTGTATGTGTTTTTTCACTTAAAATTCAAAGTAAATTCTTCATTCATAGAATGAAGAAATGGAGTTATATATTGAATAAATAAATTGAACATTTAATTAATATTCAATTCTAAGCTATATTTGCGGATGATTAAATATAGAAGAACTGCTTGTTATGAATTCAGAGGCCACAAGAATAGTTATACAGTTGTCGAAGAGAGGAAGGCTTTTAATGGAAAGCCCGAGGAATCTTTAGAAGCCCTTAGGTGTCTCAAGAAGTCTTAAGAAGGGAAGTCCTTAGGAAATCCATGCCTTTTCAAAATAACTTTTAAGACTTGTTACACCGCAACCAAAAAGGCTGACTAGCAAAAAGGGTTCTGCAGTGAAACAGCTAATAAACTTTTCCAAAGAGTGTTGCTAAATGATACATTTCTAGCATCCTCGGATGCACGTAAGTCGGGATCACGCAGGAAGGATTACGGACTCTGCCGAACCACTGGATAACGGATCACGAGATTTTTACTATAAGATTATTACTTGTATATTTTGAAAACTGCTTTTCCTTGTCTTTCAGCTCCCCAGTTCGTCTAAGTATAACATTATTAGTGTAGTGAATTAATTTTTATCAGGTAACTTCGTATCATCTACAAGTGAATTTAAATCAAGAGTATTATATGAAATAAATTAATAAGGCACTCGCTTACCTTTTGATAATGGACCATGAGACTTCCAGATTATAGTCTTCCAGATTTCAGGTTTTTATTCTCGAACTGAATTTGTAATCCAGCATTGAACGAAAGATAAAATGTTATCCCGTGAAAGATAAAATGCACTTTTGATTCAAAGCAAGATGGATTATTGAGCTCCAAATAAAAAAAAAATAAGTAAAATTAAATAAAGAAAATTCATGTAAACACAGAGTTCTTCATCTTTCAAGTGACTTTAAACAGTACAAAATTTCTCTTTAAAGCGTAAAATTATTACCCGTCTAATCTAAATATCTGTTAGGACGAATTTAAATTTAGAGAAGTTAATGAAGAACGAACAGGACCTTTATTAATTAACCGAAAATATCGTTTTTAAAAATCGCAATATTGATTTTTTTTTTTTTTTTGAATCAGTTATGAAAAAGTAGGCGAGTGCTTTTATTTAAGAGAACAGAGCTTGCTGGAATGAGGACTTTCTAACGCAAACTGCTCATGTGCAACATTGATACGATAGTCTTTCTTTTATTAAAAAAAAATTATTTTAATTTTATTTCTGTATCAGACTGAAAAAATCATCCAAATATGTAATTTTGAAAATATTGTTAAGAAGTCACCAGTGTTGTTTTAAAGACCAGTCTCATCAGAAAACAAATTGTCGAATTTGTATTTTGTATCCGCATTGCCATCACAAAATTGGCTTTGTAAAGAACTCGCTGTCGGTATCACTAACATCAGTGAAAGTGAAGGCGACTGGAAACAAGCTGCCTGCAATTGAACTGCCTAGCCAACTAAATACCACTAAACTATTCAAAATACCAAGAAATGGTTTATAAAATATATTTCCTTTTAATAGAAATTAAAATTGAGAAGGTCTATAATACAAAAATCAAGTCATGTTTTTAACTGCTCTGATAGGTTGAGAGCATAGTGTACCATCAAAGACAAATCGTACTGTGTAGACGCAGTTGATCTTGGGTGGGAGGGTGAAGGTAGGGTGTGCAGTTAAGTTTCAATGGTCTGAAATGCTCAAATTTCGCCATGGAGACAAGCCTTGACAGAAACATACCTGTGGATTCTATTGCGTAAATGAATAATTGATAAAAACTCAGTGATAAATGAATCAGAATAAATTAATGCCGATTTTTCTTTATTATTAGTTGAATTATTTATTGAGAAGTTCGTACTCAAATATCTAAAATCGATTTTAGAACATTAAATAAAAATATCTCTGTTTGATCTTAATGGAAAGTTCGTAAAAAAGTTATTCAAACTTTCAGTTTCCTTTTTTTAACTCTTCAGCTTTAAAGTAATAATTTGTTTATTTCAAGTGCTACTTAAATAGAACTAATTTTTAACACTCTTTGCCTCCAAAGTACTGGCTCTTGAGATTTTATTTAAGATAAAACAGAATAGATTCTACTGCAAAAATAGAATGTTAAAAACAGTATAATTTTAAGTTACACTTTTGAAGACATATCTTAAATTTTAATTCTATATTTTTGATAATTTTGCATAAACTTTTAGCAAAATAATAACTGGAAAAGTTAGGAAAAATTAAAAGTAACAATAAGAAATATAAAAGTTTTGGAACAATGAGGAAGAAGGATAATTGTTTAATTTTTAAAACCTTTAGAGCCTGGTGTGTCATCCTTTTTATTTTATTAACCGTTTCATTTAGTTTGATATTTCATGAACTAATGTTTTGAGACTTCTGCACCAATATTGCATCGTACCTTTTATATCCCTAGTCAACTTATGACGGAGAGTTACGATCTACAGTTCTTGTCAAATGCATTCTTTTCTCACGAAAGTAATCGGCTACTTTTGATTTCCAAAATAACGTTTAAATACTTTAAATTGAAACTATAAAATGTAATTTTCTTTAAAATATATGTTTCCTGAGTGTTTTTTTACACTGAATATTATCTCCAAAAATTAAATATTGCGGTTTAAAAATTAATACTTTTCCTTCCGGGAAATTTATCAATCAACAAATTAATCGAATACTAATAAAATGATGAAATAAAAATAAAAATTTTTAAAAATATTTTACTTAATTTGTATTTGTATTTGTAAGCTTTTAAAACAGGATTTAATCTTTTTTCAATTTGTTCAGCTATAATTTATGTTATATATAGCCAACTGTTTTTTCACTTGCTTCACAATACTAATTTTAATCGTTCCTTCAAATAAATATTTATTTAATTTTATATTTCGTGTCTTGCTAAATAGGCTTGACTGGATTTGGATATGGGTACTGAGCAGTTAATTTTAATAATATTAACAGAACCTAAGTTGCACATTCATAGCTGCATGCTCAGGATGATTATATTGTAGAATTTAGAATTTTTCGCAAGTTAACTTTTATGCAGATAATTTCAAATTTCATTTTAAAATTTCAATATGTGTGCACTGATCCATTGCAAATCCATAAATCTGAAGTCGCAGTTTCAAAGAGCTACATAGTATGCTCCCTATCACGCCTCCATTTTCCACCATTTTTGTATTATTGGAATTAACTTTAATTTTCGAAAATCTTCTTTGTCTTTCTTGTGTGTTACAATCTTATGAAAGATATTAAGTAGCTTCTTTTATCAATCAAATTTTACATCAGTATCTAAAATTCTTTCTATTATTCTGCAGATATGCAGCCCTATATTTTAGCTCTTCATATCTTCATTGTTAGATATGCTGCCATTTGAATAAAAATATTAAATTCGTTGCCGTGTAATAATGATTGAATCATAGAATGGTAAAGATGTATTAATCATTGATTTTTCGAATAAAACACTTTTTTTATCTCTCTCTTTTGAGAAACTTTTTATGCTTCGGAACGACCATGGTAATGTCTGGCTGATTCCTAATCACTTATCCCTGAACAGTCTTCAGAATTTCACTGTGATATGCTAAGGTTTTCACTAAAATCTGCAGAAAAAGTATTTCTTAGAACTTTTCTAAACGTAAAATTTTGATTATGGAAGGAAAATTGATAGCAAGTTGCTAGGTAGCCATTTCATTTCTTGTTAAAAACGTAGTTTTCGTCTTTGGATCGCTTTATGATATTGAAAACAAAAGAAGGTAGCAAAGTTCATAATTTTAGTACATACTATTTGCTATTTTTGAAAAAACAAATAATGTTTTCTAACTTCAGCCGATGTCTGTAATATTGTGACGCGAATTCATCAAGCGCAATATTAAGTAAAATTTAATTAATACTGTGGATACAATTTAATTAATACTTGGAAATTTATTATTGCAAGTAAAGTTTAATTGCAATAATAAATTTCCAAACGATCAATTTATCAATCGATATTTAGATTAATGCCATGTTTTCAAAGCAAAATCAACACAGCAATATACTTGTTAATTTTTATTTTCTATGAGACCAATTATCCCAGAGTGTTTGCAGACTGTTTCTGACACGGCTGGTTGACTTTAAAATTTTATTTACTAAATTATTAATTTGCTAAAATTTTGCAAATGTTACTGGAGAATAGAATAAAGAGGTCATTAAAAAATTACGATGAGGAAATAGTTTAAGACTTTTTTACCCCGAAGGGGCATTAGCCCCGAAAGTCTATTAGCCTGGAAACAGCATTTTGCATCGGATCACTAAAAACGCAGAACCATTTTTAAAATTGTTGCTACCAAAAATTATCGAATTGTATTATATTTAAAGAAATTAAATAATGAAGAATTTGAATGAATGTATGTGTGTTTCTGACATTGTGAAAAAACAATGGTATTTATAGCCATCAAATTTTGAATTAACGTAATTCCCCACCCGAATTTTGACACCTGGAAGCACGAACTTTTCATTTCGAATTTGTTTTATTTTCTATTCAAAATTAACGAATTTTTGAATAAAAAACTCAACGATTTCAAGGCGAGCAGTATCAACACTTTGCGGAATAAAGCATTTTTATCTCCAGCGCACCAGACTGTCTATTGGAAATCCTAAAGATATGCTGTTTCTAAACATTTTAGCTCAAATGCTTTTGAAACGTGTATGCTTATGAAAATGAAAAAGACGCCCCTTTTGGCCCAATATAAAATCTGAGAGGTTTCAGATTTTTTTATATTATTTTTATAATTTTACAGCCCAAACTAAGGCATTTCAACAATAATGCATCGTTTTTATATTATTAATATAAGCAGATGCTTTGATGCATTCCTGATTTCTTTTGATATTGTTAACGTGTAAATTAAAGAAATTAAAACTATTTAAATTAAAAGTTAAAAATAATTACTGAATGATAATTTTTATATTAAATTTACGATACATAAAGCATAAAGAATAAATAGTGATAAAGGATGAGAACTAGATTGTGGGGATGATCTCATTTAGAGAGAAATCAAAATAACTACCAGAGTTTTATTTTGCTTCGGAGCAATTAAATCTTTCTCCAATTAATTAATTGAAAATTTTTTTAAAAATTTCTGTAAGAAATTTTAGCTTACAGTTTTCAAAAATAAGAAATAAGGAAAACAATTCGAATATTTCATTTATTTTCTTAAATAGAATTAATATCTATCGTTGCCAATTGCGAAACCAAGTTTTAACTTATAAATAAAATTAAAACTTAATTCTAGAAAGAATTTTAAAATGCCGTACGTTTCCGTATTCCACTTTTGAAAACAAAATGGAATAAATAAAAAGTATCAAAATATTGTAAAATTACATTACGTTTGAAAAAAAGCAAATCTTTTTAATGAAATAAACTTACGTTAATAATGTGTTACAATAAAATTTGATCTTATCTATTAATTTTTATTTTGGTTGCAGACATATGTGTACAAGAAAGAGAATTAGAAATATTGCAATGAGATACATTTCGGTGACGTCGGAGGTCACGTGATGTAAGAACTGCTAACTTAAAGAAACAAGCTTGTGCTCTGGTAGATGTGTTGAAAATTCAGAAGCTTTGTTTATTTTTAATTAGTTATGAAATCTATATTAAAAACGAAATTAATAGCCTTTTGGGCTAACGCCCTTTGGGCAAATAAAATAAATACAACTCTGGATAATTTTGAAGCTCGCAATGGCAGTGAACTTTATTCTTGAAGTTAGTAAAATTGCGAAATCTCATAAAATAATGTAAAAACACTGTAATCATAATAAAAAAATACAGTAAAATAAAATTGAAGATCAAAACATATACAAGTCTCAGAAAATTTTTCACAATGTTCGCCTGGCATCAAACTTGCAACCTCAAAACTATAGTCAGTAGCAAGCACTTACACTGCTCTGCTAGCGTACGTTGTTCAAAGGACTACTAAAATAAGATTAATTACCATCTGACATCGTGATGCAGCGAACCATCAGCGGAATATCTGCTATCGACTCCATTGTTAACATAGCATATGCGGATGTTGTTGTTCTTAAACACGTGACCACATTTTTCCTCTTCTTCTCTTGCGGTATGTATCTCATTGATCTATAAGATGTTAAAAATCTACTTTCTTTACAACACTCATCGCAAAAAATAAACTTTTGTAAAGTACTGTTAAGAAGTCCAAGGAAAAATAGCATTTAAAATTAACCTTAGAAATGACCTTTTTAAACTGTTTATATAATACTGAAGGTAAATGAAAGGTCTTATGCATCATATATTGTTAATATTCTAACATGCATCTCGGACTAAAAACAATAAAAGCCTTGGAGATGTTTTTCTAATATTTATTTAAGAAAACACAAATTGTAAGTGAATGAATGGCTAATATATAATAAACATATCAGTGAAGAACAGACAGAGAGATTCAAGTTATTTTATTTTGTGTGCTTTAACGACATTTCTTGAAAAGAGAGAATTTAAAAAAGCTGAAATTTGTACTTCGACATTAGTGGAAGGAATTGCAATCTGAAATTTTCAAAGCATATTCTAACAATTCAAGAAACGGTGTAACGTTAAAATATTTAAAAAATCAAAAATATTGAAGAGTTAAAAATATTTAAGTTAGCCAAAACATTCTATAGCAGGTACTTAAACGATAGCGTTAGAACCATATTTTAAAATCAGTGAATACTCATAAATTTATCAGCTGAACGTATTATAAATTAAATTTATTTTTTTTACTTCAGTCTTTTAACCGTTAAGCAACGTTTTCGACTTTTTAAGCCTTTCGAAAATTAGAAGTGCGACATACATTCAAGAAAATGAATAATTTTAAGGCAGTTTATTATCATTAACTGTTTTTACGTATTTCGGAACTATAAAAACTCTAATCAATGTCTTCATTTAAAACTGCCTGTTATTGTCTTGTTGAAATTTCGTTGTTGTTAGTGACATAATTTGAGTCTTCACTCTTAGATAATAATGCGATATATACTGTGTGATTATTGGATAATTTGACGTCTCTCTGTGAAATGATGGTTACTAATGTGATTTTATTTTAAGTATATTACTTACTTAAACTTAATAGACATTGACAGCTACTGCAGACCAGTGACATCGTGTGTTCCGACGTTTTGATTTAAATGTCTTTACAAGTTTGCTGCGCTATCGCACAGTGTGACCTATGGACTGATTTCAAGTGACATTCAGCCTGAAGATCTCCAGAAACCGAAACGCTTGAAAATGCACCGATAAGCTTCAGTGTAACTGTGATTTAAATATCTATCTAAACTTGCTACACCCTGCTGCATCGGGGACGTATAGATTGCCCTAAGTGATCTTCAACCTATAGGTCATTTGTGACTTTGTAGGCGCCAGAGACAGCGCAGCCGATGCATCTGCAACAGGCGGCAATATTCAGGCCGAGCAGCCCGGTTTATCGGAATGGACTGCCACTGATTACCAACAACATTGCCGGGCATCAAGGTACTTCGATTTCATCTCAATTTACACACATGTCTAAATTGATTGTATTCCTTATAATTTTACAGATCTATATATTAGAACATATCCTATTTGTTTACAATTTTTATTAATATCAATAGTGTAATTTTAATAATAAACGAAAGTTCTAAAATCAAATAATCTGTGTATAGTTGGGTTTGATTAAAATTCACCTGGTATCATGCTGAATTTTTTCTGGTCATGTATCTGGTTCCAAAATTTAGAATTTAAGATTCAAGTGCAAAATTTTTATAATACTCTAGAAATATCTATGTACACATACATACAGCCTAGGCCAAAATTATTAGGCATTCCGATATTTTTAATTTGTCGAGAGTAGTAGTCAGGTGTAATTTTTCTGTGAACAATTATGAATTTCTATTAAAGTTATTATAATCTGTGAAAAATAACAGAAAAAAACTCAAATTTTAATTCATTTTCTTCTGCTTCTTAAAAAAAGAGTTATGTTAAAACTGTCAAGTTCTTTAGTTTTCATTATTGCGTAGCTCCAATTAGTTGATAATTTTGAAAATCAAAAACGCCAAAACATAAAAAGCTTAATGCTTAGAAAGATATAAAGTTTTGTTTTTAAACAAACAAAGAAAATCTCAGATTTTCACGATCTGCTCTACAGTGTAATTTAGAACATATATTAGGAAAACAGATTTTCATTTAAATAGGGGGGAAGTAACACTGAATCGTGACGATAGAACATTTGTTTTTTTCGGAAATCAATAAGAAATCGAAGAAACAACTCTCGTAAGCTTGCTGTAGTATTATTAAAAGATACTGAGCGTTCAGTTATGGCTGAAACTGTGAGAAGGAGACTTGTAACACATGATCTGAAAGGAAGTAAAGCTAAAAAGAAGCTGTGGCTCTCAGAAAACATCAAAGTACTCCGATTAAAATGGGCTTTATCCTGCAACAGTTTACTGAGTAAGAATGGTGGAATATTCTATTTTCTGATGAATCGAGCTTTGAGGTAAGCTTTGATTAGCTTTTGCTTAACATAAAAATAACATTTCATATGTGCACAAAATGGGTTTGCTATAATCTTTTAAAAAAATTATAGCAAATTTAATCCTTTTTCCCATGGCTTTTAGGTGTTTGGTACACCCAGTGCAATTTATGTGAGCTGAAGAAAAGCGAAAGACTGCAACACGGAGAGTGGCTTTTAAATCTTAATAGAGGCAGGATTATCGTCTGAAGATGCATGGCGACCAATGGTGTATGTTTGGTTTGGTTGATTTTATTATGGTAAAACACTCGAGAGTTCTCTGCGTAAGGGAAGGGTCTTTTCGCAAAGGACTTTCTAAGGAAAACTGGCTTGTGTACATGTTACACATTGGAAAAGACACAGAAATGCCCATGCAACCAACCCGTTTGCCAGGATTCCAACTTCGGACCGAATTGCCTGTCAGTAGTGTAGGCAAAATGTACATTTGTGAAGGTCACATAAATAGCCAAAAATGCATTAATGTTCTTGAGACAATTCTAGAAAAATCTTTTCCTAAATTATTCGGTGAAACAAATACATATTGCTTCGAATTTCAGTAAGACAACGTACCAAGAAAAAAAATCGACGACTTCAGTGTAGTTAAATCTTTATAATATTTTCGTTTTAGACTGGTTACCATATTTTACCAGATCTTAAGCAATTAAACATTTGTTGTTGTCTTTTAAAGCTAAAGCTGTATCAATGTTCAGTGTCATCCAAAGTTTCTCTTAAAATGCTCTTGAACATGTATGGGACGGTATAAACAAGGAAGAGTGTGGTAAACTAGCAGCTATTATCCCGAGCAAAGTTGGTGCTATACTTAATGGGAGAAACAAAAAATATTACAAATGTGAATAAATATTGCTTACACCCGATGATAAAAAGTTTGATTTTTATTTATCTCATAACTATTTGAAAATAAATACAATGTTATAAGGTGCCTAATACTTTTGGCCAAAGTTGTGCGTGATTCTTAAAAGCTGTACGTGAAACAAAGATTTACTGCAATATTATAAATATCATTCATAACTTTTTGTTTGCTCGTTTTTCCTCTTTTATTTTCTGTTCTCTTTATTATCCTGTATCCTTCTTTGCTGATTCGAAAAAATTTGTAGATTGCAGCTCTTTTTAAAAGTATATGCTATTTGAGAGAGTCAGATAAAAAAAAAATAATCAAAAGCATTTCAATCTTAAGTCTGCTAGAGACCTGTTCAAAGGGAAAGGATTTACTTCCATTACATCTACTTTTTGCGAGTGTAAACCATTATTCATAACTTGTTGAAGAGACTTAAAGTATCAACAAGATCTTGAAAGTGAAATGGATAATGAGGAAACGATACAAAACTATCTGCAAAGGGTACCATGTATTTGTATTTTCTTTGTGCATTTGTGCTTTCAGGATTTGCGATTCTTTAATTTACCTTGAGTTTTAGAATCAGTTTTATCTTCTGCTAAAAGTCTGTGATGTGTTTTGCACTAACTGAAGCATAATGCTTTTTAAAATAGAAAATCTGTATCTGATACAGGTAAAATAAAAATAAATAAAAATAAAATAAAACTCAAAGTGAAAAACTTTGTTGCACATAAGAATGACTTAAATCAAAATTAGTAATTGAAAAAGTCACTGGAAAGGAAATTTTAATTAAATCTGAAAGGCGAGAAACTAACACCAGTTTTCGTTTGATATTGCGAACGGTTGACAATAGAAAAAGAAATTTCTAATACTTTAAATCATATAACGATGGAAATATCTGAAATCTTTTGTAAAATCTTTTATAATTTCCAAATATTCTGTTACAAAATCTTTTCTTTAATACTTTTACAATCCATATCTTAATTCTGATATTTAACATATTTTTACAACTATATTTCAGTTCTGATATTTATGATATATTCTGATATTTAACATATTTTATATCTTTTGTAAAATCTTTTGTAATTTCCAAATATTCTGGTACAAAATTTTTTCTTTAATACTTTGATAATCCATATCTTAATTCTGATATTTAACATATTTTTACAACTATATTTCAGTGACTGTACTTCACTAAAACTTTCCAAATGTCAATGAGTTACTCTTATGACAATAATCAACTTACACAAATGCAGATTAAGAGGTACTTTTAAAATGTCAAAATATCTAAAAAAATCAACACTCTTTTTATAACTAACTGGGTTATCGGAAAATTTTAAATACATATTTCGATATTCTTTATATTGTATTTGCTTCTTGTACATTATGTTTCAGATATTAAAATAATTTAAATAAATTAAAATAAAATAGCATTTGTCACAGAGATAAAACTGTAATACGTACTGCTATGGATAAACAAATAACTATTTTTAGCTAATTTGTTTTAAAAGTAATGTATAACTAAAATGACTTATCTTGAAAATCGAAGAATATTATCTTAAACAATTAAAATTTTTAATTTGGGAACAGAAATTTGACTGTTTTTTTAACGTAAATTTAATCTAATTGCTAAGCGAAAAAGATAGTAGTTGCTTATTTTATACCCATACAGATGTTTACAATCGGTTAAAATTTCAGACATTTCAGAGAAATCTTTTGCACAATCAGAAAAATTAGTTTTAAGAAATCTTAAATCAAAGGTGTAATTATCTTCAAATCTTGTAAATAAATGTGTTGTTCTTAGTACATTTATCAGTTAAAATTTAAAAGTATGCATTATTATGTATTTAAACACTATTGCATACATAATCATAATAAATTAGAAAATGTAAAGAGTCATTAATTAGAAAATGTAAATTTTCAAATTTCGACTCGATGCTTGAAATTTAATTACAGTTCATAAAAATCAAATAATTTCAAATTTCGTTACAGTTCTTAAAGTTCTCAAGTCGGAACATAATGTTACGAATTTTATGTAAATAAGTTTAGTGAAATTATATGTAAAATGTAATATCTTTATAACATGGCGGGCATCAGAATGTGATGCATTGGTGAAAAAACAGGGTTACAGGGATAAGTCGATCTAACATTGAGGTAAATAACTATCTTGTCAATTAATTGCCAAGCTGGCAGAGGCTTTAGCGACAAATTTTTGTCGTGTCGTTTAGAAAGAAATCGCTAGAAGTCGCCAAGTTTAACAACCGTTTGTCGTCAAGCTTCGCCTCCCTGTGTAACTGTAACTGGTCCGATCCTTACTAACTATATCCGTTCCTATATTCCTGTAACTGCGTATATCTTCCAGCAATTTCGGAAAATCGAAGGTGCTGGAAGTTTCTCGGCGGAGGGGATAAAAGAATACAAGAGAGCAGAGCATCAGTATGTAGTTGAGGTAAAAAATTGAGTTCAAAGTACTGAGGGATCACCGTGAGAGCTTCGCTTTTAGATTCGTTTTCATTTCTTTGTGTTCAATATTCTTAGTAGCTTGAAATAATGGCTACTGATTGTGTTCTGTCATACTGGGAACAACTGTAAGAGTACTTTTGTATAAAGAGTTCCAGAATTATAGTTTCTTTTTGGAAAAATGAATTTCACAAAGGTCTGTGATTCACATTGGTTTTGTGTACATTGTCTTTTATGAATCCATATGCAAAATTTTTGGCGTCAGAAGTGAGACTGACTGCCGTGACAAGAGCGATTTATCAGCAAATAAGACAGCTAGTGGCAGCCATTCTTGCATTCTAAGAACAGATAAAAGGGGCCGTCAAATCCGCTAAAGAAGAGATATAAGAGGGCCAAGAAAAGATAGAAAGGAAGTCAAGTTCGTTAAAGAAGTAATTTAAAAGGGCAAAGTAGAGATGGAAGAGACCGTCAAGTCTATTAAAGCACAGATGAAATAAATTTAAAAAAAAAAAAAAAAAAAAAAAAAAAAAAGGAAGATAAAAGCGGGCCAAAAAAAAAAAAAAAAAAAAAAAAAAAAAAAAGAAGATGGGAGGGATCTCAAGAAAAGATTGAAACAAGTCAAGAGGACATGGGAAGGGAAATTACTGTCATAATAGAAAACAAATTCGATGCTATGAACGACGGAATACAGACAAATGAAAATAAAATTGAAGAAATCGCGAAAGACTTTCTGCTCTCGAACAGCAAATCGAAGACAAAGTTTCTGCTATCCCCAAGAATTTAAGAGCTTCAAGAAATACATAGTAACAGATTCAATTCTGACGGCTTTAAATTCCAACCTATATCTTCTCGACCCTTTCTAAAGCTGTTCTTATATGATGCAAAGACCTCCTGGCAATTGTACAAGACTCAGTTCTCTATAGGAGTCATTATTCTAATACTTTAAATCACTGTTACTCTCTTACGTGTACTCTGATTTGTACAATGTGGCGTGAATCAATGGGAGGATGGGGCAGTGTTTAAATTAAGCTTGAAATAATTGCAAGTTGAATTTACATAACTTTTTAAACTAACTAAACACAAAATGCGGTACTAAACACAAAATTCAATGAAATTTCTTAAACTTTTGCAAGTGCTTCCAGGCGGAACCATTTGGAGAAAAATTCCAGCTATTTTTTCGTGTTTATTTGGATGTCTTGCATCTGTAAATAAATTATTTCAGTCATGAAATTCAATAAGTCTGCCCAGAGTAAGATGTGAATCTCAAGGCAATATTAAAATGTGCCCACATTAAGATGCGAATCTCGAGGCAATATTATGATGAAAATGAAGAATATAAACTAAGGCTAATTTGGTATTAAATATTCAAGCCTATGATTTTTGTTTTTATTTATAATTAAATTTCATTTATATTGTATTTATTTATATGGAAAAATGTTTAAGACTTGTTTTTGTATAATTTTTTAAAAATACAATATATTATATGCCAGTAAATTTCACCCTTTTTTGCACCGTGGAACGTTTTCACCATCGCTAGAAGATTTTCCCCCTCACTTCTTTGCAAAACTTGAAAAATACATATATGCATTTATTTAGATTTAGATTATTTTCTAACCTGTTTTAAGAATTAAACTATAAAAATTTTAGAAAATATTGATATATACCAAAATTTAAATAAAAGTAGTTTTTTTTATGTTCATAGACTAAAACTGATTATTAGTAGATAATAAAAGGCTGACCGCATTCCAGTCTTGAAATAATGAAGTTTTTCCCTTTGCCGAAATTCCCACCCGACTGAGAACCCCTCTTATATTAATTTGCATTTGCTAATATATTATATTATAATATAGATTTGAAAAGAATAAAGCCTGAGAAATAATATTTTACATAAAAACAAATGATATAATATAAAAGCGGTGAATAATATTTTTATTTCTTTTTATTACCGTCTCCAATCAACAAATGAAATTATACGATGTGCGCCTATAAAATAAACGGACAATGTTTTATAAATAAGAAAAATATTACTATTATTCAAATTTAACCTGTCTTCTTTAAAATAATCTCTAGAAGAATCTATGCAATATTTTCCAACATTTTTCTAAGTCGTCGAAACACTGTTTATAGGCTTTGAAACAGTTACAGCCTAAAACATTGCAGCAAAAACATCGCAGGGCGAAAACTTCGTGGACACTTTCATTGTGGAAGAAGAAAGCAAGGAGAAAACATCGCAGTTCTAAAACATCGTGGTACAAAATGTCGTCGTAGAAAAGTAAGCAGTTCAAAAACACCGCTGTGTAAAAACATCACCATCAAAAATATCGTGGCAAAAAATAAAGTACTTACAACGCATCGCGTGACGACAACATCCCACACATACGTTTTTCGTATTCGCATAAAGATTTGGAAGCGCAAGAAATGTTAACGACACTTTAAGAATAAAAGGAAAGAAAACAAGATATAATTTTTACCAAAACAATATCAGATTAACAAACGTCAAAGAAAGTAATTTGATAATAACCACGCAATTTTATAGACGTAACCTCATGCAGTTATTTATCTTCCTTTTTCTAAACATTTTTAGGCTGTATTTCCCATGAATATTATGAGTAAAACTTTATAAAAAAATTAATTTATTAATGTAATGCACTGCGAAATGACGCAGTGCAGAGAGGGATTACTAATTTTTGGAATAGAGAAGGAAAATTAATTTCCGCTGCTAATTTAATCTTTTACATATTCCCTTCAACATTATCTTATATGAATAGGGTAAAAGGAACAAATGTACAGAGGTAATTACGGACCTCTGTTTAGGAACCATACTCCCTCAATGTACTTTATACTCATCACCCATAAATTTTGACATGCATTTACCATAATTTCATATTACTTATCTGTACTAATTTCACTTATTTTTTACATCTACTCCATTTTTAGAATAATTATAAAATTCGTATTCAAAATTTTCAACAAAATTCCATAAATACAAATATTTTTCTTAATAGCCTTCCCTAAAAATAACTAAAAATCTAATAATTACTTATTTACTTTGTAAGGTACCTCACTTTGGAATTCTAATGTTGGAAGTGAGGAACCTAGGAACTGATAAGCGAATAATTGCTAGAGTTCGATGACAGGAAACAACAAAAGAGAAGGGTAAATAACCCTTTATTATTTCGATAAGATTTAACAAAACTCCGCCTGGGAGTGTACAAATAAAGTCCACACTTTGGACTTGAACTTAAAAGGCTAAGAGTTAAACTAAAACTAAGATTAACTAAACAAGTATAGTCAAAGCTATGAAGGTTCAATGAGAGTTGGCCCCTTAACCTATTTTACTACGAAGCTTAGCAAGGGCCTGAGTACGGCCGAGCGTAAAACAGCTTTGAGAGAGAGAGCGGCCAAGAAGGCAGACGCGCGTAGTTCAGAAACTCTGATTCTCTCTCTGTCTCAGTAAGTAACTTCGTGGTTTAAATACCGCTCCTTCTCATTAAATATTTATCAAATTCCAAAACTACGTTCTGGCCGGAAGTAGTAAGTTGAAGTTAAGAATTTGACAAGAAAGGAACTTAAAATTTAACTGTTAATAAAATTAACATCATCCTTACAA
The DNA here is from genome assembly GCF_044657685.1 of Stegodyphus dumicola. Taxonomy (NCBI): domain Eukaryota; kingdom Metazoa; phylum Arthropoda; class Arachnida; order Araneae; family Eresidae; genus Stegodyphus; species Stegodyphus dumicola. Next base: position 144,413,428 of record NC_140771.1, on the reverse strand, counting down.
CTTTTCTAAATTATTAGAATTCAAATTTCTATCATTAAATTATATTTTTTCATATCACAGTGTTACATTTTTAATATCCAATTTATTAAGAAAAAATATCAGTTCCTAATGGAGATTTTTTTTTCTCCAACGGCAGATTGTGAACAATTGCAAATGTAACCCAGTCCATTAATCTATACAAGGCCGGATGTGGTGGTCTCTTTATTATGGAGGCACCTAATAGCTGGGCCACCATCGCCTTTCCTATGAAGGGACGGACAGTTACAACCATGCCTTCTCCGGGATTCAAACCCAGGTCCTTCGGCGTCGCAGTCAGCTTCCCGGACTACTATATCGACTGGGAGGCTCGTTCCCAGTTGGAGATTCAATTACGCAAAAGCAGAAGCGAAAATAATTTTCTGGCACCTACTTTAAATTTTATCCCATAACTGTGAAAGAACATCCTAATTTATTCGCAAATAAGCGAATCAGGCGGATCAAGATATAAAGTTCGATGGCCTTGAAAGCAGTAAAATAATTTGAAACGTTGGCACTTGGAAAGCATTTGTCATTTTACTGTAAACAAAAGCTGGATTAATTTTGAAAGGCTGGCTCTAGATTTCATTTTTAAGCACTCTTAGCAATTCTGTGATTCGAATTTTTTTCTCACGTTTTCATATCGCTGTTCAATTACGACGTTGCACTTATTAAATCACCGTATAGGCTAGATTAAATTTCTAAGAATGGATTTTGACTTAAAACATTTAAAACTTTTAACACGACTTGCTGATTCCAGGTTGCGCACATAGATTGACGGAGCCAAAGATATCTTGAAAATTATAACATGAAGGCATTAATTAACTAATTCGCTTTCACAGACGTAGCCACAATTTGGATGATAACACTTCTGTGAAGAACAGGCATACTTTGATGATTTAGAACACATTTTTTCTTCTAAACATTTAAGAGATTGGCTGTACACTTCTTTTTCACTGACGTTAGCATTTTTGGACTTGCAGGTACTCGATATTCGTTATGAATTTCCGTTACACATGGAAGTTTGAAAGGATGGTTGGTTATTGCAGACACTGCGATGACATTTCCACTGGGATTCCAATGCACAGGACATGTGTCCTGTCGACTCAATTGTAATATATTCAGGAGCAGGAATTTGTATGGCGTAGAAGCGTTGATCCATAATGAATAGGAAATTGGAGGCGAATGCAGATTAAATCTCCAGTTTTATTTTCAGCAATATGTTGCGACTACACACAAGTCGGCACATTAAATGTGACTGTTCCAAAATAGTTACATTTTTGATAATTTTGTAGCAAGAAAGTAGCAGCAGACAGACTACAGTATAGCTAAGGCAAAGCGTAGAAAGCAAGGGCGTAATGTTCAGTATGAAATCTCAAGTCAGACTGAGTTAGTTTTGGTTTCCAAAGCATTTTGATTTTGCAGTTAATATTGCTGTAAAATTACTATTGAATGGTTTAGTTTCATTTACATCATCATAATCACGTAAGAATCATATGACATAGAATAGTCTCGAAATGACGCAGTGCAGAGAGGGGTTACTATTTTTAGAATAGAGAAGAGAAATTAATTTACTTCTAATTACTGCTAATTTAATCTTTTACGTACACAATATATATATGTGTGTGTGTGTGTGATATTTTAATGCCCGCTGCTTGAAAGTGATGCGATGATAGAAGAAACTGGTACTTTGAACATCTGGCAATCGTTAAAGGCTGACTGTAGATGCATGAAGACAGAGCTGACAAAACTGAATTCGAAGACTTATAGTCTTTATTTTTCTGCATATTAAATCTTTTTTTGTAGACAAGATATTTCTAGATTATAGTTAACTACAATAATTGTTATGTACAAGGGTTAAAAGCAATACTACGTCATCTTAGGTAAAGAACGCAGGATGACAATTAAGTATAGCAGCGCAGACATGTGTTGCAGGGCAGGAGAAGATAAGAAAAAGTGACGTAATTGCTCGTGAAGTAGTATTTATACTTGGCAGGTGCATATGTACAGCTAAACTACGATTGGTTAATTCTAAGTTTTAATTCTCTTTGCAAACAGAGTTATGTAAACGTCATATGATTTTGGAAAGATATCGAATTTGGAAGAAAAGATGAACTTAGGGTGAGAACATCAAATTTAGAATAGTCAGTTTTGAATTATTTTTTAGCGCAACTATTGTATTTTATTAGATCTTGCAATAATATGTAAGATAAAAAATATGTAAATCAAAATTATAATTTAATTCTCCCTCTACATTCTAAAACATTTCTATTTCAAAAATTAATTTCTATATCTAAAATAGAAAATTCTGTTAATATTCAGATTCTTGAGCCACATGGTAAGTTAAAATTTTCTTTCTAGAATCCCTGGAATGTCTTTCGTATTGTGAAATATTCGTCAACGTTGTATCGCGTGGCACAGTTTTACTACATATTACTCTTGAAGGATACTAAAAGATATGAATTGCGTTTAGACTCTTAAAATTGTTTTATTTTTTAATTCATAGTAGTTGTTCATAGTAGAATAATGAAAATGTGTATTCAGTTTTATATGTGCTATGTATCTCAACATAGTATTTATTTGGGAAACAGTTGCTACGATGTCTCACATCAGTGATGGTTGTAGACATATTTAACAATTAGTGGAACACCTGTGAACTTCCGACCCAGTGACTTATGTATTGTTGTTACTATATTTAGTACTGATCTGTTAATATGAAATCTTAGTTTGATGTATTAATAGTTAAGTTTTAAAGTAGGTAGACTAACATGAAAATCACTATTCTCGTTTCCCATCTATTATTCCTTACCAGAATGAGTTTTTAGTATTGCGTTTTATACAAATGAGTTAGAAGAATACTTAAAAGAAGTTCAACTTACTTCGAGAGAGGGTGCTTAGGAGTCCTTCGGGACGCGTGTTTACCTTCGGGCCACTTCGCTCTTGAATCTACTATGCTCGGCCGCATTGAACGAACCTAATTTAGTATTATATTAGTTTCTTATCCTGATTTAAAAGCTCGAGTGGAGGCTTTCCTGTAAGCCCGAGTAGGAGCCATCTGTTATTATTTCTTTGAGTGAATAAAAGGGTATTTTAATCTTCCTCCAGACTTTCGCAATTACATTAACTCAGAAATAATTCGCTACTTAGTTCACTAGTTTCCTCTAAATTTATCATAGACAAATTACTGAGTAACAATAGTATTCGACAAAGCCAACAATATATCATACAATACACATCATGAATTTTTTTTTTTTTTTTTTTTCTTGTTTTTGAAATATATAGTACTTTCTATGGATTCAGGTAAAATTAGGGTTCATTTTTCCTTCCACATAAATGTGCATCCAGGCAAACGACTAAATTCATTTTCGAGCGTTACCATGTGGATCATTTAGGCAACAAGCGAAACAAGAAATTTCAAGTAAATGGAGGTCTTAGGGTAAAGAACAAGATTTTGTCGGCAAATGAGGACCGCGTTAGACATTTCACGGCGGGACAAAAAGCTAGTGAAGCAGAAATAGAAAGAAAAAAGGGGAGAGATACGAATCCACAATAAAAAAGCTGTTCGTCTTGAAATGGGCCTTTTCTCCTTCTTTTACTTTCGCTAGAGAGGAGACGGGGGCCGTAAACGGTCCATTAGAATCTCGGAAGTTTTTAAAAAGGGAACAACGTGTAAAAATGGAGTGCTCCAAGTGTTCATCCGAATTTCACACTCTTGTGAGAACAATTGCGGTACGTTATGTTTAAAAGAACCAATTTTTGCTCTCTATGAGTCACAAATCCAAGTACACAAACCAGAGTTCAGGTTGATAAAATATATATAAAACAGGAAATTCTCGCCTTCGTACATTTTTAGATTTTTCTCGATATTGATCACATCGAGATTAGAGAAACTATTTTTCTAAACACGAGGCAAATTTGATAAAAATTACAGTTATACGAGATGCAAACGAATATGCATAAATAAAACAAAAACGTGATTTCTTGATATCTTGAGGACATTTTTTTTAGTTTACATAACGTTTTCTTAGTAACAGGAACTGTAAAAACTTTTTAGCCCAAATGGCATTAGTCAAGAAGGGCTATTATTCTCAAAATAGGATTTTGCGTTGAATTATTATATAACTCTGAATTACTTTTCAAATTGTGCCCACCAAATATTATCATTTTGTATTATATTTAAAGTAATTAAATAATAAAGAACCTGCACTGCATGTTTCTCGCACTGTGAAAAAGCAACGTACCTACAGCCATCAAATTTTGAATAACGTAGCCCTGCACCAGAATATGAGCCCCTGGAAGACCGAATTTGAAATTTGTTTTATTGTTTATTTCATATTTTGTAAAACTTAATTTTTGCTTAACAAATTCAGCAATTTCAAAGCGAGCAGTGGCAACACTGTATGGAATAAAACGTTTTTATCTCCAGCGTTCGAGACTGTCTATTGGAAATCGTAAAGATATGCTATTTTTAAATATTGGACAATGTTCTCGAAACATGTAGGTGTTATTAAATGAAAAAAACGCCCCTTTGGGCGTGATATAAAATCTGAAGGTTTTCAGATTTCATTTACTTTTTTTATTTATTTTACTTTTTATTTATTTATTTATTTGCACAACATTTGTAGCACCGAATTTTGTACTTAATTTCCAGATTAAATTCATAATGAAACAAGTAAATAATAATCATTAAAGAATATAAAGGAAAATATAATACGTCATCTTTTCAATAAATGATAATTTTTTTTCCATTTTTTATTTAAATTCGAACAAACTTAAAATAAAATTTAATTTCGCATTTATTTAATCTTAAAAGCCTTACTTTTCTTTAATATAAAATTGTACAAATCTCTGAAATTAATTAACAATTAGTTAAAGATGCAGAGAATGTACAGGATGAAAAACAGTTTCTTATTCCAAATAATTTAGCTATTGCTTAATTTTCTCTGCAGTTTGTGGTTTGGCCTTATCTGCTGAATGGTGCTAGTCACTTAATGCATAATGTTTTGAGGGATTTCCGTCATAGTTTGACCATGTGGAAGACATGAATGACAAATGACAAATGGGCAGACGTTTACCTACATCTCAATTTGCCATTTTTGAATGCACAGATGGTTTCGTAATTCTTCCTGCAGTATCTTTTACTCCAAATCAATTGAGTAGGATACTGTTGAATGTCATTTAAAATACATTTCTTACTATCTGTTACTAATGCTCTACCAAATTCTTTTCTGTTTTCTTCTGTCGAGGAAAGCTATATTATACTTTAATTTTTGAACAGTATTTTACTTTCAAATTCAACGTACTTAATATAATGAAGGAGAAATGACATATAACTTTAAGTAACAGAAAAAGTATTTTTGATGCTTAGGATCAAGCGTAGCTGGTTCTCTTTAAAAAATACATAATCAAAAGAGAAGAGGATGAAAATTCATGTTGAAGATACAATCAACGCTCGTTATGATAACTTTTCGAGTCCTAAAGGAAAGGGTTTTATGACGAGTTGCCGCTATTTACAAAAATTATTACTTGAGGGCACATTTGAATTATGCTGGCAACTCCGAAAGGAGAAGGAAAATATTTCGCAGCTTTTGGAACGCTTTCCTAATATGAAGCAAGTTAAAACAAAATATTCCTTACGGGCATTAAGCTTTTTTAGAGTAGCTCACCAATCAGAGGACACTTAATGATCCCGCTCTCAAGAGACCTCAGATACGAATGTCATTTGTCATGGACATCGGAACGATTAAAATATATTGGAAATTGTCAACGCTTTGCTACAAAACGTGTGAAGAAAAAATATTCTGACTAAGAAAGTTTATTATATTTATTATTGCGTGTACTAGGAATAAAATATACACTTATTCCTACACTGCTGGCCATTCACATCCAACATAGGAAGGAGTCATGTAGTAAGCTTGAAACGTACACAATGCGTAGACATCGAGAGAACACTTACTGAGGAAACTGATGAGAACTCGAGAGAACTGGTATGTAACAAAATATATACACCATGCAAATGCCAATTAAAGGCACTATAGAAAGAAGAATAATAATCTTTATTAACCAATCGAATCATGGGTTTTTCCAGTGTGTGTTTTACACAGTAAATTTCAGTATTCCTTGTGGAGAAAAGGCACACGTTCGGCCAAATGTTGAGCTCGACAGAAGAAGAATTGTGACTTTTAGAGATTATGAACTAACCATAAAAAATCTTTCCAGCTAAATGCAATAAAATCATAGTGATATTGATAGGAAATTGGTTAGTGTAGAAAGAATAGATTGACTAACGGGAACGGTTGCCTTTGCAGTATCACATTACTGAACCAAGGACAGACATTTGGAGTGCTTAATAATGACAGATCAAACAGGAAAATTAAAAGCTTTAGAGCGTGAATTAGGATCTCTTGCACCAATAATCTATGTTAGCGCGTACCGTACGCGCTGTTAGCTCTAGAAGAACGCTACAGAAGAAGGAATCTTTTGTAAGGAAGCCTATTGCTGCAACTACGATTGACTCTACCCCAGGCGTATGCTAAAAACTTGACATGCCCAAACGAATGGGCACGACACTGTCTTTTCAGGCGAATATCAAATCTGCCGATAACTCCACAATGGTCGCATATGACACTGGCGATACCTTGGAGACAAATATCATTACCATCATACCATTATGCATCATTTCGTCTCCTGAAGTTAAAGATTAAATTACCGTTAGATTTTATTCAAATAGCTTTTTAATGCACACTGCGGTGCTGCTATTGCAGCAACTCTAAAATTTTGGATCCTGCTGCTCTCTCTTAACATCAAGGCTTGCCTATGGCCAAGTTTGAACAAGACAATGCGGAGCTGCCCTTACCACGCAACTTTCAACAATTTTTCGTTAGACGTCAGATAACACTACTGCTTTTGGCGCGTCCGTTTTTCCTACATGTCGCCTTTCTAAATGTGCCCGGTCGATAATGTGCAACTTTTTGCAACCCGAAGACACATTAGGAAAAGTTTGGCAATGTGTGGAGACAGCATGGACTGACATACCCCAAGCACATCCAAAACTGCTTTCCTTCGTGCCACAGGAGTTACTTCCAGTCATGGCAGCTGCAGAAAATATTGATTTCTTCATTTTCCGCATGCCGAAAGAGAGTATAATTTTAATCAAATTACCCTTGAATTTTATGTTAATTGTTCAGCAAATGTGGTTGTCATATATCTAGTTCTTGATGATGTATTTTGGTGAGCGAGCAGTGTATATTTGTCGTGTTCTTAAATTATTACCAACTCCCATATGAAAGCAATTTGCTTCGAAATGGAAGATTGCTATTCTACTATTATAACGGGAATATCAGAATAAAAAGTTGCATCTTTTGCAATGGTATCCTCCTGTTTTGTTTCTTCTGACGCTCATATGGACCCGCATCCAGACTAGCCCTGTAGCACAGCTATTTGTGTTCTGCATACAATACGTATCACTAATTCTGGCGTGAGTTATTAGCATATCAAACAAGCAAATGGAAGATGCATGGTTCGCATTTGCCAAGTCCGCAGTTGAAGGTTCACGTTTCTTGCTTTAATAAATGTCGACATTAATACAAATATTATTTTTTTAACTCGCAGCTACTGTAGATAAGGCAAAATTATGAAGGTATTATGCAGCAATATTAAATATGCAGCAAATTAATTGTAATGAATATACTTTAAGTAATAAATCAGAATGTTGTAGTCATCACTTCTATTTTATTTAATTTTAGTGTGTACAACCGCAATCGAACTTTTTAATAACTTAACTTCAATTGATTTTATGTTATAATACTGAAAATATTAAATCTAAATGCATTTTGAAATAAGAAAGGGGAGTATAACGTAAATAAATAAATTTGTTCTCTATCTTCTTAATTATGGAAACCATAATTTAAATTGAAACTCATAAATTTATTCGTAAATTCCTAAATTCTTCTAGTCTTAATAATAGTTTTCCACTGTTTTCATATTAATATTATTGCATAAATGTTATATGCGTAACAGGAACATGCGAATCTCAAAATTCAAAAATAGTTTTGCATTGATTTCTTGCTGTTATTGTTGCATACACGATAACGCATAAATACAGCATACGACTCCCACAAAAAACAAGTAATTTAAAATAGGAAGGCTTCGTTTTCATTAATGTTTCAACTTTCTTGTAAGGAATTTCTTGCTTGCATTCTTCTGTTGAGTAGTTGTCTGTCCATTCAGCTATCGAATGTTAAATTTGTCCTTCCATTCCTGGTGAAGATGCAGTTAATGTTTCACGTTTTCCACTCTGAGTCTAATAATCTCTATATATGTATCTGTAACGCAACCGAAATTAATGTATAATGAGTGATAATTGGTCACTACGTGGCTTTGATCGACCAGGTATCGAGTACCGAGCTCCTCTCTTGTCGGCGTTTATGGAAGGAAGGGCAGGATGTAAGGAATTATAACATCAGTTCCCAAATTGCAAAACTAAAATTTTGGGCAAAACTTCTTATGGAGACCTTTCCCCGTCTAAGTGATAAATATCACAAATACGAATGACATCATTATCATCCAAAGTGCATTTTTTATAAAGCAGTTCGCGATACAATCTTAACACGAAGTTTTTATTTAACGTTATTTAAATCAAAAGTATACTTGATTATTTATGTATTTTGATTTTTATAGTTTCAAGTTTAATATGTGTTGTATAAAATATCAACAAGAATTTTTCTTTGTTTAGCAGATCATTCAACGGTATTTTGTCCTGACTATTTTAAAAATTAACTTTGTAATTGCTTAAATAAAATATCATATCGTTGTAAATCGTAATTTAATAATTTATATTTTTAAAGGGAAATGTTTCAGTTCTTTTGGGGGAAATGAAGAGAAACTTTATTTCTCAGTAATTAGATAGTCTTTGGTTCAAATAAGAAGTAGTTCAGTAAACTAAATAGTATAATAGAAAAAAAAAGTTGAGAAAGGGAATTTAATAAAGTTAAATATCCCAGTTCTCCCTGAAGCAGTTTATTTTTGTTTCTATTGCATGTTATATTAATTTATGTAAGGATTATTATTATTATTACCAGCTTATCGAATCTTAAAATCTCAATGAAAACTAAAAATTCGCAGCATCTTTTAATTTTTTTTAAACAAGAAAGAAAAAAAATATTTGCGAATGTCTACCCCAAAGCAAACTATATAAATATTTTTAACTGAAGTTTTTTTCATTAAACTATGTCGCTAGCTAACTACAATACGGAACAAAAGCCAATAACTAATTTTGAAACAAAAACGGAAAAAAAATTTAAAAAATTTAAAATTACCATTGTTTTTAACGCATAAAGTTAAAATACAATGTTAGGTGTTTCAAATAGCGCAGGAGGATCTGTAAGGCCCCTTGAAAGTGGATCGTTTTTCCCCCTACAGCTGATAACTTCCCTTTTGCCTGTACAGAAATCAGGTTCTAGTGTCATTCCTCAAGAGCGCTGTTATAATGAAATCGTTAGCGCATTTAGTTGAAAGTAATACTGAAATTGTTAGCACTGAACGTTTTGTGATTCAGGAAAAAGAAATGAAACAGATTACATAAAAGATGGTACAAATATACACATTTATTTTAAGTAAAATAAATTTTATTTTATTTTTTACAAATCTTCCTTGGAGGAAGAAATAAATAATTCATAATATTTATCTTTCTTTGACGAAAGCATACTAGCCTACACATGTCAATATTTACACGTTTTGAAATAAAAATCCAACAACCGAAAAAAAAAAGTATGACTCTATAGGTACGTTCAAACAATATTTTTCCTCCGATTTAAGGGAGTGGTGAAGACTTGTAATCTGATATCAAAATACAGAAATCTAATATCCTTTTAGAAGAATAAATATTTACTCAAGTATACCTAAATTAAATAGCAGTTGTTAAAATTTTAAAAGCAGAAATTTGTATAATAACTTAATTTTTGTTTTCAAACAGGAATAATATCTGTTGCAATCTAATAAAACAAAGCCTTATTCATTTATATAAAATTTAAGAAGAAACATATAGACGGTTACAATCTGCATGTTGCTATAAAATTTTATTATTTTCATTACGGTTTGTTTTTAATGCAGTAAGCGTTGTACAGTCAGGAGTGTTAGAAACAATTGAAACAATAATGTTACATGATATACAGTACCGTCACGTCCGTATCAATCTTCTAGTTTTTTAGTATGCAGCGTATTCTTTGGAACGTTTTCTTTCTCCTTTTCTTTACCGTGTCCGTTATAGCCCAGAAAGGGATATTAGTCCCCAGAAGGGACTTTGTGCAGCATAGCTATAAATTTCCGTTAACTTTAGATAGCGGAGTCCCTCGTAAAATTGTTGCCAACAAATGTTAGCGTCCAGTATTATTTTTAAAGAAATTAAGCAATGAAAAATATGGATGTATGTATGCATGTTCCTTTTATTGTGAAAAAACGACAGTACCCAGAGCAATAAAATTTTGAATAATACAATCCTTCACCTGAACATGTGCACATGAAAGCCCGAATTTTGAATCTCGAATTTGTTAGCCCGAAGGGAGTTAGCCCAGAAGAACTATTAATTTCATTTTGGCATTTTGCGTTGAAAACTTCAAATGTCCGTTTCACTTTTCAAATTGTTGCCACTAAATATTATCACCTTGTGTTATATTTAAAGAAACTTAGTAATGAAAAATCTGCATAAATTTATGTATGTTCCTCGCAATGTAATACAACAACGGTACTTACAGCTATCAAATTTTTAATAACGTAATCGTTCACCGAATCTGGAAGCCCTAATTTGGAATTTGGAATTTATTTTATTATCGATTTCATATTTTGTAATACTTTAACGAATTTTTGATTAATAAACTCAACGACTTCAAAACGAGCAATGGCAACACTGTACGAAAAAAAAAATTATCTCCAGCGGCGAGACTGTATATCAGAAATTCTAAAAATATGCTCATTTAAAAATTTTTTTTTCGATATTGCTGTTGAATTTTGTGGTTTAACTATGAAGAACATGATGCTTAATAAATAAAGGTAACACACAAAACGTTAAAAAACGCCCCTTTCGGCGTAATGTAAAACCTGAAAGCTTTCAGATTATTATTATTACTATCTTCAATAATCATTCTCATTATTTTATACGACTTAAATATCATGAAATAAATATCTTAATAACAAGAGCTTTTAATGTCTTGAAATATTTGAGAAATTGTATTGGACATAAAGATCAGACAGAATACCAGCTACTAATTTCCCTGCACTGGTTTAAATTATTTTATTAGTCCAAAAGGACTTTGTCCTTGATGGACTATTGTTTTCGTTTTGCGATTTTGCGTTGGTTCACTATAAAGGTCCATTTCACTTTTCAAAATTTTGCCACCAAATGCCAGAGACCTGCATTATATTTGAAGAAACTAAATAATGAAAAATCTGCATAAATGTATGTATATTTCTCGCATTGTGATAAAGCAACGGTACATTGAGACATCGAATTTTTAATGACGTAATTCTACTGTGAATATGGGCATGTAGAAGCCCAAATTTGAAATTTGGAATTTATTTTATTATCGATTTCAGATTTTGTAAAATTTTAACGAATTTTTGATTAACAAACTCAAAGATTTCAAAGCGAGGAATGGCAACGTTGTACAGCAACAATCTTGGCTGCCCCGCCCCGTAAACTAACATTCCTTACATTACATTACGGGTCCACTCACCCTTTGGGCACTTCGTGGAGGTTCACCCTCTACTATTACCCTTTCAGGGGAGCAGCGCACCACCAGTATATGACACCAGGCAGCACTGGTCGTCAATTGCTCCTGCCAGTCGCATGGATGAGCCCGTCGCAGTGGGCCGTTACCCAGCAAACCGAGGGAAATAGCCCTCCGGCTACGGTTCCACACCGCTCAGGACATGCCAGAACCCGAGGTCGGCCAATACGTGACCTTTCCCAGGGGCTTCAGAACCACCAAGTTCATAAATTTTATACCCCGTGGCCGAGACTGCCTAGGTACAAATCCTAGCCAGTAGCTTCGCAGAATTCTCTACGTCGACCCCCGCGGGGCAACGTTGTGCAGAAAAACATTTTTATCTCCAGCGCGTCAGACTCTGTATCGAAAATTCTGAAGATATGCTCAATTTAAAACTATTTTGCGATATTGCTCTTGAACTGAAATTTATGGTTTAAGTAAGAAGAATGTGATGTTTAATAAATAAAGGTAACAGACAATATGTTAAAAAAAATCGCCCCTTTGAACGTAATTTAAAATCAGAAACAGAAAACAGAAAATCTTTCAGATTTTTATTGTTTTCTTATTTATTTGATATTTTGTAAAACCTAATGAATTTTTAATTAATAAACTCAACGATTTTAAAACGAGCAGTGACAACGCGTACGAAATATTTTCTTTTTTTAAATTTTCAGCGTGCTAGACTATTCTAGCCGAAATTCTAAATATGTGCTGTGCTGTTTTTAAATATTTTGTGATTTTGCTGTTAAATTGCATTTTACATCGCGTAGATGCGAAGAACGTGATATTTAATGAATAAAGGTAACAGACAAAACCTTAATAATAAAAAGACAAATAAAAGATATTGTAAGCCGTCTGCTAAGAAAACTAAACATTGATATGATAACCTGAGAAAAAGACTGAAAAAAAAAAAAAAAAAAAAAAAAAAAAAGGAAAAAGAAAAAGAAAATGTATGCCAATACTTAACACTGCATCGGTAATTCTAAAAGTATGCTGCTATATTGCTTTTAAAAGTTTTGTGATTTTGCTGTTGAATTGCATGTGGCGTAAATGCGAAAAAAACTATGCCTAATAATAAAGCGAAAAAAATGGGGGCTAGCAGGAGTGAGTGCAAGAGCAGACTGGTAGACTGCGAGCTCAGCGAGAGCGTAAAAAAACTTAACAAAATCCTTTTGGGCGACCGTTAAAATCTGAAACCTTTCAATTTTTATTCTTTATTTATTTACTGATTTTTTAAAATTTATTACTTTTTTGAAATTTGTGCGCTGCGTAGAAGTTACATATTTAAACAAGAATCGAAGTTTTAAATGGCAATTGTTACCTGTGATAGAGAATACAATTTTATAATGTGGAAAGAAAGTGAAAAATGTTTCGTTGCACTAACTGCAAAAACAGACTTTTATTTTTATTACGACACCATTTTCTCGATTATTATGAAAATCCATCGTTCTACGTTTAAAAGTGTGAAAATATTAAAGTTTGTAATAAAAGGGGTTTCACAAATTGCACAGCTTAAAAATACTTGGAAGCAAACTAAATCAATATAAGCTTACTGATTTTGCTCATGTTACAAAATAAATTTTCGGATATTTTCAGAATTACAAAAAAAAATAAATAAATAAATAAATAAATAAATAAAAATAAAAATAAAAAAAAAATAAAATAAAAAATAAAATAAAAAAAAATAAAATAAAAATAAATAAACATAAGACTATTTGACTCACTCTAAGAAAGGTAGAAATAATTTTTATTTAAAACGATAAAATGGCACAGTTGAATCCTACATATGGAAATCTAATTTATAGAAAGAGATCAGCGAATTAATTTAGCAACTTATTGTAAATTGTTTTAGCTAAATGTTATAAATATAGACTTCAATTTTAGATTTAAACTTATATCACGCATAAAATTTATTTATTTATTTCTCATCATATGTTCAATCTCTATTCATCATGGTCTACAATCAAGGTTTCTTAAACATTTTGGCGTCGGTACCCCATATTACTTACGAAAATTTTATGGAACCCCATAAGCATTGCGCAAATCCGACACACGCCTGAGTGAAACTGTCAAGTGTGTCTTGTACTGTAACATACTATTGCAGTTTTAGGTCATTAATTTTTAATTTTAAGATACAGACAAATGTAAAAATTTTAAATAAGTAACAAACTTAAAAATATAATTCAACTATAAAAATAAATTCAATTACTTGAGTAAATTCAAACATTAACTATAGTCTGCCCATAAAGTGTAGCCACTTGGAACTACAAAGAAGCTAACAAGAAAAATCCACTTACGCATATACAAGGATTAAGTATCAATCAGAAGGGTGTGACTGTTTATTTTTAATTATTATCAAAACTTGCCAAAATAGTCGACATCGCAGGACGAAGCACTCCTTCAATATTCCTTACATTTCATCGACACTTCGATTTTATGGTGGTTAAAGACGAAAATGTCGTTTCATACAAATACGTCCTAGAAAAAAGTAAAAGAAAATTTATGGCAGTTTCAGAAATCGTTGGAAATTTCGCGACTCCTAACTAAAAATCTTCCAAGGACAGTATTAAAATCAATTTTTAACACCGAATCATTTGATAACTTAGAAAGTTTTTTTTATTTTAATGGCAAATGAGTAATATTTTCCACATTAGTTCCGAATGATTTCACAATCCATATTAGTTCTTCGGCACTAAAATACGAAGGGAAATATTTCTTAAAACTTTTTTGAAGACACTGAAGATCTTCATTTACCTCTTTTAACAACTCATCTTTTTGATGATTTGTTTCATTATTTCACTTAAGAGTTCATTTGTTGCGACAAACATTTCTAACAGTCCCTTTTGCACTGTGGTACTCCGTTACGGCAATTATCTTAATAAAAGCATCAAATTTTGATTTGAATATGAATACATTGCAACTTTTTTCTTGAAGCTACAAATTTAGTTAATTTAGTTTTTCAAATATGTCAGTCAAACAATACAGTTTTTGTAGGGACAACTTATTATGGAATAAATTCGCAAAATCAGATTTTTGTTTGGTTAGAAAGAGAACTTCATCTTTTAATTTTATTAACCTTTTTAAACTGTGGCTTCTTGAAAGCCACCTTACCTCTGCATGTGATAATAACTTTTTGTATTCCGCACACATGTCTTCACAAAGATTTGAAAACAAACGACTGTTCAGAGTACGACTGCAGTGCGGTATGCTGTGTATTGAGATATCGCTTTAATTTGGCTTGTTTCGTGCTTTCTGTAGGCAAAACTTCTTTATATATTAAGTATAATGGCTTTCCAATTCTATCATAATTACAAGAAACAAAACCAAATTCCAAATATGTTTTTTCATATTTTCATTTTCTTGGTATTTTAACAGCGCTCGTGCTAGTTACTGGAAATGACGTTTTGTTCTTTTCAGGTTTTTGTATATCGTTTATCTAAATTCAACCACTTATCCATGATTCATAAAAATTATTGATCATAATTATTGTTGAGAAAACAGGGGGCTTGTTTGAAATATTTAACAACTATTGAAATATTTAACAACTATATAAAATACTTTATGTACTTGCTGATGAAACGAACAAAACAACGATGGCAAAAGAGACAGAACGCTTGTTTTATCAGGAGAATAGCACCGCATGTATATTCGGAGTAAAGGGGCGCCCAAACGGTATGGAGAAGATCAGCATAGAACGGCTGACCTGACACTAGCGTTGACGGCTGAACGCGACGACTGAAGTCAAAGACGGCCTGGCACGCATATGTTACCAAAACACTTGCATAACACGGGCCTTTAACGAGCTGATAGCATCAAGTGTGTTATGTCGCCAACTTTAGGTATATTAATGTTTTGTTTTAAGTTATGATAAATCAAGTATTTTTATTTGTATTCATTTATGTTTGAAGCTGGAAAGAGAGTGATTGTAAAATGTTAATGGTTATTCTTGCAACGGTTGATTTTTGTAACAAAGACAGGAAACTTTACAGAGAAGACATCTGATTTGTGGCTTTTCCTTTTTACTAACAGAAGAACTGAATCAGTTAGGGTGTTTGTCACATTTCTTCGATGGTGGCCCTTACTAATGGGGCTGTAGAAAAAGTCGTAAATCGGCTTACTCGTTTTCACTTGCTTTCTCGCTTTGTGTGGTGTTGCAATGGCGGACGGTAGGTAATCCTTAAATTTTGGCAGTTGGATTCTTATGGCTAGTTTCCGCTTGTTAGCTGGGGGTCTATTTCCCACGTTTACTCGAGTACAGATGTCCGGTTGCTTTGCCAAATTGTCTCTTTTTGATTCGTTATGGGGGTGTAATTTCTTAGCTAAAGATAAAAGTAAAAGTCTGGGGTTGGTGAAATTTAATTTTATGTGATTTTTTAAGCCTATGAACAAATGTTCGGTGGAGAGACCGAGATTTCTTGGGAAGTTGCACAATGTTAGAAGTCAGTCTGATTTTGAGCTGCAAAGAAAAGGGTAGAAGGAGAAACTGTAGCGGGGCTTTACCCCTTGCGGATCTTGCGCTAGCGTGGTCGGAGAGGACTCTGATATGGAGTGAATTTTGAGCGGCAGCGATGTGAAAGAGAAAGAGAGATCGAGGGCGTTTTGCTATGCTGCGGGCTGCCTGAGCAAGAGGGCTTGGGCAGCGTTTATTTTTGCTCTAGAGAATGCATTCTTTTCTGCGAGATGTTTAAAAGTTTTGTGCGAGATGCAAGGAACATTTACCTGCGAGATGTCTGGAGAAATGTGCGCGAGCTACAAAGAGCATTTTACTGAGAGCTGATTACTACTTTATTGCGAGATGTATAGAGCAAATCTACTAAGAACATTTAGCACAGATTTTTCCTCTTCACCCGAATCTCCCGTTAATCTCTTCCGAACCCAAAAATTTGACATTCCCGAAGTGAATATGCCTGACACTTTGAAATTCCAGATCGACGTGTTGTTATTACTATGCGGCACCTGTGGTTACTGACGCATAGACGTTCCATTTAGAAATATGTTCCTGAAGAACGAACTTATCCCTGATCTGGTAGTTAGTTAAAAAAAAAAAAAAAAAAAAAAAAAAAAAAGGATTTCACCCCGTTTCCATAAATTCGTATACACAATGAACTTCAAAGCGAGAGTGATAGTTAAACTTTTATGAACGTGTTGGCTCATTTGTGAGTAGGAAATTTGGACACTCCTTTTCAAGGTTGTACATTCCGAAAAATATCTGAATGATTTAAAAAAATTTTCCTTCTTCTCTGTTTTCTATAATTTCATAGAAGTAATAATCATTTATTTTATATATGTAAACTACAAAGTAATTAGAATATTTTGAATAATGACCAGTTATTTTAAAGTCTGGAGATGAATTTTAAAGATTTGTTTCACCAGCTTAATTTGTGAGCTATTGTATGTTAAAAATAGTAAACTTACAAATTAATATGAGTATGTTAATTTTGGAATGAGATATGTGTTGTTTCTCGTCTTAAGGTTTATTTGTAGGTCTTAAGGTTTATTTGTAGGTCTTAAGGTTTATTTGTAGGTCTTAAGGTTTATTTGTAGGTCTTAAGGTTTATTTATTAGGTCTACGTCTTTTTCTGACAACCCTTTTCCACGTTTTTAGCTCATTTTAAATTTAGAAGGCTAAGTTATAGGATGCAGGTATGTCAGTCTTTTTCTACACTAATTCTTTGACTTTTGGTCTCAGAAAGACCCCTTTTTTGTCATTATTTTTCATTTGAACAAAGTTTTTATTCTTTCGTTAATAGGGCTTCCTCTTAAAATGATGTATATTTAATACTTACAATTTTTTATACTGTTTAATTTGTCTGTACATTTGCCGTCCCAGGCTACCTTGTATAGGTTTTTTCTTACATCTTTTAGATGATTTTAATTTTTTTGGTTGCAAAAAAATTTTTTTCTTGTATTAGTTTATAACTTTGATCTTTTTGTTCAATTTTATATTTTAAAATACAGGCACGTCGGGACAAGGGACAAATTTATTGAGACGTCGCTAGAATAAGATGAATTAATTAAAAAAATTTATAAATGGATTACCGTTTTCAGTCTCAATT
Organism: Stegodyphus dumicola; assembly: GCF_044657685.1. NCBI lineage: Eukaryota > Metazoa > Arthropoda > Arachnida > Araneae > Eresidae > Stegodyphus > Stegodyphus dumicola. Next base: position 144,395,595 of record NC_140771.1, on the reverse strand, counting down.
GTTTGGTTCGACGAAATGCACCTATGTCGTTAGCTTAATTGGAGATTTTCTGCACTTTTCCCTTGATAAGATCTGTCTGAAACCTCGAACTAAGTGAATTGACCATACTATTTCTATTTTATTGTATATAATTTCTCTGTATTAAAATGTTTAGGTTTTTTTTAAGCGAACCAAATTTGATGTTGCTATATAGGTTTCTTAAAAAAATTGTGTAGTATTTTCAAAGTACCAGTTTTGGTTTTGTTGTATAGGTTTTTTAAAATTTTGTAGTATTTTCAGTAGGTTTTTTCAGTTAAAATTTAACTGCTTTCGTAAATTGTAATTGTTTTTACTTGTTGTTATTTGTAAACTTTGGAATTAGCTGCATCAAATGTACTTTAAACCTTTAGCTAATTTTAACTGTCCTTTTCATTTCAATCTTATATATGTGTATATAAGTAAAAATGCGATACCTATAAATATGTAGATATAATAGAATATACAGTTATTAATAGATATATATTTTATTTAAATTTATTACTTTATTTAGATGTTTTGCAGAATGATTATAATTTAAATGCATTTGCTGAACCTTTTGAAGAATTTAATATTTGAGTCTAAGACAGACAAAGCGAAAACATTAAACTATTATCTATTAAGCGAACCAAACACGCCGAACAGATATTAATTTGGAAGTCAAACAACAAAAATTGGCGTTATATTTGCAAACTTTTACAGGACTACTTTCGATTGTTTTACGGAAAATGCCATATTCATTTGCACTATGACAGCTGAGGCTGATGGTTCGCTAAAGCCATGGAAACTAGGGCTGTGAAAATTTGCAAATGTAACGGTGATTTTTGCTGTTTGAATTCTAAATTAATGTAATCTGTTAATTTAAAATAAGAGCTTCAGTGTCGCAGTGATTTTTCCTCTTTTCTGACTGTAACGCGCACCGTCATCCGGTGATGACGATTGAAGGAAAAAAATTAAGAAAATGATGATATTAATTCTGTTCGGTCAGAATCACCTCCCATAAATAACTCAATGAATGAAAACATTATAATGCCTAGCAATATTTCCTTACATTTTCGTGATATTTTAGAAACTGTTTCTGAATTTAATGGCACTGATACATATCCAGTTGAATCCTTCATTGGTGATTTAGAAGAATCTTTTAAATTATTTAAGTTATCGGAATTACAGAAAATTGTGTTTGCTAAAAAATTGCTTACTGTTTCGGCTAAAGTATTTATTAGGTCTTTGAAAGGTATAATATCATGGAAAAAATTAAAAGAAAATCTTTTATCTGAATTTGGTTCTAAAATAAATAGTGCACAACTTCATAATTTGTTACAGAAACGACACTTAAAACCTGGCGAATCACTTTCCGAATATTTAATTGCCATGCGTGAAATAGCCAGTCGCGGTTCTGTTGATGATTAATCAATTCTTGATTATGTAATCAATGGGATACCAGATCAGAGTAACAAAATTGTTTTGTACGGTTGTAAAACTATTTCTGAATTCAAAGAGAAATTAAAAATTTATGAGAAAATTCGCGTTCCAGATACGAAGAATAAGGGTTATTCAAGTACTAACACACAAAATAAAACACGCGCTGTACCTAGTAAGATTAAAGAGCCAAGGTGTTATAATTGCGGAAGTTTAGGGCATAAGTCTAATTTTTGTAACAATAAGAGTAAAGGATTTAAGTGTTTTAAATGCGATTTGTTTGGACACAAGGCCATAGATTGTTCGAAAACATCATTTAAAAATATCCAAGATGCCAAAGCTGTTACTCCGATAACTCAGACTTGTCAGAAAGAAATGCATAAAATTGTTAATTTGGGTAATTTGCAAATTGATGCTTTAATAGATACTGGTAGTCAGGTAACGTTAATCCGAGAAGATATACATAAGAAGATAGGTTCTCCTGAACTTAAGTCGGCAGATCTACAGTTAACGGGGTTTGGTAATGGGAAAATTAAGCCTATAGGAAGATTTGAAGGTGAATTCGAAATTGATGGTTCTTCATTTCGATCAAATATTTGTGTTATCGCAGAAAACGAAATGTTTTTACAAGCGATCATTGGTACTGATATTATAAGGCAAGGGGAATTAACCGTAAATAAAAAAGGAGTCGAAATTAGAAAATTGCAACCTGAAAACTATTTGATGTGCATTTGTGGTATTTATAATGACGAGGAAATTGATTTAAGCCATATCAAAAACGGAGTACATAGAAATGAAATACTACACTTAGTAAGGAATTATGAGCCGAATAAAATAAAAACATCTGGCCTGAAGATGCGAATAGTGCTAACAGATCAACTTCCAGTTTATTGCTCGCCGCGACGCTTTCCCCCAGCTGAGCAGCGTGAAATTGATAAACAGATTTCGGAATGGTTGGAGAAACAAATCATTAAACAAAGCTGTTCTCATTACGCAAGTAATATCGTGCTAAGTAGAAAAAAATGTGGCTCATGGAGACTTTGCGTGGATTATCGGCGCCTGAATAAAAAAATAATTCGCGATCGCTTTCCTCTGCCATTAATTGATGATGTTATTGATAAATTACAAGCAGCAATGGTATTTACAACACTAGATTTAAAGAACGGATTTTTTCATGTTGAAGTGGACGAAGAAAGTAGAAAATACACATCTTTCGTGACACAAAACGGACAGTATGAATTTCTGAAGGTCCCGTTCGGTCTTGCCAACAGCGCATGTGTTTTCCAAAGATACATTTACGATATATTTCGCGATCTTTTAAAGGACAATATTGTTGTAATCTATATGGACGACATCATTATTCCTTCCGAAAATGAAGCTCAGGGAATTCAAAAATTGAAACGCGTATTACAGACTGCATCGGAATATGGACTATAACTAAACATTAAGAAATGTCAATTTTTGAAGCGCGAAATCGAATTTTTAGGACACAAAATTAAAGATGGGAAATTATATCCTTCTTCTTCTAGAACGAAAGCAGTAATTAACTTTCCAGAACCTAGATGTGTAAAAGATGTTCAAAGTTATTTAGGTTTAACTGGTTACTTCAGAAAATTTATACCTAATTATTCATTAATTGCAAAACCGCTTAGTGATTTACTGAAGAAAGATTCTAAATTTAAATTCGAAACTAAAGAACTTTATGCTTTTAACGAATTGAAACGCATATTGACATCAGAACCTGTTTTGTGTATTTATAATCCGAAAGCAGAAACCGAAATACACACTGATGCTAGTGATGACGGTTATGGTGCGGTTCTGTTACAGAAATCCTTAATTGATAATCAGATGCATCCGGTTTATTATATGAGTAGGAAAACGACAGACATTGAACGTAAATATTCGAGCTACGAATTAGAGGTTAAAGCAGTAGTAGAAGCTCTTAAAAAATTCAGGGTGTACGTATTAGGCATACCATTTAAAATCGTGACAGATTGTAATGCATTCAAACAAACTATGAGCAAGAAAGACATTTGTACTAAAATATCTAGATGGGCATTAATGTTACAAGATTATGATTACACAATCGAACACAGATCTGGCACCCGTATGGGACATGTGGATGCTCTTAGTCGAAATCCTGTATGTATGGTAATTCAAGATGGTATAACATTTAAAATAACTCAAGCTCAAGAAACTGACGAAAATATAAAAGTTATAAAAGAAGTTTTGAAGTCTAATGAAGATTATTGTTTGCGGAATGACGTGCTTTACAAAATGGTGAATGGAATTGAAGCACTAGTAGTACCTGAGATTATGCAAATTGAAGTAATTAAAAACGCACATGAACGAGGTCATTTTGCTGCCAAACGTACTGAAGAACATGTGAGACAACATTTTTATATCCCTAAATTGAAAGAGAAAATTGAAAAATGTATCGCAAATTGTATTACCTGTATACTGGCCAACCGGAAATCTGGAAAGAAGGAAGGATTATTACACCCTTTACCTAAAGAAGATATTCCTCTGAACACTTACCACATAGACCATTTAGGACCTTTGGAGAGTTCTAACAAGAATTATAAATACATTTTCGCGGTTATTGATTCGTTTACAAAATTTGTTTGGTTACATCCAACTAAAACCACCTCTAGTAAAGAAGTAATAGCTAAACTTGAAATTCAAAAATCATTATTTGGAAATCCCTGCAATATAGTAGCTGACAGAGGTACTGCATTTACTTCTCAAGAATTTGCTGATTATTGTACTAAGGAAAATATTCATCTATCCTTAATCACAACAGTATTACCAAGAGCCAATGGACAAGTAGAGCGGTTGAATTCCATTATCATATCAGTCATTTCTAAGTTGGCTATAGATGACCCTAAGTTGGCTATAGATGAAATGGTACAAACACGTAAATGATGTCCAGCAAATAATTAATTCGACTTTTCAGAGGAGTATCAATTCGACACCTTTCGAGCTTTTGTTTGGTACGAAGATAAAGACGAATAAAGACAGGAATATTAAAGAACTAATAGAAGCTGAAATTCAGAGGGACTTTATCGAGTTTAGAGAAAATCTACGTAAAGAGGCGAAAGAGCAGATTCGGAAGATCCAGGAAGAGAATCGAAAGTCTTACAATCGAAGTCTAAAACTCCCTCGTAAATACAAGATCAATGATATGGTAGCTATTAAACGCACTCAACTAGGGCCAGGTATAAAGCTAAAATCCAAGTTTTTAGGTCCATACAAAATCACCAAGGTGAAACCTAATGACACATACGACGTGGAGAAGGTTAGTTTTACCGAAGGACCGTTCAAGACTAGTACCTGTGCTGAATACCTGAACCATGGACAGACGATCTTTGATAATGAAATACAAATTTTGATGATTCCTGATTATAAACTTTTTCCCAGGTTGACAAATTTCTCCCGATTTGACTAATGGATTTGGACTATTATTTTAAAGACGTGAACTAATTTAAGAAGACTGAAGATGATGTCTAAGGATGAAATGTATGAAGAAATACGGCTTAAAGAAGATGATTTTGAGAAGACGCATTCGAATGACGGATCTTGAAGATATCTAAGACGCATTCGGAAGACGTATCCAGACGATATCTAAAAAGACGCATTCAGAAGACGTATTCAGATGATGTTTAAGAAGACGTAAATACGAAGATGAATTGTTCCAGACAACATCAAAGGAAGACGTGTTTGTAAAATACATGTATTCAGACTGTTAAAGATGAACGAACACTGAAAGAACATTTAAGAAGAGCTAACGCCGTTATTTCTGAGGATGTTAAGATGATGAGAAAAGATGGCTGAAATAAACCATTTAAGACGACTTTTCCATCAATAGTAACTAAAAATCTCTTTTTTTGTTTTTTTTTAAATTTTATTTTTCAGATCCCTAGATGTAGACAGTGGTGCTGCGAGAATGCGAGGCCGCATTCCATCAGGATGGACGAGCAGTTGTGGGTTGGCATCGTTCATTTATAATCGGATGACGCGACAAGCTGTGAGAGGAAATCTTTCACTTTTCAGATGACGAAGGCAGAAGATTCCGCCATTAAGACGATGACGCGATTCAAAGATGTTTGCTTGTAAAATGCGATTCCTGCTCTTCGTTCCATACTGGATAAATGCGCACTTTAGCTTCATGGTCTCTTGCACCCAAGACGCTACTTCGCTTCCTGGCGTATCGCTTACCTCTGCTGGCTATTGCCCAATGTTCTAAAGATATAATATGCATAAAATTGTGGAGTGTATAGCGCACCCACAATATTGATGTGCAACGAAAAAGAATATGTATCCAAAGAATTAGTTATCAAAGAATAAAATTATGTATGGAATTTACGGCTACGTCTGTCTTCAAGGGTCATCTTTATAACTACGCAGTAAAGCTTTTCCAAGTTAAGACATAGAGAATCATCCCCCATCAGTTGCAGTTTTCTCAAAGTCATCCTATAAATTTTACGTACATTTATATATGTTTGGTGGGGCTGATTTCAAGGAAAAGGAGGCGCATAGCACGTTGCATGTTCTAGCAATCCCATATACAAAATTTCAGTATTCTACAGCTACTCGTTTCTGAACTAATGAGATACATGCGAGAGGGTCTACGGCTACTCGTGTTTGAGTTATGCGAGCTATGTGTACGTACAGACGTCACAAAAAGTCTCTCCTGAATCCGTTTTAAATCAAATTTACAATCCGTTTTGAAAAAAAAAAGAGTCCTTTATTCTTTTCCTACGTAGGGATATAACGCAAAAATTCGAATGGATTCGAGATCGGTCAAAATAGATACTTTCATCGAAATATGATATCCAAACTTTTTTTGCGATTACAATACTGCCTTTACTTCTTACGAGGACGTGAAATGACAAAAAAAAAATTGTAAGCTATTTTACTAAGAAAACTGAGCGTTGTTATAACAGACTGAAAGAAAAACTGAAAAAAATTAGAAAAATTTTTGCTAACACTTAAGATTGTATCGGGAATTTCAAGCATACGCTACTATGCTGCTTTTAAAATTTTCGTGATTTTTCTGTTGAATTTTATATGGAAAGAAAACGAAACTTAACAATAAAACTAAGAAGATTTTTTTTAAAGAAAGTGTTGTAACAGCAGTGAGTGCACTAGCAGACTTGTAGACTGCTAGCTCAGCGAGAACACACATACAAAAAATTAATAAACTTCTTTGGGTGATCGTTCTAAAACCTTTCGTATTTCCTTTTTTTTTTTTAACATTTTACAATTTTTTTATGTTATAAAAAGTGTTTTTAAAATTTTAATGCAAATTTTTATTTAACATATTCCACATAATCTCAGCGGGCGAGCTTACATCGCGCTTTAAGTAATTATAATAGCAATAATAATCCAAGAGGTTCATATACTAGCATGCACAAATTATCTAATGTTTCTGATAGCGATTACATATCAAGGTAACAGACGAATTACATATTTAGTATTCCAAAATATATGCATCTTAAAACTAAATACTATAAAGCAAAATCTCATTATAAATCTGATTGTAAGATATTGCGGCTTCGACTATTTTACAATACTCTCTTAATTGATGTTTAATGTTTATCAAATGGCCGGGGGGAGGAGAAAGAAACCTGATGAGTTTGAAAAATTGAAATACATCGCTGAAACATGCATCGTGCATGATTGATTCTAAAATTTCAATTTGCGATGAAATCCAAACACCCAGTCAGTAGATCTCTACAACGAATTGCATCTGTTACGATTTAAATGTAAAGGCTCTGAAACCTTGACGATTTAGGTGGTTCCCTTCAACAAGCCGCCGCGTCTTTCGTAGCACCTCCTCTCATAGGCTCGGAGGAGGTTTGAAGAAGATAGCGCTCGAGAGATTTTAGGCTGGCCTAACCTGACCAGACAGGCGTGCCTCCTGGACCACTTAGGCCGCTATTAGGGTGAGAGGATGAGCGTGTGCTCCGTATGCCCGAAATCACGCGGTTCACTAGCTGGTAAATGACGCTTGGGCGATGAGCAGCGCCTTTTCTCGTGCTAAAGAGAAAAGGGAAGACAATGGCCCACCCTGCAGGGCACAGATTGCAAATACTGAGAGTGAAACGCCATATTTGTCCACCTTCTATATCGAATCAACAAATGCAGGAATTCGATCAGGTTTTAAATTTTCCCCCTCCCTTTTGTTCGATATTTAATGATTATTCAAGTTTCAATGATAACGTTTTAATTTCAATTTATTAACTTAGCAGTAAGGATTATTCTACGTTAGGGAAAAACATTGGACATTTATCAGCTTTATCAGTCATTCGTATTTCAGTAAACCTGCCATTTCAAATCGGTTTGTAGGCAATTTTTGTAGTGTATTTTCTTTTTAAATATTTATTGAAGATATGAGACTGAATAAAACAAAAAAATTATAGATGTTCTATTCAAACCTTTCATATGTCAGAAAATAAAAATAAAACAAAATACATTATAAACATAAAGTATAAAATTACGTAACATGAACATATAAATAATTTGTAATATTTAAAATATCTTTTTGACTTCATTTATAGACAGTTAACACAAAAAGTTTGAGAAAAATCTTCAGCCCGTGTGTAAAATATTTTTATTAGTCCTTTCTTTTCAAGTTCGATCCACATGTCGACTTTCAAGGAAATTTAAAAATGCAACTTTACTAAAACAAGTGATGGCAACAACATCAAATCACCTATCCATTTCCATTAATGAAACATTAATTCATGCTCGCTTCATCGATAAGAATTTCACTTAAAAGGTACTTAGAATAAATGTAGAATCGTCATTATCACAAAAATGGAAGAAATAGTTTACTTAGTTGATATTTTTAAATCACATGGTTACAAAAAGAATATGGCAGCTCCGTAAACACGAACGAGGATTCAATTTCGATCCTAAAAAACATTATATTTTTCATCACGTCTGCATTGCTTTTGTAGAAGAAAACAATTACTTCTATATATTAGAGGACGTCACTATATCTACAGCAGAATTTCTTTCGTCAGGTGTCTTTAATGGAAAAACTTCCTCAAACTCATGGCAAAAGACCGACTATGCTAAGCCCTCTTTGCACACGCACCGTTTCCCGAGTTCAAGAGAAAGAACTGGCTCTCTCCTGGTGATTAAGACTGGAATCTCTCCTGGTGGTGTAAAAACGATACCAATGAAAATAATAGAGGTTAAAATGTAGGCTTGCCCGCACACAAATATAAGACTTGCATCACTTTCGAAAAGTATTTTAAAGAAAAAAAATCATGTTACATTTAGGTTAGTAATGCGTAGCATTTTATTACATGCATGATTTAAAATTTCCAGATGTGTGTTAAGTTTGTATTCCCTAATTCCCTAGTAAATAAGGGCAGTCTATCTAATTAAATGTCGTAAAATTAAAATTGTTTTGAAAATTTCGGAGGTACAGGGAAGTGTTTCAAAATCGGATCTCACTTCAGACTTTCACGATGATTAGTTTTGCTTCCAAATTTTGGCTTTTCTAATGTACTGCGTCGTTGGAGGAAATTACAGTTCTAAATGCCATTGAGTTCAAATGTTTTTCTCATCTTTCTATGTGTGCTTATGATGCAGAATGAACCAAATATGTCCATGCTGATCGCCCTTGCATCTGACAGTTTTACGCCACACTTTCCATCCTATCAATTAAGAGGAAAAGGGGGACGGATGGACTAATGATGTAATCCCGCTTTTCCCGTCACCATAGAAACGGCGTCATCATCATTAGCTCTCGAGCGGACAAAAGGGGGTTGAAGGGAAGAGAAGACGGCGAAGGCTCTAAGAATTAACGGAGACTTATTCGATTAGATATTGTTTATTAAACCCAACCCGAAGACGCAATTGAATTACAGCTTCCTTTGTAGACGATCTTTTAATTTCCGCTTTTGTGCTGTCGAGCTGGGGATGACCCTAGGGGTGGTTCCATTGCCCACCCTCCTTTTCGGCAAAATGTCGTTCTTTTCGTCTTTCCCGGTATCCTTCTAAAAGAAGGGTAGTCTGTTTTGATTGAAGAGGTACATTTTGAGAACATGAAGTGTGGAAAGAAACCGAAAAAGACACATTCAAAAGACTCGAGTTATGGTGAGGAAGTCTATCAATAGTCTTTTTTAATTACACTAATAATATAGCTTTTTAAGGAAGACATCGTTAACTATCCTAAATTGTGTGTAATCAGTTCATTAAAGGGGCGAGTTTGAACATATCTAAAGGAAAAGAAAAAATAAGTAATTTAAAAAATTTTCAAAAAATTCATCACTTATTTCTACGATGGTAATAAATACAACAGTAACCTGTTAAGAAACATTTTAAGGCATACTAATATTTGTGCACTTTCATTGCATGCCAAAGTTTTGTTGTAAAAGATACATACATAGGTACAGAGAAAGCATTTAACAGACTTGCATTCAGTTTACACCTTGACCTGAAATTTTAGAGCTATTTGGAACATGTTATTTAGAACTATCCTATCACAGTTGTATATAAACTGTAAATAAAATTAAAATTAAAGGGGATTATCGATTACTAGAAAATTCCTCTACTGCTTGAATAAGAATGAAGAGTTTCATTCAAATTCTGAATATAAAGAATATTTAAATACAGAAGCAAAAATAAAACTTTAGAAGATTTTATTGTTAACAAGGAGACTTTAGCATAACGTCACCAAATTACATACCCCACCGCCAAAAATAGCATTCCTTTCGTGTAACCATACAGGAAAGCAAATGAAAGGTGCTAATACTAATGTTATATAAGGAGATGGCGACATATTGTCTGTCTGTATATTTATTGAAATATTTTCACAATTTCAACTTCAGTTATTTTCTAAATTTCAGTATTAACTTCAAATGCATACGTTGATCTCAGATGCAAAATAATTTTCATATTATTTGATGTAATTATTTATTTTTAGTCAGGGATTTCTTCCATATTAAACCATACTTAATTTCAAATTTTTTATACTCGTGCTTTTACAAGAACGCTTCTTCTATGAAAATATTGTTTGATCCAGTGTCTTAAAAATTAAATTAGTTTTCTCATAAATTTTTAAAAATGCGAAATATAGGGAAAAACTAGCTTTAGCGTATTTTTTTACCCACGGAAAAAGTGTTTAGGAACATTTTTAATGTATTTTAATGTTGAACTAAATTGCCTTTTATACTTTCCTGGCCACCGATAAATTTGAATTAGACCTTTGCATCAGTTTGTTTTATAAAATTTAAGCAAGAAAAAATATTATTTCAGCAAGATCTTACGAAATTAAGAATTGTTAATGGATAAAATTAATAATTAAAAACATTTATATTTTTGTCATGAAAAATGTTCATTAGGTAACTTTGTAACGTTTACTTTAAGCAAGAAAAAATATTATTTCAGCAAGATCTTACGAAATTAAGAATTGTTAATGGATAAAATTAATAATTAAAAACATTTATATTTTTGTCATGAAAAATGTTCATTAAGTAACTTTGTAACGTTTACTAGGAAAGAACTTTTTATTATAGCAAATATGTAAAAATACATTTCGAATATATTAGTATTTGGAGCTAAATATATCTTTTGAATCTCCATAAACAGTTTTTCTCGCTGTAGCTTGCAATGTTCCGTGTTAAATCATACTTGGTTATGGGGGAAAACATTACGTGCACGTGAAGAATCTCCTGTTGGCATTTCGAAAACTCCCAAAATATCGATCAGAAAAACTTAAGGACTACTTGGAAAACAATTTCTGCAATTTGCGATTTTTAAGCAGCAACAAAAGAGACGATTCGAAGAGAAAATTTCAATATTTCTCATTGCCAGTGATGGGTGATGAAGGAAGAAATCCGAATACAAGTAACCATACAATTTTATTTTACAATACTCGAACATAGTTCTCTTTCGGTCTCTTAGTTCATAAAATGGGTTAAATATGGAAACCATAAATCTAGCTGTTGATGATGTATAATATCATCCGTTTGTATACAGCAGTCGAGTGCTTACGGCATTTGAGTACACTTACTGAAGTCGGTTAAGCACCAGATGTCTATAAAGCTTAAGAAATCATTAATTTTCCTGAACTCAATATTAAATCGAACAACCAATATTCAGCTCTCTTACCCATTCAGCGTCTTGTGGGAAAATCAGTGGATACAAACTGTATATAATTTTGAGAAGTTTGAATCGTATGGCTTTTATTGGAACGGCATGAACAGAGAATAAAATCCAACCACTATTTCGATAAAGATTACGTTTTGGATGCCTGAACTCTAATGGATCTCAAGCAAATCAAAAAACTAAATGAAAAGAATAGTATCAAGAAATGCTCGAAGAGCATATCTTAGAACAGGTACCCAAAATGTGAGGAGTGACATGGATTATTTTGAAAGAACAATGCCTCTACTGCTTCTTTGAGGCGAATTGGTTTCACTCTCATGGTGTTTGTTTGTTGACATGGCCATCATATAACCGAAGTCTGAAGAGAAAAATATCAAGGAATGATGCTCAAAACACGTATTTTTAAGGTCACAGTTTAAAAAAAACCTATAAATAGATCCTTATAAAACATGTATAAAACTACTCTAGATATAATAACAGGCTTTAAAGAAGGCATGGATTCAATGGTTAACTAAGTAACTCACTATAATAAATTTGCATGTATCATTTACAGGCTGATGGGTTCAAATAAATACAGTTAAAATTTAACACATCTCGAATGAGCAGAAGGTGGTGAAGTGCTTCAAAATATGTGAAATCGAATTTATTGATTCTGAAGAACGAAGGAAAAAACAAATTCTTTTCTTAAATTATTATTCTATTTCTTTCATGTTTTAAATGCAATCAAAGAACCGAAATGATATTCGGGAAAATTTTAGCATTAATGTTCATTTTAAAAACATTTCTAACCCTTTTGCGTAGATTAATGCAAGAACACATTAGTAAAGAGTTACAAGAAACTATTTCAGTATTATTTATTAAAATTGCTTAAACAAATAAATTGGTAATGCTTTAAATAAGGGATTTTTATAAATATTATAGAATAAAGCATAGCTTTGAAAATAGAGTAATATTACTAAAGCAACACGTGTTATTACCATAAGTCTGTTAATGTAAACTCTATGGTACACGCTTTGAATTGCCAATCAAAATAATCCCTAATTTTTGTAGCGTTAAAAACATTTAAATTAAAATATTTCTGTTCTAAATTTCATCATAAAAATTTCATTAATTTTTTTTTATTTTGCAATCGGAATGTAATTTCTTTCATATTACACGTTCAAGTATAATATGCATTATTATTTTAATATGCGTAAAAAATATTGTCATTAAAAGTTTTACGTTTTATTCGCATGAACTAAAACCTAAAAATTATTTGCAGCTCTCATATTTTGTTCATATTTCACTGAAAATAAAATCTTAGCGAATAATCTTTTATTATTAATACGTATTAATACAAAGATTATTAATACATATTAATATGCATCAATATATATTATTAATATGTCTTAATGATATTGCCTAAGAAAATAGAAATCTGTGTATAGAAATGATATACATAAAAATTATTACTTTAAAATTCACTTAACCTTGAAATTTCAATTGAAATCCGCCATTGCTGCTGTCTTACGAGTTTAATTTTAGGCACTTTTGACCAAGAATATTAACATTGCCAAAAATTTAACTTTTTATTTTTACTAGATTTTAATTTTAGTAAAATTATCCCAATAATATTATTATGGTCAAACCTACTTCTTATTACTAAACTACAATAAGGAAAGAACGCTGCCTCTAGGACGTGAATTCTCGCAATGAAAATGTAATTCTATCGATTTAAAACCCATCATCAAAATTTATCATCAAATGCACAATAGCTCAAACGTCATATAATTTAGAGAAAGCCAACAAAATCCGGCAGTTAGATCCTAAAATAGTAAAATTTTGAAAACCTTTCATTTAGAAGATTAGTTTTCTAAATTTATCTGATAATATTTTTTAAAAATTCATTCAGCCAGAACTCCGGGGTTGACTTCAAGCGAAGGTTAAGAATATTCAATACTACATAAAAAAAAATCTATTTAATTCTGAAAAATTTCTGGGCTATATTATATTATTACTAAGAATATACTTACTATACTATGGCCATATTATAGTAATATTACACGTAATAATATAATATAGCCCAGAAATATATGGCCATATTATAGTAATATGGCCATATATTTCTGGGCTATATTATATTATTACGTGTAAGATATTTGAAGAATTTTGGAAGTTGTTAAAATACTGGTTTTACAATTAATATTCACTTTTCAGTTTAATATACAAATAAAAAACAACTCTACTATTCTTAGCTGAATCGAAAGAATATTTTAAGTTAAAAATTTTCCATAAATTAAAAAACGAAACACAAAAAGTTACTCTAATCTCAAAGGAGTAATCTATCATTTCAAATTAATTTAATAATTTTTTCAGTAATTTCTGAAATTAACTTTTCCTATTAATAATCACTCCATTATATTCCATCTGGAGACAGAATCAATTTAAGAGGTATACAATTTCAAAAGTTTCGGAATTTCTTACGCTATTAATTCTCTTCAACGCTGTTATGATTAAAGAATTGGCTTTTGTGATATTACATAAGTTTAAAGATCCTTCGCAAGTTAAGACTATTCAAAGGTGTGGTGTGGTGTATTTAATTATGGCAAAGCACACTAGGGCTATCTGCCTAAGGGGAGGGATGCCTTTCGTGGAGGACTTTCTAAGGGAAACTGGCTCGTATACACGTTACACATGGGGAAAACCACAAAGACTATTCAAAAGAACTTAAGTCGTAAGAATTACATCTTTGTAAAAAACCTATATTTAATAGTTGATTAGAAAATCTATAACATTTGGTTGTTACTAACGAAATAGCAGATTTTATGGGCGACTAAAAAATAAGAAACAAAAAATATAATAAATATTGTTGCGTGCATATGGGTTCGTAATAAATTGAAAGCACAAGTCCGATAATAGGTTAATAATTTTTTTTTATAAGAGATTTTTTAGAATTCTGAAATTTTTCCACATAAATACTCGTACAAGTGTTCACAGTATCACACAGTATAATCAATAGTTCACACTTCAAACTACTAAGAACGTTACACACAAAGTAATACAAAGCGCATCTAAAGAAAAAGCTAAGCCGATCTAAATTAAACAACTGACAGCAGATGCTCTCTCTTCATTTCTAAATTTCTTAAATAGTTTTCAACCGGCCACGAGATATTTCTAGTACTTTCTGCTTTCGAAATTCCAGGAAAGCAATAAGTGTACGGAACTACTATTAAAACTAAAATAGCTGTCAATAATTCATTTAATTAAAATAGCTGTCACTCATTCGATTTCAATATATATTGCGGTTATACAAATCACCACTGATACAGGCTTCCGACCTAAGGTAATAAGAATATTGCCAAATGGAATAATACCTGATCAGCGAGAATAAATCTACTACACTAGCTACTTGCCACAGCAAGAATGTGCCCAGCAGACCAGCGGCATTTATTGAAAACTTAGACAAAAAATCGTTGCAGTGCAAAATATAAAATCACTAATACACCTTACACATTAGTGCTACGTTTACGTTCCAAGAAAATATTAACACTAGTGAAAATTGTGACAATGTGCTTATTGATATACGCAGTTAAGGAAAAGTAATACAAATCTTAAAAGAAAATTTGCAAAATTCAAGCAAAAATATAGACTAAGTTCACAGTTAGAAGTTCGTTCGTACGTACAAGAAATGTTCTTATCTATGTAAAAAGCCAAAACATGTGCGTAGTGCCACAAAGCTGCATAATTATAACACTATAGTAATGACATGTTCATCAGTTCATAAGTCTTTGAATGATTCATAATCAATGCTCATAAATCTTTTGCAGTTCGTATGTTCTTGTACATGACAATTAAATGAAGAATCGCTGATGACGTAGCAGGTATGTCAGAAGTAAAAATACAGATAGTTACATAATGCTTTTTGAAGGTAAAAAGAACGGTGCTCAGTCATTCGAAACTCAAGTATATGTTCAATTTTATCATTGATGACGTAGCAGACATGTTAGAAGTAAAATATAGAATGGTACCTAGTACTTTAGTGAAGGTATTAACAGTGCTCAGTCATTCAAAGTTCAAATCTCTACTCATTTCATTATTTATTAAACATAAACATTTAAACAGTCAGTTGAATATACCATAAAGTTGGTTATGCTACTTTATGCAACTGTTCTCATTAGTCCCTGTAGTTTATAATATACTCTACATAAGCACAGATAGTGGTCATGGAGTAGCGTAAATTATTATTAAATGTACTACTTGAACACATCAACATATGGACATATTAACATTCATAAATTATTATTTAATATACTACTTGAACACATCAACATATGGACATATTAACATTCAGCGACATACAAAACAGAAAAGTTAAAGATTCAATTATTGAAGATATAGTCCAGTTCACATTCAGTAGATACAGAACCGAGTACAATTTTAGATACAATTTTTGTTTTAGAACATTGCGGTTATAAAGGGACCGGTCCAAAATGACGCCAAATGATAAAAAATTTGGGAACAACATAAGTCGCCAAAACAGTTGTCAGCTTGGCGATATCTCGCCAAATTAGTACGGTGATTTAAATTTAAGAAATTTCACTTTGAATAAATGGGAGATACGCATTTATTCAATTTATTAAATTTCTTTGCTCCTATAGTCTTACGTTTTCGGCATAGTTTTCTCTTAAAATTTGTCTCGCGCTACATCACAGATAAGTACAACAATTTTACTTATAATTCTACTAAAATTACCTAAGTACAAAATTCGTAACTTTGCCCCCTTTCCAAAGATTGTAATCCCGGGCAGTACAATCTCTGGGCAAGAAACCATCCTTGCAACTATGGCATCAATGCAATATAAACATTAAAATAAAATAAAAAAAAATATAAACAATTATTGCAATAAGTAACTTAAAATAAGTCAAATACTAAATGAATAAATGAGTGCACACATTTACAAATTTAGAAACGAATGAGGCCATGGTCTTACACTATTTACACTATTTACACTACGTAATATGGCCATAGTAAATTAGAACTCAGAGACTTACAAATCCAAAACCGACGTTGTTCTGTCTCTTTAGGACTATGTAAGGACCATCCCAAGGTGTTGGGTTTTGGAGATTACTAATGAAAGGTTATTAAGGATGGTTCGATTAAACCTCTTCACCATGCCGTCTGACTGAGGACGTGAAGATTGTTTAGATTTTGTCAATGCCGAGTAACTCGCAGATTTCTTTAATTGCAGCAGATGCAAGATTTCTTCCTTCATCGAAATGTAACGGAAGATGTACTACGAACCTGGATATCCAATGCTGTATCATTCATTACCTCTGCTACTGGGACAGCGTCTTGATCAGGAATAGAATACGCTTCAAGCCACTTGCCGAAGTATTCAATGACAACGAGGATGTATTTATTGCCATCAGCAGTTCGAGTCAGAGTTCCTAGGATTTCAAACGCGATGCCTTCGAAAGGCACTCTTACATTGTAACGTTGTAGCTTCCCTCGGATGCATTTCTTCGGTCTTTTCCGTCCCGAACAGGCATCGCATTATTGAGATTACTTTTGCACGTCAGCATTTGTATTACTCCAGTAGAAGCGCTCTCGATGGGAAGTCTTCATTATTCCGATGTGGCCTCCTGTAGGGCTGCTATGTCGTTCCATCGTGTTTCACCTACAGCACCAGAGATCCAACATTTTATGGTTGGTTTCTGGTTATTCCTATTCAGTCTCAAGACATTGACTTGTCTGGTTAAATCATCTAGACAAGCAGACACTTGATCCACTAGTTTCTAGACTTGAGTAGCTCTGATTAGGTGGTGGTCTCTACGAGTTGCCAGCATCTTTATGCCTCGTCAGTGGATGTTTAGTAGAAGTCCAACATCTTTAAGGCTCTGACAACCATTCTCCCATGAAATATGGACTCGACAACAACAGCGAATACGATACAATAGCTAAGCTTCAAAATGTATCCTTTCCGCGAAAATTTATCAAATAATATTTATTTTTAAGTAGACTGAAAGATGTGGATGCGCGCTTTTAATCACTCTGAATATGGTAGCTAAGAAAAAAATAGAATATGTAGTATTATTGGGTGTTTCAAAAGAAAATACATTTAATTATTCCTTTTAAACGATTTCATCTTTAGCAGACACATTTGATATGCGATAGAAAGTTTTGATGTATTTCAAGGCTCATAATGATCAGGGGAAAATTGCAGAATGGTATTTTGACATCAAAATTAACTACTTTTCTTGTGCTGCCTTTTCATGAAATTAAGTTTAATCGTTTTTCATAATTATGTGTATTTTATCCATTAGTTTAATAGAGATGTAATTAATAATTTTCCCAAGAGCAAGCGAAGATCGCTCAAAGCAATTTAAGCCTTTTTTCTTTTCTTTTTCTCCCTCTTAAAAATTCTCTTTCTTCTTTTTCTGAAGCGCGCTTTGGCATTTATGCAGAAATTATTTAGCTTTTGAATTTGAAGTAGGCTTGTTAAATGTTTCATTAAAAACAATGTATTTGAAATCATATAAATCTGTTGTCATCTTTCGTTTAAAAGTCTAACTTTATAAAAAATACTTTTGTAACTATGTCACATTATGCTATACAATCTTCTCACCAGGCCATTATAATTGCTATTTCGTTTATACTTATCGCTTGTTTTTTCTAATTGCATTTAATATTTAGAAATATTTCAAGATGATTCGTAAGTTCATAAAATGCTAAATAAATTTATTGTTTGCTTTTTAAGAAATGAAACAATTTAAATAAAATAGCGTTCATAAATATATAAATAGATATGAATTTCTAAAATTATACTCAATTTTTTAAAATTCCTTTATTTACCAAGCAACGAATAAAATGATATTATTAAAAATGAAAGATCAATTCGATGGGCAGTATAGTAGCCTTCAAGTATACTTATTTTTTCCAAAGTTAAGAAAATGGGAAAATTTGTATTTAATAAATTGCAAATACACACTACCCGCCGCTTACTAAAATCTCTTCCGTTCCAGATGTATTTATTGACCAGCTGAGTTTAATAGACTGTAATTGGTGTATTGAAAATCGTGATTTCAGTTCACATATTTCAAATAAAATAATAATTTGCAACTAAATAAAGTGAATTTTAGTAATAGTTAAAAATTAATACTAAAATCAAACTATTCGCGCAATTTTGAAATTCATTTTTTAATTTTTTATAAAAATATTATTATAATTCCGTTCTTGATGAAATTTTATGGCTTATAAACAACCATTCTGTCTATGTACGTTTCATATCGTACAAAAGTTTATCAATTGTATTCTTTATTTTGTAAACGTGCTGGTAGTTTTTTTTTATCAGGATGATTGTTCAAGAGTTTTTCTTATAACTTGCAATGCCTTTCTAGATTCTGTTGATGATGGCATATCATCATGTTATCTTCTATCACTTTCGCTGTCAGTTTCAGCAGTTCGTTTACCGCTTTCATAGTCACTTTGAATACAAGTTGTCTCGATATTGCTCTGAATTGACAAATATTCTAAAAATGAATCTTCGTAACTAATACTTTTTAACAGTATAATTAGGGGTTATCCCTCACTGGTGTCTGAAATATTAGCTACGGTTTGCAATTCTTCTAAGATTTATATGTATACTTCATATTTTAAAAAATAGTTTTAAACTGATTTTAAGAGTTTAACTCCTTACATTCACTGTGATACACACGGTATCCATCAGAAATATTGTTTTCCTGATTTCCTTCGAAGTGCTTACATCTTCACAAAATCCAGTCCTGTTCATCATTTTCTGCGCACTTTTTCTGTAATGACATTTAAGGGGACAGTGAAAGTTCAAATACTTTTTTTTAATTATTGTCATAGAGATATGAAACTTTGCATGCATGTATATTTTACATGCATGCAAATATATGCGCATATTTAGTTATACCAAATATCTTTGAAAAAAAATTCTGGCTCATTTCAATTTAATTTTTTTTTAAATTTTGTTTTAATTAATTTTTTTTAAATGCTCCATGCGACTTAATTTTTTTCTGTTTCTTGTTATTTTTGCTTTATTTTTATTGAAAATGCATTACAAACACAACTTAGTATCAATTAGCGAATTGCATAAAATGTTAGTTTATAATTACTATTTCTTTCACATATACCTAAATTTTGGACAAAATTTCCTACTTTAACACACTTTAATCGGACTTAATCCTCTTAATGAATTTCCATTCAAAATGCATACTAAGTTTTGTTACATGTATAAATAGAAATCTAAGTTACAAATTACAATCACTTCGAACATAAACTAAAGTGCATGGAGCATTTTAAAAATGTAATAATCACGAAAATTTCATTATGAGAAAAATACATTTTAAGAATATTTTTACGTTTACCTTTAATATTTACTACTCAGTATGTCCTAATATGGGATTTTATTTAATATAAATTATTTTAACATTATTTTACATATGAATAAATACTTTTTCTACTAATAAAATCATAGAAGGATAAGAAATACTTAATATTATTTTACAAATTTTCTCGAACACTTTCAGTAACTTCAACTAAATACATTTTTAAAACTAAGAATCACTTTAAAATCTTCCTGTACCATATGTTTCCTCTTCCTTATTTACATTTTCATTATGTTTAGCTACTTTACATAGTTTTTTTTTTTTTTTTTTGGCATTTTTTCTTTTCTTGTATCCAGACGAACACCTCTTTTTGCATTGGTCTATACGATGTGTATCTTGCCTTTGCCCAATAGATATTGAACATGAATTTATATCTTCCTGTTCCATACGTAAAGTATTTAAACACTCAAAATCGAAGTTACTAATTGCTGTGATAACAGCTATTTCGAGTCTGTTTTTAATACAAATGTTTCTCTGGGGCTGTTCTTTCAAATGACACTATGTAAACTCTTCTTAGTGTTTTGTGTTTCTCCAGATATGCATCTTCCTAAATGTTCATTACTGGCTAGTCTTCGATAATCTGGCAGTATTTTGGATAAAACATCTACTGTTAGTTTGGTTTTTATCATTGAATGAGATTTAGGTTTCTTATTTTTGGCAATGCTACTTTGGGAAGGGTGGAAAACATGATATGACACCTATTAGGCATTTATAATGTCTGGGTGAGTCATCCGGGGAAGAACAGTGAAACAAATTTGCATTAATTGCGGTCTTCATATTTTACTAATAGTAAAAAGTATTAGTCGCGGAAATTAAAAAAACGATTTTCAAATGTTTGTTTACCTTTTTACTGACATTTAAATGCCCCTTAAAAATGTCACTAGAAAGGTAAACAAGCGTATTCAAATGCTTATAACATCTTTAAAAATAATTTTACACGCAAGCCCCCCCCAAAAAAAAAATCTGAAAGGTTTCAGATTTTAAATTACGTCTAAAAGGGCGTTTTTTAACGTTTTATGTGTTACCTTTATTTATTAAATATTACGTTCTTCGCACTTAAACCATTAAATTCAGTTCAAGAGCAATATCGCAAAATAATTTTAAACTGAGCAACCCTTAGAATTTCGATACACAGTCTCATATGCTGGAGATAAAAATGTTTTTACTGTACAACGTTGCCATCGCTCGCTCTTAAATCCTTGAGTTTGTTATTCAAAAATTTGTTAAAGTTTTACAAAATATGAAATCGTAATAAAAAAAATTCCAAATTTCAAATTTGGTCTTCAGCATTCGTAGGAGGATTACGTCATTCAAAATTGGATAGTTCTATGTACCGATGTTTTATCACAATGCGAGAAATAGACACACATTTATGCAGATTTTTCATTATTTAATTTCTTCAAATATAATGCAAGACTCTAACATTAGGTGGCAACAGTTTGAAAAGTGAAACGGACATTTATAGTGATTCAACGCAAAATCGCAAAACGAAAACAATAGCCCTTCAGGGACAAAGCCCCTTTGGACTAACAAGCGGTTTTTTGTAGACTATAGAGTTAAAACCGTAGAATGTTATCATATGAAATTTTTATTTCCCAAATTTTGGTCGATTTTTGCTAAAACCATCGTCCTGTTCCCTTAAAAGGTTTTATAATAACCTAAAATGAAAGGACTATTAGGAAATGTAATTGCATGAAGAGACACTAATGTTTTTCAGAAAGGTATTCGAGATATGTGTGCTGCACAGTTATCTAGTTAGTGAAGATACTTTATCATTTCTCAGTTCGCTGTTCGATTTAAAAAGAAATCAGAAATATTAATTGCCATTCATCGGTTCTTGTAGTTGTGGTAAGTCAGAAGCGAATTATTGACTTCTTCCGAACTTCGAGGTTTTCTGCTTTTGTCAGGGCAGTCCTCTGAATCGTTGGATCTATATTGCACACTAATAAAACAGTAACTTACTACTTCAATTCCATAATCCAACTCAATCAACTAGTTTCAATTATAAATATTAATATATATTTTGGTAATGTTCTGTAACGCAGTCCAATATAAGTTTTCGTGTTAATTTAGCAGCCCAAGTAAAAGGCTTTTATCCAGTTTTCAACTACCTAGTCTGTTCGCGCCTTATGTAAATTTTGATTTTGTTCCCTGCAAGAGGGCGCCTGCGAGCGCCGAACTACTTTTATATCTATTGTACGAACTTGTTCTTCACACAGTCTAATAAACGCAGTAACGAACGTTTGTGTCTACTTTCCATCCGCTAACATGGTCCGTCGAGCCGGAGCATTTCTTTGGATGATGTGTCAAGACAATTTTTAACGTTCTGGTATAGGAGGACATTTCGTGCAGGGAAAACGGATTTATATTTTGTCTGGATTGTGAAAACAGCGGCAGGAATATGGAGTCGATTTTAAAGGAAAAGCGAATTATTAAGGGTAAGTTGACTCGTTTGATTTCACAAATAAATAGTTTACAAAATCAAGAAAATTCTTTTTCTGCCATTGAAGTGTGCGAAAATGATGTTGGTGCATTAAGTGTTGAAGTGAACTGTTTAAACGATAACATTCTTGGTACTTGTTCTGACGCAGAGTTTAGTAAATATGAAATAGAAATGAATGAACTATTTTCCAAACTGGTTGCATTAAAAATTACTTTAAAGGAAGAATCAAGAAAACTTAGTAATTCAGGCAAAGATATAATAAATGCTAATGCAAACGGCTTGAAACTTCCTCGCGTGGAATTGCCAGTGTTTACTTCTAATTATGTTGATTGGATATCATTCAGGGATTTATTTCTTGCCAGTGATGGAAATAATAGTACATTAAGTGACAGTCAAAAATTGCAATATCTTAAGCTTTGTGTGAAAGGTGAAACTGCTGTTTTACTACAATCAGTTCAAATTTCAAACGCGAATTATGAAAAGGCATGGGAAGCGCTTACTGAACGTTATGAAAACGAAATAGAAATAATAAACGCAGCATTAAATAAATTAACTTCACAACCTGTTCTAAAACATGAATCAGTTTCAGGTTTGCGGAGATTAATTGATACAACACAACAGTGTATTGATACATTAAAAATCCTTAAACAGCCGGTAGAGCATTGGGATACTATGATTATTTTTCTGTTAAAAGGAAAACTTGATCATGAAACACTAAAAGAGTGGACGATAGAGCATTATAACAAGAAAATTTCTGCTTTCGCTGAATTCAAGCGTTTTATTTTAAACAGAGCGAATGCTATTGCCTCTTTGGCGAAGTGCCAGAGGTCGATTTTTTCGTCCCAACTTGTAGCTAATGTGTGCGTTCATTGTAAGAGTAATTCTCATTCTCAGTTATTTAAATGTGATAGCTTTTTAGAACTCCCTATCAAAGAAAAATGGGATATTATCAAAAGGAATAAATTATGTGCTAATTGTTTGAAGGATAGTAAAACGCATCCCATTTTTAAATGTCGTGCAGGCATGTGTAAGTATTGTTCGAAGCCACATAATACAGTGTTATGTTCGAAAAATTCAAATGATGAAAAATGTCATATACCCATGGAACACGGAACTTCTGCTATTAGTAGCAATAACGCCACGGTGCCTGCCACGCAAGCAGTTTTATTGCCTACTGCGGTTGTTTATGTTAAAGATATTAATGGCGATTTACAAAAATGCAGGATGCTAATTGATTCAGGTAGCCAGGGCTCATTTATTCGGGAGCACTGTGTAAATTTACTGCAGCTAAAGCGCACTAGTGCAAACATAAGTGTAAATGGCCTGAGCTCGCAAAAAATTGGAAAGGTTTCAGGTTCAGTTCAATTACAAGTAACATCTCCATTTTATAAAAACGCAAGCATTTCAGTTAATGCATTAATCATACCCAAGATCACGTGTGACCTCCCTCAATATCAAGTTGATAGATCTGTTTTGACATCTTTCAAACATTTGTGGTTGGCAGATACAAATTGTTTCCAGCCTGGCCCAATAGATATTCTTTTGGGCGCAGATGTATTTGGCGAGATAATGCTTCATGGACGTTTAACTGTTCCGGGTCATTCGTTAACAGCCTTGGAATCAATATTCGGCTGGGTCATTATCGGAAAGACTAAAAGCGTATCACAAACAATTGTATTTAATCATGCTAGTTGTACCAATGTTCAGCTCCAGCTTGAAAAATTTTGGAAATTGGAAGAAATTTCGGAGATAAAGCATTACACAGAAGAGGAAATTGAATGTGAAAATCATTTCAAGCGGAATTTTTCTCGTGATTCAACAGGTAGATTTGTTGTTAAGTTTCCATTTCGCAGATCGGGAAATGAACTTGGGTCATCAAGGGATGTTGCTGTACATCGTTTACAAAGCATTGAACGTCAATTTATTAAGAATAAATCTCTTTCCAGTCAATATCACAAATTTATGGAGGACTATCAACAACTTCATCATATGGAATTGATGCCAGAAAATGAAATTGATGTTCCAGCTAATTCTAGTTTTTACCTTCCGCACCATTCAGTTCCGGATAAAAATGGTGATAAATTTCGAGTCGTATTTGATGGTTCTGCAAAATCTTCTAGCGGTATTTC
The DNA here is from genome assembly GCF_044657685.1 of Stegodyphus dumicola. NCBI lineage: Eukaryota > Metazoa > Arthropoda > Arachnida > Araneae > Eresidae > Stegodyphus > Stegodyphus dumicola. The sequence continues at coordinate 144,371,071 of NC_140771.1, read as the reverse complement.
TCTTAATGAGAAATTGATGGTTGGTCCACAGTTGCAGACTGATCTGACAACATTAATTATTCGTTTCAGAATTCACAGAATAGCTATAACTGCAGATATAGAGAAAATGTACAGACAAATTACACTAAAAGATGCAGACTTTCAGAGAATAGTCTGGCGCGATTCACTTTATAAACCAATTCAGGATTTTCGATTAACTAGGATTGCTTACGGTACTGCATCAGCTTCGTACCTTGCGGTAAGATGTTTACAGCAGTTAGCCATAGATGAAGCAACTAATTTTCCTTTGGCTTCCAAGACATGTCTTAGGGATTTCTACGTTGATGATTTGATGTCCGGAGCCAATTCAGTTACTGAAGCTATAGAATTACAAATGCAATTGAATCAGATGTTGTCACGCGCAGGATTTGTTCTAAGAAAATGGGCTTCAACAGCAAAGAAGTCTTGAATTCAATTAATCCAGATTTGTGCTTATCAAATGTTTCTTTGAACATAGACAATGATGATACTGTAAAAACGTTAGGTATCCTGTGGAATCCAGCTTCAGATATGTTTTTATTCAAAGTCAATTCATCATATCCTGAAGTCTTAACCAAACGAACATTACTTTCAATAATCGCAAAGACCTTTGACCCTCTTGGATGGTTGGCACCGATCACGGTTCGGTATAAATTGATTATGCAAAGATTGTGGAAACATCAGTTTCAATGGGATGAAAAGGTTCCTCCAGATATTGAATGTGAGTGGAAACAACTTACAGAAGATTTGTTATTCATTAAAAGTATCAAAATTTCACGATTCTTGTTGGTTAAATCAGATAACCAGTTTCAACTGCACGGGTTTTGTGACGCCTGAGAGAAGGCCTACGCCGCTGCAATTTATTATCGTTCTGTGTTAGATACTGGACAAATTAATGTTCAGTTAGTGATAGCCAAAACAAGAGTTGCACCACTAAAAACCATATCACTTCCCGATTGGAACTTTGTGGAGCATTACTGTTGACTAAATTAATGGATTTCACCTGTAGGGCTTTAAATACTCCTATATCGCAAGTTTATTTTCCTACTGATTCCACTATTGTATTAGCCTGGATAAGATCTCATACAAGCCGATGGAAGACCTTCGTCGCCAACAGAGTAGCAAAAATCCAGACTTTATCCTCTCCTGTCCAGTGGCATCATGTGAGTGGAACTGCTAATCCTGCTGATCTTGCAACGCGTGGTGTGTCATCATCTGCACTGGTTACTTCATTGTGGTTACGTGGTCCAGATTTATTGTATAATTTATTTCCTTTTCAGCAAGCATTATCTGCACCACTACTGAATGATTCTGTGCCAGAGCAAAGATGTGCTTTACAGTCTACAACTGCTGCCAGTCACTTGACAGACGCTCATGATTTATTTTATAAATATTCCTCTCTCACTAAACTTAAACGTGTTGTAGCATTATGTCTGAGGTTTGTAAATAACTGTAAAAATTCAGAAGATCAGGTAAGTGGATTTCTAAAAACAAGTGAATTAACTAAAGCTATGCATGTGTTAATTAAATTAATGCAATATGTTGAATTTAAGAATGAAACTAACACTTTAGGCAGAAATCAATCATTATCTGGTACAAGCAAAATTTTATCTTTGAATCCATGTTTAGATAATTTAGGTATTCTCAGGGTGGGCGGTCGCTTGCGACATGCAGACCTTGCATATGGTTTTAGGCATCCAATTTTGCTTCCAAAGAAGCACATTTTAACTCATCTCATTGTTAGACATTACCATGAAAGACTTTTGCATGCAGGTCCACAACTTATGCAATCTTGCATTCAAGAACAATATTGGATCATAAATGGTAGAGCTGTTATCAGAGATTTAGTTAGGAAATGTATAAAGTGTTGCAAAATTAGAGCATCTGTCACTAATCAATTGATGAGCGATTTGCCGTCTAGTCGCGTTTCGCCTGCTCCTGCGTTTTTGCGCTGTGGAGTGGATTACGCAGGTCCTTTTCAAATTAAAGCAAATAAGGGTCGAGGCTCTAGGTCATTCAAGGCACATATAGCTCTATTTGTTTGTTTTACGACAAGAGCTATTCACCTAGAATTAGTGACTTATCTTTCAGCAGATGCTTTTATTGCAGCTCTTAAGAGGTTCATTTCCCGTAGAGGCAAAAGCAGTGATATATATAGCGATTGTGGTTCCAATTTTGTTGGAGCAAAACGCAAACTGATGGAATTTGAAAGGCTTGCTAGGTCTGCAACTTATAACCAAAATGTTAGCAGATATTTGGTTGATAATGGCATTAAATGGCATCTAAACGTTCCAGGTGCGCTACATATGGGTGGACTCTGGGAAGCTGGCATAAAATCAACAAAATACCATTTAAAACGAGTAGTTGGTGAGGCGAGATTGACGTATGAAGAATTTGAAACATTTCTCACACAAATAGAAGCTTGTCTTAATTCGCGACCTTTAACAAGTTGGTCTAATGATCCAAATGACTTGTCAGCATTAACGCCTGGTCATTTTCTTATTGGTAGATCATTAACAAGCATTCCTGAACCAAATTACATTGAAGTTTCCCATCTCACTAGATGGCAACATATTCAAAAAATGGTTCAACAATTTTGGAAGCGTTGGCACAAAGAATATCTGTGTCGATTACAACAAAGACCAAAATGGCTTTTGCCAACTAAAAATCTTCAAGTTAATGATCTGTGTCTCATAACGGAGGATAACTTACCTCCAACTAAATGGAAAATGGGTAGAATTACTCAGTTACATCCTGGTCTTGATAGTGTTGTTAGGGTTGTGACTATTAAGACTTCAGATGGCATGGTTAAAAGAAATATTACAAAATTGTGTCCATTACCAATTTGAGTTTTAATTCATGTATTATAAATTAAGTATTATATCATAATTTTAATATTGTATTGTGTTTTAAATTTACTGAATTTTAACCACTAAATGTTGAATCAGTATTTCAAGGTGGGCGGCATGTTCGCGCCTTATGTAAATTTTGATTTTGTTCCCTGCAAGAGGGCGCCTGCGAGCGCCGAACTACTTGTATATCTATTGTACGAACTTGTTCTTCACACAGTCTAATAAACGCAGTAACGAACGTTTGTGTCTACTTTCCATCCGCTAACATAGTCATCTGCTCCTTCCTTCCCACTAGGCAGGTTTTGGTAACAATGTTCGATTTCTCTTTCTGCAGCTTGTGAGCTATCTGTCAACTGATATAAATTTCTCTCCTAACATTTACATAATAAACCATAAAAGCCCTAGAAAAGAAATACGTTTTTAGTTTTATAGCTTGAAACCGTTCTTGAAAAAGAATTTCAATGTCTCCCGATTTTTTGGGGGGCTATTTTTGCACTTTCTGGAAGCATTTATAATTTTTTTAGTTCTTCGTTAATTATAATTCTTTGTTTAAGCACATTGAATAATTTTGTTTATTAAATACCCAGTTTAAATTTGGTTTTTTTCTCTAGTTGAAATTACCAAGACCATTAAAATCTTTTTAAAAATTTATCCTTTTCTTTTAGGCTGTTGCCATTTTCGACATAAGAAATTTTTAAAATGCTTCTGTCAGGGATTTATTCAAATTTCAAAGCTTATATTTCTAGCCAGTGAAAGTATTGCCCTTTGTGTGTGTGTTTATTCGATTTACCACTTCATGATTACAAACAAGATCACTGCTTTCCTTGCTTTTTCTTCAGCCTGCAATTACCATCTTCTTTTCATTCAAAGAATCTTAGTGTATGGTAATGTTAAGTAACATTTCAATGAACATTTTTATAATACTCTGTGAACATAAGTAGTTTATGCAGAAAGCTTTTATGTATGGGATACAGAAGTTGCCCTTTACTTTCTGTCAGTTGGTATTCGAGAAGGAGCCCTTACTCATTTACATTGCCTTTACTTTAGAAGATTGTTTTTGTTAAAGATAAGGAAATTCTACACCTGTGAAATTCAGTGGAGACAAAGAACTCTGAAAACAGAGTAGCATAGGTACAAGGACCAGGAGGGTAAAAAAGTTTCAACACTGTTTTTTCGGTAGTATAACGGGCAAACTATTTTTCCGCACTACATACCTGAGCAATAATGCCACAGTCCCAGTACGTTAAACGGATGAGTTATGGAAAGCTTTGATAGGTAAAAGTGGGATATTCTTGCACTGAAGAATCAGTTTTTTGTCAATTTGAGTTAAATAAATTGCAGAGATGATTTTGATAAATGGTGGCTTTTCTATTGATCAGTACATATTTCGTTTGATTCTTGAAACTGTGAACATAATAAGAAGCTAAATTTATTAACCAGTGAGTTTAATAATCGAGTAATGCAGTTAAACTGTAAGGTTAATATATTAAATTAAATAGTTATTATGATTTCCGTCTTTACTACAACTTCTCCTTTTCGTATTTCTTACCAGTATGCAAATGAGATAAGTTGAGTTGTTTAAACTGAGGTTTTTGGGTTTTAACACAAAGTGCGTTTCTGGTTCCACATGCACGATAAGCTTTAGTTTCCTGCCTGCTCTGATAGTTGTAGTTATTCGGCTTTACGTTCTATTGCTGCCGAAACTTTATTTTGAAGTTCTGGCAGAATTACTGAGCTAGATTCTAGAAATATTTATGTGCGTACTCCTTGACTACGTTTCAACGTTTAATTTAAATCTGACAGTTCTATTTAGTTGCAATCACCACGAGCTGTGGCTGAAATTGTTGCACAAAAGAATGCAAAAGTTCTAAATTTGGGTTTAAATAAAAATGTTATTTAAACCTTCTCACGACTTAAAAGTTACTTCAGACTTAGCGGTAATTTGCTTTGGGTCTGTTAGAGTTATTTGACCAGATCAAGTACAAACCTCGAAAATGACAAATTTTGGACAATTAATTGATTTGCAAATTTTCTTTCCAGTACGTAAGTATTAATTATGTAAGACAGCATTAAAAAAAAGAAAATTACAGCGCCATGGAGCTCTGTTTCGTCTACCCTTGTTTTAGATACCTATTAATACTTCATTGGATCTAAGACTTTTCGCCGCCGCCATTTCACTGTGGCCGTTTCGCCGTAGAGACATATTTTTCTTTACATGACTGTATTTTATCTTGCCGTATCATACTCGTATTCAATTTATTTAGTTTAATAATTCTGTTTACCTTTTTGCATACTTAATAAAGGTTACTTTTAACATATCTAGTTATTTACAAATATGAGACATAAAGAAATTACACATAGTTTGGAAAATTATGTCAGTATCAAAGAGAACTGAGGCTAAACTTCTGATATAACAGAAGTTAAAGTATTATCGATTTTAAAATTATGGGAGTACAAAATTCGTCAAAATTTCTTGAAATCTTAATCGGCTAGTTCATAGAAATCACTCATACAAGCAGGAAATTCCATTTTTTATGAAATCTGAACGGAAAACGGAATTACTTTGGAATCTTTTCAGCACCTTACTCTCTTACAATTAATATGTCATGTGTAACGGTATATTTGTTTAAAACTGTACACAAGAAATTAAATTAATATTGTTACGTTTTTTTTTTTTTTATTATTCTTCTGACACCAGTTGTTGCATTATTTTCTTCCTTCACGTTCGTACGGGGTTTGTAGATTTGGAGTTAACAACCACGACACTTGATGAAGTATCGAAACACACTTTATTTAGCTAATATTAATCAGGACAGCTCCAATAACACTTTTTACAGTCGTCGAAGATCTACCCTAAACACGCTGGAACAATCAGTGACACAGCCTTCACACTGTCAGGCAATAACGGTGGAGACAGCTTCACTGCAAAGCTCCCGACTCTGCTCGGTCGTTCTCGGAACTTCACGTACTCTCGAGACTCTCCACGCTACAACTCGCGATGCACTCGACGACACACGAGCACAGCTCCCGACTCTTCGGTTCAGTCGTTCCCGGAGCTCAGCCCGCTCTCTCGACGATGCACTAACCGCGATATACTACGAAACTCTTGCGGTGCTCTCGACGACCCACTCGGCACTCGCTGCCCGGCTGTCAACTCAATCGACTCTGCACTGATTGAGTCGCTAGACGAGACACACTCTCAATACTACTCTCTCGCACTCTACGAGGCACACTTACTAACTGACTGCGGACCAGCAGGGTTTATATAGCTTTCGACTTGTGTTCGGGAACATTCTGGTCTAAACCGGTAAGAATTCGTTCCAGAAGGTTCTCCAACCGTCCATGGTATATCGCAATTCTGTCGCCAAATGTGCGATTTCTCGCCAAATGTGGCAACCATGCTCTCCTTTGCCATTTTATGGCAACCCTAAAAACTGCTTTGCGGGGAGGCCATCTTACCGCGCCTGTACATTTCGTAACACTGCCCCCTCCCAAGGACTGCACGTCCCGCGCAGTACAACCCTTGGTCAGAAAGCAAATTCGATGCAAACAAAAGGTAATAAAACATACAGATAACATAACTAAAGAAAGAAATATTTACACTATGTACAAGTTATTATACACAAATTATACACATCACAATTTTAAATTTACTATATGTACAATTTATATGCACAAATTAAACACATAACAATTTTAAATTATACAAATTAAAGTTCTGAATGAATTTCAGTCTCAGTCTATTCACTAAGTTATACCCGGGTCAAATACTTTTCCACTGCAGTTTTCAGATATATTTCTGTTTTGCATATCACAGTCTAAAGATTCAGTCCTTTCAGAATTTTCATCCACAGGAAAATATGAAACAGTTTGTTCACTACTCTGAAGTTTGTTCGCATCACGTGTGCAGTTCACCTCGGTATTTTCCGCAGCTGGTACATGCACATTTTCCTCGGATTTTCTTGCAATACTGGAGCATACTGCTGAAGCTGCACGTCAACTTCTGTCATCTCTGCATTACATGCATTTTCAGATGGTTCAATATTCGCGAACTGCGACTTCAATAACTTCACTATCAGTTTCGACGAACTTAACAATCGCATTTTCACTTTCTTCCACTACAGGCACTTTGAGAATGAAAATCTAATTTCCCGTCTTTTATTTCTTTATGTTTTCGTTCTTTATCTTTAAACCCGTTAGTTGTTTCATCTTTTATTTCCTGATCTTCCTCAGACAGTTCATTAGCTACTTTCTTCATTTCTTCATCCTTTGATTCTTCAGAAGCCACTTCTCTCATTTCTACATCGTCTTTTATGGATCTAGTTTCTTCTGTAAGCTCCCCTTTCAACTGTCGGAGTTGCTCTCACACCTTTTCTTGGCTGGCATTTAATTCTTCTCGTCGGGTGTTCTTCTCTTCCAGTGTAGCTTTCATCTCCTTCAGTCCGACTTTCAACTCAGTCTTATCTCTTGATATCCGGCTTTTATCTCAGCCCTCATCTCGGCCAAGAAGTCCATCAAAGTCTTCGTTTCCACCGCCATGGTTTTTTTCTTCAGGCGGGTCACTGGCATTCACTCGCAAACCCTACTCCTGACACCAATTGTTACGTTTTATTTTATTCTTGATACCAGTTGTTGCGCTATTTTCTTCCTTCATGTTCGTACGGTGTTTGTAGATTTGGAGTGAACAACGACGACATTTCGTAACAATATGAAATTAAATTATTAAACTGAACAGAGTTATTAGTTTAAATCAACTTAAAATAATACGGAGATATATAAAACAGTCGTATAAAGAAAAATAATTCGATGGCGAAACGCCACGGCGACTAGTCCCAGTCCCTTCATTCATGCTATTTTATATTCGGTTCGTAGTACCACATAAATTTTGCCGGCCTGCATACTGTTGCGTGCGTACGGGTTCGTTACGAAATGAATGCACAAGTCCGATGAAAAATGAAGAAAATTTATTATTATCACAACAAATATGATTAAATGTCCTCAAATAATCGTGCAGTATCACAATATATCACAGTAGTTATCTTCTAACTACTCAAACATTCAATAGAACTTAATTCAAAACAGCTAAAGAAAGCTAATCCGCGAATTCGCTACAGTCACCAAGAGCAGTTTTCTAAACAACAACAAACTAAGTAACTACTACGAACTGAGAGGTTTTCCTCCTTTTATAAGATTTTAAAATCGCGCGCGAGAATTTTCTAGTACTTTCTCGAAATCAAAAAGAGATATTTATTAAATGTTAAATGCACGCGCTCTTGTAGTTTCAATTTTTCGGCTTAGCTTTCTTTTAATATTCGTCACGCGCTGTACTGCGCGGGAAATAAAACCATTTAATTGATAATTGAACTAACATTAGCTTTTTAAATACCAAATTCGTAACAATACTTATTAGCAAAATGGTGTGCTTTACATAAGCAAATATTCTTATCAGTATCCGCATTTTTAAATTTTAATGTAACTATTAAATTAAATTTAAAATATACTTTTCAAAGTGGTATGGTTTGGGAATGAAGGAATAACATAAGAATGTCATTAAAAAGTTGTGTTATCTTATTTTCAAAGCAAGTTAATCATAAGCTTCAATAATAAACAGAGTAAATTAAAATTTTATTTTGTTTGAAAATCAAGCTCTTAAAAATGAAATATATAAGGATATATCAGATAATCTAGAACGAAAGGGTAGAAGTTGCAGCAACACAGACTATTTGCTCGGCAATAGTTCATATTAATGAACAAGCGTGATGCAAGTTGCTCAGATTTTCAATTAAGGGTATTTAGCTAATAACATCATTTTAAGTTTAATTTGTATAGAAAGTTTCTATAGTTGAAGAATGAGAATCTCTTCATTTCATACTTCAATTTAGTTGTTTCTTTATTTAATGACTCATAGGTTCATTAGAATTGTTGCACTTCTCATTAAGCTGAGCATATTAATTAAAGCCAAGAATTCACCTTCAACACTATGCTTTAATAACAGGAAACCATAAGGCAAAGAACAGTGTCGTATGCAAGTTTCATTACTCATTGAGTCATACTACTTTAAATAATATTTAACAGTTAAAAAAATACCAGTTTTATATAGTTAATTACATTTTTAAATTAAGATTGAAATTCAGAACTCAAACAACAAAAATCAGCGTTATATTTTCAAAATTTTCACAGGACTAGTTTCGGTGGTTTTACCGAACCACCATCCTCAGCTGCAAAACCGCAAAAATTGCGGTTTTGCAGCTGAGGAATATTTAAATGCTTCAATTCCCCGAAACTTGAAAAAAATTTCAGTTTAAAAAAAATTGAAAATTTCGTATCATAGCTAAATATTGTTAAACATTACGCTATATCATTATCCTTAATCATAATGTTAAATTATCGTTTTGAGTAGACAGAAGCTTTATAAACATTTCTACTCAAAACTTTAGAAAGGTTAGATTTATTGATGGAAAAAACAGCTACAATAATAAACACGATTGTTGAAATTTCAATGGAATTGTATCACCTCATGACGATCTTGACTGCTACAAACTTAATTTCATAAAAGAGTTTGGAATATCCCCTGAACCATGAATAAAACCATGAATCATATTCAGGATCTCAGCATAAGTTGAAGAACCAAATATTTGCATCTGTACTTAACTAAAAATAAAATATCGTTTAGATAAAGTTTTCTGATGTTAGGAGTTACGTGACGAACATTTTTATGCATATTATTTAAAAAATATTGATCAGTGTAAAAACGGAGATCTTATTCGCAGAAACTTATAAAATTTGTATTTGTGCTCTGAAAAACGTTGAAAACTTCAGTATTGGCACGTAGTCAAGCCCTATTATTGTTTGTATTAATTGAAAATGAAAAATATTTGTACTTTAATTAATTTTTAACGATTACCAGATTATAATTCTAAAGTAATAAAATTTCATGAGAATATTAATAAAGCAATTTTAGACTTCGAAAGCTTAGTGAAAAACTTGTGTGAAATTTCTTTCTCTAAATATAATAAAAGAAAGAGTCTGTCTGTGTGTGTGTGTGTGTGTCTTTCGTTCGCGTTGCGCGTAAACTAATAGACCCACGGCTACGAAATTTGGTACATAGGTGCATCTAGACAAGAGCCAGTGCACCTCGAAGCGAGTTTTTCGAAATTCGAATTCGAATTTTTTTATTTTATATTTTGTGACGAAATCGCGTTATTTTGAGACATAATGGGCTATAGGAAAGCGAGATTTTACTCTACACACTCCATTTTCACATCGTCATGAAACGTAGCACTTAGCTATTTTACGAACTTAAAATAAATTTCGTGTTTCAATAAATCGATTAAATACGAATTTATTTAACAAAGGGAGCTTATCACATTTTCAACGGGATTTTTTTCTAAAAAAGTTTATTTTTTAAAATATACGGTTTATTTTTATTTGATTTTTGGACACGTTAAACTTTCACAAAAAAATTTTGGGAAAATGATAATATTTTGTATTTTTAAAAAAATTTTTAAATGAAGCTTCCGAGTACACTTCTCACATCTCACATCTTTAAAAATGTGATTTTGGCAACAATTTTCCTGTCTTATTGTTGTTGATAGATTTTTGATGAAACCGCATCATTTTGAATAGTTTCATTCTTTTAGAAGTATGGGTTTGGCAACAATTTTTCATCGTATTTGTTATGTCACTGTTTTTAAGAGATTGGCATATTTCATTGTAATCTTTATATATTTAAGCGGCTAATGTGAGTGTCGCCGATAGTTTTTTGTTGCCACTCGGAAAAATGCGCGCGGAAATCAACGTTTCCGCAGTTTTTAATTAATATCTCGGCTGATTAAAGTCGTACGAAGATGAGAACGGTATGGATGGATTCGGAGAATTTTTTGGAATCCGAGGATACGCGTCTCGAATTTCAATGCGGCGCCGTTCCGTAGATATTTGAGAAAAAAGAATTTGGCACGTAATCAAATCCCTCTAATAGGGAAAAACCCAAGAAAGAAAAAGGAGAATGTAGGGAAAACGTAGGGAAAAATTAGTTGTTAATTAATATCTCGGCTAATTAAAGTCCCAAGAAGATGCGAATGGTCAAATTGACGTGCCACGGACCTGCAGAATCCAACGCAGGGCTTCGCTAAGCCCGGGATCCAGCCGTTTCATAGAAGATAATATTACTTCACCCCATATATATATATATGTGCGGCTTAAGTGTCTGTTTGTCGCCGATAGTTTATTGGTTGCTTGCGTAACTGTACTAGTCAATGAGGATGATGTTGCCACGGCACAGGGTTGACGTAGACAATTTCCTGTAAAACTTGCCTTTGCTATGACCATCTGTAAGTCTCAGGGCGAAACGCTTAAGCGTGTTGGCATTTTTGTACCTGAGCCTGCATTTGAACACGGTCAACTTTATGTTGCCTGTTCAAGAGTTCGTGAAAGAACGGAGTAAAATAAAAATAATGGATGGTCCTCTGCAAGGCGAGCTTAAAAATGATGGAAAGATCTACACAAGAAACGTTGTGTACAAAGAGATCTTTTACATGTGAATTAACATTTTATTATTTAAATCACCTTTATTTATTGAGCTAGCGGTTGCTCTTAAGAAATGTACCGTCAGTGGTTTCCTTCATTGCACTCTACTCTAAGCAATTAAGCAAGTAGAAGGGGGAAACCCCGTGGGGCTGTAAGCAAAGGGGCGTCCTCGCCGCCTGCCTTGGGTAATTCAGTTTACATTAGCAGACACCTTTGCAGAAATCATTTTAATTACAATTTATAATATCTAGAACAGCGGGCATTTCGTATGACCGCCGGGCGTTCTAGTTTATATATATATATATATGTATAATACATGTTTATTGATTTTTTTTTTTTTTTTGATAAAGTTATTCTGCAGAGTAAAATTCTGTGCGGAACTTTATGTTTTTTTAGTTGCTTTCATGTTAATTTTTTGCTTATTTCACTGTTTGTAAGATATTGAAAAGTTTTGCAGGATTTTTTTCTTCAACGGATAGTGAGTTAATTTTTTATTAGGATAATTAATATTTGTATTAAGGGATATAACTTATTTCATTGCAATTTTTTTCTCTTGAAAATATGAGATAAAATACCATTAATTATATTTGCTTTTCAGAATTTTTTGTTTTTTGTATTCTTTTACGTTATTCATTGCTCATTTCACTGTTTTTAAGATATTAAAAAGATTTGAGTGATTTTTTTAGGAAACAAAGTTCTTAACCTTCTTTATACCATTTGAGTTCTTAAGATTTTGCAAAGGGAAGTTGGTTAATTTATTCATTCGGATAATTAATATTTGTATTAAAGGACATTGCTTATTTCATTGTAATTTTGTTATACGTAATAATTTTTTATGAAGTTATTCTGCACAGTAAACTTCTACGCAGTTTTTAAATTTAACGTTTGGTGTTCCCTTCAGCCATTTTTCCGGTACATTTAAAAGTCAGACGAAGGCTGGCAGCGAAGCTGCTAGTTCCAAATATAACAGAATTTTTAAAAATAAAGATACTTGTAAATCACAAAAGAAAATCATTGAAATGTCATTTAATAGGAAACAAACAACTTCGAATTATTCTAAATTATTTACGTATTTTTCCATTTCCTTGATGTAAACTGAATATGACGTAAAAAGCGTAAATTTTGATTTTAAACATCTTGATCAACTTTTGTTATTACGGGAGACAAAATTTTTATATTTGAGTTTCTATAACGAGTTCAAATGTTCCTAAATATAAGCATAAGAAGCGGATAAACGTGCAAAAAGTTAAATTTTGTAAGTTTTACGAAATCGATATTTTAAATTTTAAATTGCCAAAACATAAATCTTTGTGTTATTTAAAAAAAAAATGTAACTGGAAGTACATGCCTACGAAAACTAACTGTTGCGGGAAAAGACAAGTCAGGAATTTTCTTTACGGGGTGTACTGTAGTAAAAGGAACTCAGTCAGTGCCCTCAATAACCTGTTCGCTACCGAACTATTTGGGAAACTTCCCATTCGGTCAAACTTGATATAAATATGTAAATTGTGGAAAAGATATGATTAATATTAATCTAGTCTCAAATCGCTTGTCGAGTCTTAACCCCAAGTGTCTAATCCCAGCAACTGATATAACTATTGAACTCGAATAACTCTATGCGCGAACATCTTATTTTATAAACAATTTGGCTTAAATAACTTACTTGAGTTTGTGTTGTATTTGTCTTAACTGTGATAAGACAGTATGAAAACGAATTGTTTGAAACTGTTATAATATAAGCAAAATTTTTTAATATAGTTATGCCTTTACGAATATTCTTAAAGATGCAATATAAGATGTAAACAAATAGGAAATGGAGTCAGCAAACGCTCTTCAAATAATATGCTTACAAAACTAAGACAATTATTTAAATTTAAAACTGCGTTAGGAATAAATTTCCAGCTGTATTTCCAGGACAAATTTTGACTATTTGTGTAATATAAAAATGAGAATTGCAAATAGAACATTACACGTGAATAAATAAAATTGCCATCTGAGTAGGATGAAGGAAAGAAAAACAAAACGAAATGATGCCTCAAGAGAAGATTCGAATTTTTCGCGATACAAGGCATAAGAAAATGTTTGTATGGAGCGCAGAAGACATTTTCCGTGACGCGGCAATCGCTCGAGCGGAAGACAGATCAAAAGATGTGTTCCTACATTTAGATATCTTATATAAAATGTTTTTCGGCTTTGTTCCATGTGCATCAGCGTGTTAAAAGTGGACGTTTTGCTTTTCGGATAAATATATAAATATTCAGGTTCTGGCAGCGCCGGCGAGGAGACGCGAAGCATCAGTCGATGGATGGAATTTCTTATTTTGCGTTGGCAGCAACCGAAATGCAATATCTTATTTTTCCTTTCCGAATTCGATAGTTGAAGTTTTCTTTAAGCGTGATTTAGAGTTTTTAGCATCAAAAGAAATCGTTTTCGGCCCAATTTTTTGTTATATGAACTTTCAGATTTCCTATACGCGATAAAAAATAACCGAATGTTATAAAAATGTTGATTACAAAGCGATTATTAAAAAATCTTTGCTTAAGAGCAGAATAAAGTAATTTTAAATGCTACAATATTTCAAGTTCACTCTATTAATATTTTCATATGCTTTGATTTTCTGCAAATTCGGAGCATAAACGTTCTGAAATCAGCATGTAGAGTCATTAGGTTAATTGGAAGCAGAAAAGATGAAAAATTATCAACCACCTTCGCCGGGAATCGAACCACGGACCTCTGGAATACCGCCCCAGCGTGCTACCATTACACCACGAAGGCGCGCTAGAGAAGTGGGAGAAATACCTTATATACTCCCCCTTTTTAAAAGGGCGACTAGGGTTTTAGGGGACCTAGTCGCCAGTTACACCCGAAAACATCGCGGCAAAAACATCGCGGACGAAAACGTCGCGGAGAAAACAACGCAAGGCGAAAACGTCGTGCTACAAAACATCGCAAAGAGAAAACATCGCAATTCTAAAACATCGTGGTACAAAACATCGTCGTCGGAAAAAAAGCGGTTCAAAAACTTCGCAGTTTAAAAACATCGTCGTCGAAAATATCGTGGTAAAAAATAAAATATCTACAAATCATCGCATTTCGATAACATCGCAGACATGCTTTTTTCAGGCTTTCATAACCGTAAATGGATATTCCCATAATGATTTGTGAGAGCAAGATGGAAGGAAGGATAACTTTTACTTTCATATTTTTTATTAACTAATAAACTTTTGCGGAGAAAATAAGAAGAAAACTTAAGCATAGAAAATTAATGCAACTTATAGCACTTGATAGAAGTTTAAACCGACATAGTTAACTAACAAAGGCCATAAATCATTTTTTATAAAGGTTTTACTGGTAATTTTTCACGAAAAGTATAATATATAAGTTGCATTTAATTTTCTACCATTAAGTTTCCTTCTTACTTTTTCAGCAAAAATTTATTAGTTAATAAAAAAATGTGAAAGTAAAAATTATCCCTCTTTACGTCTTGCGCTCACAAATCATTATGGGAATATCCATTTACAATTATTAAAACCTGAAAAAAAGCATGTCTGCAATGTTATCGTCATGCGATGATTTGTAGATACTTTATTTTTTACCACGATATTTTCGACGACGATGCTTTTAAACTGCGAAGTTTTTGAACCGCTTTATTTTCGACGATGATGTTTTGTACCACGTAGTTTTAGAACTGCGATGTTTTCTCTTTGCGATGTTTTCTCCCACGATGTTTTGTAGCACGACCTTTTCGCCTTGCGTTGTTTTCTCCACGACATTTTCGTCCGAGATCTTTTTACCGCGATGTTATCGGCGGACACCCTAGTCGCCAAATCCTGGGTGCGGAGAATCATCATCCACAACCCTTTTAAAGTTCGGACGCCACTTGTTGAGTTATTAGGTTAATTGGAAGCAGAAAAGATGAAAAATTAGCAACCGCCTTCGTCGGGAATCGAACCACGGGCCTCTGGAATACTGGCCCAGCGTGCTACCATTACACCACGAAGGCACGCTAGGAAGTGGGAGAAATACCTTATAAGCAGAACTCATATTTTTCTACAGTGTAAGGTATATCCTCAGTTTATAACAGTCATTTTTAATTTTATTCATCTTTCTATCTGTTCTAGCTTCAGCTTACAATTCCTTACCAGAATGAGGTTTTAGAATCGCGTAAAATGCGAATGAGTAGTAAAGAGTATTTAAATCGAAGTTCCACTGATTTCGACAGAGACAATTAGATTTCCTGAATAGCGCGCGTTTGCCTTTTGGCTACGTCTTTCTAAATCACTACGCTAACCGTATTACGTGTCTTTGATAGTTTCGCTAGCTAATTTAATATTACAGGCCAACTAGTTTAGAAATTGTGTTAGCTTCGGCTAAATCTCTTTAGTTAGTCATTAGTTAAGTTCTTATTTCTTACATTTTTGAGTTTAAGCCCAATTGGAGGCTTTCTTGTACGTCCTGAGAAAGGGACCGTCTGTCAATCTTTATTTTGATAAATAAAGAGTAATTAACCCTTCTGTGCTTACGTTTCTGTTTTCGGACTTAAGCGATTATTCGCTTTGTATTCACGGGATTCCTCAACACTTAGTTAATAAATAAAAGTGAGGATCCATACAACAGTATAGCAGCACAATTACGAGTATTTTCTCGCATTGATCTTCTGCTTGTTGGTCCTCTTTACAAATTATCAGTTTTTAAAATGTGAAATCATATTATAAAATAAATATGAAGGTCTGTCCTATGCATATTTCATAAGTCGCGAGTATTTTTAGACTTCATGAAAAATGGTACAAATGAACCTCGCAGGAATACACAATAATACTACCTATTCATGTTAGAGTCTAATAACGTTCCTAATGTATATATAAAGTGTTAAGAAGAGTGTATAAGCTACTATGTCTATAAAATGCTACAAGTGAATTACTAGTGTGTATATAAAGTTTTAAATATATGTCGAAGCTTAAATCTGTTCATATTATGAGAATTGCAAATTTTATGATGTGACCGATTTTTAATTCAGTCTAACAGCTATGATTCGAGAGACGAATCTTAGCATTTTAGAAGTACAAGAGAGATGACAGTTTAAGAATGCTTCATAACTCTTAAATATTTTGGCCAAGCTTTGCACTTATTCCCACAGCGCGGGAACAAAAGGATTCTGGATAAATGTGACCAGCATCAGATGGTAAAAACCATTTAACTCGACATGGCTGCAGCATTACTTCAAACACAATCCGAATACAGTCGGGGAGATCAACAAGCATTAGCGAAAACATTACTTTCATTACATGAGGGGCTTTAACAATCAACATCTAACTAGGGACCGCTGATAAATGCTCAAAACAGAGTTACTCAGTTGGCATAGCGCTGCGATTCGCACCCTGCACATGTGATGGCTGAAAACGTGTAGTCTGGTCTAACTAATCAAGTTTCTAACTGTTTCAAGCAGAAGGATGGCTTTGTTATTAGAATAAACGCATGTTCTAACGGCACAGGGCATGGCCACACTAACCTAGAGACGATAAATTACGGTTAGCGAAGCACTTACCTGATTTTGGTGTCTTGCAGTGGCCATTTAAGCAAACAGATATAGTATTATCCAACACATCTGCGATACTATACGTACTGCGGAATACAGAAATCCTTCACTTCCGAATACTATAAAATTATGAAGAATATATAGTGTTCATTGTTTACAAAGGGTTTCTGTGCAATAGCTCAGTCTAGTTTCCGCAAGTCAGTATTTCCTAGAAGAGACTACCAAGTATTTGGACTGGCGTATCAGCTTTTCTGTGTATACTTGTTCTATAAATTCATACGATAAGCAGGCGTTTCAAAGTGGTAGATAAAGGCAGGTTTTATTTAAATAGTATTATAGCTTTATATTTCCAGCTTGAATAAGTTTATTATAGCAATAAATAAGTTTCTTATAGCAATATATTTTCAGTCATAAAGTTTCTAAAGTGCGGAATTTTGTGAAAATAATCTCAACAGTGGGAACTTAAAGGGTTCCACAAAAACATTCGGCTAACTTTTCCCACATAACGGAAACATTCATTATGCTTTAATTAGTTAAAATTAAAATGTTACGTATCTTATAAATTACCGACCTAAATAATTTTTCTACTTTTACTGACGAATCAAATTTAAGACCTTAAAGACAATTCAAGTCGAATGAAACTCAAGAAAAATATTAGGGAGTATTTTCAAACTAAAGGAAAGTCTGGTTGTAGAGACATTAGGTATTTTGTTGGAAGCAGAAAAGATGAAAAATATGCAATCTCCTTCGCCGGGAATCGAACCATGGACCTCTGGCATATCGGCCCAGTGTGCAGAACCACTACACCACGAAGGCACGCTAGGGAAGTGGGAGAAATACCTTATATGGTTTCGAAATTTAAGAGTTTCGTCTCCAATGAAATTAAATGTTATTAATATAAATATTAATTATAATTATAATATAAATATATTGTTGCGTGCGTACGGGTTCGTTATGAAATGAATGCACAAGTCCGATGAAAAATGAACAAAAATTTATTATTATCACAACAAAAATGCTTAAATTTTCTCAAATTATCATGCAGTTTTACAATATCTCACAGTAGTTATCTTTTAACTACTCAAATGTCCAATAGAACGTAATTCAAAACAGCTAAAGAACGCTAATCCGCGAATTCGCTACAATCAACAACAGTAGTTTTCTAAACAACAACAAACTAAGCAACTACTACAAACTGAGATGTTTTCCTCCTTTTATAACATTTTAAAATCACGCGCTAGAATTTTCCAGTACTTTCTCGAAATCAAAAAGAGATATTTATTTATTTAATGCACGCGCTCTTGTATTTTCAATTTTTCGGCTTAGCTTTCTTTTAATATTCGTCACGCGTTGCACTGCGCGAGAAATAAAACCATTTAATTTATAATTGAACTAACATTAGCTTTTTAAATACCAAATTCGTAACACTGCACCCTTCCCAAGGACTGCACGTCCCGGGCAGTACAATCCCTGGACAGGAAGCTAAACTTACAACTGTGGCATAAATGCAACTGAGGCATAAACATTACATTACAATATCAAACAATATAAACAATAAATGCAATAAATAAAACAAATCAAATGCTATCAAATACAAATCAAACACTAAATGTAAATCAAATCAAATACACATTTAAAAACAAAATGGACCATGGTCTGATACTATTTACAATTATTTACATTACGTACTATGGCCATAGTAATGAGCTAACCTGTCGTAATGAACGACTTTAGGTTTAGAGTTCGAAGACTTACGAATCCGAACCACGACGTCATTTAGTCTGTTCAGCACTGTATACGGATCATCCGAAGGTGACTGTAATTTAGGACTCAGTCCTTTTCGTTGAATCGGGTTCCACAACCACACCTTGTTTCCTTTGTTGGATCTATGTCTAGTAGCTCGCGTGTCGTATCTGGTCTTCACTTTCTCCGTCGCCAAGTTGACTCGCTTTCGTGCAGAACGATGCATCCCCTCAAACCGGGCCTGGACATTTTGGATGTGTTCCTCAGGCGATGAAGGCGCATCCGTACGGCGAGCAAACAGGCGGTCACAAGGCAGACGAAGGTCTCGACCGAAGAGCTTCTGAGATGGAGAATAGCTGGTAGTCTTGCGTTTCTTTTCGACCCTAGCATGATTTCGGCGGCTTCCCGAGCTGGGTCTTTCGGACAAGGCGTCGGCATTTCCAAGTGAGGATCTCTTCTGAGGATGGATAGTCATGTCACCAGATGCTGAAAGCAGTTTGTTGTTTTCGAAGTCTAAGGAAAAATTGTATTTCCTTAAAAAGTCCAATCCGAGTATGCATGGATCTGTGATATCCGCCACATAAGCCGTGTGATGGTAGGCGGCACTTCCAAACGTGATGTTTACGTTTAACTTCCCAGTTATGTCGATCTTATCACCAGACGCAGTCTGAAGAGTAACACAGGATGGCGTCCAAATAAGTTTATCTTTAATCTGTTCAGCTAAATCTTTCCTAATGATGGTAACATTAGCTCCTGTGTCAATGATCATATCGCAAGGAACTCCATCGATATTCCCATTAATGGACATTCCGTTACTGTTGCCACTCACTGTATAAATTTTAAGCGCTTTAAAGCAAGGTTTTTCATTATCTGACAACCTCCGTTCCTCGATATGGTCACTAATTTGTTTACTGCGTCGTTGCTGGGAAATGGTCTTATTTTCCGTACCTCGGGATGTTCTGCAATTTCTTCGTATGTGGCCTTCAACTCCACAGTTCCAGCATTTTAGAATTAGTTTCTTTTCACTTATGTTCCGTCTCAAGCCACTGACTTGTCTGGTAAAATCATCTGCTTTATATTCCGTACCCTGGGGTGTTCTGCAATTCCGTCTTAGGTGACCTTCACTACCACATCTCCAACACCTTAGAGCCACTTTCTTCTCCCTCCTACTCCGTATCAAAGCGTCGACTTGTCTGGCTAAATCATCTAAACGAGCCATCAGTTGATCCACTGGCTCATGGACTCGCACAGCTCTAACTGGGTAGCGATCTCTATTAGTTGCTTGCTGGGCTGCCTCGAACTTCATGGCGTACAACAGAGCGCTTTTTATGTCCTTTACATCTGCCATTCGAAGAGCTTTCTGTATTTCAGGATTCCGGATGCCGTCGATGAAATATTGCAGTGACAGGATTTTTCTTGTTTCTGTCGGGCACTCCGAAAAGGTGAGGTGGGACAGCCTTTCAACATCCGTGGCGAGCTCCTGAAGCGTTTCGGTGAGCTTCTGTTGACGAGATTTTAATTGGAGCCTGCTGTAGTCTTTTAAACATTTCTCGCCGAAGCGCAGCTCCAAAGCGCCGGATAGAGCTTCGAAATCTAGCCTTTGATTTTCGGGAAGCGTCTGTAGGATATCCGCTGCGTCTGCTCTCAGAGAAGCGGCGAGATGACAGGCCTTAGCTTGGGAATCCCATCCAATCGCATCCGCAACGATAGAAAATTTTGTTCTATACACCAGCCAGGAGGTCTTCCCATCATATGTAGATAGTTTCAGAACGGAACGAGCAGGCATCGATAAAAATTTGAAACCTTCAGAATTGCTTCCTACCGTCGCTGTGCACTTCTTTAGGCTGTCAACTTCTTTGGCGACGGCAGCAGAAACCCTATCATCAATTTGTTGTTCGACGGCAGAAACTCTTTCTTCAATTTGTTGTTGGAAGGCCGAAACTCTTCCTTCGACTCGTTGCTCCACAGCCGACACTCTATCTTCTATTTCATCTTTGACAGAAGAAACCTTTTCTTCAATTTGCCCGACTTTATTTTCGACAGCTCCTATTCTGTCTTCCATAGCCTCAAATTTACTTTCTATTACGCAGGTTATTTCTCTTTTCATTTCGTCTTGACCTGCTTCAATCTTTTCTTGTACAGCTTTTATGTCTTCTTTAAAAGTTACTTGACCAGCTTCCAACTTTTCGTGAACGGCTTCCATTTCCTTTTTAACGGATCTCATCTCTCCTTTAACGGAATCTTGGCCCAATTTCATTTCTTCCTTAACGGAGTTGACGGCCCCTTCCATCTTTTCTTGGAAAGCAGCAAATGCAGTCATCATTTGCCTGAATTGTTCTTCCATCGCTCTTGTTATTGGCATTCAAATCCCACTTCTGACACCAAAAATTGTTGCGTGCGTACGGGTTCGTTATGAAATGAATGCACAAGTCCGATGAAAAATGAACAAAAATTTATTATTATCACAACAAAAATGCTTAAATTTTCTCAAATTATCATGCAGTATTACAATATCTCACAGTAGTTATCTTTTAACTACTCAAATGTCCAATAGAACGTAATTCAAAACAGCTAAAGAACGCTAATCCGCGAATTCGCTACAATCAACAACAAACTAACTTTCGCTACAATCAACAACAAACTAAGCAACTACTACAAACTGAGATGTTTTCCTCCTTTTATAACATTTTAAAATCACGCGCTAGAATTTTCCAGTACTTTCTCGAAATCAAAAAGAGATATTTAATAAGTCAATATATATATAATAAGTCAATATTAAATAAGCAAGTAGACACTTCTTCCTTTGTGCTAAGAATTTTATGAACAGTGTTTCTGCGAATTCTCGATATTCATTGTAGGAAATGGGTTTTCTCCCTGAAGATTTTGTGGTTTACTTCTAATATTATACAAATATAAGACAATTTCACTTAGAAAATCATCATATAGGCGTCTTTTCCATTGCAAATGACAATGGAGTTATAAGGTATTTCTCCAGCCTCCTTAGCATGATTTCGTGGTGTAGTGGTCAGCACGTTTGATGCGCATTCGAAAGGCCTGTGGTTTGAGTCCCGGAGAGGGCATAGCTCATTTTTCACCTCTCCAGCTTCGAAATAGACTAATGACTCTACAGTGGCGCCCGAACTAAAAAAGGTGGTGGATGATGATTCTCTACCACCAGAATTTGGCGACTGGTCTCCTAATCTCCAGTCGCCCTTTAACAGGGGCAGTATATAAAGTATTTTTCTTCCTTATTCGTGGTGTAATGATCAGCACGCTCGACGCGTATTCGAAGGGTCTGTGGTTCGAGTCCCGTCGAGGGCATTGCTCATTTTTCATTGCTCCAGGCTTCGAAATAACCTAATGTCGCTATAGAGTTATTTGTTTTTAAAATAAATACCATAATTTATCAGATCACCAATAAATGATTTGCAGTATTTTTCAAGTCTCTATTAACCAAGTGGATTTTTGAGCATTTAGGCACATTTAGGAGTTAGGAACAGTTAAGAGCAGTTAGGTTGGTATACTTTGGTATACCTTTTCTGAAAGTTAAAATGTGTTATCTGAAAATTTTCAGATTACAGTTTAACATCCATCTGGAAGAGTATTTTCCTCCCCCCCCCTACACCAAGAAAACCGCAGTGGCAAAAATCACGTCTTTCAAAACAGGGAATATTACCAAACTTCCATTTCAGTTAGTTAAAATAACTACTTCTTAATGTTAGAAAATTATTTTTACCCCCTTTGATCATCTATATTTCGTACTGCAACGGCCAAGTTTATATCAGCTTTTAGGTGTTTAAGTTAAAACTGAAGGATCGGACTGCTAAATTAAAATTTTTTCATAAATTTTCTTTTGACTATTCATAACGAAAAGGAGTAAAATTGACTAACAATGAGCCTTTTGATGTATAACTATATGTATATGTATAGAGACAAAGATCAGTAAAATTTCAGAAGAAAAAAAGTAATATATATTAAAAATAGTAAAAGCTATAAGATGATAAAGAAATTACAGTCTTATAGTAGTATACACATTTCAAGTTAAATCTGAAACTATTTATATGTAAGAAATTATGACAGGCCTATTAAAGCAGAATTAATCCTTCTCCAGAAATTAAAGATGTCGAACATCAAGTCTTCTATTTATAATGAACCCTTTAAAATCGAAAATCAAAATGACAGTAAAAAACAACTTTCTGGGATATTATTTCATTATAAACTGATGCCACGTGTAGACTTATTTAGTAAAAACATTTTTAATTTTTCAAAGCAGAGGTTCGCATTAATTTCATCAGATCGCTTGCGCATGAGACATACAACAAATATTTCCTTCAACTGGCAATACTTCCCATCTTGCAAGAGCAAGAAATCTGCTGCTTGTAAACAACTAAGTCCTTAGAGAAATTTCTTTCGAGGAGTTTAACTATATCATATTGCGAAACTTAACTGAAACTAAATTATTCAGTTAATGGTAGATGATAGATTGGCATTCATATGGCAGTTGACTTCTCTATTTCTTAAAATACAGTTTAGAGTTCATTATGTAAAGGTAATGTATTTTCCATCTTAATGATTACAGATAACATTCTCTCGATTTTGGAGGAAAAAGTATTCTATGATTAATTTTTGATCTAATTTAGTTAATCTTGTATTTCACCACTTAAGGAATATTAAAAAAAATACTGAAAAGAAGTAAGACAAATTCTAGCTAGAACACGTTTTTTAAATGCAAATAGTCATCAACTCGTGCCTTTTTATTATAATTACCCAAAAAGAATGAAAAAGAAATCTATGAATTCTCCAAAACAAGTTAGTACAAGGAAGAATCAGAGAAAGGTGCTTTCAAACTATAAATGGTGCTTACTTTCCTGATTTGGCCGAATTAAAAGTTTCTGGAACTTTCATGCTTCTTTTCGGTGGAGTAAAGAGCTTAAGATTAAAAAAAAGGAAGGGCGGGGGTTAAATGCGAGGATAGACAGTGAGTGGGGGGTATACCATGATTGTCGTTCGTTTTTACTACAGTAAAAGAAAGTAACGCTTAAAACTAACAACACGCACGTACGCTTTAGAACTTGCTCTTTTAAATCACTTTCTGGAATTTTAAAATTCCAAACAGAAATTCTCCCTGATTTTCTTTCATTTGAAGCCTTATTTTAACTCAAGAAATTAAACTCGTGATAGAGGAATGGAACAAAAAAATAAAGTGTTTCTTCAACTACTCTCATAAGGAAAAAAAATCAAATGAAGGAAAAAAATATTCGACCAAAACCAAATCAAGTTAAGTATTTGTCCATGATTAAAAATGCAAATGAATGTTTTGGTCACCAAACATTAGGGGAAGCGTTTTTTTTTCTCTCTTCAGAGTGATTGAAATCAGGTTTTTCCTCATTTTCTCCTTTCTTTGACGTAGGGGAGGGTACTAGATAATTCGATTATTTACAGACACATTCAAATTGAACCAGTTTAAAGGCTAAATGATGTCGGAAGCATAAAAAAGTATTTCTTTTCTTTTCATTTCGTAGATTCACAAAAATATTTCTTTTCCGTCTCAACGGTGTGGGTGTGTGCTTCAGTAATATGAATATTATTTGAATTAAATTATTCTTGTTTGATGTCCCGACAAAAGAAATGCTTCATATTTTGTAAAAGATTTGGTTGAAACGGAATATTCAGACCACTCTTTCGCAGCACGTAATTTTATTTGCCTGGATATTAAAGAATGTGGAAAAAGAAATGGCGAGAAGTTTAAACTATTTTTCAGCCGTTCACAAACAGTAGTTTTATATTTTAGCTTCAAGTGTAAATGTAATTTGATACAACCATGTAGCATTTTTTTCCTCTTCCGTCTATACATATATGTGTACCTATATGTATGTTTATATATATATATATCGAGAGAGAGAGAGAGATGATAAATAAAAAATTCGTATGAAATTCTTAAAATAAATATTTAAATTCTACGCAGATGCAGCAACAATTGAACTCAATATAAAATATTGCGAATACTATTTTTACTTTTTTAGATCCTCATTAATTAATCAAGCAAACAAATATTACAAAACACATTTTAAATGAAAAAATTCCAAAAGAATTTAAATACCCTTTTATTTAGCTCAAAGAATATTTACAGGCGTTTCTTCTCGGGCTTACAGCAAAGCCTCTACTTGGGCTTTAGCTTAAGATAGAGAAAGTAAGCAGCTAAACTAATTCTAACTAACTAAAATCTAAGAGCTGTGCAGAAGTAATTAATCAAGTTGGTCCTTATTTAAACCTCACTGGTGAATACTAACATTTACGTAAGGATACGGCCGAACATAGTAAGATTGACTTACAGCAAAGATGTGGCCAGAAGGCAGAACACGCTGTACTAAAAACTTCTGAGCTCTTTCTACAGAAGTGACTGAACTTCTCATTCAATATTGGTTCTACTTCTCTGGCATAAAACGCGATGCTGTAAACTCATTCTAGAGGGAAGTTTTAGGTGGGAAAAAGGAGAATAAAGGGAAAGGTTTTAAAATTAGAAAATTTAAATAATCTCTACAGAACAAAATCTGCCTGCTGTGAAGCTTTTCGGTTTTACTGATATATATTGCTTCAAACTCTGAAAATATGTTAAAAGTCATAGTCAACAAAGTCATAGAGGAGGAAATATGTAGCTTTTATTAGTTCGGAAACCAGAAGCACCAAAAGGTAGAAGAGTGTCTTGGTTCCTTCATATACTGATTTTAACTGGGCACATTGGAAAGGCTAGAAAGGGAGAATCAGCCTAGGGAAAGGCCCCTAGGGTGATCCTACCAGGAGCAAACTCCCGACGTACTTCACCCATTCCGCCCAGGAACACCTTCCCGCCACGATGAGACAGTCAGCAGGACTTGGGACAGCATGAAAATATTTTCCTGTGCAACAAGTGCTGTGAACATCAGGCGTCTACCGAGCATATAGTGAGCTGCTTGGGCCTCTCTAGAGAGGATATTTACTCCAATCTCCTCCTTGTGATCGAATCAACGATCTTTTAGATCTTGTCTGACTTCGGCAGGAACCAGAGGAAAAGCAACAACAACAACAAGATGTTACACGGTAAGACTTGGTGAAGCATAGTCCACACACTTATTTCTTCAGTTTTACTATTCTGGGTTCCTTTACTTTTACTTGACAATTTCTGCATCTTTTCTTTCAAATAAATCAGAGCGTACTAAATGATAATTTCTGTTGGCCGACAATCGACAAATTTAGGAGATAGTTTTAAGCAGAATAAGACAGAATAAGTGAGTTATTCAGTTTATGACATTAGTAGTCTTCCGTTGTACTATGTGATAAAATGTATTTCACGAAAGCAGTCTAGAAGCTCAATTAATAGACTGTGACATTAATTCTTTACTGAAATATGCATATTCCTTGCTGACATATTGTCCTTATATTGAATCAGATTAATACTCTTTGTTAAGTAAATGATTTTGTTAAAGGATATATGACTGGGTCTGCTTTAAGCTACGTACGAAACAAAATAAAATTAAATATACCCATTTTCACTTCAATTTCATTTACTTTTGAAACGGATATATCTAAAGACATTGCAAATATTTCTTAACAGATCCTCCATTTTAGTTTTTGGATTTAGAGGTTTTTGATTTTGAAATGGTTGCAGATTTACAGATATTTATGTTTTTTTACTTCCTTGTACGAAGTAAAAAGGAAGTATTGTAATCGCGAAAAGCTTCAGGCAGCATATTTCAACGAAAATATCCACTTTGACCTCTTTCGAATGCAATTTAACGATGTTTTTGCGTGATATCTGTACGTAAGGACAGAATAAAAGACACTTTTCCTCGAAAAAACTAAAAAACTGCTTTAAAATGAATTCTGAAGAGAATTTTTCGTGGCGTCTGTACGAACGTATGTACGTACGTACGTATCTCGCATAACTCAAAAACGAGTAGCCTCAGAACGTTGAAATTTTATATATAAGACTACTGTAACATGTAGATGTGCACCTTGTATTTTGGTTTCAATCGTCCGCGCCAAACGTATATAAATATATTTATAAATATATCCACTCTATTACCCGGCTCAGTAATCTCAGTTTCTTTACTCTTATATGTTTGTAAATTGTACATTTTTTGCTTTAAAAATGATTGAATTATATTGTTTTTATCTTCCGGTTAAGGGTTTTATGCCTTTAGTAAATCTGTATGCAATATTTTTAGAATTATAAACAATTTTAAAATTGTTTAAGTGCCGCTAAGCCTAATTTGATGGCGGCCATTGCTCTTGTTTACATTTGAAACAGCTGAGTAGCGGATTTGTTGCCAATCTAGAGAAACTTAGTTTCGCAACAACAAAGATAACGCCTTCATTTATTATTTAAATCATGCTTAATCCTTTCTGGAATGTTTTTGAGGAAAAAAGCGTTTTAGATTTACTTCGTAATTTTTAATACAGATATTTTGAGTTTTTATGTATTTTTTGCCTTGTCGCGAAAAGAAAACGGAATTAATTGAATGAGAAATACTCAATCGTCTTTGAAAAACTGTTTCTTTTTTGTTTTGTTTGCTTAATTTCTTTCATACATAGTTCTAGCTTTATTATAGTATTTGAATAGAACATGTGGCAACGATTAGATAATTCTTTAAATGATATAAATTTTGTGCATTCTCAGTTATAATATGAACAAAATATAATACTTTTAAGTAAACCTAGCGCCAGAGTGTCGCTATGGTAAACAAAGTGAATTTTAAAGAATGCATTTATTCTACTGTGGTTTATGCGCTGTCGGCGAAGTAGGTTTAATTCAATCTAATAAGTTTAAATAAAATGCAAGAAAAAATGCGTATAATTTAATATTCCGTACAAAGAAGTCATGTGGTGTACACATCAGATTTTTATTTATGTTCTTTCAGATATTTACGCATTACTCTTCCTTACTGTTTTTCCATACATAAGCAATGCTTAATGAATTCTTAATTTCAAAACAAGAGTACTCATACCATTTATTAATTACAAAACGAGAGTGTTTCTTTTTGTAAAAGAAATTCCAATAAATGAGTAAAAACGAATATAAGGTATCTTTTATTTTTATTTTCCCCCATTTGTTCACATAAATCAACTGGTCACAAACTAATAAAATGGTCACAAATTAAGCAAAATAATTGCATTATTTAGTTTAGAAAAAGTGCATGAAAATTATTGACCTAAACTCCGTCCCAGGTTTAATTAAGAATATTGAGGGAATGAAACTCAAGAGTCTCGTACATTCTTGTACCTTTTCAAATCCTTCTTGAAAGACAGATTCTTAAATACAGGTTTTAAGTGCTTCTATTCCGGAAAAACAGTAAAATTCTAAACCGGCCTTATTCTAGATTCAAACCATTCTAAAATGTGCCTTATTCTAGATTTAATCCATGTCTGAGGTTAGATTGGAACTCATGATCCATAGCGCAAGCAGTTACTCTCCATTAATCATCATAGCGTCTAGATCAGGTGAATAAAATTAATTGCATGTTCTAAATTGATAGCTCTAAATCAGATAAGATGAAATATCATTTTATGCGTTACATATCACACTGCGGATTTCGGTAAGCAAGTCCTCATTTCAAACTCTTAATTTAAAACTAAAAATAGAACTTGATGCTACTTTATATAGGAAGAACACTTTGTGTTTTCATTAAAAGGTTATTTGCAATGAAATCAGTTTTAAATCCTTTGGATGTTCCTAATGCCAATTTACTTAACACAAACTTAGACCTTCTCGAATATATTGACGATCACAAATTTCATTTACAAGTATTTTCTGCTCCATGCATACTTCATCTTTTGTGATTGAATATCTCATCCACAGTTTATGGATTTCTATTGTTTCGATGAAAGAATCGAATTTACATAACATGCTTTCACACACTGCGCTTTCTTGGAGAAGTATAATGTGCTTCTACAATTCCACATCCATGAGTACGTTAAAGCCCATACATCCAAATCAGAATGCCCAAGGTTATACAAAGTTGAATATTTCACAATCAGGAAAGTTCTTTTGCATTTCACTCCTCCTCCCCTGCCTCATTCACTCACCCAGAAATTCAAGTTAAAATAACGATGTTCTTTCCTCCTAGGGGCTTGTTCTTCTTCCTCTACGCAAATACGGAAGCCCCCTTTCATATAGCGCCCCAGGAACTATTTTTCGTCCGCGCAATAGGATTAACATCGTAGTGGAGCTTAGGCTTGATTTTTCACTTCTCGTACTGAAATTCGTATAGTGCTCGTGTAGTGGAAAAATAGTTCCATTGATTTCTTTTCGAAACCCCTTGCTGGTGAAAGATAATCTCAGAGGAAGTTGGGTGGGGGCTTATAAATATTTTAGTGAACGCCCAATGAAATCAAGAAAATCGCGATCGATTTGAAAAGGGGGCTTGAAGAAAATTTGAGCAACCAGATTTGACCCCGTTATTGGAAGTCGAAATTTTGGCATTTTGAGCCATCGATTTCGGCATTTTGTTTTCATGCGTTCTGCCATTTGGACTGATTCGAAGAAAACAGAATGGTTTGTTTTGTTTGCTCTCGGAAAGCCTCATGCTATTTTTGCTGATTATATTTGGAGCGCGGAGAAGTTTATGAATTCGAAATAGACTCATTTGTTATGCCGAGTTTATTGGGTTCTTCTCAAACCCCCCGGGATTCAGGGATTCGGGATTGCAACAAACTGCGACGAAAATAAAAGAAAGTAAAATAATTCTAGTGTTTTCGAGACAAGTAAAATAGTACATTAAATTCATTTCACAACAATTTTACTTTGCTTCCAGTGCTCTAGCTTGATACCTGAAGCTTACAAAAATTTGCGTTAAAGAAATGTGAGTATTTCATCAACTATTTCGAATGGGATTTGGATCTCAAAACCTCAAGTTATGCATGGTCAAAGTGTTGTAAATTAATTATTTTCTATAGTTGCAACACTAGACTATAGAAATTAGATGCTATGCTCAACCACTCGAAACAAAGAGCTTATTACCTATTGCATTTCCGGAAAATTAGTGCAACAGGTTGTTACATACTTTATAACCTTTGAATCGAAAGCATTCGATGACTTAGATATGGATGATTTTCTTTTTTCAATGATATTTAAGTCCCTTTCTGTCTTACCTGCCAGTTTACGCTTTTCACAACAGTGAAGGAATGGCGGTACGCTGCACTGATGGCGCAAGGCATAGAAGCAAATATTGTTGGTTAATTGTTCTCATTCATGTGAGAATCTTGCTAACGGTAAGAGTCTCACTAGTCGAGAGTTTAAAAGCTTTCGGAGTTCTTGCCTTGTGTAAAACAGTTTGCAGATATAAATATTCATGCCCTCTTAATTTTTTGGTTGTATTTTATGTCCTCTGATTCATTATAGTTGAAACGGATTCAAAGAAGGGAGAGAATTCGTGGTCCTTCAGCCTCCCTGAAACCGAAAGGTTCTGGTAAAAAAAAATTCAGATCTATAAATCCCTTGACACTGGCCGTGAAGTTATGATTCTTGTAATGTCAAGTGAAATCATAACTGAAGGAATTGCTTCTGCAATGTCAGAGCCTATCGTCAGACACCTCGTAACATCTCGAACCGAACACTACGACATTTGGGGGACCGCAAATATGAATTTCTTATCTTCGTACGGTCCACCGCAACAGTTAGTCATAATTGTGTAATCACTCTAAAAGTTGTGAATATGCACTTATTTTTCCTAATTTTATTTAATTTACCTAAGAAACCTGAGTAGTAAACATTGGAAACCTAAATTATCGTAAATAGGCGACCACCGTTTAGTTTAATGATTTATTCAGATTATTTAAGATACCTTTCTACTGAAGATGGAAGACTGGTATTTCTAATGCTTCTTCACAATATTAGAAACAAAATTTGCCAGAGCCGCAAATTCTGAGTTATCCTTGTCTTGACTGTAAACGAAAATTTTATACGCGTATTAAATTTACATGAAAAAGGAATAGTCTCTTTTGATAAACATTAAAAGAGTTGTTAGCTTAGAAATTAGTCTTATCACCATACTATAACGAGTGAAATCTGAATTAGTGTTTCCTTCTGTGCAGGAGATGCTTTAATAAATGAGTTATTGGGAGCCAATAGCCAGTCTCGGATAATTTATATTTATGATGAGAGTCGAGTTATTTGACTTCGACTGATTAATTCGAAAGTAACCAGAATGGATTTGAGTTGCACAAGTCTGATCAGAAGCATACTGCTCAGGCTAGTATATAAGTAAACACCCAGAGCACTAAATTCGCTTTGCGGTGCAGTGACTAAGGCACGTACTTGCCTCTGGTAAAGGAGGAATGGGAGAAATACAAAATTTAAGTGCAATAAAGTAGATTAGGCAACGTAGGTTCAATATGATTTTATTTAGATATTTGCAACAGATATTTTGAGTAAACAGCAGAATCACATTATAAACAGTACCGTTTCCTAACAACCGCAGTGAAGTGAAGTTTGTTCGCTTCACCTCGTTGCGGTGTATTTTAAACAAACAGCGCTCTAAAGGCATTTTGCTTTATATAGGTGATAGGGACAACATCCTATTAATCTCTACGTTTTCTTCTTTGGTAACACCAACTATGCTCAACACTGAAGAGCACAAATTGGCAGATCCTATCAATTTTCATAGATATATAGGTCATATTAAAAATTTAAAAAAAAAACTTTATTTGCTGGAAACCCTTTATCTTAGCAGAGAAAAAATACAGTTTTCCTTGACATCGATCAAAATTGGCATTTTCTTGGCACATATTCTAATTGCTAAAAGTTATCAAATTCACTGTTGTAATCATTAGGTTAATATGGTAAATCACCACCATAATCATTATGACAATTATGGTGGTTAGAGTTGGCAAATAAACACTATCTTTAACAAATCTCTAGAGAAGTATTTCGTTAGAGCATCGGACTTGAGAGACGGACAACTATCTCTGCTTTTTTAGACTTGAAAAAGGAAAAATATAACAAATAAATAACAATGTTTATGTACTTTTCCAAATTAAGCTTTTGTGCACTTTTCAAGGAACAGCTCTAGATTTATGCAGCACTGAGAAGTAAGTAAGTTCAGGTAACATTAAACTGCAAGCATTCAAGAAAATAAAATATGTTTCCTCCTTTCGAACCATTCCGTATATATATATGATGGAAATGTGGCAGTTTTACCCTTATCCAAACAAACATTGAAATAATATTGCTCCTTGTGATAAATATTTTTTACTTTGGAGCACAATGGCGTTAACGTATTTTATTTCACAAAGCAACTATTTTCCTCCTAATGGAGATAACTTCTTTGATAACTAGAAGCATCGTTCTTGATGGGAAATAAGAAAGTAAGTCACCCGAGTGGAATTATTTCCCTTACATTGCAAAGCATATTTGAGAAATACTCTTTATCTGACAAATGAAACAGTTTTAGATAAAACTGCAAATATTTTTTCAGTACTCAGTATCTTAAATTTTTTACCTCCTCGCCAGGAAAAAAAAACAATATTGTTTAGTTCAAGCATGAAATATATCAACAGAAAAAAGTGCTTAAATACTCATCACGAGATGAGTATTTAAAATATTAGGTTTTTAGAAGCAGGATAGATGAAAAATGAGCAATGTCCCCGCCTGGACGCGAACCACGGACCTCTCGAATACGCGTCGAGCATGCGTATCACTACATCACAAAGGCGGGAGAAATACCTTATAAACTCAGCTCAAATGTTTATCTGATTTATCATAAAATTTAAATGGAAATATAATATTTGAAGTATATGTTTTATGCGTAACAAATGTGCTTAAAATTATACATAGGAAATTAAATAAACTTTATTATTATTTCATGAGTCATTGAGTGGCATTAAATGCAGTCTGAAAATTATGAATCATGAAGAAATTTATCCTTTTTTTAGCATTAGATGTAAAATCATCAGAATTCTAGCATGTACATCTGTAGGGTTTTATTCATTTTTACTAAGAGTTATTCCAATTTTTGATTCTCTTATTATTCACACGTTTCCTCGCCAGGATGTAAATGAGTTATAATGAACGAGATTATTTCAACTGTAGGAGCGAAAAGTTTAGTCAGAGCGTGATTTCATTGTAAGCGCACCTCGCTATTTTCTTCCAGCTGTCAGCCTTAATATCGGCTACGCCTTCTTGCTGGCGAGTTATTATTCTGCTGATGTAGGTTTTAGGTCAACTTGTTAGCTAAAATTGAATTGTGTACTTTCGCACTACTTTCTACATTTAGTGTTACATTATCTTTTAAATTCTCACCGCAGTGGTCGGTATATGTAACCACGTAAACCGTGCCATCTGTAAATTATATTGTGTTCAATTAAAAGGGTCTTTTATACCATTCCCCTAGTTGTGTTTATCTTCCGGCCTGTGCTAGAATTCGCAAGGATCAACACTTAGGTAGATTTAGTTACATTTTATGATAGCTAAAAAGACAAGATCTTACACATCTGCATCGATCTACTTATCTGTCTGTCTTATACCAAATACTGTGTTTTTAGTCTAAAGGGAAAATTTGCCCAGGAGAACTATCGATTTTGTTTTGGCATTTTGTGTTGAATCACTATAAACGGCGAGTCACCTTTTTAATTGTTGTCACCAAATATTAGAGCCCTGTATTATATTATATAAATTTTATAGCCCTGTATTAAATAATAAAGAATCTGCATAAATGCACGTATGATTCTTGCATTGTGATTAAACAACGGTACCTAGAGCCATCAAATTTTGAATAATGTACAACTCCACTCGAATATGGGTATCTGGAAGCCTAAATTTGGAACTGTTTTATTATCTATTTCATATTTTTGTAAAGCATTTATGAGTTTTTATTAAGAAATTTAACGATTTCAAAGCGAGAAACGGCAACACTGTAGGGGGGGGGACATTTTGATGGCCAGCACACGAGACTGTATCCAGAAATTCTAAAAGATATTCGCTTTTAAATTATTTTGCGATATTGCTGTTGAATTGAATTTTATGTTTAAGTGCGAAGAACATGATATTTAATAAATAAAGGTAACATACAAAACGATAATAAAACGCCCCTTTAGGCGTAATATAAAATCGGGAAGCCTTCAGATTTCTTTTATGTTATTTTTGTTTCCTTTTGTCTTCCATAAATATTTCCCTAGGAAAATTTAATTATAACGACTAATACAAAAAGCAGTTTGATGTGCAAGATGGCTGACTGGTTGTCGAGTTTTATAAAGCAAAACATATAAATTTATGATGTGCCACACGTATGTTGGGGAAGACAGTGAATTAAGAGATAAAATTTATTCTGTCATTTCGAACCAACGCGAGATTAATGCAGAGTATCAAATTTCTGATTTTGAGAATTCTTTTTTATCTTAGTGCCATCACAACAGGAGTGTCGCAATTCGAATAAAGAACGGGAATACGTCTAGGAGGGTTCCCTGGGGTCATACATCAGTCAGGTCATCCCTTCGAAATTTCATTTTTTCGAAGAAACAGAACAATGAAAAAAGTAAAAAATCGTTCTCTCTCTCGCTGAGTTCGTAACGCAGAATTCCCAATCTTCCCTCTTCTTTTCAGAGAAGCGCGGAGAAGGGTTGACAAATGTGCTTGAATTGGAGCTGCACCCTTAAAAGCGACAAACGACTCCATAATAATCTCTCGATCCCCTCCAAGAGACTTCAATAAAGAGGATGAAGTTCGAGATATTTCTTGTTAAGAATTATGCCATCTTTCGCTACAGTAATGCGTAAAACGATGTTTTGTAGTCGTTTTTCTGCCAGCTACTTTCAGAAATTGTTGTATTATTAGCATATCGATACTCGATAATTTAATGCATATGCTTCTGAGATATTGTTACAATTTGATTTTCAAGTAAATTGTAACAATATCTCAGATTTTCAAGTAAGTGCATGTATCTTAAGTTTTCGATTTAAGAGAGAGGATAAATTATACAAATCTTGGGAGGATGAAGGGAAACGTTTGCGTTACATGAGAAAAGTTTGCTGAATTATTGCTTCATGAAACAACATGAGGAAAGCTTATGTGTAAGAGGTTTTTAAACACCTCAAAAGAAATCTTTTCGAGATCTTTATAAAATTCAGCTTTCGTTATTATTGTTTTGGCGAAGCAGAAATTATTATCGTTAGAGAGAAATATTTGTAACAAAGCTCGTGCTCAAGGCATCTAAGGATATAAAATACCAAACTGTGCAGTGAAAATATAATTCTTTTCTTAATTAAATAAATAGAAATATTTATGAAAACACTCTACGTCAAGAATGTTAAAAGCGTTTTCATATTTTAACTCTGGTGTTTGAACCAGCCAACAATTGTCTAAAAATTCTCTTATTACTTTTATACTTTTATTTTTAAGGGAGAAAACTTTCAACGAAACAATATGTATGATGTCATCTTTTCCCTACACCAGGTTTGTAACTGTTTGAATGCAATTTAACAGAACGGTGTTATATCCTTTTACTAAATTACTCAGCTTAAATATTAAAGAAGAAAAGTGGAAAACTAGAAAATCGAAAGAAGTACTCTCAGGTTGTTTCGCCGAGTAACGGCCGAGCGATAAAGTCGCTGAATATAGGTAGTTCGGTCTGGGGTTCGAAATCCGGTCTGGGGTTCGAAATGGGTTGCGTTTTTGCAGTTTTCCTCGTGTGTAAGGTTTTCCTTAGAGCCCGTTTTCCCTGGAAGGTCTTCTACGAAGACATCTCTTCCCTTAGGCAGATCACCCGTGAATGTTTGCCATAATTAGATAAACCAAACTGAGGTTGTTTCCACAAGAACACCATAACAGGGGGCAACAAACAATTTGTAACACTAAAATCTTCTCCAATACAAAACTTTTGCTAATGCCTCTGACCTCTGAGTTTCATTATTCGAAAATTTTGTTGATATTATTCGTTGAGTTTTGAAATTTTATAATTTTAGTAGCGGACGATAGAAGTGTCAAGATGAATTTTACGCTTTATATACAGAGCTCGATTCTATAAGTTGTAATTTTAATAAAACTTTCTTTAAAATAAAATATTTTCATCGTTGGAATCTGCGAATTCATCTGATGCCCCAGTTTCTTAAAAAACAAGCAGTTTAAAGTTTAAGCCTTATCAATCACACATTCACATAATTAATGTTAATGAACGCTGAAAGGTCTTTTTCTACATTCAGTGTGAGAATTAAACACCGTTCTTGACATTTTTTGCTTGATGCATTCTGATAAAAATAACCTAGCAACATAATTAATGTTACATTAAAGAACTTCCTTAGTTGAATATGAAATATTCTGGTATTTTCCAATCACTTGTTTTTTTAATGATTTTAATTTATGTAATGTTTTAGTGATTTAATGTATGTAATATTTTAGTGATTTTAATGTATGTATGTTTTCGTGATTTTCATGTATGTCGATAATTTAATGCATATGCTTTTGAGATTAAAGAATTCTTGAGAATTAATGTATCATCCTTATGCTGAATACTTTTTAATCTTTTGTTTTTATCAAATTAGCAATATTTGGAAAAGTAATTTTTATAGAAATATCTAATATTCCCTTTAAATTTGTATTTTTCTCACATCTGACAATCATATTTTTAACTTTTTTTGACTTGGGTAGGAAACCATAACACAGTTTTGTTTCCTTCCATTGCTATTTCATCAGAGTTTACTTTAAAATGCTAAAATTTATGCTTATTCCTAAAATTTTTATAAAATTAGAGAAATTAATTCCTTGTACATTCATTTGTAGTTATCGTTGTATATGTCTTATCTTAGTTGACATTCCCATCTCTCTTGCTTGGCGTCAGCGGTTCTCTTCTTACTACTAACCGTGATATTTTAAAGTTTGCCCAAAGGTTGAAAGTCAAAAGTAATTATACAAAACAAAGAACTGAAATACTAGAAATTAAAATTAATTAAAAACATATGCAGGCTTTATTAGGAGTTTAGGATTAATAAGTCACAAATGACTTCAGATTTGCTCAATTGAGTACAATTTCTTTCGCACAGAACTTGGTTTGATCTTTTTATGCTCGAATGTGCAGTTAAAGAAACCTAATACCAAACTTACAGCATGAAACCTGTACTATGGCCAATTTTGTATACCTTAATTTTCAGGTAATCTTAAATTCGTCTATATTTAATACTAGTTTAAATCAATAGACTTAGTATTTTATTTTTTCTTTATAAATGAAGCTGAAAGAAAGCCATGTTTTATTTTTGGAGAGGAGTGAGTACATGCGCGTACGTTACTACAACGTTTTTATAGTGCAACAATGAGCAAGACTCACTCATAATAATAATATTTCATTGGTTTTGGTATCTCATAATATTTCTATCTCCTACTCAGCATGGATTTTATGGGTAAAAGTGCATATCAAAGTAATAATTTCAACATTTATTGAACAAGATAAAACTCTGACTTCTTTTCTAATAGGTTTTCAACAACGAACATGTGGTTAGAGCGTTACTTTTCCAAGTCCATTTAGTAAGAATACATTTCAAGGAGCTTTTAATCTCTTTTTCTGCTTTGGTCTCAGATAAATTTCTATTCAATAGCAGTCTTTTGAAGTCTGAACCAGTAGAATTGTCTTCTTTTAGCTTCATAAAAATATAGAATTTTTTACAATTATGCTTAAGAATCTTAATTTCTTTGCAGTGCATTTGAAAATGTTTTCACAAAAACCTAGAAGAGATAACAATTTTACTATAATAAAAAGATTAATTTTTATTATAGTAAAATTGTTATCTCTTCTAGGTTTTAATTTACTATAATAAAAAAGGTTATAGTAAAGTTTAATGCTAAACGTCACTTGTAGAGTCATTTAAAGTTTTTGAACTCAGAGAAATAATAAAGAGTTTATGAACTCAGAGAGATAAATCAGAGCAATGTCCTCTTGGGAACTCCTGACCTCTCAATTTCTGGCCGAACGAGTCTATAATTATACCACCGAGACGATAAAGAGGGAGAAAAACCTTACACATTGATTCCGTTTTATTTTCAAGATACTTTTCATTAATCATTTCACCACCATTGTTGTAATTTTTCAAACTTTATATATTCTGTTTTTTGTCCATCAAGCATTCACAGTACAAGAAATTGCCCACAAATCATTGAGGCATTATCATTAACATTTATCTTTTGAAGTATTTATTTGCAAAATATTCTGGTAAAATATTTTAAATTTATAGTGTGACCAGTTATTACTACTCCGAGTTCTATTCTTTTGGAAACGAATGCGCTACATTTTCTTTTAATAGGAAATTATGTCTTCTTTTCGTTCTCTTGGCAATGAAAGTCAAATTTGCTATTTGTGTGAAATTATCACATCAATAAAATAAACTATACTTTAGTTAAAAAATTTAGAATAAATAGCAATATTTTAACTTTTAAAGTTCTGTGATAAGTATTTCAGCTAATAAAAATTATTTTTTTTTTATTTTAAAATCTGAAATCTTTTATAAAAGGGTTTAGCTATCTAAAATAATTTACAATATTGCTTAGATATTCGGAAAATACTGTAGATCTAGATTTTCTATATGAAGATAGCTTTGTAGTCGAGTATTTTAGGTTCATTAAGTTCAAACCTAATATTATTAGTCAACTTATAACGTTGCGCGCCTCTAACTAGCACGCAACCAAGAGGTGACTGTGAAAGTTTGTATAAACCACAGTCTTGTAAAGGGTTTAAGTCCCTTTTTATTCAACGTAATAAATTACAATGGCGTCCTCTTGACGCTTACAGACTGTGCCCACTAGGCAGTCAAATAAAAATAAAAACCTGAAAAGAAAGTAAAGACAATATTCTAACTACGAGGCTCTCTAAAATAACTAACTCACCGCGTTTTACAAATACCGCAGCTAATTCAGCAGACTTGAAGCTCACTGGAACAATTGCCACTACTTCCCGCCAAGCACATAGGCCGCAACGCGGGGTTCTTCAATTCTCACCTCCGCGCTCGCTAAGTAAGAATCACTCTCCCACCGAACTCGTTTCCTTCTATTTAAATCATAATACTTCCGCTGATAATTTGAATCCTTGCGCGTTCTACTCAAATTTACATATTCTGGCATTGGCAGTTTTAGGGGAAAGTAAGGCTTGACAGGAAAGATAGTTTAAACTTAAAATAAATGTTAGTTAAAATAAATATAAACCCTACATTTGCCGCTGCCAGAATTTGGAAAACTTGGAAGCAGGTCCTACAAACGACCTGTTGTAAGTTTATCTAATTCTGAACTAACTGGCGAAAGTCTCGTTTACACAAAAAAAATCTTATGTAACAATTATATATTAAAATTCTGTTAGTCGTTACAAAGCTTTCTTCTTACAGCAACTTTTCCTGGACTTCATCAATCAATCTTGGTCTTTCCTTCCAGCATCTGGAAGGAATAAGTATCAGTATCTTTCTACATACATTATAATTTACACTTCTTGACACAATAAATTTTTGTTTTTAACGTTTCGTTTTTCTTAGTTATTGCTTACTTCACATTCATTCAATTTTTCAAGCATTAATTTAACTTTACCCTGGCTCTCCACCATGTGTGGTGTCAAACGGGAATATTCGTATTTTAGTCTTACAACACTTCCCCTAACCACCATGATTTGTTAGAATTCAACAACCAATTAGACACACCTTACTCGACATTCTACAACTCAATGAGCTACTTTAATATTCTTAAAAATTCAAATGTAGGTGGAGAACCCTACAAAACACATTCATTCTAACTTCCCCCTCATTCATCTTTAAACATGCAGGCTTTCGCTCTAAAGCATGACTTTACAGTTTAATACTTAAATTTTGACTTCATTGCTTTTAAGCATTCACTTTTAGCATCTACAATTTTATGCTTCTAGACTAAATTCTACTTTTACATAACCTTCAAGTATTTACATACATTTACAAATTTTTAATACATATGCTTTTTACAATTTACCATAAAATGAATAAGAGAAAATAAATTTTTACTTTACTCATTCTTCGCCAAGCTGGCGGCACTGAAACTAAAATTCTTATTAATACAAGAATACGAAGTTATTTTTATCTTCGGCCAAATTTTGGCTTTAACATAACAGAATTAGTCTTTCGACCAACAGAAAATGCTTGTTTTTAGCTTTTACACTTAAAGAAAATAATACTTTTGCCTTAGCTAAATAAAGTAAAACAAAACTAAGTCTCAACCGAGACATATTGACTTTCGTCAAAACATAGAACTTCGTACTTATGCATAACATTTCGGAACAAAAGAGAAAAAAAAAATTATAGAAGGTTTTAACTTATCTTTGAGTTTTCGATGCTTGAAATTCCGTCATCCGTTTTTGACAAAATTGATCCCAAGTTAGAGGTGTCATGGATGTCAATCTTCTCCTTATTGATCTCGGAGTGTCGTCCCCGTTGCTTTTTCTTTTGCGTCCTCTACATGCTGGCCTCTTGACGGAGTAATCGTCTGGTTGTTGGCCTTTCCGTTTCTCCCTGGGACGGCTGGTCTTGACGTCCTCCGGTCTGGAGTTCTTCTTGAATTTCTTCTGTTCCTCGTATTTTTGTGCCTCCTGTTGGCGTTTCAGTTTCCGGAACGGCGGCCTTGCTGGCACCTGACTCTGTGGCCGTGTGCGCGTTCTCCTTGATGTGTAATTTCTCCTGCTATCCTTTGTAGCTGGTGTTTTTCTCTTTACCACGGTTTCTTTACCCGGTGCATCTGTATTTTTGTTTTTCTTAAACGCCGGAGTTTGAAAATCCTTTTTTCTTTTTGATACCGACGTCCGAGTTATAGAAGTGCTAGGTCTCTCTTCAGTTCTCCGTTTCTTGGGTGGTGGAATAGTTGTTGTAGTCTCTGACCCTTCTATTTCGTTTAGACTTGAGTCCTGCAAGAAACTTTTAAGGATTTCAAAATCATTTGGATTATAGTATTTTTTCACCTGGTCGGGACTTGCTTTACAGATTTCCCCTCTCTCGTTTTTAAGATATAAGACTACTCCTTTGATTTCCTGAATTACATAGGGGCCTTCAAACTTTGGAGCTAGCTTTGCCATAAAATTGTCTGGGGCACTTGATAAAGAAAATTTCCGTTTCAATACTTTATCCCCAACTTTAAAATCTGCTTCACGGCGTTTTCTATCATAATATAACTTCTGTCTATTTCTTGCCGTATCCGAGGTTTTGAGCGCCTGATCAATTAGCTTTTGCTCGTCCTTTTGTTTAAACTCCTGCTCTCTTTGTTGCACAAAGAATAATTTATCTAAAGGCGTAATTAACTTTCTGCCTAAAAATAATTCTGCTGGAGTT
Source organism: Stegodyphus dumicola (assembly GCF_044657685.1). Lineage (NCBI taxonomy): Eukaryota > Metazoa > Arthropoda > Arachnida > Araneae > Eresidae > Stegodyphus > Stegodyphus dumicola. The sequence continues at coordinate 144,330,115 of NC_140771.1, read as the reverse complement.
TTTCCCGTAGTATCATGATGTGCCGTTCTTAAAGCATAAGCTAATTCATTTATGTAGCCATCCCAGCGCTTGTGATGTGCGCTAACGTAACTGCGAATTATTTTTACAATGTTTTTATTAACTCTTTCTGCTATGTTAGCCTGGGGTCTATACGGAACCATTTTGATATGGCATATATCAAGTCCATTGCATATATTTTCAAATATTTGACTAATGAATTGTTTTCCGTTATCGCTAATGACTTTTATCGGTGCACCGTATTTTAAAATGTATCTGTGTAAGAATGCATCTGCGACTGTTTTGGCTGACGCGCGTTTAAGTGGAACAATTTCTATCCATTTTGAAAAATGATCTACTATTACTAAAAGAAAACGATTTTTATTTAACTCGCTCTGCGGGAAGGGACCAAGGAGATCTATGGCTAAAATTTCATTCGGAAATGTAGCGCGAATGCTATTTAAGTACCCGGCCGGGCTGTAATTAATATCATTTATTAACTGACATTGATTGCAGGACCTGACATACGCCGTTACTATTTTGTATAATTGCGGGAAATATACCGCCTCGCGTACCCTTTTTATAGTCTTTCTGACCCCGAGGTGGCCCGCTGTTTTTTCTTCGTGCAACTCCTTCAAAATGCTTAATCGAAGCGAGGCTGGGATGACTGGCTTATACTCAAGATTTTCGTTTGTTGTTTTCGTATAGAATAATAAATTATCTATTATTTCATAGTTTTTTGCTCTATTTCTTATCGCATCGATATCTGTGTGCTCGAAGCTTTCGGGGTCTTTCAAATAAGCATAGATATTTCCAAGTTCAGGATCAGCTTTCAGTTCACTAATAACCGTATCTCTAGAATCTAAAATTTTTGAAGTCAACACAGCGCATTTAATTTCATTACCTTCATCGTCCAGTTTTATACGAGAAAGTGCGTCAGCTACATTGTTTTCCTTACCCGGTTTATATTTTATTGTGATATTATATTCTTGGAGTTTTAAAGCCCATCTTATTAACCTGGGCGTTAGGTTTTTTCCCGAGTAAAGTCTACCAACAGCCGCATGATCCGAAAAGACTGTTACTGGCGATTTGCCGAAATAAACTCGAAATTTGTGTACAGCCATTAATACGGCTAATGTTTCTCTTTCTGTAGCTGTATAATTCCTTTGTGTTTGATTCAATGTTTTACTAAAAAATGCCAGCGGATAGTTATTTTGCATAAGAACCGCACCCACCGCATAGTCTGATGCATCTGCCGCAATTTCCAGGTTTTCGTCCCCCTCAGGGAATTTTAAAACAGGGGCATTAATAAGCGCTTCTTTTAATCTTTCAAAAGCTGTGTTCGCTTCCGCTGTCCACGTAAATTTACTCTTTTTTCTTTTGATTACTAAGAGTGGTTCAACAATATTAGCGAAATCTTTTATGAAAGATCGATACTAAGAACATAATCCAAGGAAAGAAGAAAGTTTCTTCGCGGTGTTGGGCGGTGGGAAATTCTTAATAGCTTTTATTTTTGAATCTTGCGTTTCTATACCCTTTTGCGAAATTTTATAACCGAGATATTTAAGTTCTTTAGTTGAGAAATTGCATTTTGAGGCGTTAATTGTAAGACCGGCCTCTTTTAATAATTTAAAAACTTGTTCGAGGTCATTAATGTGTTGTTCCAACGTACTACTCGTTATAATTATATCATCTAGATAAATTAAAGTTGATTTTCCTAGGACAGACTTTAGAACAATGTCCATAGCTCTCTGGAATGTTGATGGGGCCCCACACAACCCAAAAGGCATGCGTAAAAATGCATAAGTGCCCGATTTTGTTATAAACGCGGTTTTATGTATATCTTCGGGTCTCATAGCTATTTGATAGTAGCCAGACGTTAAGTCCAAAGTAGACATATATCTCGTCGATTTGATCTGTCTAATGATCTCGTCTATAACCGGCAAAGGGTAAACTGGAAATTTAGTTATGCTATTTAGTTTTCTATAATCGATAGCAAACCTTCAAGCCCTTTTATCCGAAGGAGGAAACTCGTTCTTTTTCCTACATAGTACGACTGGACTCGCGTACTCACTATTTATGGGCGTTATTATTTTATTCTTTAACATCTCCTTAATATGTTCTTCGATAATTAAGTCTTTTTGTTTATCATAGCGATACGGTTTAGTCCTACAAGGTTTTTTGGCATTTAATTGAATCTTGTGAGTCACGATCTGACAGTTTCCCGGTTTTTCTGAAAACAAATGAGAAAAATTACTCACCACTTGCTGTATTGCTTAACTTTCCTGGTCATTCAAATGGCTAAGGCCCAATTCAGGTGTCTCCACCGGTTCCACCACCCTCTGGTCCATCTCCAGCACCACGGAACTATCTTGAAAATTTAATTTGGCCCTCGCAGCCCTTAAAAAGTCCATACCTAAAATAAGAGAGTGTTGCAGGTGTTTCACCACAAAAATTAATACTTTGAGATTTTCCTCTTTTACCTGTACGTTTAATGATACTTTCCCGATGCAGTGACATGTTTTTCCTTGCGCCGCTATAATTTCCGTATTTCTGGTTTTAAAGAGTCGTATCCTATAAAAATTCTTTTTGAAGAACTTTTCACTCATGAAATTTCCTTCTGCTCCTGTATCGATGAGGGCTTCTACTGGTACATCGCCAACGAGGACTTGTATAATTGGTAGCTGTGAGTTTTTTACGATGACTGTATTTAAATGTCTATTTGAGGGTTTTTTTAAAACTTCCGGGGTCTGGACCCTCCCTTTCACAGGCCCCTCTAGTCGTTTAAAGCTTTCCTTTCAATCTGTGTCTTCTGGGTACGCGGATGCTTATTTTCAAATTTTCTTTTTGGGCCTTGACCTTCGAGTTTCGATGCGTTAGCTTGATAGTTCTTTCCCCCATATGAGCGATTTCCATTTCTGGTTTCCTCCTTCCTTCTGGTACTTTGAGAATATGTTTCCCCTCTCGCTCTTTCCGCTATTCTGCGATTTTGAAATTTCACCGCCAATTCGAAAAGTTCCTGCAATTTGGTTGGGTTTCTAATTTCAAAGTAGTCTTGAACAGCGGGTAACAATCTTGGTAATATTATTTCAATAATCTCCGCATCGGGTTTCTTGCCATACAGCATATCCGTTAGCTTGATTTTTCGTAAAATAAAGTCCGTCAATTGTGCTGTATCCCGTTGATAGAAACTATATAGCTCGGCTTCCAGCCGTGCGCGATCTTTCACAATGGGGAAGGCCTTTACTAACGATTTTTTGAAATTTTCAAACGTATACGTCGGGCTTCCAAATTCACCTAGAAAGAATTTTCCTATGTTTTTCCACCATAGCGCGGCCTGTCCTCTTATTGCTGATGTGGCAATAGCAACTTTTTGTCTTTCAGGCACAGGATAGAGCTGAAAGTGGTTTTCTATACCTTCTAAAAATACGGACACCGAAGTTTTTCCGTCGAAATAGACGTTTGGCTTGATTGATGCTCTCAAAGTCTGGACCAGGTATCCAAATCCTTCTAACTGAGTTGTCATTTCTTGGTGTTGTCCAGCGGCTTCCATCCAGTTTTCGGCCATTTCAGTTCGATAAGTGTTCGGGCGCCAATATAACGTTGCGCGCCTCTAACTAGCACGCAACCAAGAGGTGACTGTGAAAGCTTGTATAAACCACAGAGTCTTGTAAAGGGTTTAAGTCCCTTTTTATTCAACGTAATAAATTACTATGGTGTCCTCTTGACGCTTACAGACTGTGCCCACTAGGCAATCAAATAAAAATAAAAACCTGAAAAGAAAGTAAAGACAATATTCTAACTACGAGGCTCTCTAAAATAACTAACTCACCGCGTTTTACAAATACCGCAGCTAATTCAGCAGACTTGAAGCTCACTGGAACAATTGCCACTACTTCCCGCCAAGCACATAGGCCGCAACGCGGGGTTCTTCAATTCTCACTTCCGCGCTCGCTAAGTAAGAATCACTCTCCCACCGAACTCGTTTCCTTCTATTTAAATCATAATACTTCCGCTGATAATTTGAATCCTTGCGCGTTCTACTCAAATTTACATATTCTGGCATTGGCAGTTCCAGGGGTAAGTAAGGCTTGACAGGAAAGATAGTTTAAACTTAAAATAAATGTTAGTTAAAATAAATATAAACCCTACAAACTAGACTTCTAGGTTTTTCTAACACAACTAGCTGCTGTGAAGCTTAATGAAGAGGTATAAATGCTGATTTAATATTTTTATATAAAACTATTTTTTATAATTTCCGAATCAAAGATCTTGACATGTCAGGAAAATATTATTTAACCAAATTTCCTTTTTTGAGCTTTCTCCAGTCAACGGGTAACTAAATCCTAAATCATTTTATTTGGACATTTAAACCATTTCTTTACCTCCTTTATGTAGATGGCACAAATTTTGTATGGATTCCACAGTGTGAGAACACATAATTCTCACAGTGAACAATATGTCATCATCGATTCTTGTATCGTTATCGCGCGCTACCACGTGCGTCGCAGTGATAAAAACTGGAAGGACTGGTTTGTCTCTTTCTCTTTCTGCCTGACGTCGTGTTAACGCGTGTGTGGGCCTTCGGGCCACACACTCAGCTCTCGCCATCGTTCCTGCATATTTTCACGTGGAATGTCGTCATATTATGCATAGAAAGAAGCAGAATTAAGAGATGTAACATCTAGAGGAAAATGCTTGGTTTGAGACTCACTAAGTCCTGCTGCCGTGAATAACATAAAAAAAAAACGCTCAAGCAGATTATTAATAGGTGTTCGACTCCAAGATGTGCTTGACCAGCGATGAGTCACCACGTGATGATAAGTGTGTTAAAAAAGATGTGAGTGTAAAAATAAGAAGAGCTTGCACGTGTGTAATAAGACTGCGCAGCAATACGAAAATTAATATGAGCAAATTTCGACTGCAGATATAGTCGATGAGACAGGATTGCAATTTATCTACGAATAGTCACGTTTCGGCATTCACCGACCATTCCATTTTAATTTTATCACGTTTTGTGTATCTAAGTTCTGATATTTTGATATTTTATATGTGTGTGATAAATGTTCCTTATTTAATCCAGAAAATGTGTTTGATAAAATAAATGTGAGATTGGAAAAAGAGAGTTACCGACTCATGCATGCCTTATTCGGTAAGTCATTTTTTTCTTATTAGTAAAAATCATGCAATGTACTAACCACTAAATTTTAGTTTAACTATTTGAGCGGAATTAATTTGTATTTGATACTCTTAGTATCGTTACTTTTAGGCGGTCACGCCAACAACACCACATTTAATGGTGCCGTGCCGTTTTGTTACACAACACACAGCTTATCATGCTCATTTAATTTAACTTTGAAACAGTAAATATTTTGAAGGAAAACTATTACACTTCTCGATTAATAATGTAGCAAATATCACCCAATAGCCCTTAATTAATATTAATCAAAGAAGGTCGTTTTATTAAAAATTTATTTGGTATTTATATAAAATAACTCTTTAATGGGAATTATAGCTATTGTAGTTTTGAATTATGCTCTTAAAATATATTAAAAAGGCTAAAATAATGAAAGCAAATATTTTCATCGTAAACCCGAATTAGGTTTCAAACTCGCCTTGTTTGACTAAAACTGATAAAGAATCATACCATGTTAAAAAAAATTCTTAAAAACTAAGCAACTATATTAATTTATTAATTATAAAGTAAAATATAAGTAAATAGGAACACGATTTTAAAAGAAAAGGCAATCAGTGAATTCTAGAAAATTCCGAAAGAAATGAATCATTGAAAATGATTCTTATCATTACTTTAGCATTTGATCTTGTTCATTTCCCAAAATTCCATCAGGATACAAAAGTACAGTTTTTTCTGTTTTATCTGACTGTCATGTTAAGTTTTTTATAAGTTTAACTTCAGGCATTTGTTTCGGTCTCATTTGGGAGATGCTTCTTTAGACGAAATATATATGTAGCCATCGAAACTGTCCCAGAAATCAAAAATTGTCTAATGGTATATGAACGGCAAATACAAGATTAAACTCCCGGAAAAACTGCATGCCTCATGACATTCGTTCTACCACAAATCACATTTTTAAACCACATGCGTACGGCCCACCAGTCTCTCTATACATCCATGTATTTATCTTTATAAAAAGAACGAACCATCCTCCCCGAAGAGTGGAGGAGGAGGGATGCGCTCCCTGCCAGGAATGACCGACATGCAATTGAAAAACCAATGGCGATAACAAAATTCGAGAGCATTGTTTGCTGAAAGAACAAGGGGGTTTAGAAAAAAAATAGTCCCTCCCATTAAAAACCCATTAAGATTGAGGTGGACTGTGCTGACCCCATCTGTCAACTATCTTGCATCGGCACCGAGTGGTCGGACTGATGGACTAAAGATTTATGGCCATGAATTCGTAATCAGAACGCCATGCCACATGCACACGGGCCCTGAAGTTGATGTAAATATATATAAAGATGAATAGATATCCGTTTTGTCTTTTCGAATGGACGGGAGAATTCTTCAAATGATATTACGGCATTTCGATTTGGGAATAAGATTCAGATTTGGCCCAGTTCTTGAAATATACTTCTCTGAAAAGTTCTGCTTTATTATCTACTAAAGTTATAAGTCTTGAAAGGAGGTTTATTTTGCTAGCATTTTTATATCATTTACTTCCTAAATTGGATACACCAAAAAAATAATAAAACTAATATCTTCGATTTTCTGCTTAGGTTTACCTAACACCCTCATGGTATTGCTTTGAAATAATGAAGTTAATAGGAAAGGAAATTCACTTACTCCCTTTTTTTTTTTTTTTTTTTTTTTTTTTTTTTTTTTTTTTTTTTTGTTGTCTTTATGCCTTAGAATTTTAATAATTTCAATACAGTGTTTTGAACGTGTTGAATTCAAGCAGTTGATTACCAGCAAGTTTATACTTATGCGTTCCCTTTAATTATTTTATTTTATAAAAGAGATGATATTTAAAGTGGAGAGAATTTATTCTATAGAACACATTTAAAATTTTTCAGTTCAGCCATGATGCAATGTCAAAGGGAACAATTTACGAGAAAAGGCGCGTTGTTTTATCAACACTTATAAGAGATTTACTTTTGGAATTTATTTTTATATTGTCCATCTGTTGGCTATTGAAAAGACTGTTGCCATACGCTGAAAGACTTATGGCGTCTTTCACATAATCTAAGCTGTTTTTCCCTATTTGTTCATTTTTCACATTACAGATATTGTCTTTGTTTTCAGCCCTAAATAAAGAAAAATCAAGTTTGGAATAAAAGTTTTATTTAAATATTTTATATTTAGTGTCAGCGTTTTAATTAAATAAATGTGCTAAATATAGGTATAAAATAAATTTTAAAAACTTAGTCAAAACCTCCAGTCAAATTCTTCAAAACAGTGACCATTAAAATTGCAAACAATTAAAAAATTGTAAAAATAAAAAATACATCGTGAGATTAATAAGAAACTGCAATCTGATCTTGTTATGCCAATTTCATACCTGAACTATTCTAAACTAAGCAGTTGCAATAGCCTTCTAGTTTAAGAATTACTGATACAGAACATAAAATCTAGTTTTAAAAATCAGCTGGTCAAAATGCAAAGCTTCTTTTTTTATTTCCAATTGCAAGTGCACAGGACAACAGATATCTTTAAAACTAAAGGAAATGAATATAAAGATGGAAAGACATTGGTTAATCCGTCACCTTATGTTTGACAATCCAATATCGCTCCCATAAGGATATAGAAGGTAAAGCAGGGCAGAAGGCAAGATGAGAACCTCTCCAGAGCCATACAAGGAACAAGCAGGATCGGAGCCAGTTAATTCTATGCAGGTGTTTTCGGAGACAATCACGGCTAGAAAATAGCTGTAACAGTGCCACTTATTTATCATGAGATAACACAAAAACATCAGTATTGAACCAGGGCTTTTGACCATTTCTAGCGGCAGTGTCTTGAAAGAAGGAGCTCATTAGTGTCCTTTTAACTATTGTTTTAATAGATTGGTTGGCCAGTTTCTGGCTAATTAGCTATAAAACAGAAGCCGCCTTTTTCGCCAGAAAGTCAGTGGTATCATTCCCCTCGATTCCAAAGTGAGTCGGGATCCACTCCAAAACAACTGTTTAATTACAATCTGATAAACATGCGAAAAGGTTGATAGTTATCGACATTTTTCGTACGGAATAGACCAGCAGATTCTAGGCCTGAAGAGGTGTTCTTGAGTCGGAAAAAATCACCAGTTTAAAAAAGCATTCCAGTCGATTTTACAGTTGAAGAAGGGCCAATCGCATAGCAGAGATTTCTCAGCCGAAAGCAGACATGTGGGCACCAACAGGAGAGTAAAATGAAAAAAGCTCTCAAAAAACACCGGCTTCTGCATTGGCACAATCTTAGACTCTAAAAATCATCTGGTTAGGCAATGAGAAACAGAGTAATAATTATTCAAAGTTTCATATGTCACAGATCTTAGGATTTCATCAAAGTCCTCTGCTTTCTTTCATTCATTCAAGACATTCTGATTCAAGTTAAGCAAGGTAGAAAATGTTTTGGCTTCGATGGGGCATCGGGGTAATAAAAATTTCTGCATTCCAAAATCGATGTCAAGTTGAGAAATCAGATCGATTACCATCTGAACAAAGCCTGTCTGAGTCTTTAGATTACTATCAGTCTCAGTAGAGATATGATCTCACATAATCAGAACAGGAGTTTTACTAATTTTCTCCCATAACAGCAGAACACGATCCTTAATAACTAGCCTGAGAGGCCTGTTATTTGAGCATAACAATAAATAATCAATAAGGAATGGATTTAACTGGTCCCGTAATGATATGCAAGGCTTGAATTTGAAATCTTCCAAGGGAATCAATTATTTTCTTACAAGTAGTAACAAATGGTTCACAGCAGTAAGTTATGACAGGTAATATATAAGCATTATAGGTTTGATTTAAGGTAGACCTGAAGGGACCATAGTTGGATCACGCTAAAAATCTTCAGAATGGACACACTTTTTGATACTCACTGTTGGCGTCAAAAAGCTAAATGAAAAAAAAAATTGCAATAATAGTATTTCTCCGTCAAGTCACATGGAGATTTCATCAGTTACTCAATAAAGAAAGGTGTTGATTATTTAAGATATAACTATGCACTTACTGTATCAGATTGCTTGCGTATGAATTTTAAAAAATTCCCTTCAAAGGCATTATTTTCTGTTTCCTCAATATACGAAATCCATGAACTGAAATCAATAAACACATCGAAGACGTTTCGTTTAAAAGGTTTAGTAATCTTTGCATACGAATTCATGAGGAACTTCTATCGAATGTTTTCTTTTGATGTCGTTCGGAACCATTGATAAATACTTGTCTCAAGAATCGTAAACAGCCAGTCGTGAAGAAATTTAATAAATGTTTGCGAAATGAGTTTTCTTTTGGGGGGGTGGAGGGAGTAATTTTGTTTCTTTTATCACAATAAAAAGTCCAGTTCTGAAATTTTTTCGATCCTTCCATAGCATTTTCTAAAAATCCCAAACTTGTGCATGCACAGTTAAATTATGGCTTCTCTGGTAAAATTTTAAATAATTTTAAATACTGAAATTTAAATTTTATATAGCAATAGTTCGATTTCCTAGTGGAAAACGTGTCTGCAGAGCCACCCGACAAGAATAAAACCCTTGGAGATGTATTCTATCTCATCGTAAAAAAACTATATGTAAAATTAAGAAACTCTCTTAAATAAAGTCCTTGACTAAAAAAAATTAATTTATTTAATTACAAAATTAAATGAGATATAGTTATTAATATTTCATATTTATTGAAATTGTGTATTATAACATAAATCAGAATATGATTATAGTACAGACTGCTAAATAATATGGATTTTATTTAAATTCATGCTTCTCAATATGTTTTATAGTTCACAAATTGTCTCATAAATGCGCGTAGCTTTATTGTTTTTCTTTCAATAATGTAAGGAGAGAGAGTGCTGAAAGCGTTTGAAAAGATGTTTTGCCTAGGACATTAAACTGTCTTAATAGAGCTGTGAATATATATATGTTCATTGATCTGTTTTAAATAGCTCAATGCAAAGAAAAACATTTATATTTTTCAATAATAGGAAACTAAAAGAAAAAACTAAAGATGCGTTCCAATCCTAAATATTTTCAAACATCCAAATTCTAAACTTTTTTCCTAGGCTCTTGAATAATTTATATAAGAACAATAAGAGTATAATACAATAAAAAAAGAAAAAACTCTTATAAGTTTATAAGGAATTTTTGCCGCCTTTCTAGCGTGCCTTCGTGGTGTAGTGGTTCTGCACGCTGCGCCGGTATTCTAGAGGTCCGTGGCTCGATTCTCGGCGAAGGCGTTTGCTCATTTTTCATCTTGCCTGCTTCCAAAAAAATCCTAATACCTCTACAAGCTTTTAATTAACTCAAAGTTAAAATCTGAGTTTAATAAATACAAATCAGGTATGTAATTGTTTTAAATATTTATATAGATAGAGAACATACAAAAGTAATTTAGTAAATGGAGCGTTTGCTCATTTTTCATCTTGCCTGCTTCCAAAAGAATCATAATGTCTCTACAAGCTTTTAATTAAAGCAAAGTTAAAATCTGAGTTTAATGAATACAAATCAGGTATGTAATTGTTTTAAATATATATATAGATAGAGAACATACAAAGGTAATTTAGTAAATGGAGCGTTTGCTCATTTTTCATCTTGCCTGCTTCCAAAAAAATCCTAATGTCTCTACAAGCTTTTAATTAAAGCAAAGTTAAAATCTGAGTTTAATGAACACAAATCAGGTACGTAATTATTATAAATATTTATATAGATAGAGAACATACAAAGGTAATTTAGTAAATGGAGCGTTTTCATCTTGCCTGCTTCCAAAAAAATCCTAATGTCTCTACAAGCTTTTAATTAAAGCAAAGTAAAAATCTGAGTTTAATGAATACAAATCAGGTATGTAATTGTTTTAAACATCTATATAGATAGAGAACATACGAAGGTAATTTAGTAAATGGAGCGCTAACTAAAACTCCTGAATGACAAAATTTATTTCTTTGACATAAGTTTGTAGAGATATTAGGATTTTTTTGGAAGCAGGCAAGATGAAAAATTAGCAATCGCCTTCGCCGGGAATCGAACCACGGACCTCTGGAATACCGACCCAGCGTGCAGAACCACTACACCATGAAGGCACGCTAAGAAGGCGGGAAAAATACTTATATACTCCCCCTTTTAAAGGGCGAATGGGATTTTTAAGGGACCCAGTCGCCAAATCCTGGTTGAGGAGAATCATCATCCAGCACCTTTTTAGTTCGGGCGCCACTGTAGAGACATTAGGTTAATTGGAAAAGACAGAGAGATGAAAAATGAGCAATCGCCTTCGCCGGGAATCGACCCACGGACCTCTGGAATACCGGCCCAGCGTGCAGAACCACTACACCACGAAGGCACGCTAGGATGGCGGGAGAAATACCTTATAAGTTTGCAAGAAATGTTTGAATAACAGCTCAAAATTTATATTTTTTCAGGGTCCTTTTAAATCAAATCAAACAAATACGTTTATTTCAACAGTTAACACAGATCAACACTATCTACGGAATGGAAAGCTATACTTCCTCCAAAAAAACCAAGAATCCTAAAAGACAATCACAGCCGCCATAATATAGTATTGGTGATCCAGATGTCACTAAAATTTCAACAGTCGCATTCATTTTTTTAATGACTGATTCTGTTGCAAATCAACAAAAGTAATTTTTCCAAAGCTTTGAAGAAAATATGTTTAAATTAGAATTCCAAGAGAGAAGAATCTGAGAAATTCCAAATTTCTCAGTTTTGATTTTTTTTTCTAGATTAATAGAAATCACGGATTTGATCAGACCTCTAATATAGAGAAGAGAATCCTCTAATACAGATAAGATCAGTCCTCTAATACAGACAAGAGTATTTAAATATTACAGTGGTCTGTGGTGGTTATTGCTGAAGTCTATAGATAGGCTTACAATCTGAAATTTTAACATGATTATATTAAAATCTAGGTCTTAATTATAAATGAAAAATTCTAACTAAGTTTACTGCTATGTAAAATTTTAATCGAAGTATATTCATTCTTATTAAATCTCAAAATTCAATTGCAGTTTAATTTAATTCAAAATTAACTTCTAATTTTTAAATTGATCAAATTAAATATCAGTAGTTTTAGATAAGCAAGCAGTGTCTCACGAAAAGCTAATAATATAAAGCAAATCTCCTGAGTTCAACGCTTTGATAAGACCCATCTTTGCTACAGTCAATAAAACTATCGAACGCTGATAGTTAATCTAGGTTTTAATTTCTAAGATCTGAAACAAGATTTTTTGACTCTATTCATCCACTAAATCCCTACTAATATATCTAATAACCCTCGAATATCTAATAACCTTAATAATCCATTAAATCATATAACCTTCGAGTGCTATTCTTGATAAATGTTTCATATGTTTACTTTGCTGTAAAATTGTGTGGGACCTCAAAGCCTTGATTAAAGAAATTTTTTAAAGTAATCTTAACAAACACTTTCGTATGACACAAAAAACATCAGTTAGATCAAACTAGTTATGAAATATTTAATCATTATCCTGTCATTCAGAGCATAATAAAAACGAAGTGGTTTTAAAATACGATTCCTAGTTGAACCTAGTTGAACATAAGAAGTTGAGTTGAACCTAGTTGAACATAAGAATGAAAGTAATGGCAATCAGAACTAGCGGCAAAAATAAGAATTAACATACTATTGCAAAGTAATTATTGCTTTTTGAGCCATTTTGCATAATCATGGGAAAAAACAATAATAATATATATTTCATTTTAATTCAGTTATATCATTGTGCTTACGATTTCAGAAAAAGCAAAAGTATTTAAATTTAGATAATTTTGAAATGCAAGATATATTTATCGGCCCGTTGGAATTCAGTATTACTAAAGTTTGCCAAAATAAAGAATTGATTATAAATTTTTGCAAATTTCTGTCAAACAAATGCTATGAAATTCAGTGTTAAATCTTTACACGTAGATATGGTTATAAGTTTCACAAAATTACAGAACATGAAATATTGTCAGCTAATGTCTCTAAATAAAAGTGAAGATAAGCCCTCACTGGAGAATTGCTTCTTACCATCCTCGCCATCCCGAAAGCATGCGATCCCGTACTCTGAAGCTGAAAGAGCGTGCTGGATGCTTCCAATAAAGGGGGGCAAAGGATCTAAGCGGAGGGAGGATTGGGTGTTCAAGATGACGGAAGTTAATTCCCTCCGCCGTCGGAGCACGTGACTGAAGCTAACGACGTTACGGCCTTCCGCCGGAACTTTCCGCTAATCGAATTGCCGACCGCCACGGTTCGGACAAGAACAGGTTTGTTGCACCAGGCGACTGTGGTCTAAGTCTGGTTTAATATTATGCATCTTAACTGCTGAAAACCGGGTTTGTTGTGCTATACAAGGGTATCTAGCTCTTCCCGAAGTTCAAATGTCATAAAATATCGCTCCTTTTTTTCTTCACGGCTAACTTCCTTTTACAAAAAGACAGACATACGTAGCATACATAACTGATCTTAATAAAAAGCTAAAATGTCTTTAATCTATTGATCAAAGGAAACAGAATATAATGCACCAAAGTTACTTTTTCTAAAGACCCCAGTTTTAAAGAATAAGCTTGTATTAATTTTGTACCGGCATTTATTCTGCAAGACTTGTGCAATATTTGTGTGACTTATGTGTGTCCTTTTAGGTTATAACAGTTTAAATATCTTGGTACAAGTAGTTAGCTTCATTTGATTGTTGAAAATAAGCCTAGAACTCTTTTCTTTGGGGTAACAGTATTCGTAAATAAAGTTCTAACATAAACTGGCTCGCATTCAAATTTCAGAAGAGGGAAAAAAATTCTAAACTTATGAACACAAAGATTGATTTTTATTGCCTTTTGTTACAATGTAAATGACGCAAATAATAACATTACAATACATCAGTATTAAACAATAATTTCATATTATATATTTCAGTATAATAAAGTTTTATACTTTATTATTAATTCTTATTCCAAAATGTCGTAAAATGATCATTAATTACTATTTATTGACATTTTATACTTGGTTTTTCGTGGATAAGTACGAGTCGTATGTTCTGTAGTTATTTTTAATTTTTTGTTTAGTTGGAAATGAACAAACATGATCAAGAATAAATTTCCTTTTAATTAAATGAAATGATAGCTAAGAACGAAAACTATGATGCTCTTGAATGATTTAGAAAGCAATAATTACTGAATTCTTAAGAAAAATTATTAATTTAGGAAAAATAGGGCATTCTATCACCTTCCTGTAATTTTTAAATTGGTAGGAGAATTTTGGTAAATTGAAAATGCTGCTTAAAATTTTTTTTTTTTTTTTTTTTTAAATCCTGTAAATTTTAAATGAAAGTTCTGTTTTACCGTAAGTAAAATTTCACTATAAAAAGAAATTTCTTTTCTTTTTCAATGTCAGAAATTTAAAATCTTTAGTTGTATGTTCCCTATTTAATTTTGGCATATTGGAAATGTATAAGAGTCCTTTTTATTTTTCAATAATTTCCTTTTTATATTAATAGGTTATGAAAAAATATTGATTGATAAGAACTAATACTGCAAATTTCATCTCATCCCTATTTGATTCTTTTGATAAATAAATAAACACTAAATTGCAAATTTAGGAGTTACTTTTGTCTCGCAAAGGAATTAATAATGCAATAAATTTAAGTACAGAGTCATAGAACAGTTAATTCCTTTAACATTTATCAAAGCCTTCCAAACTAACACTGAAAAATAATTTCTAGCAAATTTTAATATTTTCTTCTTCTCGAAAAATTATTACTTTTTCATTAAAAATTTTAATTTATAATCGATTTATGATCTAACACTTTTACTTTCCTTTAGAGTCTCAATCCCTTCTCTAATAGCAATTAATCGATGTTTCAACTCTTCTATTTCTTTATGTGCTACAGGAATTGACTCATTGCCATTTCTTCATGTGTCTTTGACATTTAAAGTACTAAATGTGATGCTGAGGAACGACATATGAGGAACCACATAATCTGCGAATATTTCTGATTTTATACTATTTTCTGATATTTTCAGCTTTATATAATCAATTTCACTTTGAAGTTAATTACTTAAAGCAGAGGAAAGATTACGTACATCCATATTGTCAATATAACCTTGAAAGAAAAGGAAGAAACTTAATAAAAAGTGATATAAACCACTTTTCTTCACACTAACAGTAATGCAGTAACGGTAGTAAAGAAGGAAACTTGCTGAGGTAAGAAGCGATGATAAGAGAATCCTCCATTCTATTGAAAGATTTACAAATCCCTCATTTCATTGCGATTATCTAATTAAGAGGATTGGATTAAAGCACTGAAAACTTTCACCAAAGATAACTTAACATGATTTTTGACGTATTTCAACTTTATTGTACACGCGGCCTTTCATTTATATTATATACCACAAGGTATTCTTCAGATGGTTATGCTATAACGTTAGATAGTTAGCCTATACATTCGTTAGAAGAAAAGAAAACAAATTTGATTTTGAGTTATTCGAGGGGGGAAAGTGAATATTATTTCTCTCCGGGTTTTATTAATAGTTATTAATAAATCCTGGAGGATACTAATTAATAATACTATAGGATACTAATTAATAAGTTTTCAATACTATAGGATACTAAATAAATAGTTATAATTAACTATAGGATACTAATTAATAATTTTTCAATAATAATATAACTATTTTAGTGACTGTTGGACATTTTAGAGCGAGGAACTTGAAAACTCATTTGCGCGAAGTCACAATAATCTGGCTCTTCAAAATCATCACCAAAACTCCTGTTTGCGATCGTAACTCGCGTCATCATCACCGCAAAGCATTTATTTTCTCAACATTATTAGTCAGCTTCATTCAAGCGCTTTTCACGAAGTGGAGTATGCTCAACGGAATAGGGGGAAAATTACGCCACTCGACATTTTTTCCGAAGCTGTTATTCCCATGGTTACCAGTAAAATAATTCGGTGGAAATAATCTTGACGTTCCTATTTTAAAGTAACAAACTATAGGATTAGAGCCATGGGTCTTCCCAAACCATCTGGATGTGCTAATCTCTGATACCCCAACCGTACTCATGGGAGAATGCTATTATTTCTTACAGTATTAAACTAGAATTTCTTACAGTATAAACTGCTGACAACGTTATTTTGGAAATTTCTACCGCTTAATTTTTTTTAAATGCTGACCTTAATAACATGAAAGAAAATTCCCATTTGTATGCTGCTAAACTGTAGCGAAAACTCTCATTATGACTGGAATACATATGAGTATACGATATTAATAATGCTGTTATAATTATGAAGATAAATTTATGAATTTTATCAATTTCATCGAAATGATGCTTTAAAAAAAGATATTTCTTAGGAAATTTCACAAAATTAAACTTGCTTTTAGCATCCAATAGTTCAAATGAGTAGCAAATGTGTTTTGCATATCTTCAGAAAAACTCAGTGTGACTATATTTCTTCATTATGCCTTAGGAATAACTGCTATAAATAAAATACTAATAAAAAACGTTTTTATGAAATAAGATTTTATTTAAAATAAATATGATAATTAATGCACTAAAAGGAAAAAAAAATATCGTATAATTTAATGGGAAGAATAGATTAAATGATTCCATTTACAGATTCCATTTACAGACTTTTGTATAACTAATAATTAAAGCATGAAGTCCATGTTAAATTTTAAAATATAATGGTTTATATATTTAACAATGCAATTAAATTAATAGATATCGTTGTTTAAGCGCCTCAGGCTTTTATTATTTGCCATATAAAATTGTAGATGAATTCTGTAAATAGAATTATTCAACCTATTATTCCCACTAAACTAGTTGTAAAAAAATCTTTTCTTTAACTGTATTTTATTTTCCATTTTCAGTCTTAATTACGTGTTAAAACTCAGTGGCCTAACAGCCCTAATGGGCCAAGGCTTGCAGTGCCCGAAATCTGCTTTCTTGACCGTGGGCACTGGGGTACGTAAGCATATAACCCTGAGTAAGTAGTCAGCTTGTCGCGGGACCCCCAATGTTTAGTCCCCAAGCGAACCTGATACTCATTTAATCGACTCAAGTGATGGAAATCAAGGAATGAAAGGCTGAGTCGACCTTGCCCAGTCCGGGAATCGAACCCCGGACCTGTGGTGCTGCGGCACAATGCGCTAGCCACTGCGCCGCCGGGCTTCAGTTACATGTTATCAATGATGATATTTTAGTCATTATTTTAAAAACACAAGCAATAAATTATCAGAAAATTATGAAATAAAGAAAAATAACGAAAGGTCATTCAGGTAAGGAAGAAATGGTTTTGAATATTCAATTTCGAAAATTGGATGTAATAACAATGTTAAAATGAGCATTTTACTATTTAGAGCTAAAATGAAAAAAACGAATATCGCCAAATTCGTCATTATGTACACCGAGATGGAAAACTTCGTCATTAAGACCGCCAAAATAGCAAGCTGAAAAGCAATTTTTTGGCAGAAACTTTTTTTCTCTTGTCTCCTTCAGACTGCAGCAAATTTTTAAGAAAAATATAGACCATAAATATCTCGCTATCTTACCACTA
Organism: Stegodyphus dumicola; assembly: GCF_044657685.1. NCBI lineage: Eukaryota > Metazoa > Arthropoda > Arachnida > Araneae > Eresidae > Stegodyphus > Stegodyphus dumicola. The sequence goes on along the minus strand of NC_140771.1, from coordinate 144,312,414 downwards.
TCATCTTACCTGCTGGATTTCGTACCCTGCACTTGTGTTGTTACTTACTTACTGTGTTCTTTCTGGCTTAAACGAGCAAGTGTTCTTTCTGGCTTAAACGAGCAAGTGTTCGTTCACTTGTAAGGATCTTAAGTTTTACTAACGTTTATTTTATTTTAAATCTTTACTATCACTTCTTATTTTCTACTTCCGGCCAGAATTAAAAGCCTTAACTTATTTATGCAAATTTGTCTGGCGAACGATAACTACTTAAGTTGTGGCTTTTTGCCAAGCAAAAGAGAGGAAGGAGTTAGTAGAAGCAGGCCGCTTGCCTTACCAGTTTTACTCGGTTGCTGGTTGCCTTCCAGGCCAGAGGTTTAATCCTCTTAATAATTTTAAACGTATTGTAGTGTTAACAGTTCTCTGTACTACATACGGCTTCTTGTTAATATACGGCCAATCTTCCACGTAGGCCCTTGTTTGCTACTCCAAAGTTAAGTTAGAGTTTAGTTAATATTTTTATATTCTTACGTTCAGACCACATGTGGTTGGTCTCTGTATTCCGAAGTACGGAAATCATTGTAAAGAGTGAAAAATTAAGGGTTTCGTATTTCCTTCCTGTGTATCTTGTCTACTTCCCACATTTATTGAACATAGCTTTAGTAAGCTCCCTGTTCCGAGTCAGGTCTTTGCATGTTCCCAAAAAAAGTAAGGAGAAACACAGAACCTGATACACTGGGTAAAATAAAAATGCTAAGATTATAATTCCTTAATAAAATTCGATCCTAAAATGCTAATTAGTATTATTAGTAATTATAGCAGAGGTAAGAAAACAAATCTTTACAGCTCAAATGTCTAGTGCAGCTTATATGCACAAAGTCTAAATTATCTTATACTATTAGAAAGCAATCAGAGTACTAAGAAATAACTCAAATATGAGATTTTCATAAACAAATCTTTCACAGCAAAGTTTTCAGTAGTAGTAAGACTTACCCACAACAGGTACATTACCCCTTTTTTCTAAGAACATTAACTGCTTCAGCTTACGGCTAGCAGCAGAGATAAAAACGGTTCATCAGAAGTTTACGGATGAATTTATGAAAAAGGCTGAGTCAGAACGAAGACGTTAAACTTAAGTCTTCGTTCATGCTTTTCTTGAACTGTGTATTTTGTAATGGAAAACGGTTTTCGAAGCGAGAAGTGTCCATTTTTCATTCGTCATCTAAACGCCCTTCTGATTGAAGAGGCTTTAGTGAAACACTTCAGCTATATTGACTTTATAGGAGCAGTCGATATACTTGTTGAAAGCTTCAACAAATTCTCGTTCAAACAGATCTTGAACCAATCGGAAAACGTAAAGAGCACTTAAAAGAACGGGGAGGAGAATGAGAAATCAAATCTCAGGAAAAAACTCTATTACGAGCACTTTAGTAATTCAAGCAGAAAGCTAAGCTTCGAAGGATAAGGGAGATTTTATTTATTTTTTAAAGTCTCCACCCCCTCGTTTTTTGTCGATTTAAGTACCCGAGCGTCCGAAAACATTAAAGACAGCAGAACTAAATTGTAAAGTGCGAAAGTACTGCTATTCTCAATAGAAAAAAAATTTAAAAATCGAAGTTCGAGGGGTGGGGATAAAACAAGTTAAAAAGAAATCGGGGATGAAATGTACTTTTTTCTTTCGTTCTAGATTTCTTTAAAAAAATCTAGACTGTGTCTAACATCTATCACTGGTAAATGTGATTATCCTGTTCATAGCTTCTTTCGAGTTATGAGAAAAATGTTTTGGACTCAAGACAGTTTTAGATCGGAGAAAGAAGATACATATATATATATACTTCCTCTTTGTTTGTTTCAATATTTTTCGTGCTTTTATAATTTTGCTCTTAAACGAAAAATTACACCCATAATCTGTCTTCTTTTCTTAAGGCAATGAATGATTTTTTTTTCTTTCGTCATATATATTAGATTTCTTAACTTGAGGTTCCTAATTTTAACTTGGAAATAGACCTGAGTTTTCGAGGCGATTTCTTTCTTCTAACAAAGCGAAAGTATGTAATTCTTCAAATGCAATTATTATTCGAAACACATATTAAAAACAAAGAATGATAAAATTATGAAACCATAAAGTATAATGAAATTAATGAATGACGGACAGTTTTTTGTTTATGATTAGAAACAGAAGAATTAAAGGAATAGTATCTCATCTTCAAAGAATATAATTATGAGCACCTATAGCAACAATACTAATGTTTTATAAAAGAAACAAAACAGAATTCAACGAATGTTCTTAATAAGCTTATTTTACCCTTTTATAATCTCTTAACATTCAAGGAAACTAAGAGAGTTTAATTTTTAAATTTATAATTTCATTATGATATAATAATAATGTATCATAAAATTTAATATGAATCAAAATTTTACTGTCAGTTAAAAAACAGAGTGATTAACATAAAAAATATTTTCAAGGTTATAAAGGTTTAAGAATTTTTAATCACTTTCCTCAAGGCAACAACGTTAACTATTAATTATTAATTGTTTATATGCTCATACGTATTTATTGCATTCTTAGTGTCGTTAATTTCTTATTAAATTCAGATGTATTCCCTTTTCATTGCAAAAGATTTATTATTACACAAATCCATTTCTAGTAATATGAATTTGAAAATTATTGCGCTTTTGAAAGTAATTTGTAGATCAAAATGGGAATCTTTCTGCGTAGTCGAAAATGATCAACTCGCATAATTACATATTAGTTCAACGATCAAATGGCCATTTTGAAGCTCAACCAGGAACTTCTTGAAATACTTTGAAATTTCAAATTCTTCGAGAGTGTTTCTTTAAGAACATACCTATCTTTATTACTATTATCAGCTTTTGTTTAAATTAAATTGAGTTAAAATTTTATTCAAGTGAGCTTTTAAGTGAAACGAAATTTCTCTGAATATTTATGCAGCTATGATTGTCAAGTTTAATTAAAGAAAAAAGAAAATAATCATTGGATAAAGATGCAATTGAAATTATTTATTTTATTGCAAAACAAAACGATGGATAAAATTGCTAAAGTAAGTGCTACTAGAAACACTTTTCAAAACTAACAAAACACTATAAGACTCAATAATGCTCATAACCTCCAATAAAAGTCAAAATTTAGGCAAACCTATAGGAAGAGAGAGAAATATTTTAATAAATGTTTTTCAGCAAAAACCTTCTAAGTATGTATATTCATTGTTTGTTAAGTTTCGTACACACATTCATTAAATAAAACAATTAAATTCCTTAATCCTTAAATATTATTTTTCTTCAGATACAAGAAAAATGCAAGAATTATTATTACGATTTCTTTATATATTTGATTATTTAGAAATTTGAGAGAACAGCTAGTATTCTTATATTCCTAGAAATATTACTTTTCGAAACCTTAACAACATTTATGTGCATGCAATTTATTTTATTTATTTTTCTTTTGTAATATATGAAATTAGCTTGATCGGAATGCCGTCTACTAAAAGCAGTACTTAAAACTATGTTTGTTTTAATTTTGTTCCAAGCAGAGTATTTTAAACTATACTTTTTAATTATATAAATGTCATATATTTTTATTGTGTTGGTATTGGAGTGTTGGAATTATAAATATTAAGGACAGATGCTGATAACAGTACATAGTTACACTAAAATGTTTGCCTCCGATCAGATTTAACATAATTTCTGAACAAACAGCTCTTGAGATGCACTTTCTGATTATAAATCCCCCAGGGCACTGCGAATAATCTGTTTCCACTTCTTGATTACATCTTTGCTTGTTTTATATTTTACGATAACATGATTGATGAAAGAGAGAGGTAAACAATGCTATCTTATAACGTTGCGCGCCTCCAACTTGCACGCAACCAAGAGGTGACTGTGAAAGCTGTATAAAACACAGAGTCTTGTAAAGGGTTTAAGTCCCTTTTTATTCAACGTAATAAATTACAATTGCGTCCTCTTGACGCTTACAGACGGTGCCAACTCGGCAGTCAAATAAAAATAATAACCTGAAAAGAAACTAAAGACAAGATTCTAACTACGAGGCTCTCTAAAATAACTAACTCACCGCGTTTTACAATACCGCTGCTAATTCAGCAGACTTGAAGCTCACTGGAACGATTACCACTACTTCCCGCCAAGCACATAGGCCAAAACGCGGGGTCCTTCAAATTCTCGCTAACTACCTCCGCGCTCGCTAAGTAAGAATATCACACACCCAACTTGTTTCCTTCCTATTTAAATCATAATACTTCCGCTGATAATTTGAATGCTTGCGCGTTCTACTCAAATTTACATATTCTGGCATTGGCAGTTCCAGGGGAAAGTAAGGCTTGACAGGAAAGATAATTTAAACTTAAAATAAATGTTAGTTAAAATAAATATAAACCCTACATTTGCCGCTGCCAGAATTTGGAAAACTTGGAAGCAGGTCCTACAAACGACCTGTTGTAAGTTTCTCTAATTCTGAACTAATTGGCGAGAACCTCGTTTACACAAAAAAAAAATATCTTATGTAACCATTTGTATACTAAAATTCTGTTGATCGTTACAAAGCTCTCTTCTTACAGCAACTTTTCCTGGACTTCATCAATCAATCTTGGTCTTTCCTTCCAGCATCTGGAAGGAATAAGTATCAGTATCTTTCTACATACATTATAATTTACACTTTCTTGACACAATAAATTTTTGTTTTTAAACGATTCGTTTTTCTTAGTTATTGCTTACTTCACACAAAAAAAAATATCTTATGTAACCATTTGTATACTAAAATTCTGTTGATCGTTACAAAGCTCTCTTCTTACAGCAACTTTTCCTGGACTTCATCAATCAATCTTGGTCTTTCCTTCCAGCATCTGGAAGGAATAAGTATCAGTATCTTTCTACATACATTATAATTTACATTTTCTTGACACTTATTATTTTAAATAATACTTTTGCCTTAGCTAAATAAAGTAAAACAAAACTAAGTCTCAACCGAGACATATTGACTTTCGTCAAAACATAGAACTTCGTACTTATGCATAACATTTCGGAACAAAAGAGAAAAACAAAATTATAGAAGGTTTTAACTTATCTTTGAGTTTTCGATGCTTGAAACTCCGTCATTCGTTTTTGGCAGAATTGGTCCCAAGTTAGAGGTTTCATGGATGTTAATATTCTCCTTACTGCCCTCCGAGTGTCGTCCACCTTACTTTTTCTTTTGCGTCCTCTACATGCTGGCCTCTTGAAGGAGTAATCGTCTGGTTGTTGGCCTTTCCGTTTCTCCCTGGGACGGCTGGTCTTGACGTCCTCCGGTCTGGAGTTCTTCTTGAATTTCTTCTGTTCCTCGTATTTTTGTGCCTCCTGTTGGCGTTTCAGTTTCCGGAACGGCGGCCTTGCTGGCACCTGACTCTGTGGCCGTGTGCGCGTTCTCCTTGATGTGTAATTTCTCCTGCTATCCTTTGTAGCTGGTGTTTTTCTCTTTACCACGGTTTCTTTACCCGGTGCATCTGTATTTTTGTTTTTCTTAAACGCCGGAGTTTGAAAATCCTTTTTTCTTTTTGATACCGACGTCCGGGTTATAGAAGTGCTAGGTCTCTCTTCAGTTCTCCGTTTCTTGGGTGGTGGAATAGTTGTTGTAGTCTCTGACCCTTCTATTTCGTTTAGACTTGAGTCCTGCAAGAAACTTTTAAGGATTTCAAAATCATTTGGATTATAGTATTTTTTCACCTGGTCGGGACTTGCTTTACAGATTTCCCCTCTCTCGTTTTTAAGATATAAGACTACTCCTTTGATTTCCTGAATTACATAGGGGCCTTCAAACTTTGGAGCTAGCTTTGCCATAAAATTGTCTGGGGCACTTGATAAAGAAAATTTCCGTTTCAATACTTTATCCCCAACTTTAAAATCTGCTTCACGGCGTTTTCTATCATAATATAACTTCTGTCTATTTCTTGCCGTATCCGAGGTTTTGAGCGCCTGATCAATTAGCTTTTGCTCGTCCTTTTGTTTAAACTCCTGCTCTCTTTGTTGCACAAAGAATAATTTATCTAAAGGCGTAATTAACTTTCTGCCTAAAAATAATTCTGCTGGAGTTTTTCCCGTAGTATCATGATGTGCCGTTCTTAAAGCATAAGCTAATTCATTTATGTAGCCATCCCAGCGCTTGTGATGTGCGCTAACGTAACTGCGAATTATTTTTACAATGTATTTATTAACTCTTTCTGCTATGTTAGCCTGGGGTCTATACGGAACCATTTTGATATGGCATATATCAAGTCCATTGCATATATTTTCAAATATTTGACTAATGAATTGTTTTCCGTTATCGCTAATGACTTTTATCGGTGCACCGTATTTTAAAATGTATCTGTGTAAGAATGCATCTGCGACTGTTTTGGCTGACGCGCGTTTAAGTGGAACAATTTCTATCCATTTTGAAAAATGATCTACTATTACTAAAAGAAAACGATTTTTATTTAACTCGCTCTGCGGGAAGGGACCAAGGAGATCTATGGCTAAAATTTCATTCGGAAATGTAGCGCGAATGCTATTTAAGTACCCGGCCGGGCTGTAATTAATATCATTTATTAACTGACATTGATTGCAGGACCTGACATACGCCGTTACTATTTTGTATAATTGCGGGAAATATACCGCCTCGCGTACCCTTTTTATAGTCTTTCTGACCCCGAGGTGGCCCGCTGTTTTTTCTTCGTGCAACTCCTTCAAAATGCTTAATCGAAGCGAGGCTTGGATGACTGGCTTATACTCAAGATTTTCGTTTGTTGTTTTCGTATAGAATAATAAATTATCTATTATTTCATAGTTTTTTGCTCTATTTCTTATCGCATCGATATCTGTGTGCTCGAAGCTTTCGGGGTCTTTCAAATAAGCATAGATATTTCCAAATTCAGGATCAGATTTCAGTTCAGTAATAACCGTATCTCTAGAATCTAAAATTTTTGAAGTCAACACAGCGCATTTAATTTCATTACCTTCATCGTCCAGTTTTATACGAGAAAGTGCGTCAGCTACATTGTTTTCCTTACCCGGTTTATATTTTATTGTGATATTATATTCTTGGAGTTTTAAAGCCCATCTTATTAACCTGGGCGTTAGGTTTTTTCCCGAGTAAAGTCTAACAACAGCCGCATGATCCGAAAAGACTGTTACTGGCGATTTGCCGAAATAAACTCGAAATTTGTGTACAGCCATTAATACGGCTAATGTTTCTCTTTCTGTAGCTGTATAATTCCTTTGTGTCTGATTCAATGTTTTACTAAAAAATGCCAGCGGATGGTTATTTTGCATAAGAACCGCACCCACCGCATAGTCTGACGCATCTGCCGCAATTTCCAGGTTTTCGTCCCCCTCAGGGAATTTTAAAACAGGGGCATTAATAAGCGCTTCTTTTAATCTTTCAAAAGCTGTGTTCGCTTCCGCTGTCCACGTAAATTTAGCCCTTTTTCTTTTGATTACTAAGAGTGGTTCAACAATATTAGCGAAATCTTTTATGAAAGATCGATACTAAGAACATAATCCAAGGAAAGAAGAAAGTTTCTTGGCGGTGTTGGGCGGTGGGAAATTCTTAATAGCTTTTATTTTTGAATCTTGCGTTTCTATACCCTTTTGCGAAATTTTATAACCGAGATATTTAAGTTCTTTAGTTGAGAAATTGCATTTTGAGGCGTTAATTGTAAGACCGGCCTCTTTTAATAATTTAAAATCTTGTTCGAGGTCATTAATGTGTTGTTCCAACGTACTACTCGTTTTAATTATATCATCTAGATAAATTAAAGTTGATTTTCCTAGGACAGGCTTTAGAACAATGTCCATAGCTCTCTGGAATGTTGATGGGCCCCACACAACCCAAAGGGCATGCGTAAAAATGCATAAGTGCCCGATTTTGTTATAAACGCGGTTTTATGTATATCTTCGGGTCTCATAGCTATTTGATAATAGCCAGACGTTAAGTCCAAAGTAGACATATATCTTGTCGATTTGATCTGTCTAATGATCTCGTCTATAACCGGCAAAGGGTAAACTGGAAATTTGGTAATACTATTTAGTTTTCTGTAATCAATAGCAAACCTCCAAGCCCTTTTATCCGAAGGAGGAAACTCGTTCTTTTTCCTACATAGTACGACTGGACTCGCGTACTCACTATTTATGGGCGTTATTATTTTATTCTTTAACATCTCCTGAATATGTTCTTCGATGATTAAGTCTTTTTGTTTGTCATAACGGTATGGCTTAGTCCTACAAGGTTTTTCGGCATTTAATTGAATCTTGTGCGTCACGATTTGGCAGTTTCCTGGTTTTTCTGAAAGCAAATGAGAAAAATTACTCACCACTTGCTGTATTGCTTTACTTTCATGGTCATTCAGATGGCTAAGGTCCACTTCAGGTGTCTCCACAGGTTCCACCACCTTCTGGTCCATCTCCAACACCACGGAACTATCTTGAAAATTTAAGTCCTTAAAAAGTCCATACCTAAAATAAGAGAGTGTTGCAGGTCTTTCACCACAAAAATTAATACTTTGAGATTTTCCTCTTTTACCTGTAAGTTTAATGATAATTTCCCGATGCAGTGACATGTTTTTCCTTGCGCTGCTATAATTTCCGTATTTCTGGTTTTAAATAATCGTATCCTATAAAAATTTTTTTTGAAGAAATTTTCACTCATAAAATTTCCTTCTCCTCCTGTATCGATGAGGGCTTCTACTGGTACATCGCCAACCAGGACTTGTATAATTGGTAGCTGTGAGTTTTTTACGATGACCGTGTTTAAATGTCTATTTGAGGGTTTGTTTAAAACTTCCGGGGTCTGGACCCTCCCTTTCACAGGCCCCTCTACTCGTTTAAAGCTTTCTTTTCAATCTGTGTCTTCTGGGTACGCGGATGTTATTTTCAAATTTTCTTTTTGGGCCTTGACCTTCGAGTTTCGATGCGTTAGCTTGATAGTTCTTTCCCCCATAAGAGCGATTTCCATTTCTGGTTTCCTCCTTCCTTCGGGTACTTTGAGAATATGTTTCCCCTCTCGCTTTTTCCGCTATTCTGCGATTTTGAAACTTCACCGCCAATTCGAAAAGTCCCTGCAATGTGCTTGGGTTTCTAATTTCAAAGTAGTCTTGGACAGCGGGTAACAATCTTGGTAATGTTATTTCAATTATCGCCGCATCGGGTTTCTTGCCATACAGCATATCCGTTAGCTTGATTTTTCGTAAAATAAAGTCCGTCAATTGTGCTGTATCCCGTTGATAGAAACTATATAGTTCGGCTTCCAGCCGTGCGCGATCTTTCACTATGGGGAAGGCCTTTACTAACGATTTTTTGAAATTTTCAAATATATATGTCGGGCTTCCAAATTCCCCTAATAAAAATTTGCCTATGTTTTCCACCATAGCGCGGCCTGTCCTCTTAGTGCTGATGTGGCGATGGCAACTTTTTGTCTTTCAGGCACAGGGTAGAGCTGAAAGTGGTTTTCTATACCTTCTAGAAATACCGACACCGAAGTTTTTCCTTTGAAATAGACGTTTGGCTTGATTGACGCTCTCAAAGTCTGGACCAGGTATCCAAATCCTTCTAACTGAGTTGTCATTTCTTGGTGTTGTCCAGCGGCTTCCATCCAATTTTCGGCCATTTCAGTTCGATAATTGTTCGGGCGCCAATATAACGTTGCGCGCCTCCAACTTGCACGCAACCAAGAAGTGACTGTTAAAGCTGTATAAAACACAGAGTCTTGTAAAGGGTTTAAGTCCCTTTTTATTCAACGTAATAAATTACAATTGCGTCCTCTTGACGCTTACAGACGGTGCCAACTCGGCAGTCAAATAAAAATAATAACCTGAAAAGAAACTAAAGACAAGATTCTAACTACGAGGCTCTCTAAAATAACTAACTCACCGTGTTTTACAATACCGCTGCTAATTCAGCAGACTTGAAGCTCACTGGAACGATTACCACTACTTCCCGCCAAGCACATAGGCCGAAACGCGGGGTCCTTCAAATTCTCGCTAACTACCTCCGCGCTCGCTAAGTAAGAATATCACACACCGAACTTGTTTCCTTCCTATTTAAATCATAATACTTCCGCTGATGATTTGAATGCTTGCGCGTTCTACTCAAATTTACATATTCTGGCATTGGCAGTTCCAGGGGAAAGTAAGGCTTGACAGGAAAGATAGTTTAAACTTAAAATAAATGTTAGTTAAAATAAATATAAACCCTACAATCTTAACAGAAAGCAAGCAAGAGAAGAAATGGAACACAATCAAAAAGAAAGCTTGATGCAGAAATGAAAATGTTATGGTAAAGAGTTTTCTCTTGGTAATTGTCAGGTTCATTCACAAAATAAAGACCGTTTAGTTATACAAAATGAAAAACATAATTTATTTATTATAAAAATTATTATTATAAAACTATTTATTGAAAAAAATATTATTATAAAATTATAAAAATTATTATTATAAAACTATTTATTGAAAAAAATGAACAAATCTATTACATACCTGAATCTTCCTTCGCAGTTTTACACAATCATTTCCTACATTTAAGTATTTGTCGTATCTGGTCACTAGCTTCAGAATTCCTATGGTATACTCTTCTGCCACCAGTTCATTAAGCCAGGTGGTCACTGTATTCTCCAATTCTTCATCTTGGATGGCTCGCCGTAGAGTCTAACGATAACGATTTGCATTCATCACAGTACCATTTGGCATGAAATCCACCAACGATGCGAAAACATGCTTACGATGCGAAATCGATGCATTACGATGCAAAAACACGGTTGCCATGTCCTTTCTTGTTGAGAGAATCTGTTTGAATTTTCTCGTTTTATTGGATGATGAGGGATGATGCCACACAAGTGACTGGCGCTTGATTGGAGTGATGTGAGATACCCAGGTCTCACATCACTCCAATCACAATCTGAACAAGAAAGACGCCTTCATCTGCATCTGTATATCGTGTCAAGAATATCAATATTGAGCCCATTCTCTGAATTTTGTGTTGGTCATTCATTTGCCACGGAACCAAATGAATGACCAACACACCACGTAACAAATGACACCACGTAAACAAATTCTGTAGTATCCGAGGTGTTGCGACAAAGTTTCACTCGAAAGTTACGCGCTTTAATTTGCCATGCAAGATTCTGTTGTTCATTGCTGCCTTCAGGTTTAGCTACAGATTATAAATTACATCTAAATTCTGAAGCCCATGAACAAATACAATAAATATTTAAAATAGAGGTAGGGATTATGCAGAGAAGTGAAGGAAGTTTCAGGTAAGTAACATATTTTTTTCCCAATAAATATTGTTTTTCATTTGTATGATTAAACAGTCTTTATTCTCTGGATGACCTTCGTATTTTGATTCAGGCTTTTAAGTTTTAGATCGCAAAACCACCTAAATCGCCAGAATCATGTAAGAGTCAAATGATAACTACTAATTTTTGAAATAACACAGTTTAGAGAAATTTGTTATGAGCAATTGGTAATTTTAGAAGGGAAAGTAGAGGTACCTAAATTAAAATGAAGAATTTAAGGAGGACAATTGCAAATAAATTTAAAATTTTGATTTACATGTTTTTTACTTTATATATATATGTGTGCGTGTGAATAATTATCTCTTAATTGACAGCTATCTATAATATTTTAATTACTTTTAATATATATATATATATATATATACACATAACGCTAACAGCCTCATAGTTTTTTTAACAGCAAGCAATTATAAGTTCATATATTGTATAAATTATAGCATACTATTGCCAAAATTAATAAATAGTTTATTAATAAGAAAACAATAGAAAATGATTCTCGTTCTATAAAGTATTTTCTATAATTTCTTCTTTATTCTATGAATTATATACTATACATAAAATTCAGAAACATTCAAGAAAACAGATTTCTATAAAAAAACGAAACGTATTTTGTCTGATTTTAATTTGTTCTATTTAATGCAGTTTGAATTTTAACAGTTTTAACTGTCAAAGTAATGTATGAAAGAACATATTAATTCTGTGCTAGAATTTTTTATTTGAAAGAAATATTTGGGCTAGACTTAATTTTGTGAATCCCAGTCCCGAAAGAATTAAGCTAAAAACAAAAAGAAAAGAATTTTTTTCCACAAACTTGTGACAATGATAACTCAAATTCACAATTCGAGTTTACAGAACAGCAAGAATTCAACAGACGAGAAAAAAATTAAAGGCAGGAACTTATTTTTTCCTAATAATATTACATGCTCGTGGGAGGGGAGAGGACTGTCCCCAGTGGTAGGGATTTTAATCAAATTATTACGACCCTAGGGAGCTGAGTTGTTATTAGGGAGCGGCAGGCTGAGACGATTAATCCTCGTCCGGGAAAAATCACTTCTGTAAGAAGAGTCGTTCAACACTCCTAATTGAAATATAAAATTATTACCTGATATGTGCTTTGCAATTATTGGGGGATGGGAGAAGAAGAACTTTAAAACAGCACTTACCATTTCATATAGGGTCAATGATGAATTTTTGTTTTAAATGCTCAACAATTTTTTACAACATATTCTTTCAAATGTGTTAAATTTGAATTGTTGCGTATTTTGATAATAGTTAAAAGATTTCGTGGTAATATTAACCTTATTTCGGGACATCAAAATTAAGAATGTTAATAGTTAATATATCAAAAACCTATCGAAACTTCTACGGAAGTAAAAAGCATTAGTAGTATATAAAATCACTAAAATAATAAAAAAAACAAATAATTTGTTTCCTTTTATTGAAATTTTGGCAGACAATTTTATATTATAGGATTACATGTACTATTCACAAGTTCATTCAATAAAAGCTTTGTTTAATTTACTCATAATTTATAATTTTAATCATAATTTTTATACAAATTTATTTAACGCATTTGCAGATGATGTAAAATAATTAAAGCTTGAAACATTGTCTCTTTGCCTCAGATGGAAAATATTAATTCTTACTTCCGCCTTCATCTTTTTAAAAATAATTTATTATAACTATTAATTTCAGAATTATATTCCCGGTAATGCAAATAATACACTGGTGTTTAAAATTAAGAGAATTTTCATATTTTGTCAATTAATTTTACAACTAAAGGTCAGATTTTAATGAACCTTGATGTAAAATAGATTGATAAAATACAATCTAGAGATTAAGACATTTAATTCACTTAAAATAGACCATATACAATGCTACGATTTCGAGAACCTATATACTACGTTACCACTTGAAGAAATTTATACAAGCTTACTTGCTCTACCAGATATAATTCCACAGATTTCGACAATAATTAATACCGAAAAATGGCAACTTTTTCTTTCAAGCGTGCTTTTCAATAATTTTATTCTATTTAACAATAGCATCTTTAAACAAATTCAAGGAATTCCAATGGGATGTAATTTTTCAAGTGCTGTGTGTGAATTATTCCTTTTCACAAAAGAATTGACCTTTGTCCGTTCACTAAGTAAAGAAGAACATAAATTTTACTAACACATCTATCGTTACATTGATGATATAATTGCCTTTAACAACCATAACAAAATATAAGCTGCTAATATCTACCCAACTTGCTTAAAACTAAACAATACAAATACGGTGCAAAATAATGTAGTCTACCTTGATTTAAATATTATTGATCACAATTTCATTAAAGTTTACGACAAGAGGAGAGAATTCACATTTTCTACACTAAAGTTAACCAACTGGAATTCTAATATTTCCAAAAGAATCATCATTAACACAATTTTTTCACAGCTACTTAGAATTAAAAGAATATGTAATACTACAGAACACTTACAAGAAGAAATACTTTACTTCGTCACAATTTTGAAAAATAACCAAATTCCTCATAAAATAATTAAAAATACTTTAAAAAAAGCTGGCATTAGCCTTACCAAATTTTAGATAATTTGTTTTGGATAATGAAATTTTATACTTAAAGCCAAATAGGACGGTATAAAGTGGATGGCTGATTCAGATAATCTAATGTAAAAATTGTAAAAATGTACAGATTATTCTCGTCACTACATTTTCTTTCCTCCAAAGATTTTGGCACTATACTTTAATACTATTGTTTTAATAGTTTTGAATTACTTAGATGGCCAAATTCTACTATTATTAACAAATCGGGCCTTTTCATTTTTCATAGTAGCTTGACCGCCCTCTAGCTTGAGGAATGACGACATTTATTAACAAATGACTTTTTTTCCATTTTACTCTTTCTTTTGTGGCCAAGATAAGTAATCTTAGCTGAATTAGCCATTTTCACTTATTTGAAGCAGTTTTGTTCTTCTAACAACTTGACTGAAGCCATTTTGAGTTCTTTCCATGTCTTTTCGCGTCTCTCAAACCCTCTTTAGCAAAGGGGGGGATAAGAGTTCCCGCCAAATTACAATCTCAGCGCATTGGCCTATACGGAATAGCATTGTTTACCCCACTTACGTCACACGACGAGAGGGATGGTTGGTAGGACACGGAGGGGATTTGCACCCTTTTCAAATCTATTTCGCGATCCAGAAGTCGGCACAACCCAGGTCTGTCTTTTTAGTTTCTTTTGTTTTATGTGTTTCTTAAAATTTTTTTGGTCCTAGTAAGACCCAACGGCGTTTGTTTTCATGCATGTTTAATTGCATATTAATTTGATTTCAGTACCATAATCTTTATAAAAGTTTTTTTCTTCTTTAAGCTAGCAGGACCAGCCCGTACGTTATTGTAATTTTGACTAATAGCAGACCGCTATTTATTTTATTTTATTTTGATTTTAATTTTGTATTGCTCGGAGTTGCATTTACCTTTTTTACACCTTAATGTGTTTCTCTGCGGACGCGTCGGGAAAAAGGAACAGAGAATTGAAGCTCCAAAAAGATTTTTTCGGGACAATTCATATTTATTTAAAAATATTTTTTTCATCAAACAAGAGCTTCAATGGTCTGTTTCGGCGAAACGCGTAATGGTATTTGGCCTAATTTGACATTCAAACATTTTTCCCTTGAAAAGCCTGGTTGAGTTTCCGATTGGGCTAATTTACCATTTTCCGCTTTGTAATTATTGTAATTTGTGTAATTTTGCAATTTATGTTTTAATTATAATTTTTGCGATTTATGTTTTAATTAATTTTATTTTGTTTTTACTTGTTCCGTCGATCTATTTTTATATGTATTAACTTTTCACATGTCACAACGGTCAGATTAGTTTTTTCGTGCATTCACATGTTTTCCAACATTGATTTTAAACAGTTTTATTTCGCGTGTAAGCAGTTTTTTTCTTTTTTCCATGTTAATAATTTTTTTAAAAAATTTCTTCTGTGTTAATATTTTAGTAATACTGCGTTGAACTATTTCGTGGAGCTACAGCTCCTGGTAACTTTTTAGCAAGCTCGCTGCAATTTTTCTACCTATTATTTCATATGTTTGCAGCATTTTGCGCAAATAAATTTTAAGACCAAATAAGTCTTACGTCTCATTACTTGTTAGCTTTTCAATTTCTGTTTCGATTATATATATATATATATATTGTATTTTATCAATATATATATATATATAAAATGATTTTCTTCCTCCTTATCGTGTACCTTTGTTGTATAACTGGAAAGCACGTCCGGTTAGCAATCGGTTGAGTCCTGCGGTAACGTTCCGGTGAGGTCCTGCACATTTTTTCCGTTTCCTGTTTCAAAAATTCTGGAAGACTTTAAATTGGCACCCAAACTTAAAAGGGAGCAGACGGTAAAATATCACCACCAAGATTTGGCGACTAGGTCACTTCTTTCCCAGTGACCCAATAAGTGGGGTAGTATGTAAGATATTTTCTTCCTCCTTTTTGAATGCATTTATGACGTAATTGAAAAGCACGTCCGGCTAGCAATCGGAAAGTCGAGAGTTCGAGTCCCGGCAAGGGCATTGCCCATTTTTCAGGTCTCTTTCTCCAAAGAAAAAAAGTGCGTAATAGCTTTACAATATTATATAATTATCACAGGACACAAACATGATCAATAGTGCAATATCTAAGACATAGTTTTCAATGTCTAGCAATAAAAGGAAGCTTAATAAAGGATAGTGTCCCTTCTAATAGTCCTACATCTCTCACAACAAGACTTCATATTAGAAATCAGGCATTTAATGTGACTCTGTGACAGTCAGTCTCGTTTCTATAGAAACAATTTTTCAGGTCCTGGATGGCTCTGGCTAGGGGAACGCAAGTTACAATTCTCCTCTCAAGAGCGTCCCAGCCATTCCAGAGAATCTTCACCAGATTAGAAAAAATATCAAAATCGTCATTTAAATAATATATTTTTCTAGTGGTAACATTAAACTAAAGCTTCCAGAAATGGATTTTGCTTGGGTGCGAAAATGCCTTGAATTTTATTGGCTTTAAATTATCCGCTATTCTCCGCTAAGCTTCTTGGCAAAAGTATCAACAGCAGCATTCTGCTGGCAAAAATTTCTTTATCATAACGTTACGCAAAGTACAATCTTTAACTCTCTCTCTGTCCGCTTTTTATAATTAATAGCTTTCTTAATTTCTTTTCAGAAATTTGCTATTCTCTGCAGGAAGGGCCACCAGAAGCTGGGGTTCCTATCTAGATATTTTAGACATATTCAATGGCCTAGTCTCTTTTACCATTCATATGATAAGCGAGTTTTTCAGTTACAATTAAAATGGCGTTAAAAATATAGACATAACTGAGTTTCGAATTGTTAATCAAGAATCCAAACCTACTTTCAAGGTACAGAGGGTTTTTTTTTTTTTTTTTTTTTTTTTTTAATCTATTACCTGCTCCGCCATTTGGCACTACATGGAAAGAGAAGGATGCCCAGTGTTGGACTTCCTAAGGGAAACTGACTCGTATCCACATTACACAAGAGAAAAAAACAAAAAAAAAAAAAAAAAAAAAACAAAAAAAAAAACACCCATACAGTCATACCCGTTCGCTGGATATCGAACCCCGGGGAGCAAACTACCACTATTCAGAAGCTTTTACAGCTACGCCGCTGGTGGGGGACACAGAAGTTTAAGAAGAAATTATTCCAGATGAACGGGGAAAATGAATCGAACTTACACTGATAAAAGAGGAACGTAAATATGCCGTTCAAAATATATTCAAAATAACCAAATGTATGAAATTATGTTTTTTCAATTTATAACTGCACAGCTTTTTTGCGAGTGACGTGATATTTGAAGTAAGACCTTTTGTAAATTTTTTCCAACTGATAAAGGCATTTACACTTGAATTTTGCATCTCCCGTAAAATAAGCAAAGAGATGGGATAATGAGTAAGAAATCGAATTTTATGAGATAAAAATCTTAAAAGCGATAATGCAACTATCGTTGAGTATATTTATTTTGTTGAGTATTAAGTTTATGATATATTACTTGTATTTGTTTTGTATGATGCTTCAGTCCAAAGAACTGGCTTGAAACACTGAACCAATGTAATTGCCATTTTCATTTAAAAATAAAATTATTTTACATTTATTTTAATTTCTCTTCAACCTTCTTCGAATCTGACCAATATGTTCCATCCTTTTCTGAAATTATTGAGTCTTTTGTTATTAATTCAATAATTGCAGAAACTTTTACCAATTTTGCCATTAATTCTGTCTACAGAATCTATTCTGTAAACCAGATGAACTTTCAAACCGTTAGGAGTTAATAAATATTCATTAGTGACCGTTACAGCATATATATGACAATTTTGTACAATATGTATGACTAGCACTTATCTTCTATACGCATTTGTAAGCTGACTTCCGCAATTTTTTTTTTTTTTTACTACACCTAGGTTAAAAGAAAATAAAAAGGAATTAATAGGAGGAACATAAAGTGCGAAAAACTGAGAAAATAGTTATCCTTAACTTTTTTTTGAACATTTCTTTTTGAAATTAGTGTATTCAGTGTATATATACAATATTAAGGTGCGCAAAGAAAGTGAATTACTATATATCCTATTTCTAGTACAGGAATGAAAATGATCAAAGTAATTCGTATTTGCTAAAGATAAAAGAAATATTTTTATCATATAAACATTGACGTTATGTTTAAAGATAATAAAAATCGCCGTGTCTTTCCCACAAGAGCAATTGTCAAGCTCTGAAAGATATTGTGCACTTGAGCTTGTTTTATCTCCCTATGAAGCCTATGAACTATCATTAGGGGTAACTATTTAAGAAATGTTTAAATTGAAAATTAAAAATTTTTTAAAAGAACAAAAAAATGAAGTTTAAGAGAAAATTTTATTAAAATTAAATTATCAGTTACTCACTTAAAACTAATAATAATCCAGTAAACCTCCAGTTTTAATAATAATGTAATTCTACTCTCTTTGACCCATGTTTGAAGCATTTATTTGATTATAAACATTGTTAAAACTTCCAAAATGGACTTTTGTAATCAAACTGCGCAGCAGAAAATTAAACAGCTGGCTAAATGACTTAATAGCTCTTTATTTAAAAAAATAGCTAATTTAAAACTATCTGTTAACAAACAAAAAATAAGAAACTTACCATTTAACAAAGGACTTTACGATACATGTAATTTTAAATTTTAATTAGCTAGTAGCTGTTATTTTATCCTAAATATTTTTTTAAAATTTTGCTTCAAAATAATACATTACCTCTAAACTGCGAAGGGAGTTTTAGTTAATAATTTATTATTATTAATTTAAAAAGTTTCCATTTCTGAGTTTGCTTTTAAATAAATAAGATACTTTTGCTTTCACGACAAAAAAAGAAAAAAACAGATTAAGTGAAGAATCTATGTAAACATGATCAAGGAATTGCATTTTCTGTAGCTCGTTTAAAAAATAAAAAATAGCCATATATGAGCAAAATTTAATTGATTAAGTTATTGGAGATTTTCATCAATTTTTTGAAACTATCTAAATTTACTCCGCCTTTTTTTAAACTTGGAAATGAGAAAATTTAATTTAAAAGTACTTAATGATTCATACATTAATTCTGAGTGTCAAGCGCTTCTAAATGAGAATGGGGAGAATTGTAAGATAATAATGCAATCCCCATTTTGTCAATGACATGGCGTTAACGGAGTGAAAGGAGAATTATTTAGACGTGATTATCCCATTTAGAGCTATTATTCTCGAATGCTTTTCTCTGTACGAAGCATACGCTTACGCTCGAGTACTTGAATCAAAGAGACTCACGGAATCCATTTAAACTCCCTCCACCTTCGAAAGTGTTCTGCGCACGAAACCAAATTTAATCTGTTCAGATAAGTGAACTGATTTAATTAATCCATCTTTTACAATGAGAGAGGTGCATGCTCTCTAGATGCGAGCAATCCAAACACGGGATACAACTCCAGGGGGCTGTGACTAGACATCACGTGGCTATATGATGTCATCTTGAAACTCCGCCTATTTTAACACCGCCTATTTCCGCTTCCGGAGCCAAATTCCGAGCGCTTTTCGGAAAACTCGACAGTCGTTGAGCGCGGTGGATGTGATTCTCATGATAAGGTCTTCAGGAGACGACATGATCACGTGTCCTTGTGTTCTAAAGCTCCAGCCAGCCTGTAGATTGAAGACGAAAATGGATTTTTATTGAAATTTTAGTTCAAACCAAGCGAATTTATTTTAGAATAGTATAGTATGAGAAGTCTTAATTAAAATTTTAAAAAGTAACGATAATTGATGGGAAAAGTTTTAACGGAAAGTATATCCAGAAGTTACAACAGAGTGGCTAAATGGCTATTTTAAATTTTGATACAGAGTATTAAACAGTAGTCTGTACTTTTTTTGGAAAATTAAGCTTTGCATTTAAGCAACTTTAAGAAAATGTGTGAGAAATAACGCACTTCGAATGCATCCTAAAGACAGAAACTTTAATCTCATGCAAGAAAAAAGTTAAACCTAAGGAAGACAATGTACATCGAAATCTTAAACAAACTTGTTTATATCTAAAGCTATTTGCAGGAATGTAATAAACATTCATTTCTGAAGTAATATTTATTTCAGATGAATAAAAGCAATAAGAGATTTTTTCAGATATGTTACATAAGGTAATTATCAAATTTGCTGTGAATTGCTGACTACCTGCCAAAGATGCTCCTTTGCAATAATACCATTCACTACAAGATCATGCTACTGTTGCGATAGAAATATTTAAAATTTTATGCGAATTAATATCTAATTTTCAGAGATATTCATTTACATATAAATATCCTATATTACTATTTTATTTCGATAAAGACGTTAAAACAGCATACCAAAACTTGAAGGATTTACGCACTAAATTAAATAAGATATTTTGCGGCAGAATGTTGCAAAATTAAAAACCGTCGCATCAAGTAAAGTGGGGAAACATCTCAGGTTATCCACTGTAATCATCATTTTGAAATGGAGCAGCTCACAGAATTTGTGTCAAAGTCCTTCAATCCAGACCGACCTTTGTCCACTACTGTTAGTAGTTTTCCTCACCTTTTGGCCAGCAGGCCCGGCGGACCGCGTTCTCTGCACAGTGTGGTTGATCGCCTCTCTGCACCTCATATGTTTCCAGGACTCGCACTTGCTCACTCCAGCATGGGGCTGAGTCTGACTGCTGGGGCTCCGTTACTGTTGCCGCCACCCCGGCCTGCAAGTGGGGGCACATCATCGCCATCGAGTGTTCTCACTGACAAAGAGGACAGGACGAGAGAGGACGATAGCAACGACAGACATGGTAAAGAAACTTTTATTCTATTCTTATATTTTGTCATCTTAGTATTATCTTACCTATTACGCAATTTTTGATAAAAGATGATATTTAAGAAATAATTCCAACACATATCGGTTAGAGATTAAGACATGTTGAAAATAGAAAGTCTTGGGACCTTCTATATTCTTCTTGTTTCCTTCCCTCTTAGCAAAGTGAATTTACCTTAAAAGCAATTTTAACTGTGCTTTTAATAATATTATGAAACAACTGTTATTTTTATATCTTTAGTGCAGTAAGTAAAACAGGTTTCCATCAATTTGTAGCATGTCGATTGCAAAATTTCTGAATTTAGATTTTTTGCGTGCATAAAAAGTTAAATATAATGATAATGAGGAATTTTTATAGTAACATAGAGATTACAGTCCTTGCTCTTTATATATATTACATGGAAACGCAATTTTTAATGAACTTATTTTTCTTTCTATCAGCTTACGTTCAAAGAGGCGTGCTAAAACAAATGCGCCAGTTCCCAAAATCAAGATTTATTATTTTTGTTGAGTTTTAATTTCATTTAATAGTAGAGATTTATTTTATCTGTTTTTCAAAAGGTGCGTTGTATTTCTATACTGAAAAACAAACTCCCATCTGAAGTACTAATTTTCAGAGCTAATAACCTTAAGTTTTCAGTTTTTCAGTGCGTGTGCATGCGTATAAGTACGAAAGGGAGAAAATAGTGAGCCTTACTTGTAAACTCAAAGTGAAACATGTAAGGGTAAGAGTTAATTAAAAAAATTCCTTTTGCTGATATAAAGAAAGAGAGAGTGCATGTTTTCTCACCACTTATTCATCAATCATTGTTACTCAAGTTGTTTGTTTTCAGATAAAGAAAGACATGGGATATGAAAGAATTTTATTCTGAAATATATTTTTATATTAACAAAAAGAGCTACTTTAATGAAAAATTCGGATTTAAAGAAAGCTTTCTTTTAAATCACTTAAAACTTCGCAATATTTAAATAAAATTATCTTGCCTCGTATAACTTAATTATTTATTCGACATGCAAGTTGTCTTTCATCAGACGTTATATATGTACCTAACTTTTTTTTCTAAATAACCTGCCATTATAAGAGTAATTTAATAAATAAATTCTTTCAATGCATAAGCAGTTTTTATTATTTTATTAAAATAGCAGGTGGAATGTGCTATTCATTATTTTTAATCGTGCAAAATTCGCAAAGGAATTTACGATAAGTTTTTCATGCTCTGCTTTGAGAACTGTAGCAAAATTTTGCATGTCTTTCTCTTAGAAAAAGACATGGCAAAATATTTTTTTCTTTCCCTAAATTTTTTTTTTATTTATATGAAGGCTCGGCTTTTTATTTTAGAATATTGGCAGTTCTTTCTTCTGTGTCATAAAAAGACCGATAGAAAACTTATAAATGTCATTTTAGGATCTTTAAAGAATGCATATTATTCAAGAACGTTTAATAATACAAATTTGAACTGCGCAAAAATTCATGCATGAGTTGGTAGTATGGAATTTATTTTAGTTTTGGTGTTATTTGTCTTTGTGTAATTATTGTAAAAGAAAATTCAGATCTGTTGCTTCAGTTAGTAATAATTTAAAATTATTCAGTTTTGGAGTATTTTATGGAGAAAATAAAAACCTTTGATATCGAGAAGTATACTAACTGACACAAGGTTCGGTTAAATATGCATACACGTGGTAAATTTGAAAGTTAAATATATACCCCTGTGCACTATGAAAACCGGAACATCATATAACTTCGAAAAGAAAATATTGCTTCTTTATTACAAAGTAGGTTTTAAAAATTACGAAAGAGCTGGGTTCCAAATATGTAAGAAATAATAACTGAATTGTAAAATAAGGGACGTAAATATTATGTAGATATTGGAAGACGAAATATTCTTGAATCCGAATTCTAAATGTTTCTCAAATCTCTTGAATTCTTCATAAAATAATAAGAAGAGAAAAAAAGATTTACTTAAGCTTCGAAAGTTTTTAATTATGACAAAATTTAGAATCTGCATTCATAAAAAACAAATTTAATAGCGCAGGTTTAAAATCTCGTGTGTATACTTTTTAAGAAGGTATAAATCAAATTTAGTAAATAAGGTACTGCATAAGTAAAATTTCTGAATATTTGAAGCTTAGTTTTATTTTCTCACAATAATTTGACTAAAAATACATGTATAACAGTTCTTTAAAAAAACCTTACATTTTTCAGAGTGTTATTAAATCACTTCAAATAGAATTATTTTTAAAGAAGGGAATCATTATTATTTTTCGGAGGAGGATTATTTTTTAGAGTTATCCTAGATAAATGTTAAACATGAAACGCTAAATTATGCCTCTAGGTACTTAATAGTCTTGGCACTCAAGGCCGCTATGACGTAACGTTGATTGTCAGGTCCAGTGAAAGGGTGACAGTTTTTATAATTAATGATGAATTTACATTTTATTTAGCTTCTGTAAAACTAATCTTTCTGTAATTTTGAACTCAAGCGTCAAATTAATTTTAAGCTAGGATTTCAAATGATGAACAAAGCGCGAAGAATCTTGAATTATATTTTTAAAGATTTTTGAAATTTATGATTTTGAATGTCTCATTCGCTACTATAGACAATGATTTGTTGAGGTTTCATCAATAAACAATGAGACGGCAACTATTGTGAAAGAAAAAAAATATTTTTCGCAGTAACTCATTTTAAATAGCAAAATGCCGAAGGGGTAAAAGAAAAAGCATTAAGATTGAGTTATCGTAGAAAAATTATTCTGCGATTACTATTGCTGCAGTAATTCATGAAACACAAGAGGTAATATAACAAGACTATAATTATAAAAAGCTAAACTATTGTTACGATAATTCATATAATAAATACAAAAAACGTGCAGAGAGACTCACATTAAGGACAAGTATATTGGTAATGCAAAACTGTGTTATCTTTTGCTTTAACATATTATTAATCAGCTAGAATACTTTCCTAAACCTAAATTCCTACACATGACCTTGTTTACAAAATTTTTAAATGAGAATTGCGCAGTCAAAAATTTAAGCTATAACGTTTTCTATAGCAACAATATATTCAGTAATTAAAATACTTTATTGTTTACTAAGAGTTGTACTCTTAATAATTACTGAAGTTCAGTAAAACGTAGGTTCGTATCTCGGCAAACGATAGACGAATTTGCACGTCTACTATCCAGAAAAAGCTAATAATTTCTGCACGTTAAACTATAAAAAAGCTTCATTTAGGCTAATTTTTTTTCTCCTGTCTACTCTTATTCTTCTCCACCTATTCCTCTTTTATTTCACATAAAACAATTTTGGTGAGATTTTAACATACTTTTACTTCAAAGAGAGACGCCGCTTAGTGTTTTGAGGTACTTGTAAAGAGCAGTTATGCACAATAAAGATTTTATTTTAATCAAATATCCTTCTTTAAATTCCCAACTACTTAGCGATCGAGAAATTTAAGCCATATGGAGCAAATATCTTTGTGTGGCGGGTAGTGGGTTAGAGTTTAATATTGTTTGAATAGATCCAGTTTATATGGCGGCTCTTTTTATATACATAGAAGTTATGTTCCAAAGATAAGTTTTTCCCTTGAAAGAAAGAAATATAAGAAAAATCCCTTGAAAATAATATTGTGCATTTTCAAAGTATGAGCATATAGAAAAAGCTTTGTAAACACACACAAAGAATATAACATAGAAAATGCAACACCATGAAGTTTCGGCTGTACAAATATGAAAATTTCGGGGAATACATAGTGAAACAAGTCGTGCAGACGATGTTATATGCAATTTGGTCACGTTATTATAATGCGACATGAAAGGGAATTTAAACGGCAAAAGAGGCGACAGTCGCTACTCTGTGTTGCTATAGGAATCCAGAATTTTGATAAGTTAAAGGTTTTAGAAGACACGTGTGAATGAAGAGAGGCTTGGACGAAGACACCGTACGCAGTTCCGGCAAACGGACGATTTTAATAGGTGTTATATTGTAGGCTTACGTGCGATTGGTCGGTCTTTCCATCGTATCTCTACTGAAACGCATGTAGATGTATCCACTGTGTATAGAATTTGATCTACATGGATCAGTGAAGAAAATGTAAGCAGTCGCAAAAGACCAAGGCCGTCTAGCCTTACTACATAACGCATAAATCAACGCATACGAAGAGAAGCAGTAAGGGCCCCACAATCGGCTATTGTGGACATTTCTGCGGAATGAGCAGGGTGCTTTGGATACTCCAATATCTGGGAGCAATGTTTCTCTATGTTTGGCTGAAAGCGGCTCACACACAAGCCGCCTTTGCGAAGATTGCCATTAACACCAAGCCATAGATACGAAAGACTGTGATGGTGTAGTCAGCGAACCACTTGAACATCTGAATGGCACGATGCGGTATTCAGCGACGAGTTTTGGTTTTGTGTCTCTGATAATAGTCCCTGCTTAAGAATCTAAAGTCGTCGACGAGATAGAACCAATCTGACTACTATTTCTGAACGTCTCACTGCTCGTGAACGTTGCATAAAGGTAGGGTGCCATCAATCATGATAGTCGGTCACTCCTCTTACGTATCAAAGGCACATTGGTGGCTCGATGATACATTGATGTGGTGCTGCAGTCGGTTGTGCTACTTTACCTTCAGTGCGATTATTTTCTACAACACGACATCACACACGGCATTCGTTAGCCAACTAAGCTTGCAGCATGTCTTGGTCATTGTTTCTTTGGCCTGCGATGTTCCCAAATGTTTCGCCAATCGAGCATGTCTGGGAAATGACTGGTTGCCGTTTTTTCGCCCTTCCTCAGTCGTTATCGGAGGACGAACTTTAGAGGAGAGTTCAGAGCATCTGGGTTTCCATCTTTCAGGACACTATGGGCACACTAATTGAATCTGCACATCGTAGGGTTGCAGTTTACATCGCCGCAAGAGGTGGTCATACGCGTTACTTTTTCTCTGTAAATATCAGCACCGTATAAATTTAGCTTTCTGTAAATAACCTCACTTATTTATATATGCATGCTCTCCTGTGTATCAACTGACATTATATTCTACCAAATATTTCATAGTGTTGAATTTCTATGTCGAGTAGTGTAATCAGTTTGAATTCCCGAAGCCCGAGGCCGAAAGTCTTGCGGCACCCATCACTAATCTTAATAATAAGCAGCAAAATTTAGTCAATTTAGTAAAATTAAGTAGATATGACTAATGAGAAAATTTTATTAATATTTTAGTGAAGTAAACTAATAAATAAATCAACGAGTTCTCATTTAAATTCTTTTTTCAAATTAATTTTATCTTTTTACGCGCTTTGTTTTAATGTTCTTAGTTTATTATGTGTTGTATAATCTTAAACGTTTAAAATGAAATTCTTGTTCTCTCTGGGAAAAAACAGCAAAAGGAAAAAATAAACTTAAGAAATGCGTATTAAAGAGAAATTTAAATTACTAAATTACAAAAATGAGATCATTAACGCAATTAAATTGCGCATTGTTTTAATAATCAAGTATACAATTTATAACTTATAATTTACTTATTTGTAAATTAAAATTCAGTTACTTTCCTTCAATTTATCATCACTGTCTTTTTATAGCAAAAAAAATCATTTTTTGCAGTCTGTGTTTTTTATTATGAAAGAGATACCTTCAAGGCTACATGAAAAATTATAGCAATATGCAGTGACTTAACTATATTGCTCACCAATGATGAGAGCAGGAGATAATACCGAAGTTCATGAAGATTATTAAAAAATTGCATGAAGAACTGAAATATGAAGCCTAAACTTTTCCTCCTGCTTCAAATTTTATATTTTCTAAATCTAAAATTAGCACAAATGCATAGAATTTTGTATATTTTATATAATGCATAAAAATTTGGAGTCCTTCTTTAAAGTGAGGCAAGGGGTACGTACTCCTTAGCTTTTGCATAAATGATGTCATGAATATGACTTCATTTATGCAAAAGCTAAGGCTGACTAGTAGAAGCTAATAATTCTAAAGAAAATCTTTATCCCATTCCGGAAGCACAATCAGTAAAACATTTTAATAACCTCCTAATGATCAGAATGGAAAATCTGAGATTAAACATCTGATAAAGATTTGAAACATGCATCGTAAAATTCCTGATACGAAGAAACGTGGGATAATAACTAATATATTAATCTATGTTTTTAAATGCAATTTTAGAATATGTAATATTTACAATTGCTTAACACATAGCTGCCATTTTTTGTCTCATTAGAACATTATTTTGATTTTATAAGTTTTGGAAACAAAAATGTTACAGAAAAAATTAAAAATTTAAGAAAATGCTTTGATTGAATTTTTTACTACGTTATCAAGATAAGAATAATGTTTTATATCTCTGTCTTTAGAATTTTTTTTATATTTCTACAATCTGAGAACGGTTTAATTCACTTAACAACTAAAACACATAAAAAACTTGCTTCTGTACAAACAAAGAAAATTCCATACACCGACAGTAAAGCATCGAATCATACGACAGCATATTTTCAGTATTGTTTTAACTATTAATGAGCAAATAGAAATTTTATTCATAAATAAGCTGAAAAGATGCAATTACATAAAATAGAGATAATGAATTTAACTCTGAAGGAATAAATAATTTAATATCGAACTAAACAAATTCTGGAAAATTATTTT
Source organism: Stegodyphus dumicola (assembly GCF_044657685.1). NCBI lineage: Eukaryota > Metazoa > Arthropoda > Arachnida > Araneae > Eresidae > Stegodyphus > Stegodyphus dumicola. The sequence continues at coordinate 144,285,072 of NC_140771.1, read as the reverse complement.
TAATGTGCATATTTTTACGTACATTGTATGTATGAGCGGGTAATGTATAAGTACGTACTGTAATATATGCCTATATATATAAAATAACGTAATGTTAGATTAAACTTTAAACTAGCTCTTAATTCTCTTAATTCCTTTTTTTAAAATTGAAAACGCTCATATCTGGAAATTAATTCTGTAACCTCAGCATTCGCATATTCCTCGGGCAATCACATTAAAGCAAAACTTCTAATTTAAATAGCTACTAATTGCGTAGTTATCCAGTATGGAAGGTCACGAAGAGGAAAGTTTTGGTTTGAGTTAGAAGAGTTTCCGTTCTCAGAGTTTAGGTTCCCAATTACTACGTCATCAGCGTTACGCAAGCTTCAGGACATAGATTAATCTAAAATGATGCAGTCCAGAAATGCTATTATTAATTTTAGAATGAAGGTGGAAGTTAAAGCGCTATTATTTTATTATTATTTGAAAAATGGATATTTTATATATATATATAAATATATATGTATTACGGTAAGTATATATATATATATATATATGAAATATAGAGATTTGGGAATAGCTGTAATGGATTGGCGATGACGTTTTGCGTTGTAATTACTTGGATATATTTTACTGCGTAGATAAAAGAACGACACTTGAAGACAGACGTGTCTGTAGGTTCATCACATAAATTTCATTTCTTGATAAAGTAATTCTCTGGATGCAATATTTGACTCACATCATTATGGGTGCAATATGCACCCCACAAGTTCGAGAGCGTAGCTCATCTTCAAGCAAGGACGATACAGAGAAAACGATACAGAGACGATACAGAGATCTTCAAGGACGATACAGAGAAATGAGCGGCGCATGTTGGCAAAAGCAAAAAGAAAGGCTACGCATTCAGAAGAAGCGGGAGATATTTGAGTTTTTGACGAAGTGATTAGCTATAATGTAGCTGCATTGCTGAGCGTCGTGTAAGATGGCATGAAAAGGATTAATTTTGAATGATACATTCCAGAAAAAGTTATAAGGAAAAGTTAAAAAGAAAAGTTAGAAGAAAAGTTATAACTCAATACTCAATACGTTTTAAAGACATCTTTTATCGTAGCGAAAATTGTGCTATCCAACTACTCAGCTGAAATGAATCAAAGGAAAGATTTCCACAATATTTGAATTATATGCTTATTTTTAGCATTTATTATTTTTTATTATAATTTTAAACACTGTTTTATCAAAAACGGGTTGGTCTTCTTTACTGTTGCATATACGCAACATATTTTAAGAAAGTGAGAAATTTAATTAAATGCCTCTTAGAAAGAGTTTTCTTTCGAAGAATATTTTGATGTAATTACTAGCATTTATTTTCTGTGCGAGGGCGTTAGTGATTACCTTTTCTCACAAAAACATCGCATTCAAAAGAAAAGTGTTTACTGTTTCACGGTTGAGTGTGAGTAAAAGTGTGAATTAAAAAATAAAATGCCAGTTGTTTCAATTATTCCAATTTATGCTTTCAGATTTTGTTTTAGATTAGTTATAAAGTTTAATATTCTTGTTTTCTTTAAAGTAATTTGTTTCGGAAATGAAATCATATTTTTATTGAGGTTACGTGTTTTATTTCCCTTTTTGGTATTCAGAGAATGGATTACAGAATGTGTTTATAAAAAGACCTAAGAATAAAATTGGAAATTTCAAAAAATATGAAAAACATAAATATAATCATCTTCTTTTTATTGTTTCGTAAATTTTAAATTAACTGTTTTACAACTTATTCGATCTGAGGTCTCATCACTTTACCCATAAAAAAGGAGGTATGTTCTGTCGTAAAACAGAGATGAAATTGTTAATCAGCCATCAAAATTCTTCTTCACAAAATCAAAATTGGATTGCACATTCTATGAGGAGTTCAAAAATATAAATGAATGCTTAAACCTGGGAGCAAATGTTAATACTGAAATGTATCCTATAAATAAAGTATTACAAAATGGTTCTTGACGTCATGTAAATCAAAAACGTTTGACATGTTTTGAAGATTAAGAGTGAGGAAAACCATGAATCTAAAAATACTCAGTGTTTTAAAAATATGAATAATTTTTTATTCTTTTGGAAAATGATTACTGAACAGTTTGGGAAATTATTTTTATAAATCCGTATGATGAATCTAGGAAACCGTTAAAAGATTTTGAATTTTACTTATATTTCGAATTGCATAATTATGGTAAAATTCTAACTTATTGAAGACCTAATATTTAATCGATGCAGAAGATTAATTTGTTGTCATTTAGTGAACTTATTTCTAAGAGCTTTTCACAGAGTAAGTATTCTATTTTCTCATATATTCATTGGACATCAAACGCTGACGTTACACTAAAATGAAAATCATTAATATATGATTAATTATAGCACAGGACATAATTCAATATTATGTTTGAATTCGTGAAGGCGAAACATAAGCATTAAAAAATAAATGGCAATTTTCATTGTCATACATCAATAATCCTCTGCAAAATCACAAAGTTACAGATGTTTCGCAATGAAAAATGATTTTGAAACGTTAATAAAATAAAGTTGCCCCTTCAGTGTAATGCAATGATTTAATACAGAATCCATTGAAGGAATTGTAGCACAAGGTTTTTATTAAAATATCAAATATTAATAAATTAGAATACAGTGAATATTTTTCTGATTCCTGCAATATGCTTATTACTCTTTTAATATTTTTGGAAAGAATGATTAGTGCATTTTAATATGGATGCTTATTCATAAAATACGAAATTTTATTTCAATTGTTTATGCTAAAATGTCTAAAGTCACTATCTATCTATTTGTTTATAAACAAGATCTTTTCTTAAAAGCTATTCCTTTTAAACTTAAGGAAAATATAGCAGAGAGAAAAAAAATAATGAAACATTTTTGTGATATAAATCTTTTCAAAACTCGTAAAGGCATGTTTGATTCGCAGTATTTGGTAATTAAAATGTGTTTAAAAAAGGATGTATATATACGGAATATTTTGACACATTTTTAGAAAAGCATATGTAAATTGCTGTGAAAGGTTGAATAACGTTTCAAATTGTTGGCACCAAATATTATCGCCCTGCATTATTTTAAAAGAAACTAAATAAAGGAGAATGTGCACGAATGTAGGTACATGTTATTTAATAAATAAAGGTAACATGCAAAACGTTAAAAAACGCCCCTTTGGGCGTAATATAAAATCTAAAAGCTTTCAGATTTTTAGTCCAAAGAGCCAATTTGCTCTATTAATTTCGTTTTAGCATTTTGCGTCTATTCACGTTAAGAGTTGTTTCACTTTTCAAATTGTTGCCACCAAATATTATCGCCCTGTAATACATTTAACGAAATTAAATAATAAAGAATTTGCATGAATGTATGTATGTTTCTCACACTGTGATAAAACAACGGTATCTTGAGCCATCAAAATTTGAGCAACGTAATCTTCCATACAATATGGCATGAGGAAGCTCTAATTGGAACTTGAAATTAATTTTATTATCTATTTATATTTTGTATCATTTCAACGAATTTTTGATTAACAAACTAAAGATTTCAAAACGAGCAATCGTAACACTCTACGGGATAAAACATTTTTTTATCTTCAGTGCGCGAGACTGTTTATCGGAAATTCTACGGATATGCTCATTTAAAAAATATTTTGCAACGTTACTGTTGAACTGAATTTTATGGGTTAAGTGAAAAAAGCATGATATTTAATAAATAAAGGAGACACACAAATGTTAAAAAAAGCCCCTTTAGATGTAATTTAAAATCAAACCTTTCAGATTTTTTATAGTTTTTTTTATTTATTTACTTTAGAGGGTCATCAGAAGTGCAAAAGATGTAATCCTTCAGAAGTCAATCTTAACAAACTGGATTTTAAAACGATTTTTGAAAGGTATTTTTGCAGACGTTGTAACAGAAATTAACATAAAAATTGTTTAAATACAAAATTAATCCGATAATTATAGTATAAATTCAAAAATAATTTGAAAAACCAGAAATTCAAGCATTTATTCAATATTTGCGAAATCTTCGAAAATTCGCGGAAATTTTCGCAGCGATAACGTTACTTTCCTAAGCACGGTTATTTGTTCGATTTAAATCCTGGCGAATGGGTTAGCTGCATAAAAGATTTTCCTGTAATGCCTGTAATGCGAATACGAGTCAGTTTCTCTCAAAACTTCCTAGATGAAAACATTGCCTTGCTTAGATATATAGCATTAGTGTACTGTGCCGTAATTCAATAAATCTAAATCTATAAATAAGTAAACTGAATTTTTTAAACTTCAAAGTGTATATGTGTTTTGAATAGTCTGTGTGAGAATTTTTTTAACTTCAAACTGTCTATATGCCGTAGAGAATGTATCCTCATCCATATAACTGATATTTAATTTTTTATACATGAAACCAGAATTTTCCTAATTCTTGGATACCATCACTGTAAGATTAAACCTTTGTTTATATGTTTGTACAATGGAGTTACTGGTAACCTCAGCAATTTATTTCGAAGTGAGAAAATAAATAACTGAAATATTATTCGTGCATTACTGTTCTTTGCAACTGCAGTCACCGGCGCAAATAAAAAGCATACAAAGATTTTCGAAGATATAAGACAAATGCAGCAAAATAAAGAAATGCTGTGGTGCAATTCGCTTGCATCCTTATTTGATTCGAAATGTACAGACTATATATGTATTTTACTAGATCGTATAATAAACGGACCGTGTTTAGTTGTATGTAAGTATGAAGGATATAATTTTCACAGTATCTAAAACCATGAGCTTCTAGAAACGTTAATCTTTACCTAGTATTTATCGTACATCAGAAATTGTAATTCTAAAGAAATTAAATAAATAATTATTTGCTTCACATACAGAACTCTTAAATATACCTAACATGTATATAACGTAAATATATATGCATAACATAAAAAATATTTCTTCACTTTTGTAAACATACATGTAAACATCTATGTAATTACAGCGCGAGCATATGCAGAAAAATTATAAAGAATCAAAGGAAGATAATAGATTTTCCATGAGATTTATCTCTTTGTCATTAAATCTCAAATGAAGCAGAAAACAACGTTTACCCTGCAAAACAGAGAAAAATTTTGTAATCAAATTATGTTTCCAGTTTGTTCCTCCAATTATCGACCCCAAATTTCCTGAATTAATTGAATCAACTTACCGCTCAGGTGAGAGCGGTTATACAGAAGTTGATTATTCGTATCTAATTAGAAATTGATAATTTTCATCCTAATGAACTACCATTTAATTTAATTCTGTCATTAAAAAGAGTGGTATTCGAGTTACGTCTTAAAGAAATATCTGTGCTCCAAGAAAGATAAAGTTAACATACAAAACGTACTATTCTTAAATAAGTAAATTATTTTAAGGTACCTTCAAACTGATTTTGCCCCTCCAAGAACAGTAGAAAATTAATACTTCATCCTTTTTCTGAATATCAGAAACTTTAATATGCCTTGGGAAGGAAGCAATACATTTTAATGCTAATATAACTTTATATGTGTTGATGTTCCCGAAGAATAGATTTGCCTTCAGCTCTTCTCAAACAAGTTGCACTTTTTACAAAATATTCTCTCGTTTTCGCGTAAAATGTGGAATTACGTTTAGAGATGCGCAGTGAAAGGTTTTAAAATGTACTATTTTATCTGGACTTCTGCTTTTCTCAAGTAACAGTTCGGAAAATTTCACTTAAAAACTAGCTGTCTTTATTTTATCAAGAATAGATCAGAAGTCATAGATACTTGAAGTATCTGACAATTCAAATATTCTCAAAAATAACTAAATTAGCTTTCTAAAATAGTGCCACGTCAGTACAGCAAAACCGCGTTAATAATAATAATAATAATAATAATAATAATAATAATAATAATAATAATAATAATACCGATTTTAAAAGCACTTGATAATATTACTTAGATAAAATAAATCACAAATTTATTACAAAAAAGTTGGTAGTCTCTAAAACTTCCGAACTTCTTCTCCTTAAAACTTCGACAAAAAAGTGTTTACCTATGACATTCGTTTGTATAACACAAGCCAAAGAATGCAAAATCCAAGAAATTCCTTTTCATATTATCAACCAAAGAGTCAAATGTTCAAGAAACGTTAGAAATAATTTTACACTTTTCTCTAAGGTTGCCAAATCTCTTACTGCGATATCGCCTGTGCTAACGGAAAAACTTAATAGCGTTAAGTTGGAATATGCAAGGAAATGTGTAAAATATAACACAGGTGATATATGTGTGTTGATCTTATGTCATGCTATGAATTTTAAATGTGAGTTTTGTATGATAATTTTTGCCATTGGGGTTAAAGATAGTTTAATATTTCTGCAATATTTCATAAAAACTAATTCTCGTTTCCAGATCACACGTTCTTTCAATGTTTACTTTGTTAAGGATTTACTAGTTTCAATAAATTAATCAGAATTTAGTACTTAATTAGGTAATCACAAATATCATTCTTTAATTAGTTTTAATCATAAATATTACACATAACTTATTAAAGCTATTTTAGTAGGAAACTAAAAAAATATCATTCAGCATTAAAAAAATCATCATTCAGCTGTTACCATGGAGGTATGAAATACAGCAGAGGCCTAAACTGGTTTTTTTCCTTACGCTACCTTGAAGCAGTGGCGCATCTTCTCTAGGTGACCAAAACATTTAGTGACTTGTCATTAAAATCAATAGGTTTTGATACAGTCGAAGATAACCATTTTGTAAGTACTCGCAAATATAAAATTACGCATTTCGTTTTTTTATAATATTTCAGATATATATGTTCCTATAATATTATTTTCCTTTCCCATAATATAAGTACATATTTTATTTTCATATAAAATTTCAGAATCCTAAGTATGTGAAAGAATACATTTTTAAACAACATTCCGTTCTGAACAGAATTAAATGCTATACGTTTCCTAGAAAAGTTTTAATCTGATGAATGTAGTTTTCACAAGTTTTCGCTAATTACATTAGAAAGAAATTTTAAGGTAATTCGATATTATTCGATTAAGAGTTACAAAAATTAAGATTAAAGTTTATTGTATTATTAATATTAAAATCATGCACTATTTCTTTGATGTTTACAGAATTTTTTGTGAAATACCTTTCTCAAATGTGAGATGATTTTGTGCTTCTGAGGCATCTTTTAAGTCAATGGTCATAGCCACGATGTAATTATTGATCTACTTAGTTCGTTTTAAATTAGAGCACCTTTTATTTAACAGTTAAATGCATTAAATATTGCTCCGGATTTCCGATTTTCATGTATGTAACTTTCTATGAATATTTCTGGAAAGGATAAAGAAAGGGGCTGTTGTTAATATTTAGTACTTGTAACTGAATTATTATAAAATGTAAGGAAATAATTCTTTTAATACTTAATAAGAATTTATTTTACCCTTGATTTCAACAATATGCATTCTAACAATTCTATTTTACTATTTGCTTAAGTACGCATCTCATTGATTTTGCTTTGCAATACCATCTAACAGATTGTTTTCCAGTACGAACAATTCTTGCTTAAATAGTTTTATAATTATATTTGTCTCAGAATTTCAATTTATGTTTAAAATCAAATGTTAAGGTTATTATATATAGCGATAATATTTATAATTATTATAAATATATATATTTAATAATTATATTTCTTCACAGTAGCATTTCCTGGATTTTAATGAACCAATAAATCGTCCATATCCAAATACATAAATAATATAATAAATATTTACGCATTTAGTTAAAGGCCAAATCAAAGTGCATGCCTTTTACGAGGGATAATGCATGAATACTCATATATATTCAATATTTTTTTCATTTTTGGCATGCAAATCTTAAATAGAGGAAATCCTTTGTGTATTCCTTCGTATATCGTGAATGTTTCTCTAATTGATTGGAAGTTGTTAAATGCTTCTCATGCAAGTCTTTTCTTCCTGGAAATTTCAGCTTCATGCTCGGTTCGTAACTTTCCCGGGTCTCATTCCTAACCAAAGAATTGTTTACTGGGACATGTTAAAACATTTGCAGAGTGCTGAAACGGGTAAAATTGTTAAGAGGAATGGGTAAAATTCCTAAGAGAGATACTGAATGCTCTGCCGAAATATATTTACTAGAATATTTGAATCTGATAATGAATGTATTCGAAAACGTGTTTTAGGTCACAAGTTAAGTTTGAAGCTTGATAGATAAATGTAAACATAAAGTTATGCATATTAAAATATTTGTAATTAGGCACTTACGTCATATAGTAACATGTTGTAACATGTCCCAGTAAGGAATTTTTTGGTTATGAGTAAGACCTAGCAAAGTTACGAACCGAGCATGAAGCTCAAATTTCCGGGAAATTTCCTTAATTTCTGAGCATTCATTATATTTTTCGATTAAAGTAATTTATAATAATTTAGCATATAACAGAAGTTTTTACATAAAAAGTATACATGCATTATTTTTAATATTCACCTCAAATTCAGTTTTCTTTCCAAAGTCCTTTACAAAGGCATCTCTCACCTTAGGCCGGCAGCACTTCTATGCTTTACCCTATTTAAAAATCTTAACCTAGCCTAAGTGCCTAATTACAAATATTTTAATGCGCATAACTTTATGTTTACATTCATCCATCAAGCTTCAAACTTCCGAACCTAAAACACGTTTTTGAATAACTTCATTATCACATTCAGATCTTCTAGTAAATATATTTAGCCAGAGCATTCAATATCTCTCTTAGGAATTTTACACAATTCTAATGATTTTATCCGTTTCGGCACTTTTAAATTATGATACAAAGAGAAAATGCTGTAACATGTCCCAGTAAGCCAAAGCCATTCTTTAGTTATAAATGAGACCTGGGAAAGTTACGAACCGAGCATGAAGCTGAAATTTTCGGGAGGAAAAGACTTGCATGGAAAGCATTTAAGAACTTCCAGTCAATAAGGTAAACATTCGCGACATACGAAATACACAAAGGTCTTCCTCTGTGGATCCCTCTATTTTTAAATTCTTAATAAGGTGTAATATTTTTGCGATAATTTGACATTTTTAATTTGCCTTAAGCTATTCATCATTCTTTATACATAAAATAAACATTTAGCTAAAATCTATATTTTTGTAGTAAACATAGAATTTTATAAAAGAAATTCATAATCAAAATCGCTGTTGCACTTTTTCGAAAGATAACCAAGATGTAATCTTAGCAGAAATGTTACTAAACTATGCAAATTGCTATCACTCATCCAGCAATGAATGTTCTTTTTATGTGGAAGTGTCTCCGCTTTTCGATTTGTGCGGAACTGTCGTATGTGGAAGTACCACCCAATCGCTCTCAAAATACTCTGAATGTAAACAAAACCCTCCCGCTTTGGCTTTTCTTACCACCATCTCAGTTACAGTTTTGTACGAATGTTTTTTAGCAAGAAAAGTTACTAAAAGGAGAAAACTGTATTACAGGCTCAATGAACATGACGCGTCGAATTACATTAAAAAGCGTGTCCACGCGCCTGAGACGAAAAAACAAATTATTTTTTAACCAACTTTTATAACTTTATGTGTGTATATAGAGGTAGATATATAGATGTTGATCACCTGTACAATGAGGGAGATGTGGTGATTCCTCACAAAACTTAATAATATTTAATATCAAATTAATTGTACTTTAAGCTAAGAAAACATTAAATCAACATATCTCCATCATGCATATCTGGCGTGTTATAACATCAAAATATTAAGAACTTAACAAACTTCAGTTAATTCTCAGTCATTTGCATGTGCTCGAAATAAAAATATTTTCACAAATTTTTATAGATACATCATATTGTAGTGTATTTTGTTTGTCTAAGTAAATATGCACTAAAAATTAAATTGTAATATATTAAATAAAAAGAGATATGTTTTATATTGATATGTAAGAATGATAAACATTTGATTTTAAAAGTTCGAACTAATTCGTTTAAACATTATGATAAGAAATTTGTAAAGAATAAGGAATGTTTTCATTATTTTTTTTCATTGGAAGCATATTTTCCCTTATAATAATTGCCCTACTTACTTGTTATGAATTTATAATCAGATTGTATTCATTTAATTAAATTTTTAAGTGCAAGAAAATAATAACCATTTGCATAAACAAAAATGCAAATGACGTATAAAATAATCGCACATATTGAAACTATTCTTCAACCTTGGTTCTTATTATTCAGCCAGAAATACATGAATCTCAAAATGAAAAGCCATAAGCATTTCATAAATATGCATAATAACGCTAAAAACTTTCTGTAATCCGAAAACTTTTGTTTTTAAATTAAATGCAAAATAAAGCGGCTGCTACTCTGTTGCGGCTACTATTCTGTTATTAATTTTGAAGATTAATTGAAGTTTTCAGTACATTGTGCCTTCAGGAAATATAAACGTATTAAATAAATCAATACTAATTATATAGGTCTTCTACTATGACTATAAAAAAGAAGTGCAAGAGCCTTTAAAATTGTGAAGTATTCTCGCTTATAATTAATCCTTGTGAAGCTACAGTTAGCTACTTTCGCAATAGATGTTGTAAAAACAAAATCTAATTTCCATGTTGTCACAATAAATCGTAAACTTTGCAAAAATGTTTTCAATACCACACCCGAAAGAAAATTTTTTTTTCGTAAAATTTGATAGCTGTTTAAGTATTTCTCCTAATATATTCCAATAATTTACATTAATCTGAATTTAAGTAGTTGTTAAATTAGGAACTGAAATTAGTCACATCTGAAATAAAAAAGTTGGATGTGTTAATTAAACAAACAGGTAGAATTTCCTCCTTCCATTTTCGTAGAATAAGGTTAATCTGTAAGAGACAGAATTTATATATACAGGATATCTATAAATGCAGAGAGAATTCGCATTCAAAACTATATGTAAACAAATACTTAATTTTACTAGTCATTCATTGATACTGAATGCGTAGAGGGAACCGCAGTATTTCTATAGACCTTTTAGGTGAAACTAGGCTTGTATAAGTGGTTCCAGAAACAACTTCTTATTAGCACTCTATTTTAACTCATCAGTTTATAAAATTTTCTAAAATAACACTATCGTATTAGCACAGTTGTAAGGTGATTCGTTTCATTTACTTGAAATTATTTTAATATAAGTGTTTTAATAATATTGCTGACCATTTATAAAGCAGATTAATATAAATGACCATTTAGCTCTTGACTTTTATTTTGAAAGAAAATATGTATTTAATTTACTTAATATGCTATTTTTAACTTTCCTGCATAACGCAATCAAAATTTCAGGCTCGCATTTCTCAGACCTTTCTCATAAGAAAATTTCTTTTTTTCTCCAAAATACATTCAAAATTTGAGATAACTTTCTATACGAAGGCATCTAATATCCAAGCTAATACAAAATGTAATTGTAAGCTAGTACAAAATGTAATGTAACGTCTCTTGTTAATAAATTTCAGCTGTTTTTTCAATGTACTTATAACACTCTCAGGTACTTTGAGTACTATTTTACAATTTCTGATACCGCTTTACTCGGATGAAAATATAAGATTTAATTATTTACCACTCAAATTTGAAATGATTGCTTCTCAAATATTCAATTATTAAAACTAAAAGTATTATCTTATTTTAGGTCCTCCCTCTAGATCAAAGCTTTTCCTCTCTATTTAAAGCCCTTAGAGATACAGAGAATAAAAGGCTTTTCTATCTAGATGAAAGCTGGTGTTCATATATAAAGGCATGGTGGTCGCATTCACGTCAACACCAATATCATCAGTATCGCCTCCCGCCCGAATCATTGAAGGATGAGTAAAAAAAAAATTATAAACAAAAACTGAGATTAAAGGAGCTGGGAGGGCGCGTATTAAAAAAAATCACTTCTGAAGGTATTAATTCAGCACGTATGCAAACGTGTCTCCCCATTGCAGCAGAGACCGGAAATTGGTTGTGGCGTGTTCAGCCGCGAAGCCTTTTTAGTAAAGAGGATTTGCCCAACGCTCAGAGAGCTTATGAACGTTACAGAAATTTTGAGCGGGGCATTGAAAGACGATATTAGGTGTGATGGGATGTTACTCTATCTTTATATATTTCTTCGAAACGTTTTCAAATCAGGCACAATGAACTGTATTATTGATCACCCTAACGTACGTTTAACTTAAACATTTATATTTGCTTTCCAATTACTTTTTTTAAACTAAAATTAAATGAGGGTTTTTTTTTTCGAAAGCCGCAAAATCCGTTTTCCTTTCTTTCATGTAAAACCTATAAAGTAATCTTACTTTCGTAAGTTTAATCAAAATTAAATAACTCTCAAACGTTTACTTGTCTTTTAACATGTCTTGTGCTTCTTCTTTATTATTCACTTAACTCTGGCTTTATGAAGGAATTACATAACGCCAGAGTTAACCAGAATACATAAAACGCTGAGCCCTAAAATGTAATTCATTTTCGATATATGGTTTTACTTTTGATAAGAGTTTAAAGTTCTAGTTAAGTACTGATATTAAAATTTGAATTTAAAATTGCAAGTTTATGTTGCAATTTTTGCCCAATGCAAAAAAAAAAAAAAAAATATGTTACTACAGAAATGTGAGAATGATATTTTAATATATAAAATAAACACACAGCATTGCAATAACAAATACAAAATAAATAATTTGAGATTACAAAACTTGTCGAAAGCAAAGCTACTTCTTGATTAAACTACAAAAATTAAAAAAATATAATTACGTTTTTAAGTTGTAGAGATATAAGGATATTTGAAAGCAGGCACGATGAAAAATAAGCAACCGCCTTCGCATGCTAGAAAGGCGGAAGAAATACCTTATAAGGTTTCTAATAGTTACAAATCTTGAATTCTTTCTCCGACATTTCTGAAATTCAATTACACGAAGATTTAGAATTCCCAACTTTTCGAAAGCTTGTTGGATGTTATTAAATCAAACTTTGATTTTTGGATTTAAAACTTTTCATGAATCACCTACATTTTCATGAATCACCTACATTTTATTTTCGTGCAAATAAAATAATGAAATTCTGTCTTAGTGCAGAAAAAGCAAATGAAATTTGAACTCTAATTTCATACGGTAAATATTGCAAAACAACTTGTTGTTTTTCTGCGAAATCAATTAAATAAAGTGATTTAAATTTTCTTTAGGAATAATATATATGCTCAATTTTCAAGTCCTTTAAAATGGATAACTCTTAAACTAATATCAAATAATATAAAACGATATAGAATAATTATGAACAAAGATCTCTTAGTAGGTGGTCGCAAGCCACGAGTCCCGTGCTCTTGTGCAGAAGCCTTATACCAGACTATAAAATAATAATCTTATCATAAAAAATAGCAATTCAGTAACTGAATAACGAAAAGCAATTTGGACATGACGAACTATGACTATAGCATTTCAGTAAGCCCAAAAATATTTTTTAAATCTCTGTTAATTTTTTATGGTCTATGCAATTCCTTTTGATCTCCAAATATTTTTTAAATAGTTCTTCTGAATCTCCCACCGAATAGCTTATTAAATGAAAATATGTTCATTACCTTTGCATCATCTAAGCCGATAACGTACCCAAAACTTCAGACGGCTGAACGTTTTCTCACAAATAGAAAATTCAAAACATTTAAAATAAGTTGGAAGGTTTCGTTTATGGAAGGTTTTCCTCGTTTATTCAAAATATGTTAATTTTTAATTTAATGACAAATTAATTTTCTATTAATTTTACTTTACTAACAATACTTTCTTACAATATACCTTAATTCAAATGTTTGATAATCTGACGACAAAAAGAAGAAAGAAAAACCTATTTATGGACAATAAAAATGGGAATAAAATTTGTAAAATTTGATATTTGCTTGAATTTCAAATGTAGTAATAGTTTTCTATAAAAATTGCCTTCCTAAAGAGAGAGACCATATTACTTGTCCTTCAAAATGCTTTAATCAAAATGCTCAAGTCATTTACACTCGAAATAAAATCAGAGCAAAGAAGGATTTTAAATTAAATTTCCAGCTGGGGCGTATTTCTTGAATTTCGGCAATACGCGTACTATACACTAATTCTGCAATGTATTTTTTTACTCTTTTGCCTCTATCTTTTCCATTTTTTATATCAAAGATGGTAGAAAGTGTGCACTAAGTGGTTGAATGTAAAGTCTATTTTGTTCCATTTCTGATTGGATCAAGAGCGCCTCTTGGTACACGTTATTTGCATTGATTCAACAAATTCTTAACTTTCGATGCTTAACTTTTAGCATGAATTTTAATGTTGATTTTATAACTTTACTGATATACAAATATTTAAAACTGTTTTTACATTAAAATAAGGACTGATTCAGAACATATTCAGCTAATTTCTTGTGATTCAGATTGTGATTAGGTACCAGAATCTGAAATATTAACATTTATCAAAAGTATTTCTAAAAATGTTTTTCCTTATTTTGCTATAAAGAAACAGATAATCTTTCCTTTAATATGCTAATTTAAATCATTATATTCGCTCTAATAATATTTTCCGCTTCTTAACTTTTACATTTGTGAACAATATTTTCTTCAATATGTAGAGCTTACCATATGTCCAGTGGTAAAATCGTTAAGCTCTAGTAGCTCGACTCGAATTGAAACCTCGAACGGACAGAGTGGCTGCATGTGAATTTTAGCAGTTTTACTCATGCGTACCGTAAAAGCAAGCGCAGTAGTCTACGAAGATGCCATTTCCTTTAGGCAGTTATTTTTCACATATTAACGCAATCTAATCAATACTCCTTAACATAAATAATCATAACATTGTAACCTAAATAATCATAACATCATAATCTAAATAATCCTAATTCTCTCAATATGTTATGTAAATGTGCAACTTTCACCTTAGAGATGTTTTATGGTTCGGAAACTTTTTCCTAATACTTAAACAATATGATCTATATCCTAATAATTTTAACATGTTTAATTCATCATTAAGTAACTTTATTTATAATTTAAACTACAAATAAACTTTTAGAGAAAATTTACCAAGTGGCACAAAACTTGAGAATAAATAGTAACAACTTAGTCTCTTTCTCTTATTTATAAATTTTTTTCACTCATAAATAAAAATACGCATGCTTATATTTAAATAATTATAAACTTTGTAATTTTTAACTATAGCTCGGCACTTGATGGCGTTTAGATTTTGGTAAAGTTTGTAAACCTTGATAGAAACTAAAAGGAATTATCTTCATTGCGTATCATAGACGCTCATCTGTCAAACTTGCTTTTAATATAAATTAGCTATTCACATATAAATGTATTCTCGAGCAGCACTAATATTCTTAGTACAAAAATTTGTAACTTAGTTTATTCATTTTTTATAAGTACGAATAAAAAATCTGAAAGGTTTCAGATTTTGTATTAAGCCCAAAGGTGCGTTTGTTTTCATTTACATACAAATACACGTTTCGAAATCATTCAGGCTAATATTCCTTTAGGCTACAAATATTTAAAAACAGTTAATCTTCATAATGCCCAATAGATAGTCTCGCACGCTGGATATAATTTATTTTTTCCGTACAGAACTGCCATTCCTTGCTTTAAAATAAAATGCTCGCCTTGTTAATAAAAAATTCGCTAAAGTTTCACAAAATTTTAAATACACAATAAACATTTAAAAACATCATATCTTTAGAACATCTGATATACATTATAGGATGCGCTGGAGATAAAAATGTTCTTTTTCGTACAGTGTTGCCATTGCTCGCATTGAAAACGCTGAGCTTGTTAATCAAAAATTCGTTAAAGTTTTATGAAATATGAAATAGCTAATAAAACAAATTCAAAAATTCGGGCGTCAAGGTGCCCATGTTTGGGTGGAGGATTACGTTATTCAAACTTTGTTGGCTCTATGTGCCGTCGTTTTTTCACAATGCGAAAAAACTACATACATTCATGCAGATTTTCATTATTTAATTTCTTTAAATATAATACTGTCCTATAATATTTGGTGGCAAAAATTTAAATTCGTCCTATAATATTTGGTGGCGTGATTCGTCGTTTATAGTGAAACGCCACAAACTGTCATTAATAGATGTCATTAATTCGGCTTACCTTAATTCATATGAATTGTATGCTCGATGTCTCTTCAGTATATAATACGAAATACTTTTAATTTTTTACTTGAAATTAATGGAAAGTGTCATGAATATTGAAGTAGATTGACTTGATCCAATGTGTTCCACTGCAGTGTATAAATATTTCGTCATGTCAGGTGAAAGGACCATGTTTTAGTAGATCTGGCACGTTTTATGTATTTTTTTAATTATTTAATCAAGAATAATATCTCGAGAAATTAAAATAAATGTTTGATTCACATGTGAAAATTTCAAATAATTATTTAGCAGCTGGCATCACTGTGATTCTGGGTAAGCTCTTAATTATATATTTATTTTCTTAGGTCACACATTTCGTCTCATATTCATATGTATCATTGGGTTATTGCGGTGCCCAGGTTATAAAACTTATTTTAACATATATGTTTTAAGGTTATAAGGTATTTCTCCCACCTTCTTAGCATGCCTTCGTAGTGTAGTGGTCAGCGCGCTGGGCGCTTATTCCAGAGGTCCGTGGTTCGATTCCCGGCGAGAATATTTACAAGAAAAGATAATATCATAAATCATATAAGGAATCTAGTTGTAACTGAATAAGCGAAGATAATATCATATGCCAATTTAGTCATAACCATACAAATTCATTGCTTGTGACGTCGAAACTTTATTGAATCAATCGCGAAATGAAAGCCACTAAGTTAACTAAGCTCGGAGTAAAGAATGATGTTAACCAGATAAACAGTTATATAGGACATCGAATAAAACGAAAGCCGAAAGTGTATTTTTTATTATTGTTAATAACATTATAATATTTAAAATATGATATTTAAAAACCAGACTTCTCAACGTGTTGCATACTTGAAAGTTACAATAAAAATTTAGAAATTAATTTTTTCCTCATCGATAATTTGGTGCTTGTCCTAATTGTTCTCCTGAGGCAAGTGCGTAGTACATCTCAGGCATATTCCAAGCTAATAAAAATTACAGTATGAAAAGCAATAATATAGGTAGATTCTCTTACAAAATAATAGATTTCAAAGCTTAATAAAACAGCCCTAACTGAAAATTATCTCCGTGAAAATTAATTAAAATTACTTAAATTAATTTTCATTTAGATCAATTATTTGCACTCATATTAAAAAGACAGTAATATTTTCTTAATTATTTAAAATATTTTAAGCTAAAGAAATCACTTTCTTCTGAAATTTTTAATCATGTGCTTTGTCTCAGAAATTTGACACTAAAGAGTGTTTAAAATTTCAGACGGTTCTTTTTCTTAACTCAAGCTCTTTAAACTGTTACCATTTCAGTGTCAACTTGCCATAAATTTAAAGAAAAGTGAGAGAAATTCTAGTTAATCGCAGCGCAATTAAATACAGTAAATTTTTTGAAGTTTTAGTAACGTCTCTTTTTAGTATGGAATTCGCTGTATGAATATTTCATTATACAAGACACTCTTTTCCATAGGTTATTGTGAGAATAATTTTAGAGCTTTTCCAGGCTCGGTCCGACAACGCGAAACAGGGTAAGAAAACTTCAGAGAATGTAAAAGCACTACGCAAGTTATAAAGTTTGAGAGTTTAGTAAGTTATTATTAATAAAAATATTTTTTGCGTGCGTACGCTATATATTTAAAGTTTTTCAATACTGTTTCTTCTAAATTTTCCCAATCTTTAGTTGTTTTTGATATTCTAGTATCTGTATTTCTCCAGTTCTTGAAATAATGCTCGATAACATCATTAAACAGCCAGTCAGTTCATTTTAACTTGACTGGGATGCTATTGTATGGCTGTGGCACGAATTTGCTGCAACTTCTTCAGAAAACTTTTAATGTTCATAGCAGACATGTAATGTTTATTTCCTTCTCTTTCACCTCGTCAGAAAGTTTCTTCAAGACTTAAATATTAATGATATAAAAGATTTTGTAGTTTTCTAAAATGTAATATTATGAAACATGTTTATTTACATAAGCCTCTATTCGCTGTCTTTTTTTTATGCACATACGCTATTTGTGAAGAGTCGTATGCAACGCAAACGGATAGTAGTGGCGAAATTCATAAACGATTCACAATGCAAGATCGGATTCTTTATGAGAGACATATTTCGATTCATGTGCGCTTTTATTATACAGATCATTTGTTACACGAGAATCTACACAAATAAGTGCACGGTTTGGAAATCACTTTCTTTGAAAGATATAAAACTTCTCAAACTTAATTTATGTTTGCTTTAGTTGAAGTTAAATTCTTATCATTTTTATCACCATAGATTATCATAAATTATAACGAAATAGCAAATTTTATATTAGCAAATTCTCAGGCTTTTACTGGAAAAAGTATAGACCTGAAAATTAAGTAAGCAGAAAAAATTTATCACATTCATTTTGCCATGTTAAATGTTTCCCGGGACTTTCAAAAGTGAGTAAGGGGGACAATGGGAGAGGGAGCAACCGGCTGGAAAGTCGGCATCTCCTACCTAAACGACTGATCGAATTACGCTCACCAAATCAGAATGACAACGTAAAGGGGACGGGGATTCGCACACAACTGGGAATTGAGTAAAAAATGTAAGATAAAATATTGGGATGGTAAATCGTGGTGATTTTTCCTCATTTCGTCCTCCATAACCGTTCTTTCTGTCCCGATATGCAGTGCATATTATCTAATTCGAAAATCCCGTTTATAACAGAAAATATTTATTGGTGCATGACGGATGGGTAGAATGGTACATGATGAATGTTTTCACATGCATGGTTAGTTGAATAATGGAAAAATGGCTGCCACTTTTATAAATTCTAGAAAGATCATTGTGCTTCAACTAAGAAATATGAGTGTATCTAGCTAATTAAATAAGCTGTAAATATCAAACCTGATTCTTCCATTTATGTCTCAAGTTACCAAAAATTATAACAGATTAAATTAAATAAAAAAATTAACCTTAAATTGGTAGAGCATCTGAATAAGGCTCCGTCAGTCTAACAGGTTACAAACTAATTCAGGAGTCAAACAACAAAAATCAGCGTTATATTTACAAAATTTTCACAGGACTAGTTTCGATGGTTTTACCGAACCACCATCCTCAGCTGCAAAACCGCAAATGAACAAGATAGGAAATAATAATTAGATAAGATAAGAAAGCAAACTATAAAGCTCTTCCACACATCGAAATAATGCAAACGCTGAAATGCTGAAAAAAGCACATGAAGTTTTTCTAATCTTAGTTTACTTTATTTGTCGGTACAGCCGTGTTGATGCTCGAAACACTGTGAGGTAAAAATGTATACTTATCTTCCACTAAATTTGATGCATCATGTCTAGAGTTAATTTTATGACAGTTGAATGGAGAGGATTGAGACAATCGTAGCGATTAATTAAATACCCAGATTTTGCTATATCTATTTGCATGACAATACTGCATATAACGAAAATGTTACTATCGGAAGCATTTAAAGAACAAGTTCGAAAAATTTTAAAATCATTTTTAAATCTGCAGAACAACAAACTGAGAACAGATCAAAATATGTTAAAATAAGGCAGAAAACGTCAGCTATCATTTGGGATTTCAACACTTGATTCAATTCAATCTTTTTAATAGTAATTGAATTTCTCTTTTAATTAACTCGCATAATAAAGAAAATGCATGCTGAAGATCAGCTGAAGATACAATATTACAAACAATTGGATTTCCGAAGTTCAGAATCTCTTGGAGACAAGTCTGTAGATCAATTTATATGCGTTAGGAAGATCAGTCCTACAGAAAGCAATTTCAGATTGTTGGCTTTGTAAATTTCACAGCAAATGTACGTCGTATTTTCCGAAGAAATTTCATACATTGCGATGAATTTCTTCGAAATCAATACTTTAAAATGGAATCTCTCGGTCTCATTTCCTGTTAAATGGTATCGCATACTTAGAGTACTTGTAATAAAGTTTATTCAGAAATGAAACAATTTCTTTACTAATGATTTTTACTATGTCCCATAATGTTTGTCGAGGTTTTTCTCGTATCAGTATTCCTAAAATGTTTCATTGCAACCGATATTTGTAGCGCATATTTCATGACAGATTATTCATTCAGTACCCAGATATCTCTTATTATCTACATGAAATCTTCCAAAAACAGTGCTAGAAAACTCTCGCTTACTACCTGCATCAATTTTGACTTTCCTGTTTAGTTTGAATTCATTTAATTTTAAACTTAAAAATTAAAACCAAGTTTTTTGTATAACAAGCAATGTTTACAAAATTAATGATTAAAACTCATCAATGTATCCAATTTACTTCCTCCTACATTAAATTACCGTAAATTATTCTTCTATTCAACTTTCCTATTTTTATAGACAGGACGAAGAATTTATACTTACATAGAAATAGAAAACATTTTACAATAAAAATTTCAAAATTTTAATGCATTCTCTCTAAACGCTTTCGCTATTAGCTATACTATATAGTGAGTGTTTCACAATAAAGGACTTTTCTTTTTGATACGAAAGCTTCGACAACTAACCTCTAATAAATCCCCTGTTATTGTGACCTGTTATCTTATCACAGATCTTTCGAGAAAGATAAAATGCAAAATTTTAAAAGAGAACCTTTCAAAGTTTATATAGGTATGCTGCTGAAGGGTATGGCATTGAAATGATTTCTTTTGCTAATTTGTTAAGAACGTAGAAACTGGAGGCATAAAGATAGAGAAGATAGAATCTTATTTTTTAAGCATCAGGGCATATAATGCAAGAGTATAGTGACTAAATGTCAGCTCTAAGACATCACTTCATAATAGGCAGAATAAAAAAATCAAATTGATTATGAATTAAACTTGGAGTTGGGCACTGGTGATCAAGAAACAAACAAATTTGCATCAGACTGTAACAGTGGAGTCAGGCCAAGCATGGAAACGTCGTTTAAAATACCGATTGGGGAGGGGGCAAACCTTGACATTTGTATGATTCAGTGCGTCAATCAGAAACCAACAGCTGATATATCTTCGGACAACTTTCAATGGCAAAATTGCTGTTTTAAACAGTAGAAAAACATAGGAGCGCAAGGTATATCAAGACTAAACAACAAGGATTACCTTTAAGGGATGAGTGTTGAAATGCATAGACAAACTGTTAGCCTATAACTCAAAGAACTGA
Organism: Stegodyphus dumicola; assembly: GCF_044657685.1. Lineage (NCBI taxonomy): Eukaryota > Metazoa > Arthropoda > Arachnida > Araneae > Eresidae > Stegodyphus > Stegodyphus dumicola. The sequence goes on along the minus strand of NC_140771.1, from coordinate 144,263,831 downwards.
ATCTGATGAAAAGTTTATTTTCCAAATGCTTACACTATAAGAAACTTAAAATGATTTTCACATTTGAAAATTAAAGCAAAATAGGCAATTAAAATCATACTGCAAAACTTAAGTTTTCATATTTATAATTATCATTGTTTAAAATTTTATTAAATATATATTGAAATACTTTATGAACTCATTTTTGCTACGTCTCATAACTCATACACGTATGGTAATTAATTGAAGCATATTATTTTAGGCTTTCTGGATAGGCGAAGAGATGCTTTTGTGAAAACCTTTCTAAGATAAAACTAATTCATATTTTTATGCTAAGCTTGATATAAAGAGTATAACAGCCCGTCCGCTGAACTATCGAACCTGTGTTTCATGTAAACTGGATAGTTCAATTACTGCTAGATGTCGATATTTAATGTCATTGTTTTTTTGTCATATTTATTATTTTATTAATCGGCTATTTCTTAATGAATGAAATAAAAGGGTATCATCCCAATTTCTTAAAAATTATTATAACTTCTTTAGATTATAGCATCAAACTTCAAGTTGTAAAACAAGTGAGAAAAGTATAGAACTTAAGAAGATGGTTTACAAATACGGTCATTAATTCGAAAAGAAATTACATTGTAGCGTTAAGAAAAAGCTTGAGTATGCTATTGGCCATTAAAACTGCTATGTTATGAAGGACAAAACTAAAAGTTTCATGAAAGATAGAATGTGGTGGATATATGAAAATATAGCGTTTTATAGTATGCGCACATTATAGGCAATACTATTGACTCCTTGACGCAGAATAGAAACGCAGATTGTAATGCCGATTTTCACTCAGAAATTTAATACTCGTTTTTAATGCTGGATATCATGTTATGCCTCATATAAGGAGAACGAGAAGCACATCATAGAAATCAAGCACAAGAAAATTGTAGCCTACCTGACTGCAAATGCAAACATTCTATAGTATTTTATTCTACAGTATATTTATTCAGTTCCTATTTCTACTATAATTATTTGCAACCCATATTCTCAAGAGCGCAGCACGCAAGATCTCAACATTCACCAACGCCTGAGACAACAGATATCTAGCCTGCATCAGTGTAAGAGATCATGTAGTCACAATAAGCATCCTCGTTTGCATAGTACTAGCATCCGTACGGAAGACGCGTTGATGTCTGCAAAACCACGCACCATCAGAAGAATTATTATCGCTTCGGCTTCGCTTGATACTGCAGCATAGATATCAGAGCCTCCCAGTGGTGTATTTAATGATAGACTTAGACTTTTCAATGGCATGACGATTTTTCCGACGAATTCCTCTTTTCCTTAACAGTATTATGATGGCCATATCCGTACGTGGAAGCAATGAGGACAACGAATGCTGGAAACTTGCGTTCTTCATCGTCACACAGGCTCAGCAAGTTAAGTTGACAAAACGGGATCCAACGATTGGGTGTATATTCCATTCACCTCTAATTCCATATTCAATTCTTTGCCTAGCTACCTTTACATTACTGAGGTTTTAATGCTCGTGGCTATACAACTCATTCAGGGCGACTAGTGCCAATGACTTTTAAAAGGATATTTCAAAACCGTAGGTTGTTCTCGCTGTCTTATGTTCTTCAGAACGCTGGGTGTTCGACTTCTGCCTTGGCCGCAGAGTCCTTTAGATCCTTCCCCAAGCGTAAATGTCGGCTTAATTAATGCATAGAGATTGTAATGACAATACCCACCACCTGTATAACAAATGAACTCAGGTATGGCATAGAACTGAAGCCATATGCAGCACTTATAACTGTCGTCCAAAGTCTGTTCGACTCTATGACCAGCCGTATAATAGCTTCTGTTGTCGTCAGAAGCGGATGCTTGGAATACTAATTTCTGAACGTTTTATACTTCAGATGGTTTCCTGAAATTTTAATCATTTCTTCTTTTCTTTACAATGTATTTATAAAACAAAATGATTCCACTAACTGCTTTCTTTCATGGTATAACAATTTTAACGGCCAGCAGTATGTTTTTCCTGTAACGGTTGGTCATTAAATTATTCGTTACTTAAATCAAATACTTCGTTACTTATATGTGAGAGAATTCGCTAAGTTGCGCGGTAATGAAACTTCAGGAGAGCAAGAAACAATCATCTATGCTTTGCCCAAAATTCAACCCGGTTCTATCACAGCGGAAGAGTGAATTACTAATCATCCTGTAAAGGCCCAATAATCATTTAAACTGACTGAAATAATTCAGCCTTCGCATGTATTCTACAAAAAAGTATATTCCAAATAGTAATTTAATCAACATTTACGAATTTTATCAAGAATGTATCCAGCGAGATTTATACATGGAAATTTAAAAAGGATATTGTAAAAGACAGTATGTAAGGAGTTCTAACTTTTAAATGACAGTACGTTAAAATATTACTGGGTGCCTTTAATAAAGGTAGTTCTTGTTATATCTTTTATAGCACAGCTGTAATTCATTAAATGTACTAGACGCAAATACTAGAGCTATTCATTTGCAGTTTTCGGCACTTTTCCACAAAATAAACTCTTACAGCTTTACATAAACACAATATTATTATTTTGGAGCGTTATGTTATCAGGTGCATAAATTTTACAGTCTGGTACTCTCGGTTATTTCATATGTCATATGTCACGAAATAAAAGTGATCTAGGATGCAGTGTGAGAGGTACGGAGAAAAGTAACGGAACTTTGAGTTACAGACACTCTTAATGCACCGTAAGAGAAGCAGCACAAAAGAGTTTTCTGACAGCTACATACTGAATGACAAGTATTGCTAAATATAAAAGCAACTGCCTCTCTCCACACTGACGTACCGCACTCCTTGATCAGTGTCACTTCTTCTTATGGTTTTTCCGAGATGGCTTCTCGTGTTGCAGACAGAACTCACAAAGCGGATAGCCGTCAAAACCGGTGACTGTCTATCCCGATGTGACATTCAGATTCATCCCCGTACTTACTAACCCTCCTATGTATATTCCTTCTTTTCCACCCCTGCATCTCTGCTCTGTCACGAGCGGAACTACTTCGTGTTTCAAATCTGGCAGTGTTTGCATCTTTGGTGGCAACAGGGGTCGTGCAAATCCGGGCAGAAATGTGTTATTATGGCGTTTGTGGGCTCCGGTTGAATTTGAATTTGATACGACAGTGTCATAGAAATTTCGGAGTCGCCGCTCAAAAAGGGTGGCTGGGGTGTTTAAAAATTTGAAGGCGCCTATCGACTTTCGCTAGTCTACTTGGGATGGCTTTGTCGTAACTTTTTTATTTTAGACCAAAGCATTGCCATTCAATCTGAAAGAAGTGCAAAATAGTATAGAATTATTCCCTATCTCTCAAAATTTTATGTACAGGGACACAGAATTCCGCCAACCTTTAATTCAGTTTTCCTTTGTTTTTCCAAAATAATTTTAATTTATTTCATAAAAACAGGCTGTTTTTAGGTATACCTTCCTCTTAACTAAAATGTATTTTTCTAGAGGGAAAATAATACGCATACTTCTTATTTCAAATATGTCACCATCATTATATTATGAGAATTATATGTTTAAAGTAAAATAGGGAGTGATGGAAAAAGAGTAAACTTCATTAAGAGGCAAATTTTGAAGAATTTAATTGCGATCATCTGTTGTCTAAAATGTAAAAACTTTGAAAGTGAAAATTTTAATTTATTAAAACATGAATTATGATGAAATTGTAAATAGACTGACAAAACACAAAAATGCTGAACAGTTTGTTTTTCAATCGTCTCTCACTATGTAATCGATATTTGATTCTAGAGTCATCGCCAGAAATATTTCCTTTGTCGTCCAACGAATATTCATCATAAGAGCTCTCACTAAATTTTTATAACATATGTGAAATTATTAATTCACTGTAACAGATTTTTGCAAATAAAAATATTTTTTAAGAAAGGAATTTTTAATTTAAAATCGTATTAGCTATTTAGTTATACTTTTCTTTCAGAATCTTTTTTAAAAAGTTATTTCGTAATGCTAAACCTAATTATCTATTTAGTTGCAATTGTTTAACGTTTGACTGCTTTGACGAATTTCATCCTCGCGCTAAATAAAAGTCAAACTGGATTTCAGTATCCCAAACCGAGTTTCAGTACCACAAATTTCAATAACACAACTTAACTAAAACGTTTATTTGAAATTAGGTCTTGTAATAATAATATAATTTATCAATTACTAGCCACTGCTAGTGGCGAGGTTTCTGAAACTCAAATATTTAAATAAATATGGCATTAATCTATAGGGTAATAGATACAAGAATTTATTTACCAAATACACATGTTGGCTAGATTAAACTGATTTACAGGCTGGTTACCACATACCTCTTTTTAAACTACGAATTTTCTCGCTATTTAAACTCAACCTAGTTTTCATATATGGATAAAAACATTTCTTGCCTCAATGCTCCCTTTGTGATAATTTAGCTATTATTTGCATCACACACTTCAAGTTCCTACGTTATGTAGCTAACATTGTTATAGGGTATAATTTCTATCGTTCTCAAGATAAATTTCACTAACTTTTACATAAACAAAGAAAACCAATAATTTTACATAAACAATGAAAACACATTTACAAATAATGGTAGTTTGTAAGGTTAAACCTAACTGCTTATTCAACTGTATTTGTTTAAATCTTCTTTGAAAAGAAAAATTTTCGTCGTCGCATTTACTAGAAACCTGAACTTCGAAAGAGCAGAATAAATGAAATATATCTAAAGGAATTATAATAAACGACAGCTTTTAGCATAAACAAATAAAAAAATCTTCGACTTGTGGGCTGTGAGAAATATGTATACCCAGAGAAATTACTTTCAAAACTAAACACCGTGACTTAAACTAGTGGACCCTAAACATTAAATAAAATGCAATACTTACTCACCGGAGTGTCGTCCTACATGCAGTCAGCTTTTCTTAACTCAGCTGGTGTCAGAGGGAAGAACTCCCCTTTCACCGTAATGCAATAAGAGTTACTTCGGAGGTCGGTTAAATATCTAAGTATTTCTGTTTCAGTTTTTCAAATTAAAAATATTTCGACTACTTTGTGCTTAATTTTGTCATGCCATACAAACACTTAACTTCTTTATTCGGGGCTTATGAATAACATTATACAAGCTAGATCGCCAGAACATTCTTAAAAGAGTGAAAGTTAATATTATTGAAAAATAAATTATTGATAAACATTTTGGTTGAATATATATTAATCACGTATTTAATTATTAAATTATATATATATATGTGTGTGTGTGTATCTACCATAGAGTACCCGCCGCTTATAAAATATTTTCTATATTGAATTTATATTGAATAGTTGATTTTAATAGACGTTGGTTTGCCTATTGCAAACAGTGATGGTCAGTTTTAAAACTATTCTTAACAGGACCACGTAATTCCAAATGATACGAAATCTTTTTTAAATTAACGTAAATGTCAGAATCGGGTTTACTTCGCCGTTTAATTTACTTTACGTGAAAGATTCTAATGATAATTAGTGCTGACAAAAAAAAGTACTACTGTTTCAAATCTCTTCATCCTCGGGACCTACATACATGCAGTTGCTTTTGAAGTTATTCCTAATTATTGGTTATGTTATTCTGATATGGCAAAGCGCGCAATAGCTCTCTGCCTAAAGGAAATTACTTAGACAGACAGCTATTTCGCATGAGTACTCTCTAAGGGTTGCATTCATTTTACACATGAAGAAACACATGCAGCCTACCCATTCGGCTGGGATTAAACTCAGGTCGAGCATTCATCTATTCAGCAAGCTTACTTCCGTGTATTTGTGTCGTCTAACTATATAAATGAAGACAAAAATATAGGTCAGTTTCTTCTAACACGTTTGTCAAGAAAGTACCACGCTTTTAGCCCTTAACGAAGTTAACAAAATGTCGTTAATTTCAGTAGAGAACTGAAAAGATTCATATGACTTTGCATTAGCGTACAATTACGTATACTGTATATACAATTAACGTATACTATTGATTACTATGCTTAAAAATACTTTATCAAACGATAGATGCTTGGTTTGAAAAGAAATTATGTAAGCAATTTGATTCGTACTTTTGTAATGTATAATTTCTCATAACTATATTGTTATTTCAAATTTTATCTGAATTCCTTAATATAAATAACAAACTATTTAACCAAAAAATCAACTGTAAAGTCAAATATTTCGATTAACTAAGAAAATAAATGATGAAACTGAGATCATTTGAAAATGCGTTCACTGAAAATTTAATATATGCAATTATTTATTTTTTTCTGTAATTGAAATTAATCTAATTTTTACTAAGATGAGATTTGATGTTATAACTTTAAACTTTTTTTTTTGCCTTATAGCACAACGAGACTTGAAAATATTTTTTCCTCTTGGCCCACCAGCGGCCGAGCGGTAAAGTCGCTGAACACTGGTAGTTCGGTCCGAGGTTAGAATCCCGCGAACGGGCTGGCTGCATGGGCGTTTTCGTGGTTTTCCCCATGTGTAACGTGTATACGAGCCAGTTTCCCTTAGAAAGTCCTCCACGAAGGCACCCCTCCCCTTAGGCAGATAGCCCTCGAGGCTTTGCCATAATCACACACACACATTTTTTCCTCTTGAAAAATCTCCCCTTTATAGACAACTAAAGTGACAGTCTAGCGACCCTATGTTTTGTTTCTCTTACATAATTTACGACTTGATCGCAACTGGGTAGTATTCCTCACCGGAACTTAGATCGATACGCAGGAGAGCGTCTCGAGTACAAAAAGCTGTCTGACAGGTTGCCATACCTTCTTCTCTAAAATAAAAACCTGCTGGACATTTACTCAGCCTAATTCACAGTAATTCTGGTGACGGTTAAAAGAAGAAACAGAAGCTTCAGAAAACAATTAGCATAAAAATAATATATTTGCTGAAACAAACTTTACGTGCTGAATATTAAGACAAAAGCATAATGCTGTGAAATGGTGCTTTACCATCAATATTAAAAAAAAATTTAAGTGACGTAGAAAATGTAATTGCTTTGAATATTTGTCAACGTGATTTTATTTCTGCATGCGCTTTACAAAGCCAAAAATTGATAAAGCGACTTATTAAATGTGCAGCTAGGAACCTTTCCTTCAATCCTATTTTGTTCTCTGCATAATTCAATAAGATTTTTCCTTGCGTAGAAGCTTCATGCCTCAAACAATGCAAATAAATGCACAGGAGCTGAAACAATCATCTGGCGGAGAGAACAGACGTAGTTGTTCATTCAGAGATTTCATGATTCCAAAGAGCCGGCAGTGTGGAAGATAAAACCCGTTTAAGGCACATATTCGCACACCTGCGGACAATCAAAAACGGAAAAAAACTGGGGTCCATAAAATTCACCCAACCCCCTGCCTCACGTGTCAAACGCCGAGCTTAACGTGGCGGGGGCCGCTTTTACGAATTTAAAAATACTACAGGCGCCGTCTGAAACCGTAATATAAAAACATTCCATTCGCCTGCGCCTCCGGCGGCCGGAATAAAGCCGAATAAATATATGAAAGGTGCGCTTACCTTCATCAAAATTGTATGTGCAATAATTGCATTAGGGTTTTCAAACTTCTCACAAGGAACGATCCTAAGTGCCGGAATTTTTTGGCACCACGAGTCGCAGTTCCTCGCGCCACTCCTCCCTTCTCTCGTTTCGGGGCAAAATCGGCCCTTTCCCTTTCCCTCTTCTCACAAGGTGGCGGTACATCCCATCCCGTCTTGTAATTTATGGGATGTAGCACGTGCGAGGATCGGGATCTTTTTTCACATTTTTTCTCTTTTTTGGGGTCGAGTATACGTGCCAGCAGCTGCACGTGATTCCATTGGCTTTGAGTTTTTCTTTTATCATATATTTATTTGATTTCCTACTTTCTTCGCGGTTGCGGTTTTGTACAGCCGATACATCTATATAAATATATACGTTCCCGAATATATAGATGTATGAGTCTCCGTGAGTAGAGAGTACTTGCAGAATATTATCGCTATTGCGAGAGCTTTTTTCTATACAATATTTTGTTTTTATCGTCAAAGGTACTTTCCTAAAATAGGTGAGGGCAAAGAGTGTTAAGTATGGAGATGAATTTCCTTTCCTTCTTAATCTTTGACGAATTCCGGAGATTTTTATCTTTATAGGTCATTTTTACGCAATGAACTTAATACAAATGCATCAGATGTGCATAACTTTCAACTCTTTATTTTTCTCTTAAACATTACTACTCATATTTAATGCTTCGAAATGAGAGTGTGCATAGACGACCAAAGACAATTTGCCTCGCCGTTTGCTAATATTTAAGATAATTAGAACTGCTTAGTTCATTCTAACTAGCTTTAAATTTATTAGCATCATTCTTTCTGTATGTAAAGGCTTAATGTTTTACAGAAGATGAGCATTTTAAAATCGTTTCAATCGAACATATGATCTTAGTTTTCTTCAAAGGAAACCTTGATATCTTTTTAATGTGAATGATTGAAATCTGTGCTCTTACTCACATAATAATAGCAGCCTCATTGTGTCACGATTTAAAATATTTTATTCCCTTCTGTAACACTTAATGGTTTAATAGTTTTGTATTTAACTGTAGGTATTGTTAATGGTAACCATAAATTGCTCTTAATGGTATAACAGTGCTGTTAGCAGTACTTTGCTACCGTGAGAATACATGCATTAATATTACTTTATAAATTTGTAACATCACCGTATTCAAGTGTTTAAAGACGTTTAAAGCCTTTAAACGTGCGAACGGCATAACTATTGCCTTTAAAATTTCGCAGAAACTGTAAACAAATATATGTTAACGGCTATTTACTTTTGGTGTTATAATTTATATATGGAGTACTTTATTATTCTGGCTAGTAATCTCAGTATCACTAATTACTAATGAATCTAAATTTGTATATATAAATGCTCCTAGTCATTGTAGAAAAACTTGGTCAGCGTCGCCTGGATATGTGAAAAAAGAAGTTTTCCTGCCTGGGAAGAAAAAGATGGCAAAAAAACTTTGTAAAACACTAAAAGATAAATTTAATGTTGCAGATGAAAGTAAAACATATGGTGCGAGTGATATTTAACGTTTTCAATAGATATGATCCAAAAAATTGGGATCTTGTTTGTCTCTATCGATATTTTCTAATGATATAACAAGTTAAGATAACATATTTATTGCATTATATTTAATATTATAAGCTTAGAAATACACAGATGAGAAGAAAATAATATTTAATATTCACAAACTCACCTGTAAAGGTAATTTGATGTTTTTCATGAGCATTAATTAAAGGTAAAATACCGTTTTCTCAAAACACATCTTTTCATAGTTCATACGTTTTGCAAATGCTCCATGTTGTAGAGACATTAGCATTTTCTCGGAAGCAAGGCAGATTGAAAAATTAGCAACCGCCTTCGCCGGGAATCGAACCACGGACCTCTGAAATACTGGCCCAGCGTGCAGAACCACTACACCACGAAGACATTCTAGGAAAGCGGGAGAAATACCTTATAACATTACTAATTTTTTGCTACAAATGGATAAAATTTGGAATAAACTATCTTATTATATACTACGACAAATGTTCATTTCTGGATATAAGTATATTAAGAAGTTTAAACTAAACTAAAACTAAATAAACAAGTGATAAGTTTTTAAGTTTAAACTAAAACTTAAATAATGTTAAAAAGAAGGTGAAAGTTTTGTCAAAACTGGGACTGAACTCACATAAATTATTTTAAAAATTCACTATCTTCTAGATTAAAAAATGAATGTTCAATATTTTCGTCAAAGTGTTTTAAAAAAATTAATGCAATCTTTAGAATAAAACAACGAAAATTAGAGCGCAACGAGATAATTTTAATATATAATTGATAAAATGACGTTATAAAATGTAAACGTACAATTTTTTTTAAAACAAAAACCTGTGGAGTTTCAACCTTTTTCTAACAGCTACGTGTATAGGAACCTCGTGAACTGACAAGCGAATAGTCGCTTTAGCTCAGGAAGAGAGACGTAAACTTAAGAAAGATTAATTACCCTTTATTTTTCAAAATAAGAATTTAACAGTCGGCTCCTTTCTCAGAGAGTACAGAAAAGCCTCCACTTGGGCTTGAACTAAAGAGGACTGAGAAATAAAGCTTATCTAACGCGTAACTAAAATGATATAGCCAAAGCTATCAAAATTCTAAGTAGTTGGCCACTAAATAACAACTAAACTGGCGAAACTATCAAGCGCCTGAAATAAGGCCCAGCATAGTAATAGCTTAGAGAGAGTGTAACCAAAAGGCAAAGGCGCACTAGTCAGAATCTCTGGCTCTTTAATGAAGTCAGTGCTTCGACTTAAATACCGCTCTTACTAATTTGCATTAACCGCGATTCGAAAAACACATTCTAGTAGGAAAGTGTAAGCTGAGCTTAGAAGAGATAAGAAAATAGCTTTAACTAAAGATAACTGTTAAAAACTGAGTATAAACCTAAAAAGAATGATTTTTAAAGTCCACTGTCCCCTTAACCACGCAAAATAGGGTCTTCACTCCGGTAGGACTGTTTGTACATTTTTTTGATGCTGCAGGACTTAAGCGGAAAGTTCTCTCCTAAACGAATGTTTCTAGACATATGTTTGAAACTTAGTAGGTTTAATTTAGATTTGCATTACCAGTACTGATTAGTCTTTTGCTTAAAATATTTATAAAGTTATCATTTTTTTTACAAATCTTTGTCTTGTAGCCTAAATACGCCAATTATCAATATTTCTAAAATGCATTACTTTTCCTTTAAACTACCTGTAAGGCTTTATGATTAGTATTATACTTTTCATATAAAATTTACTTGAATCTTTCTTTTAGTTGATGTAAGTGTTGAGAAAATGTACAACTCAGGAAGCATAAAATAAAAAAATATTTTAAGCTTTATTTCAAAATATCACCGACTAAAACCTGTTTCTAAAAAAAAATAAATAAAAGAATGAAAGGGAAGGAAAAGGGTGGAATTTTAATTGAAACAGTTAAACAATTCGTGAAATTTAAACTATTTACTAAGAATATTTGTGATGAAATGAGTTTGGAAATTACTTTGAGAATATTTTAAAATGCATAAAATCAACATTCACCTTCCAATTTTGTTATGTCTTCTAAATTTCGAATAATTCCTGAACGCCTGAATTGTTACTGAATTTTGCACCGTTACTGCTTAGTCAATAATAAAAGTTGCGTTAACGAACAGCAAAATCAGTGATAAAGGAATATTGATATCAAATTTAGATATGACTATTAAATATATCTTTATGAATTTAATATTTTGTGATTCTCATGGTCTGCTTAAGCTTAAGCTGGTCTGCATCAAATGCTTTAATAAAGCATTTGAAAATAATATGCTTTAATAAAGAATTTGAAAATAATATGCTTTGATAAAGCATTTGAAGGCCTTATAATGAAATGGAATGATTTGATGAAAATATAAAATGCAAGTATTAAGTTTATAGAATTTTATAACATAAAATGTCTATTCAATTCCCACTGTTACCCCGTTGAGAGTAGATCAAGAGACATAACTACCAACATTTCATATCTTATACTCGTATATTCAGAGCCTTGCTGGGTGCTTGAACAAAAGAATGTAGATAGGTGGTTTCAAAACGGTTGTATGGCTATATACCGAATGATGTTTTGTTTATCTATATCTTTAGTTTAAAAACTGAAGCAAAGTAGTTACTGTTTTAAACTTTGATAACATTGGTTACATAGCAAATATTATCGTTTAGTTTTACTGCATTTGGCAATAATTTTACATGTCTGATTATAACTGCGCCGCTACTAGCAAGTTAGACACACCATTTACTGCTAAGAAGAAACATCTGCTTCGTACAGAGCTTATGTCGACTATATATCCAAAGTTATATTTGAAATGGCGCCACGTATTCAAAGCTCCATTCCAAAGTCTCATCTTCTCCATGTCGAAGAATGAACAGTTATTGTCACCTAGATAAACATATGAAATACTTATGGCTATATATTTTAAATCTAAAACAATAGGTCCACAGGCGGCCGAGCGGTAAAGAAGCTGAACACTGGTAGTTTGGTCAGGGGTTTTCAATTGTAAATAAATGGGCTGGCTGCTTGGGCGTTGTCGTGGTTTTTCCTGTGTGTAACGTGTATACTAGTCAATTTGCCTTAGAAAGCCCTCTACGCCGATAACCCTCGAATACTTTGCCTTAATTAAGAAGACCAAACCAAAATAATAGTCATTATAATAATTTCATCTTCGTAGCGCAAATATATCGTAAGCAAGCATGACGTTCATGCTAATCGTTTATTTATATAATTATTCACAGTGAAATAAGTAAAAATTATAATAATAATAAGTTTACTATAACATTAGATAGCGTTGATGGTTCTAAACAAATAACTAGTTATACAGCAGAGGAATTAAATATGTATTTAATAAAATTATGAGGTAGTGATCCTCCTACAAGGTATTGTAAGAGCAAAGCAAAGAATATTCATTAAATTATCTAAAGCATGGAAAATAATTTAAAACATCGTGACTTTCATAAAATTACAGGGTTTAAGAAAGGAATTTTTAGAGTTGAGGATAATGAAACAGTGATAGAAGGAGAATATATTGCCGTTATATCTAATCGAAAAGATAATTCATTGTGACATAGTAAAATTGGCTTATGTAAATGGAAATTCCACTGAAGTTATTTATTCATTTAGTAACATAAATCCCTCGGGTGGTATGATTTCAAAATCATTTGATAAACCGAATTTTTCCTCATTAAAGCAGATGAAATTCCTAGTATTCTTATGGGGATGACTAAATAAAATAATGACATCATTGATTTTAATAAATCAAGAAGCTTAATGTAACCTTATTGCGGAAGACGACGAAAATTATTTGAAAACGATTTCTGATTTACTTTCTAAATAAATAAAAAAAATCATAAATTATGCAAAAAAAGTTAAAAAAAAAAATGAAGGAAGAGGGTGGTTTATTATTATTATTATTATTATTATTATTATTATTATTATTATTATTATTATTTAGCAAAACCTACAGGAAATAAAGCAATGCCTATTACGGAAGTATCAGCTTCGCTGTCTGAAGAACAAGCAAAAACATTTGTAAGAGATGAATTAAAAGAAATACTTTCGATTACAAAGAAGGGAGGATGTTTAAGAATTATACATAAATAAATGGGAAGGATTTATAATTTAGCAAATACGAAGTACCATATTAATAAACTGAGAGTTATGAACTTGTAGAAGTAAAAAAGGATGGAAAATATAATACATCAGAGCAAACAATTTTTATAATTTTACTATAGAAGGAAAAATATTTTTTTGTTTTCAACAAGTTTTTTCAAATAGGAGTAAAAATTGTGAAAACTAATAATGATAATATTGGAGGGGAAAATGTAACTTTAAATAGTGGGGGGTGGATTTATTTAGCAAAATTAAGCATAAATAAGCTGATTGAACATCACAGTGCATATGCTACACTATTGATTCATAGTATTTTGATGTGATCCTACTCCGGATTATTCTACATCAGGATGTACAAATATGTTTTTCTATCCTGATAGTTCGGTTAAGCCAGATAAGCGATTTATAATTTTAAAACGAGTTGCTATCGCAGTCCGAAGTTGCCTGATGTAGTAAATAATATAAAAATAAATGACGATTATCATGATATAATTTTTAAGAGATGGTTTATTATAAAAAATAGTAATATCGCAAAAATATGGATTCCATTAAAAGATACTTTTCTTTCTTCAGAGAATATAAGATGGCATTTACAAATTTAAATATTAATACTGAATTTCAGAGGTATAGAAATGAAAATATGATATATATACTAGTGTTGAATATGTCCTGTGTCCTATAGTGTATGAGATACGCTGCTATCCACTTGAAGGAACATTTCTGTAAAACCTTTTTTTAAAGAAAATTTTACTTCTTTTCTACGAGTATTTCGAAAAATTCAAAGGTCATTGAATTATTCCATGATATTTCGTGCATTTAACACAGTTAAGGCGTTTGAGTACACTACCGTTTATTTAGCATAGTTGTATTAGAGAATCATAACTTACAATAACTATGAAAATGTTTATCTAACAAATTAGAGAGTTTTCTTAAAACTTATGAGATATTCACTTATAAGTTTTAAATAACTTCAGGCTTAAATATTGGGCAATATTATCAGAAGTATATTCCATAAAAGAAGGTAATATATGCTAAAAGTAATGAAATACAGAAAAATAACCCAAGTACAAAATCTTTTTAAGACTTCTTCACCTGTAAACAGCATAGGTAGATTACTCTCTCGTCAATATATCGTTTGGCCCTGGTTTGTTTTTTACGTTCAGAATTTTATTATGTAAAAGTAACACTAATTTATTCTAACAATTCGTCAAGATTATCTCTGATCTTTAAGTTAAGCTTTGCAATTTTAAATGTTGATTTTTATTTTCATTTACTGTAATTTTATAAATTGATCTAAAATTTGAAAGGAATTTTCTGCTTCCTTCCAGCATACCTTCGTGGTGTAAAGGTAGCACACTCGGCGCATATAATCGAAACGTCCAGGTTCGGATCCCAGCGATGGCATAGCACATTTTTCTCTTCTCCTGTTTGAAAAATTCTAACGCCTCTACAGCGATGCCCGAATAAGAGCTGCAGAAAAAATGTTGCTGAAGATCTTGATAAAGCATGTAGTCTTGTTATTATCACGTAGTTTCAAAATGCATTTTTTACTGCTTCAAAGTTTCCGTAATCGGTAACGTGTTACGACAAGATAAAGGAATCTATACAAGACCTATCAGAACTTGCGAAATATCTCATTTCTTAAGAAGTAATTTTGTACTGAACGTATTCACTATTAACGTGAAGTAAAAGGGAACATAATCAGTTAAAAAAATATGCTAAACATAGTATTTACGTATATATGAAATGCCTTAGTAATTATATATATATATATATTCAATTTGCGTTAGGTGCAAGTTCAAAATGTATTTTCTTCCATAATTTGGCACCTACTGCTCATGACAAGTTTTTCGAACGATATTACATGTTTCACGTGTTTATGTGGTTTTAACTCACCATATCTTTCTTTGTGTTGAAAAGTAATGCAGTTTTATAAATTGTACCCATTTCTTACGAATTTAAATGGCTTTTTCAAGCCGTCTTTGAAATTTAATGTCAATACGCAGAATGCATCTATAAGATTTCCGAGTGCTTTTTAAATAATTTTACCAAACTTGACAAACGATAAATGATAGCATTTATTGTTATGGCCTTTCCGGAAATACAACTAATGAAAATATTAATATTTCCTATGGATCTATTTACCCAAGGCATTAAGAATAAAACCAAAATGCTTCTAGCAATTGCACAAATCTCGAATTTACCTTTTTGTAATTCATATACATTTGCACTTCTGTAGAGCAGGTTGGCTCCATAATTTTATTAAAAGACTTCCGTAAAAGTGGAAGAGGCGGAGAAAGCCTTCTTCACTCACCACGATTAAGCGTTGAAGGGGAGGGAGAGAGAGGCCAATTCTGTGGCTGGCGCCCTAATGGAACATTTTAGTTTGAGCAGCCATTTTGTAGTGGAGTTGCACGGAAAGAAGCAAACGAATTATCCCCAGTTCCAGAAACATTAACCTGCCCACTTTATCGCCTCCTACTCTGCCGCCAAGAAGGAGGCGAATCAAGAGTAAATAAATAAATAAAAAAGGCATTTCCACACGTCTTGGCCGAAATTTCATCACGGGCTTTCTTTCCATTCCGACTGCCGGTGATTCCACGGCCATCAAAGGGCCGTCGAGGAGAACCGCGGGCCTTTTGTGTCTCTCCAATCCGCAACTGGTAACCCGATTTAACGTTTTCTCTTTCCACTCTTAAGGACAGTTTTCTTCGGGTTTTCGCTCTCAGTGATTTGTCTCGAGCTTTAAATGGGTGATCGCTCCCCCCCCCTCTCATTGGGGGTGCTTTCTTCCGCTTTATTCTCCACATTCGCCTGCTTTTCCCCTTTGATGGGCTTCCCATTTTCCTTACTGGAGCATAAAACCAGCTCCGGACTTTCCCCTTTTTTGCAGAAGTGCATTTTCGAGGAGGTGAGGTTTGTAAATGGGAGTAATTTTGCGATGGTAGTGCTATCCGTAATTCTGCGCTTTTGTAGCTCATAACAGTCGGAAAATCTCCAACAAAGATACTACAACCTTATTAACATCAGCGGTTTTATAAAAACGAAGCCAGAGCAAACTCATAAGAAAAATGCTATTTGAAATCTCACAAAAACTTGCTTTTTTTTTTTTTTTTTTTTTTTTTTTTTGCTTTCTATACTTAAAAAAGGTTAGACAAATAAAACTTTGACACAGATTTTCTTTATCACCGAAGATTTAATTCAAAATGTAGAATTTTTCTTAAAAAATACCATTGTTTACTTATCATTAAGAAAAATATTCATTTTTATTGGCCATGAAATAAGAGCTGCATTTCTAATGGAACGCTACCTTTATCTCCTTTGGTTGTTCTAAATGTTATTGAGGTGTCATTAAAGATAAACGCAAATATTCTTTGCAAAATAAACAGAGATCATCAATAAAAATGGAACCAAACCGTGGGACAAAAAAAAATAGTTTTGTGTAAAATGTCTATTAATCATTTTTAGGACATTTTTATTTTTGAGAAATCTGATTAACTTGAGGTAAATTTTGATTTATGCTTTAAATCAGAATCTTAAAACTCGTTTTTTAAGATTATGAATCTTTATAATTTCTATGTAATCCATATATCATGCGTACCAAAGAGTAAATATTTTCTGCTATAAAACATATTTTGCTTCCCGCTCTTTCAACGAATTCTTGATTGCAGTTTCAATGGTAGAATAAATATGCGTATGGTGAGCCATCAGTTTTTACTACTGAAAAATAAGTTCATATTCATACTTAGAAAATAACAGAGTAACATTCGATTGGTCGATACCTTTACGCAGTATGTTACAAAATAACATTCTCAGTAGTCGGTAAGTTTATGAACAGAAAGCATATTTTCCAGAAGCTGCTTGACAAAGCAGACTGGCATAAGTAGACTTTCCCTGAAGCAGTTTTTTGTGGGGTTCATTCTTAGTACTTGTGTTACCAAGTAAAGCTTAATTTATTACATTTTTACCTCAAAAACTTTATGCCCAAATGTCACATTTCTATTTAACTGGCCACATAACATTTTGTAAATTATTCTTAAATACTATAAAATGA
Source organism: Stegodyphus dumicola (assembly GCF_044657685.1). Lineage (NCBI taxonomy): Eukaryota > Metazoa > Arthropoda > Arachnida > Araneae > Eresidae > Stegodyphus > Stegodyphus dumicola. The sequence continues at coordinate 144,246,559 of NC_140771.1, read as the reverse complement.
AAATTATATTGATTTTTAGGGAAACCCATGTGTTGGTTGTTATTTTTTAAATTGCTCAAATACTGAGTTAACTATCGTAATGCTGGTATTGGTATAATATAAAATACATATTAATTTTGAGTAATAGGATCTAACATTTAATTTATTTTCTAATGCATTTTTCTACGTAGTTCATTCAGATTTATATTAATCAGAATTCGAAATGAATCGCATGGTTCATCCTTGTTGTAAGCTACCTATTTTTAGACTAACCAAGATATAGACTCATTGATGTATAAGGTATTTCTCCCGCCTTCTTGGCATGACTTCGTGGTGTGGTGGTCTGCACGCTGGGCGCGTTATCTAGAGGTCAGCTGTTCGATTACCGGCGAAGGCGTTGTTCATTTTTCATTCTTGCCTGCTTTCCAAAAAATCCTAATGTCTCTACAGATGTATTTATTATATGTTATAAGACAATGGATGAAGGAAGGGAGAAAAAGTCCATATAAGAAGAATTAAGAAAGAGAATTATGAGAGTTGAGTACGATAACTAACGAAGAAGGGAAACCCACGCAGAAAAAATAATAATTCTTACCAAGTGTTGAATTCAAAAGCTTAATTTCGTACTAGCAATCAGCCTCCGCTCCTATGAAGAATCTTTCATTTTCGTCAGATAGTTCTAATATGTTTTCCTGCAGTTAAAGTACCACAAATTATTGTTTGACTTTAGGGAGAAACTCAATATGAATCATTAATTTTCACTCTCTTTGTCTTTAAATTGCTTGTTTATCTGAAATGGAACGAAGTTAACTTAAGAAAGTCATTGTAATATATTTAATCATCCACAGAGCAGTGTGCTAATGAATTAACATTATTTAAAGAAACCTATCGCAGTTCACTAGATAATATAGGAAGAATGTTAGTCAAAATAATAAAACTTTAAATCATACATTATACATGGTTTGGTATCCCCTTAATATTACAAATTTTCAGTAATTTTTATTTACAATTAATAATTAGTTTATATTAATAATTAGTTTTCTGTTTGTATTTAAATTATTTTTAGATCAGACACATATATTAAGCTCAACAGTTTAATTGAAATGTGTCACATTTTTCAGTTACATCTTCGCCCATCGCTTCAGTGTCCACAACTACAGAACCGGAATCTCCAGCGGAAGTAAAGCCAGAAAGCCATCACTCTCAGCACCACCAGGAATCAAACCCTGCATCCGATCATGGGACTGTCGCTACAAACGGAAGCATCACCAGCAATCCTGACAGACTGGACGAATCCTCCAGGCAAGATGATGAGGACACAAAAAAACGGGAACCAAGTCCATCCTCAAACCAAGGTGCTCCTTCTTCCTTGGAGCATACGGGTGGACACAAGGTAAAACAGCGCCGGTCCAGGACCAACTTCACACTAGAACAACTAAATGAGCTAGAAAGGTTATTCGACGAAACTCATTACCCAGACGCATTCATGAGAGAAGAGCTCTCTCAGAGGCTTGGACTTTCCGAAGCTAGGGTTCAGGTGAGCTTCACTTTCTGTTACGTTTCTCTAGATATGTTTAAACTAACTCTTGGAAAAAGGAAACAAAAATGTAGAGATTTTTGTTGGCCAGTCATTAAAGTTACATTAATATAAATTTGAGACGAAGTTAGAAAAGTCCACGATCTGTGTGAAAATAAGGTCGTTGTGAACTTCTTGTGACTACATTTTGTAGTGATTTCAGAAATGGAACGTTAGAAACAAGTTTAACAAATTTATCTGGCAAGCAAGCCATTTATCTGAACTAAGGAAAATATCAATGCGTTTTCATATGGTACAAATTAATAATTATTCCTTTATTAAATAATAGTTATAAAGTAAATAAAAAATTTACTTTTGATGGGATAACTGTCCAGTGGAACATAGACAGTTATATTGGCTGTGGAATATGTGGTACACGTATGGCTTCGTTGCTATTAAATGTGCTCAAACTGAACAGCAGAATGCTATCCTTGTTCAGAAGCTAGACACCTATGAAAGGGAAGATATTGTGCTTATAATCTAGATCTCTCTCATTCGATTCATATCGCCTTCATCCCTAGAAATAACTGTGATTCTAAGTAAACACTGAATTACAGAAGGCTGGGTAATATAGCAGCTAGCAGAATGATATCTTTACGCTATTCTTCAATAAGTAAATTTCCTTAACCACCACTGCGATTCTCCAAAATATAGTAAACATTTCGCGCCAGATAACACTTTAATTACTACTTTATATTCACTTCCTACTTTAAAAAAATACTGAAATATCTCCTGCTCTGCAATAAATAATTATTAAATTCCTTTCGTTTCATAATACTTCAAAACATGTACAATAATCTTTTACTTTCAGATATGAAACATATGAGTGAATACTAACATTGCACGTTTATTTTTGTGAGTTTGTTTAAGCCTTCGGAAAATGCTAGCTTGTTAAAATTGGAGATAAATTAGCATTTGGAAAATTTGGAAAAGAGAGGGAAATTAAAATTTTTTTGTTGTGTTTCCCCAATGTTTTCGTTCATTAATTAATTAGAATGTCATTTTCTTGCGGTGGTAGTTCTTTGGTAAATTGGAGAAATTCTTTCAGGGAGGGTACGCCAACTCGCACGAATAGACTATGAATAATTCAGGAGATGGTACACTTAATGTGCCCCATTCTGAATAAAATAACGATTGATTCCAAATAAAATAAAATAAATAAACTCCTATTTATTCCTTCGCACCCCAAAAAGCCCCATCTGGACGAGCGGTGGAGAGGTCACGTGATCTTGCGGATTGTCCTTTCGTCCATTTACTCGCTGCGGGCGGGCGATAATCGGATTAGCAAACGATAACCCCTCGCGCCGACATTCGAAATTACGCACTACCGATTGCCGATGACAGACAAGCTTCCTCTTCCCGTCCTCGGCCGTCGAACAGTGTTTCCTCACCTCCATTACATAGCCCCCGTCCCCTCTTTCCGCTTAAGCGAATATTTACCCTAGTGATGTAAGCAAAGTGTGTACTGCGGGTTTTTTGTTTTTTGTTTTTTTTTTTTTTTTTGTCTCTTTCTGTCTAAAGAGAATGACTCCATCATTGCGCAATGATAACGAAGTGGATGATTGTAAAAATTGTGAATTTTTTTAAATGTTGTAGGTTGTAGCCTTTTAAAATAAATTTTGTTTTACTATGGAAAATATAAATTATTCAGTCATTTACATAAAACCTACAAACAGCTTGGTTCAAATAATTTCTAATATTGACTTCATGAGAGAAATATCAGTTTGAAAATTATTAATTTTTTTCCTTATAAATGGACTTGTATGTACAATTTCTGCATACACTCAAACAAAAAATACATCACATCTTTGCTACTTTAATCGACATTTTTCAGATAATTAAATAAACTAATCATATACCAATAAATGATAAAAGAAACTAAGCGTCACTCAAAAATAAAAGAAAATGTGAAATGTAACAGTATAAAACAAGTAACAGAAGAAACAATATCATAAGACATGAAAGAATAACGGAATAATCAAAATAAAAATACGAGATATAATTAATGAAAGCGTAAAATAAAAATATTAACGACACCTTCAATTTTAACTGCATAGATTCTCCAAACTGAAAAAAAAAGTATATAAATTTTGTAAATTATGTGATTTTTAGAATATGAACAGCTAAAGAAGGATTAACTATTAACTAAGTATATACCAAAAGCAAAGATAGTATAAAAGTGAGAAAATTTAACTGATATAATTGCCCTTTTTTTCCTCTTACCCCACTAAGCATGTATGATATTGAATATTTCCTTCTAACATTTTAAAATGTCTCACATCCATACAACATCTTAGTAAAGTCACTGCAATTCAATCAAGATACAATGTGGCAAAAAGATGGATATCTATGAGTGTAACATATATTCCATATCGTAGGTCACATTTCATCTGTCTTCTATATTTTATGTTAACGCATCTAATTTTTGGATTATCCAAATCCAAGATTAAGCCTGCAGGAATGGAAACTTGTTGAATGTATAGTAGGAAAGTTACATATTCAATATTAAAACGTAGATTCAAAATTAACAAGAGTTTTGAAGCGATTAATCGAATGTTTCATTTCTTGTTTATTTTTAATTTTTCATAAGTTTTCACTTTATAAATTTAAAGAAAAACAGTGTAGAATTAAATATTATGTTGGAGAAAATTTAGATTTGAAATTTATTCGAAGTTTAAAAAAAGAGGAAGAAAATTGCTCTAAAATAACATAATAAATAGATTTTCGAAGTTAACTTACTCAGTATATAAACAAGTATAAAATTTAAAATGTTAAGCAGTTTATTTCACTGTTATATAATTATAAGTCTTAACATGAAGAATATGTTCCATTACAGTTTATTTTGATGATTAATTGGTATTTCTTCCTACTCCTTACTTCTACAGGTGAACACACTAAATATATTGGAAAGAAGATTCTTTGCTTTTATAATAATCTGGATCCTCTGGAGAGGCATAAAATGAGCTTTTAAAATATTGCTGCAGGAATTGCTCTTTATTCTTTCAAATGAAATAGATCATTGGTTAAAATCTCTTTTATTTGATTCGCAAATGACTTTCCACTTCGACCTAAATATTGTGTTCACTGGAACTGATTTCAGAACATTCAGTAAAATCTTCAAACTTCATCTCATTAAAACATTTTTATACTTATCTCATTATAAAGCACAACTTGCTAAGTAAATGGGGTCGTATGACATTGAAAAAAGCCTAATATTATGATGCTGATTCCACAAACGTCTCTGGGGAATATGTTTTCACCACCTAGTGAAACTCGTATAAATCCACCGGCTAACAGTAGAATAAACACAAAACTCTATTGAGAATGCTGATATTGGACAGTTTAAACTGCATCCAAATACACAATCTGTATACAATGAACTCGCCTACTTATATTAAATTAATTTTTGTTGATTTTACGTGCTTGGAATTTTTAGAAGTATCATTTATAATTGAGACACAAGACTGAAGCAAAATAAAGTGTTTCTTAGCTGATAGACTAAAAGTTCACTAAATTATAATTACTATATTTCTAACTTGTACATTCTTTTTCTATGAAACAGAAGACTTTAGTCTAAGTATATATAGAATTTCATTGCTTTTATTAACTGCACGATTCATCCATTTTACATACAGTTATTTCTCTTATTTGAAATAACAGGCACGTACAAAGAGCTCAAAAAATATGCATCCTTTTCTAGTTAAAAGTTAAAGAGGAATTGTCTCAAACAACATATATAAAATAATAGCAAAATGCATTAACTGTTAGAGAGAGAACAGTAACATGTCCTGGTACAAACAACCATTTCGCTCTCTTTGTGCTGCAAACGTTACAGATTCTCATTTGCTAATTGGCTTCAGCAAAGATTCTCAGTTATTCCAGTCTATTATTCTTTCAATTTCTACGCCCTGCCTGTTTACGACATTGCTCATGGCTGCTCCCCTGCCGCCCTCAGTACCCCAGAGGGCACGGAGATAACCAGAGAACCAACCAGGAATGGGGACACCTCAACTCCTCTCCTAACTGGCAGTGGCAGTGGCGATTAAGAGACCTTTTACTCTGATTAGGAACTTGTTCCCGCTTAATTCCGCCTTTATAGGGCACCCTAACCTTTTAATTTAGCCGGCTTAATTGGGTTGGCTTCAGCGCCTTTCACGCGCTCCTTGCCTGCAGAGGGATCTCTCTTTTTTGTATTTATTTTTTGTTTTTTTAATGAGCTGGCCGCGGTCACAAACGGGAAAGAAGGGTAGGCGGGTGTGTCAGGCGTATAATTTAGGCTTTGAGACGCGCTGGAGGCATAAAATGAGGGTTATAAATATAGGCTCTGCCTTTTGTGTGGTTTTATATACATGTGGTATTAGGGATTTAGAAGCAATTACCGTTATTGGCGAGCGCGGAATTCTGGATTTGGGAAACACTCGCTTTCGCTTTGTCCGCGTAATACTGGAAGGCCAATCGAAAAGGAAATTCAAATTTAGAGGTGGAGTAATGGGGGGAGAGTTTTTATTTCTGCTTCATTTCCCCGATTGGTTTTTATTTCCTTCTCCTTCAGAGAAATGTTTATGTGTTATGGGACTGCAAGGCTTTACTCGATAAACTGTGCTTTTCGAAAGACTTCTCTCAATACAGTCTTGTTGAAGCGTATCGGTAAATACAGGTTTAAGATAGTAAATATCATTGAAAAGATACTTCTTTCGATGTAGAAACGAATGCAATGCAATATATTCAAAATTTTAAGTCTATTACAATGTTGCAAATAAATTATACAACATATTGTTAGATCGATGAAAATAAATGGTACCGCAAATTTCTCAAGTGTTCTGTTTGCTTTTAAATCTAAGTAAATATACCGACAACTTGCAAAATTCAGATATTGATGTCTAATCGATTTCCAGACACCAACGCATATAACAATGCTTTCAAGTATTTGGATGTCTATATGCAGATATGCGGTAAGAATCTAAGCTACTGGTTAATTAAAAGTTTTTGGCTATGTGAGAAATTTTTCCTTTTATGTTTAAAATTATAGATGAACAAGTTTTCATATTAATACGTGAGTGTATAGAGATTCACTCATGCTATTCCGCTACCCTTATTAACTGTAATAACATGCTAACTTCAACAACAACAAAAAAAATTTTGGGTAATCAGCGGAAACTGACGTATTGTTACGAATTTTATATTCAGATAGCTAATATTAGTAGAATTATAATTAAAGTTGTTTTATTTTCCCCGTGTAATACAGCACGAGATAAATATTAAAAGAGAGCTATGCCGGAAAAGTAAAAATACTAGAACACGTGCATTTAACATTTAATAAATGAGTATCTCTTTAATTTGTAATTGATATTTTATTTCAATAAATGTAATTGACTACTATGTTAGCTGTAACCTAAATTCTACTCTTTTAGCTTTCCAGAAATTGCTAGAACTGTCTCCCGAGGCCGATTTCAAATAGAAGAATAGAAATAGAAAACAGAGTTTAGAATGAAAAAATAGCTTTTTATCTTTTAAATAAAAATTATTAATTCTGAAATATTTGAAGATAAGTACTAAACAATTCACTTCATTTCGATATTTCCAAATGAAGTATTGAGATATTTATTAACATGTCATAACTGTTATAATCAAATTGTAAAAGTTTTATTTGTTTTAATTCTTTAAATTCACTTTTAGCCCAAAAGGGACGTTAGTCCCGAATGGGATTTTAGTCTCGAAACGGGAGTTTGCGTTGAATCACTGTAAATGGCGTATCACTATTCAAATTCTTGCCACCAAATATTATTTCCCTGTATTATATTTAAATAAATTAAATAATGAAGAGTCTGCATGAATGTGTGCATGTTTCTTGAACTGTGAAAAAACAGTAGTACCTAGAGCCATCAAATTTTTAATAATATAATCGTCCACTCGAACATGGGCACTTGGAAACCCGAATTTTGAATTTCGAATTTGTTTTATTATCTATTTCATATTTTGTAAAACTTTAACAAATTTTTGATAAACAAGCTCAACGATTTCAAAGCTAGCAATAGCAACACTATACAGAAAAAAAAATTATCTCCAACGCGTAAGACTGTCCATCAGAAATTTTAAAGATATGCTGTTTTAAATAGTTTGTGCTTTTGCTGTTGAATCGAATTTTATTCAGCGTAAGCGCCAAGAACGTAATATTTAATAAATAAAGTTAATACGAAAAACTTTAATAAATAAACGTTTTGTAAAGCCATCTTAGTAAGGAAACTGAATATTGATATGAAGAACTGAGAAAAGACAGAAAAATCTATTCAATACTTAATGCTTCATCGGGAGTTCGAAACACATACCGCTATGCTGCTTTTAAAGTTTTTCTAATTTTGCTGTTGAATTGTATATGGCGTAAGTGCAAAGAAAATAGTGTTTAATAATAATAATAATATTAAACACTATGATTATTACTATATGATTATAAAGAAAGTTACAAAGGCTACAAGAATGTTACAAAAATAATAATATTATTATTATTATTAAAATAGAAAGACAAAAAATGGGTGTTAGTCGAAGTGAGAGTAACAGCAGACTTATAGACTGCGAGAGCGTAGAAAACCCTAACAAACCCTTTTGGGCGATTGTTCAAATCTGATAAACTTTCAGATTTTTACTCTGATTACAGACTTATTTTTAACACATAGCTGAATTTTTTATCAGACATTAAAGCATGTGTATAAGAACAAAAACAGAAATTTCTATGCTTTTGTATATTAGCCTAATTATTCCTATAACTTAATATAATTTTACACTAGTATAAAATATTAAAAGAATGCACATGTATGATTATTACATAGAACGTGCGTTGCTAATCTGTTTGGTAATAAAAAATATTTATTGAACGTTCTCTGAATGCTGTTTATTATCAATGAAGTATGTTTTAGAGTCAACAAGGGGATCGTGTAAGGTCAGGTGCAAATGGGTGGGTACCAAAACAGCGCCACAGACAAGCGGTAAAGCTCTAGCACACCAGCCATCTACCCCTTCAGAGGCCCCCAACTGTCAGTTTATTTATAAACGTTACAAGAAATTTACAGGGAAGTTACAAGAAAAGTACCAAGAAGTTTACAAAATCATTACTATATGATTACAAAGAAAGTTACAAAGGCTACAAGAATGTTACAAAAATTATAAGAAGTTTATAAAAAAGTTACAAGAAGTTTGTCATGGAATGACTGAAGGCACATATAACTATAGGTTGAGGCTTTGTTCAAATACATAATCGAAGACAGATTTAAGTCTGTTATATCTCTTTCGATGCTGTCCCAGTAATCTTTAAAATTTGATATCATAGTTATTTGCATAGTTATATATAGTGTCATATAACTACACTAATCATAGTTATATAGTATGTAATATGAAATCCCTGGTTACAAGACATGGAAAGAAATGATGATCAGGCCCTCCATTTCCCCCAGATATCCACCGATCAGTGGTTGATAAATATCTGTCATTGAAGTATATGGGGAAAGAGCCATGACTGGAAATATGCTGCGAAATAAAATACACTGTCCTATTTGTTCGAGCACAGATTGTTTCGACGAGCAAGAGACAAGTGAATCTGCATGCAAGTAGAAACTAGAGGAAAGCTAACTTCCGTTTGGAAATAAAAAGAAGTAAATCACACTATTGATTTCCCCCCCCCAAAAAAAAAAAAACAAAATATAGAAAGCCTTGTGAAAAAGAACGATTTCTAATCGAAACTGAACAAATATATCCATATGCATGATATAAAAATAAAATATAGCAGAATATGGATTTTAAAATAAGTGATACTAGCACAATAATAATAACAATTTTACTTTATTCTTAAATATTCTTGAAATGCTCTGTTAAAAAGGGAAAAAATACATGTGCCGTTATGTGGAAGAAACCTAAAACTTTTGATTTATAACTGTTTCTTCTACAAAATTCGAATATGTCCAGGGACAGACATAGATATACAGGAATCCTAAAATGTGTAGCAAAATTTAAAACCTGACAGAGGAGACCGAGATAAGGAAGTTTTGCAATGGAATATGTATTCTTAAGCAAATTATCATTCCTCGTGTGGATTTCGAGCAGTATACATGTCCACATAAATGATGAGCTCTCCGACAGGAATTTTATAAGGGTCTTCCTACTGAAATGAAGTAGCTGGTCAAAGACTATATAAAGAAGGATTCCTGAGACAAATAGCCAAAAGGTTCAAGCGCATTAACTGGCACATGTGTGCAAGTGTTCCTTCGAAAAATTGTTTTGGTTTGGTTTATTTGATTATGGGCAAGTCACTCCTAGACTTTCTGTCTAAGGGGGAGGGATACTTTCTTGAAGGACTTTCTAAGATAAACTCTCCTTGTATACACATTACACATGAGGAAAAACACTAAAATGCTCATGCAGCCGGCTCGTTCGAAGGGATTTGAACTCTGAACGAAACTACCAGTTTTCAGCGACTTTACCGATTGGCCGCTGCTGGGCTTCTTCAGTGGAAGAAAATATAATTTATACATTTGGGGGTAATCTTGCTAAAAGTATATGAGCTATTAGGTTTGCGATGGGTGTGAAACAACCAACCGTTTAGAGGACTTTAAGTGAGGATAAATGCAACCTTATCATTTGCAGAAAGCATAGACGTTGGAACTGTAAAATTATCATCTGCATGCTAATTTTCTTCGCTGATTCTCAGGGTAGGTTGCAACAAATCCTTACTTCCCTTCGAATGTCTTATTCATTCATAAAACTATTGTTTGCGTGTTCGAGCAATATCCACAATTCTTACCTTCGGATATAAGATAATCCCCATGGCAGGAGATTATATTCATACAACAAGATTTCCTACTTAAATTTGGGTAGATATAATTGGTTTGGTTTATCTCACTTCGATAAAGCACGCGAAGGCAATATAGGTAGACGAAGGGATGCCTTTATAGAGAACTTTCTAAGGGAAACTGAGTCGTATTCACATTAAACATCAGAAAAACTACGAAAACGCCCATGCACCAGCCCATTTCCTAGATTCGAACCCAGATCGAACTACCAGTGCTCAACGACTTTCAGCCGCTACTCTGAGTTTGCCTGGCATTCAGTTAGTCACTAGGATCGTACATTGTCTCATTCTATCCACTCGCTCTTCCAGCTCTCGTACGACATCTTTCTGTAAGATATTTTTTAGAAACTTCTTTCCAATATTTCTCTAGCGGTTTGCATACAAATATGATTCTATCACGGTAAAACCTCAAACCTTCAGTGGTAGCTTCAAAGACGTTTACGGCTTTCATTGAATCGAATGGACTGGATCTGCTTTTTAGCCGCTACTTACAGCAGATTTGATATGTGCGGATTACTTCTTCTGAGAACACATTTAGAGAATGATCTACAAAAGTCCTGCTTAAGAAAATCTAGTGGCCAGACTGCCGGTTGCTGCTGAAAATATGCGTGAAATATCAGAGATCTTTGCAAATGGACTCCAATCCTTGCATGCTGTGAACATTGTAGTATTATTTTTTGGTCGCATTTTCAAGTAATTATTGTAAAAAACCGAATAAAATACTTTTTTTCTTTTGAGATTACATCTGTTTTTTAATTATTCGATGCCATTCTTATATTACAACTCTTATACACGTTCCATTACGAAGTGTACTCACTTCGGTTCCCATTAATTGCCTTTAAGCTTTTGCCAGATATTTGAGAATCAACTGTATCACAAATTTCTCTTAGATTTTTCCTACCATTTGAAATTCTTCTTTAGCTTTTAATTTGTAAGATTTCAAAACAAAAGCTTGGAATAAATCAAAACGTTGAGTGTTGAATTAAATGTTGAGGCATTTCGGTTATTATGAAACAATTATTAAAATCAAAATTCAGAACTTTTATATTGCTTTAATTTCGTTCCATAAATTACGTTTCAATTAAATGAATCATAATGAGCAGACATATGCTAGTAATTTATCTAATCAAATTTTTAAGCTAAATCCTCGAGTTCTAAAATATATACAATGAAGCTTACAGAACTGAGTTATGAAACTAAAGTAATTAACAAAAATGTTAAAAATGATGCTTTATCAAGACCAGAAGAAATTAATGCATTTCTTCTAAACCAAGAATATATATATATATGTATTTCTTCTTGGCTAGGTAGCAATGCAATAATAGAGTTAGCTTAGAAATTAATAATTGGTTGTATATATATATATAATTTATTTCCTATACACATGCAATTTATATAGCTTAAAATAAACAAATGCAGCTTTACTGTGATTGTTAAAAGATGTCTGTAATGCCCTTACATCGCGTCACAAATATGCTTAATTTTTCCAAAGAAGCAACGTAGCAAACTTAAATTATTCTTAGTTTATTTACCTATTTAAAAATGTGCATTAATTGCTCTTTAACATAAAACAGAAACTGATCGAGTGATTTTCAGACCGATATTTAAAAATCACCACTGATGTTTAGTATTAAACTAATTTCATTTCATTCATTTTCGCTTAATAAGATGCAATATTTTAATGAAAAAAGGGCTTTTTTTAAATTTATATTTTTATATGTCACTTTATGTTCATACTCTAGTGTAAAGGAGAGACTTCCGATCCCTTTTAATTTATTGAAGGAAAGTAAATGTCACATAAAAATGTGATTTTAATGATGTAATATCACATTTTGAGATATGCATATTTGTTATCAATAATCTCATATTATACAAGTTATATACTTCCGGGCTTAATGAGTGTTTATATTCAGCTTTAAAAACCTACACCAGTCTCACAGACGAGATATGGACAGTCAGTAATATATAAAAGGTATTATTTGAAATACTATTCAATTTTGAGTGCATTAATATCACATTAAGCAAGTACTTGGTTGGTATTGATCTCCAGGCGATAAATTATCATTGATTCTCTTTAAAAATACATCCACCTCTGAAGGAGTCAAGTCGTTGGGAATGCGTGATTTAAACGCAGCTGCAATACTGGACAGGTAACTTTCCATCTCAAACATTATACATGCAAAAAAGACTCTATTACAGGCGTAGAAATTCATTTTCTGTCTAGTTTTAGGATCATTTCACTACCTAACACTTTATGCTTAAATTTTATATTCAACACTTTCAAAATTTCTTTAATATTAAATGATCTGAAGAGAATTATATGAAACATTTTTAAAATTTGAGCATAAACCCGAACTTAAAATAATCCAAAGATTAAAATTATATTTCACTCAAAAGCTGAAATTAGATTTGTTTTCCGTCAAATATAAAGGAAAGCTGTTAATTTTAACCTTAAAATTACAGTTAAAAGATGCTTTGATTTCAGTTTAAGATATTACCAAAGATTTCACAAATATATAGACATAAATCTAAGTACTGCGTTTACTTTGCTAACATGTTACTACCTTAAACACATTAGTAAAAAGCGTATATGTACCCATTTTCTGTTTTCACCAATGAAATAGTTTCAGTTGAATTGTTGTAAAGTAATTTTTAAGCTTTTGACATTAATTATGATTACTAATAAATAAATAATCAGCAAATTAGTGATAAATAAATTACTGATTAATAAATAAAAGAAATTAGTAAAATGGTACTAAGATAAAGTGATCCAACGCCAAACGACTGTAATCAAGGATAAATCACACAGTATAATTATGAAGTTTCTCTTAACCCATTAGCCGCTGGTGTTGCGTTGACGCAACGGTCAAAATAAATGCGTATATAAATATAACTACCTAAGATATTTTATACCAGCAAATGATTTTGTGTAGGGAATATTATGAAGATTATTTCTGTAAAAACATATTTGCCTTAAACAATCATTTTGTTTATAATAATTAATCTCATACTTTAAGCAAAATTTAAGCAAAATTTTCGACAGGGTATTTTTGCTGAAAATATTTAACGAAAGAATCGCCGTCTTTATGAGTGATCTATTTTTAATCAAGGTCACCGTTTATCAGAACATTGCATCAGTCAGATGTTTATATTTGTGTTGGTAAGTAAGGAAAAACAGGTGTTGCGTTGACGCAACGTCAGCAGGAAACGGGTAGTCAATCTCCTTTTTCACTCATTCCTTTCGATATTCTGGTTCATGTTCTGGTTGTTTAAAAATGTCTAAAACGAGGTATCTTACATTAGAAGAAGCCCTTCAAAGATTTTTTGATGAAGAAACAGATGATGATAATGTTAATAATGACCATAAAAAGTTTAAAAAGCAGAAGACTGAAATCTTGAATAGGATAAAAAAGGAACTGCTAATATGTCTCAGGAAGAACATGAAGAAAGAGATAGAAGATAAATTATAAAAGACAAAACACAAGGTAAAACTAGTGCACAGATTTTCGATTTTCCTTTTGGTGTAGACATTTACTCTTTACTCTCTTTCTTCTCGTTGAACAGACAAATATATACGCTCAGCCAAAAAAAAAAAAAAAAAAAAAAAAAAAAAAAACATAATTTATTGCATCTGAAGCCTATATGAGATTTATTGGAATATTACTGCTTACAAGATATCATTCTTTACCTCAAGAAAAAATATATTGGTCTTTTGATAAGGACATTTCTGTTCCTGTTGTACGAGAATTGATATCACGTTTGCAGTACAGGAATATGAAGCAGAATTTGCATTTGACAATAGTCAAATCGACAATACTGATAACTTATATGAGGTGAGACCGTATGTAAACTTAGTAAATATCACCACGTTTTACTACTAGAAATATAAATTCTCTTTTAGATTTCAGACGCGAGAATGCATTATTTCTTTAGCAAACTCCTATTGAGAGTGTAGAATTAGCCAGAAATAGATCAGCAACAGGAAGACCTAGTAAATTCAGCATTCAAAAACCGTTGCACTGAGATGGTAGACATTTTATGGTAAAGTCCGTTGATAACAAAAGACTTTGTTGTACAGAGTACCACAGCCAGACTGTTTATAGATGCAAAGTATGTAATGTAGCTTTACATCATGATCGTAATCAAGCTTTTCATGCTTGAATCTTTCAAATGAAATAATCTGTATTTGTAAAAGAAATACAATGTATATTTTAATGTTAAATTAATTACAAGTAAAGGGATTTGTAGATTTATAAAACGTTATACAGCTAAAAAGTAATCCTGCGCTCCACTCAAAAGAAACATCACACGAGTACAATCCTACTCACTAAACACCCTTAGTCTTATTCCGCTGACGTTGCGCGAACGCAAAATTCGCTTTATAAATGCTTAATTTAATATTTGTTATTATTTTCATGAGAAAAGGAACATTTCTTGTAGTTCTGGCGGTTAATGGATTAAAGTTCCTAATCTTTAAACACAGTGGAAGGTATATCAAAGTGAATGTAAATTTGCATTAAAAATTCTAAAAGACATTTACACTGCAGCATTATTTAGTACTGTTATTAGTGTAAGGGGAACTTCAAGTGCATATAAAACGTTTTAGGATGCCCCAGCAGTTGCCGAATGGGTTAGACTGCCGAACACTGCTAGTTTGAGGCAGATTAAAAGCCTTGCGAATGGACCAATTGAAAAACTATTTTCGTGGATTTCTTATATACAATGTAAATGAGAGTAAGTTTTCCTTTAAAAAGCATCTTCCATTTTGAAGTTTCGTAGCAGCATCTTCCAGTTTTTAAAAATGGAAATACTTCCTTGTTACTGTTTTCACTGATTTTATTTTAGCTTTAATTACAACAAATACCATCTGCTTCTCTGATCCAAAACAGTTTTAATTATTAAAAATTAAGCAAATGAAGCAAAACAGAATGGTAATATCTTTAAATAAATAAATCTCTTTTATTGTTATTGCTGAGAAATTGCTACTTTTATGGATAACGGATAATAACTTTAATCTTTGGATTATTTTAAGTTCGGGTTTATGCTCAAATTTTAAAAATGTTTCATATAATTCTCTTCAGATCATTTAATATTAAAGAAATTTTGAAAGTGTTGAATATAAACTTAGCATAAAGTGTTAGGTAGTGAAATGATCCTAAAACTAGACAGAAAATGAATTTCTACGCCTGTAATATAGTCGTTTTTGCATGTATAATGTTTGAGATGGAAAGTTACCTGTCTAGTATTGCAGCTGCATTTAAATCACGAATTCCCAACGGGATCGGTTTTGACCCCTTCAGAGGTGGATGTATTTTTAAAGAGAATCAATGATAATTTATCGCCTGGGGATCAATACCAAATATGCATGGGCTATCAAATATGATTGAAATAATCAAGATCCCATTGCTTACAGAAAGGTTTTAATAAAATTAATTGTCTATTAATACAAAGCTATATCATATAATAGGAAGGGAAAAATAATATAAAATAAATATAAGCGGAAAATACTCTAAAATTATTTAAAGTATTTCTAAATCAACAATACTCTTTAAAGTACATATCTTTTTTATGCAATAAGTTCAATATAAAAATATATAATACAAAAAAAATTACGAAAAACGCAAGACTAGAACAGAAAACAAGAAACGTGTTGAGTATTTTTGAACGAAACTATTTACGAATTAAGCAGTTTTATGCCAAATATTAAAAGAGTTGCTTTAATATATCAAGCGTAGCCATTCAATCAAAATCAATCTTTTGTACAGTTATAATCTGAGATTTTTATTCTGATTTTTTTTGGTAAAATTAAAAATAATAATAATAATAAAATAATAAAACATCATTCTAAATAAGTAACAATTTTCAAAACATTTGTTTACTCTTTTACTTTAATTGCTATCTTTGGATTTCTGATGCGCAGTTATTTGAATTATCAGTATGTTGTATGCTGTATGATATAAAGAAAAATGTAAGGGGTTGTTGATGAAAAGCATTATTTCAAAGGACGCTGATGCAGTGGAAGGGTTGGAAATTCTTGAATTTCCAACCCATTTGAATTTTTCGACAAGGTTCTAATGAATTATTCTGTTTTATTTTAATTAGCTGATTTAAATTTGTTGGTTTCATTACTTCTTTGGCTTGCACAGGAAACATATTGCATATTTACAGTCATTCAATTTTAAAAGCTCAGCCTCTCATTACCAAATGTCTTCATTTGGTTTTACAGTGTCTGGAGACTTGTGTAGATTGTCGCGAGTATTTTCTTTTCATATAAAGTAAGACCCCGCTTAACGCGGAGGATACGTTCCATCAAAGTAGAGCGTAATGCGAAACATCGCTAAACGAGGCATGTAAATATTGGGGTTAGGGGAAGATGGATAGGAAATTGGTTAGGTATTAAATTTAAAAAGTATGTTTTTTTAATAAAAATAAAACCAAACATTTATTTCTTAAAGCCCAAATTAATACCACATTATTATTTCTTGCAAAAATAAAAACAAAATATAAATAACAAAACGAACATTCTTAAAAAAAAAAAAAAAAAAATTCTAAGTCAGTCATATTTAGTTAGCCTTCCGCGTTTTCAGTGTTCTGCCTTTTTGTGACAAAAGCATCTAATGTTGTTTGCCTTTTTCTTTTGCGTTGTTCTCTTAAAAGTTCTTCATAAACGGATAGAGCATCTCTAACACCACGCCTTACTTTTGAGCTCCTGTCAAAATTCGGATCATTTTCAATGAATTGATCCATTATTTCAGTTATGGTAGACAAACTCCTTTTTACAAACGCCATCGAAAGTTCTTTTTGCTCTTCTTCTGAATCACTGCTGTCAACATTTTTGTTTTCTTCTTGTTCAGTTAATTCCTTGAGCTCATCATTAGAAAGACTAGCCGCTGCTTCTTGAATTATTTCTTCGACATCTTCCACATTTACCCCTTCAAAATATGTCTGTACAATACCGCACTAAACAAGAAATACAAGGACACTCTTTCGGATATGTATTTGAACCTATCGCTGCATAATATTTCGGGGAATCCCCGTATGCTGCGAGCGACTTCGTGGAATCCCCGGGTTGAAATAAAAGAGCGCTAAACCGAAACAGCGCTAAACGAAACAGCGTTAAGCGGGGTCTTACTGTATAATGAACCTCAGTATTAACTCTAACTTTCATATCAGTTTCTTATGTATATGCAAATTCTACCTGTCTTTCTTTATTTAATTTAATTCCGTATATTTTATATACCTTGGTATCTAAGTTTTTATGCCTATTGTTTCGTACAGTTCAGTAATTTTCTTTTACTTTCAGTATGAAATAAGCAAATTATCATTAATATCATGATTAGTTTTATTTCAATCTGTTTTACATTTTATAAATAGCTAATTTCATGTAGCCGATTTTTCTTGACTTTTGAATAGATGGGCTTGAGGTAAACAAAGGCTGTTTCTCTGTGCCGCTGTACTTTTGAGGATTTGAATAATAGCCAGTAGACAAAATAAAAAGTACGATAATATCCATCAGAATGAGTGAAAAATACACTTATTAGATAAATTTAAAATTCGATGCAACAATTTTTGCTTGCTTAATTTAGAAATCAGTATGTTTAGCTCATGAAAACATTAATTTCTTGCATATGAGATAGACAATCATTCTCAAATCTTCCCCAGTTAGTTGCAATGTCTAATTATTTCTTAAATTATCATGTTTACGTTTAACTTCTCTATCCCTCGATACCATAATCATCATATATATATCTCATATTTTACAAGTAATTAACATTCGCAGACATAAAAATGGTGCAAAAGTGAAAATAAAAGCCAGTGAACAAACAGAATGCAAGAATGCTGTGCTTTAGCAGACAGATTTTATGAGCGGATAATTGTGATTCAAATTAAATCATTTTTTGAATATAAACAAAATCCAGATTAAACAGGGATCTGTGTAACTAGTCGTACTATTTGTGTATGCAAATTCATCTTGCATATTTACAAATCTAAACATACAGTTAATTAAAATAGCATGCATCGAAGCTAGGCACTGGCCTAATAAAAATTGCAATTAAAAGCTTATATAGCATAAGGTATGAAAAAAATCTGGCTAAGAATCTTCGATTTTTATCATCTTTAGACTGAAAAGATTTATGTGTCGCATTCTAAGATTTGTGTAGGAATTATTCTGTTTATATTCAATGGAACATGTGTTCCTTTTCTTTTTAGTTTGTGCTTCATTATTATAGGTGTGATCTATCAGTTTTAATTCTTTTTTATCTAAATAACTGGATAAACAGGGAAATAGATAAGAATCATGCAATACTGCTGTGAATTTGAAAATACTCAACTTTTTTATAAAGCCAATAAAAATCTAGAAATATTATAATATATAAAAAATTACTTCTCTTAATGAAGATAAAAATAGTTTTATTACACACCAAACAGTTTATAAAAAATAGTACACACATTCTAAGCTTTAGATTTTTTAAAAAATTCAGCTCAATAATTTTAAAAACTGAAGGTATTCGAATAAGTAACCGGTTTCAAACGGTTTCGCAACAGTTTCATTTCTTCAATTCTCTGAAATTCTTCAGCTGGCTTTCAATTCTGGAAATGTAAATTTAGGAATTTTCGACCGTGATTCGGGTTATGAAATTTTAATGGTTTTTAAATTCGTGCTTTAAGATGGTTCTTTTGGTCTTTCTTCAGAACAAAATAATTTTGACGTAAGTTATAAGACTTTTGAAGTTCGTTTCCTTCCAGGAAAACAAAAACCTGATCTGCCAAATGCTTCTCATATAATAAGCCTTGGCGTTGAAGAATGCTACGATAAACATGTTTGCTCATCTTGTCATTTATTTTCAGCAAACCTCAAACGGCATCGCCTTCGAAACAATACCTCATCATAATAAGGCTCCAATAAACAATACCTCTCCGTGTTTGAAAACTGAATATACGCAGACATAGTGTTCATTCACAAGTAGTTGATGAGTATTTCTGAGCTTCTTCTTGCCGTAAAATTAGAATCTGGATTTGTAGAGATGAAAAGAAATTTTCTAATCCTATGTGATTTAGTTTTTATGTTTTGGGAACACAAAATCGTCTGTTTAAATCTTGTGGATCTTTTTTTCAGTCTGGTACCCTTTCAGATGATAATACTGGAAACTTTCCTTTCTTATTATTATCCGCAACTGTGGACTATTTCCTATCATGTTGAAGTTAGTGCGTCCTTCATAGACCCTTTCAAAAGGTGTACTTTCTCAAAGGTGTTTTTACTAGTCGTCTAAACAATTTTGAGAAGCGAAGGCGAAAGAAACGTGAATGCAAATCGTATAAACGAGTCTAAACTTACAATAAATTTCAAAATAAGAATTTTTTATGAGGAATATAAAACATAACAGAATGTATGTATTAACAGTCCTTTAATTCTGAAAGGTTATTGAAAATGCAATATGTAAGAAATATATCATCCTAAACGCTGTTCAAACATTAATGCCTTTAATTTTCAAATTCATAGCAAATAATCGTGTCATGACACTTATATTTTTCACTAAGAATTAGTGTAATCAATCATATTTATATGCAAATTACTGAATATTTCCATGACTTCTATCCAATAACAAAAAACATCTGGCATTCATATGCATTTATGTGTGGAAATTCACAAGACAGATAGAGAAAGATAGAATTTGCTACGTGGTTCTTCTTTCAGAAAACTACGACAGTCTTATTCAAAACTTGCAGAAAACAATGCCAGGCCTAACGGGTTAAAAAAAATTTCATGACAGATGATGTGTACTCACTCGGTCCTGCAAAATAACTGCTTTATAAAAGCAGACCATCCCCCTCGTTAATGGATAGCATCGGTGAGCGGCGAAAAGTTTAACACGAACAATTAATTCCAATTTGTGGGGGTTGCGCCGTCTTAAGGATCCGTCATATTCGGCCATTAATAACGCAAAACCGCTTTCTTAGGCATTAGTCGCAATTCAATTAGAGGCACTTACGAGGCCTGTACAAAATGGCGCCGCGCTTTCTTTTCGGGCTGCATCTTTGCCTTGCTTTTTTTTTTTTTTTTTTTTTAATACCACTTAAGTTGGGGGAATTATTTGCCGCTAAGTGGACCAGTTATACACGCTCCGCTTCTAATAGACTTAATAGCTTCATAATGAGACGAGGTATATATCTCGCAGCGGGAAAGGGGACGCACTAATTAAGATATTTTAATTTAATGTTCTTTCATGTCGGATCTCATGGCCCGAAAACGAGAATGGCCATTTGGAGGGTGCCGTGCCAAAAAGCAACAAAAACAGAGGAAAAAGATGCTGAGAAAGGGGAACGTTTTCTAAAGAAGCCGAGTCTCAGTCTTATACGAAAGATACACAAAAGAGCCCACCAATCTCAATTTGTTATGATCCCTGTCAAGGTGAGATTGTTTCTCATTTTTCAAAAGCTACAAATATACGAAAAAAAATAATATATTACACATACATCTTTAATGTTTAATCTAAGCTAAAACTTTGAAAATTTGCCTTTTCTTCGAGGCTCAGCAGCAGCTGAACAGTAAACTCGCTTAACACTGGTAGTTCTGCTTGGGTTCAATCGACAAACGGGCTTGAAACATGGGCATTTATCATGATTTTTTCCCTGTGTAAAATGGATGCACGCTAATTTCTCGTAGAAAGCCACGAAAGCACCTATCTCCTTACGCAAATATTCCTCGAATGCTTTTCCATACTAAAAAAAAAAAAAAAAAAAAAAAAAAAAAAAAAAAAAAAAACACTTTATTCTTTGAAACCATGAGTATATTCATAATTTTTACATGTTTTACTTATGGAATTTATATGTGCCTAAAAGTGCGTACACTTCCATCATTAGTTTTAGGTGTTTGAGTGAATTGTGCTTGAATGAGTTGTGTTTGAATAAATATTCTGAGTATGAACTCTAATAAGATATTATGACAACTAATTAAAAAACATGTAGAGACATTAGGTATTTTGGAAGCAGGAAAGATGAAAAATGAGCAATACCTTTGCCGGGAATCGAACCACGGACCTCTGAAATATGCGCCCAGCGTGCAGACTACCACACCACGAAGGCATGCCAAGAAGGCGGGACAAATACCTTATAAACGTAGAAATTGCCTCCACGCAGTGTATGAGCAATATGAGCCTAACTGGCAGAGAAATAGTATGAAAGAAAATTTTAATTCACATTTTCATCATTATCCTCAGATTTTATTTTAGGCGAAGACGGACGTGTACACGTAGCAAGAAAAATAGCCGATAGCAGAGATATACTATATCGTATTAAACTGTCCAAAGGTCAAGTTAACAATTAAAAAAAGGTCGAAATAGTAATAATAATAATAAGGAATTTTGTTTTTCTTATTTTTTTATTTTAGATATTAACATTTTAAAATTCGGAAGTTTGTTGCAAAGAAATATAATATGGGTCAATGAGCCAGTAGAATCTCATTTTGAAAATGGATAGTACATTGCGCATACAAAAAAAGCATATTTACCGTAATATCAAATAAGGAATCCGACCTCTAAATCAGCAGTTATTCATAATAGAGGTCTTCCCAGTAGTAAATAGTAGGGCCCCTTACCCTTTTGGTTGTCATCCGTCGCAACCTTAAACACAGCGGTACGTCGACGAAGTTTTAAGGCCCGTTGTGTTGCCCTTCATGTCACGCCACCCTGGGCTTACATTTCAGAAAGATAATACCCGCCCCCCACACTACACGTGTTTCTACTGCTTGCCTTAGTGCTTACCGAACATTACCTTGGCCAGCAAAGTCGCCGGATCTCTCTCCTATTCAGCACGTTTGGATGTAACGCGCCAATTGGACAGAATTTGACACGATATCCCTCAAGGGGACATCCGCAACCTCTATCAATCGATGACAATCAGAATAACTGCTTGCATAAGGGCCAGAGGTGGACAAACGCGTTACTGACTTTTTCACTTTGTGAAGCTCTATCACTTCAATAAATCATCCAATTTTTCTCAAACTGTAATCATTTGTTTTTCTGTACATGTTCATGTTCATCACTTCTACCGGTTTTCGTCCCATTCAAATAACTCCTACTTGGTGCGTCTTTTTTTTTTTTTTTTTTTTTTTTTTTTTTTTTTTTTTTTTGTGTGTGTGTGTGTGTGTATATATATATATATATTGCTGGTGCGGCCGATTGCAACCAAAAAGGAAAGTTCACAATAACATGTTATAGCAGTCCTATACACAAAATTTCAAATTTCTGAGGCTAGTTTTGAGTTATGCGAGTTTTACTCGTTTTTGAGTTATGCGAGATACATACATTCAAACGTATGCACGTGCGGACAGAAGTCACGAAAAAATCTCTTCTGAATCCATTTTGAATCAATTTTGTAATCCATTTGGTGAATACGAGTCCTTTATTCTGTTCTTGCATACAAATGTCACGAAAAAACATCGTCAAATTGCATTGGATAGGGGTCAAAATGGATATTTTCGTCGACATATAATACCCGAAATTTTTAGTTATTGCAATACTTCCTTTACTTGATACAAGAAAATTAAAATGATACATTACGATTAATATTTGCACATTTTTCGTTATTTATTATTCATTGATAGGTGGTTGATTTGGTGCGTACTTCTTAATAGATGAGAAAATTTCATTACTCTTTTAAATCGCTGGAGTTAATGTAGTAATTTAATTAAAATTTTCTTCATTTAAAATAGCTTTGCTTATAGCAAATTAATTTTAATAAATTCAGTTAAATACATTAATCATGCGATTTAATCTTTTGCTACTTAAATGTCTTCTTTTTTAACCTGTTTATTTTTTAAATGTCTGGAAACGTTTTTCATTGCAGAATTTTTACTTATTTTTGACGTCAAATTTATGAACATAAGACTGCTTGAAATCTTCATTAAATTAATGAATGAATTCAATAATTTGAAATAAGCATGAATGCATACTTTGGGCATTTTTTATATGACAAGATAAAACGAAGTATCTGAATAATTTTATGCTGTAAATAAGTTAAGTTGCGTTTTTTTTATTTTCCTTTTTTTTCCTCATATTTTTAATTAAATTTATTAGTTATAAGTTCTATAAAAATTACATTAATAGCTCTCGGAACGACAATATTTTTAAAAAATTTTATTAAGTAATTATGATGCTGTAGCTTAAAGGAAACACTGTGTTTAAAGATTTTCGAGTTTTTACTTAACAGATTTTTTGTGAATACTCAAGTAATTTCTTTTTCAAAGAAATAAACTTTTTAAGACGGAGGATCGTTACTACTTTTAAAAAATCAAAAGGGAAGACTTCAGATATTCTGATTTATCACAGCCATTTCAATTTTTCCTTCTTTTTTATGATACTGATTAGCTATCATTTATCTAAAAATTAAATTTCTTCTCCTATTAGCTTTAATTTACAAATGTTTCAACACACTGCCCATTTTATTTCTAATTTGAAACTTCAAAACTAATATAAAGTTGTAGCACATCTATGCTGTTTGAACGAAAAATAAATTTAAAATTGAATTCGCTTCGCCTTTTATATCTTAATTTGTTAGCAAGGCAACTAAGAACGTTTTTCTAGAATTAATAGAAACCTAGTTTTATGATTTTTTTAAACCATCAAATAGCAAGCGTTATTGTTTTCACTAGGCGGAGAAGCGAGACCTGCCCAGAGTGATGGGCTGCTACCACTATCTAGCATCCACATGCAATACTGCCTATGTCCCATACACAGTAATAAGCAATATACTTGCAACCTTAAGGACGAACTACCCAAGTATCAATAATGTCTACCATGAAGAGCTTTTATGATTAACCGATTTTTATTAACTGAGTCCTATGGAAGGCAATAAAATAATAAAATTAATAATTAAAATAATTAATTAATTTTAATTAAATTAAATATAAAGATATAAATAAAATTTAATAAATTATTACATTCTTGTAAATATAAAATTGTTATATAAAAGTAATAAAATATGGGACCTTGTCTTACTTGGGGTTCCGGCTGGACTTACATTCAAAAACTGAAAAATAACTTGGTCGTCTTCCAATTGAGTTTAATCCCTGGATATATTGTATAATATATTACTTCAAGGGATGAGACAAAAATAAAACCATTTTGTTTCCAGCATATCAATGGACAAAAGTAAAACGATTAAAGGTCAATAGTGAGAATGCTAGAAACATTATGAGAGTAGAAATTTTAAAGGCGAAGTATATCTCATAATACAAAGAAAAGAGTCTAACGCTTTCTGACAGAGGTGACCTGATGATATAATTCTAGATTTCAATATGAAATTAAGAGGTATATGTGAGATATGCATATGATTTAAATACAGCGTGATTGCACATCGCATAGTAACACCAGTGGACGTTGAATTTCGTTCTCCCCGGCACATAAAAATGGTACAGGCATTTTCTCAGTTTTTAATTCTGTTGCAGAGGAAAGTTATGTTTACTAGGAATGTCGTTACACTGCCATGGAAGACAATATGGTCAGTTGTCAGAGTTCGAAAGGGGAAGAATTATCTGGGCGTTGGAAGACGGGTGGGTAGCTCGGCGAGTATCCCGCCACCTAGGTCTTTCTTACTTTAGCCGTGAGGAGGAATTTGTATCAATGGATGAGACAGAGGTCGCATACATAGCCCTCAGAATACCAATAGCCAAGAAGAAGCCAAATTACTCCACGCGCGCATTACAGCTCCAGCTGCATCAGTATCCGCCATCCGGGACATCACTGGGCCCCTACATCAGTCCGTACCATCGCCAGATACTTGGCTGAAGGGTGTTTGGTATCGAGACTCCCATTTACGTGTGCTTCTAACGACATACGCCTACCTAAACTTCGGAGTGGCACGGTGTTGCATTCTACGAAACTGGACCGCAGCCAAATGGAACTAGATTCAGCTCAGTTGACGATGAACGGGACACTTGGTCTTTACCATGGAGGTAGGAAAGGGAGGAGGGGCCAACCCGCGCTAAAAGTGAAGCACTGCTTTGAAGCTTGGGTCACCAGATGGGGTGTTTTTTGTTTACATTCACAAGCTCGCTTGACAAGATTCTGATAGTATTTCGACACACGACAGTTCCATAGAAATCGAAAAAGGGACACTTTCGCATGAAAGAAACATTAATAGTGTGATGGATAATAGCAATTTGTATAGTTTAGTGACATTTACGCAAAAATCACATCTTGATTTTTCGATAACTAACAACAGAGATTTTGATTATAAATTTGTTTTATAAAATTATCAGCTGTTGCACTACAAAAATATAGATTTTAAGAAAAATGTTATGCTTAAAGAATGAAAAATACCTTACGGTACATTTAAAATTGTATACGTCTTTCGATACCCTTGATAGAGTATTCGCTACTTTTATTTTATTTTCCAAACGTCAAAATGTTTTAAATAAAACAAATTTTTTTCACATCCATATATTATTGTAACATGTACCTTTTAAAATTTTTTAGAGGAGAGACTTCACTGCTGCTCATTTTAAACCCATCGTTTTAATTTTATATATCTGAAAAATAATCACTTTGGGCTTACACGTTTTATAAATATAAAATTATGTATGTTAAAATATTTGTAATTAGGCACATAGGTCAGATTAAGTTTTTATTAAATAGAGTAACGCATACAAGGGCTATCTTCCTAAAGAGAGAGATGCCATCGTGGAGGAATTTTGAAGAAAAACTGACCTTTGAGTGGGTATTAAAAATAATACTTATAATTTTCATTCAAATTATATTCATATATATTTTTTATGTAAAGCTTTCGGGTGTATGCTAAATTAGTGTAAATTACTTTACACGAAAAATATAGTGAATGCACAGAAATTAAAGATTTGCACATGCCGGAAATGAAAAATAGGAAATATGTATGTGCTTGCAAAAAGCATGTATGCCTTTGACAAAATACTTAAATATTCATTAAATTATTTATAAATGTATTTGAAATGAAGAATTTATTCACTTATAAACAACTGTGAAAGTACTGTGAAGAAATCTAATTATTAAATGTATCTAATTTATAATGATTATAAATGTTACCTTAATATTGAATTGTAAACATAAATTGAAATCCTGTTGACAAATACGTTATAAAACTATTTAAGCAAGAATTGTTCGTATTGGAAAGCAATCTGTTAAAAGGTATTGTAAAGCAAATGCTATGAGATGCGCACTTAAGAACGTAATAAAGAGTTTTGGAACATGTATTGTTGAAATGAAGGGTAAAAAAAAAAATCTGATAAGTATAATTAAAAGAATTATTCCCTTTACATTTTATTGCATTTTATAATAACTCAGTTACAAGTTTTAAATAATACTTAAAACTTATTTTATTCCCTTTCAGAAATGTTCAGAGAAAGTCAAATACTATTTAATACCTATTTAATTATTAGGAATTAGCGAAATACTTATTTAAAGTATTTCGCTAATTCCTAATAATTCTCTAATTTAAAATGAACCGAATAGAGCATTAATTATAAATTGACTTATATTTTTCGATTTAAAAGAAGCCAAAAAACCATGTCATATTTAAGAAAGTATTTTAGGAAGAAGCTCTATAAATAGAAAAGAAGTAATGCATAATTTTAATATTAATAATACAATAAACTTTGATCTTAATTTTTGTACCTTAACCGAATAAAATCGAATTACCTTAATTTTTTTTTCTAATGTAATTAACGAAAACTTGTGAAAATATTTCATTCAAATTAAACCATTCTGAGAAAACTGTCCTGTGAAAAGTATAGCATTTAATTCCGTTCAGAATGAAATGTTGTTTAAAAATATGTTGTTTTCACATACTAGGACTCTGAAGTGTTGTAGAAAAAGAAAATATATACATTTATATGTGTATTTACGACGTAATTACAAAATATTTACATCCGAACGCGTCAAATGCCATAGAACTCAATGGTAAATGACCCAATGTTTTGGTCACCACGTAGGGATCGCCGGTGCTTCAAAGCAGGGTACGGGAGAAACTTGTTTAAGGCGACTCCATCTTACTTCCTACCTCCATGGTCTTTACCAATGGTTAACAGGTATTGTTCCACATTCATTATTAATCAGATTTATTTTAATTTTAAATAATAATAACCAAATTAATTACCTTTTTCATATGTAATTAATTTGGCTGTTACTATTTGGAAACAGGCTCGTCTTCAGTAAAAAATTTAAATTCAGTTTGGCAGTGATGATAATCATGAACATGTGTAGTGACCACGTGGTGAAAGCCTCATTCCTGTCTTTGCTTTAGAGCCACAGCTATTAAGAAGGCATGAGATGCCATTGCGTATGAGATCCGTACCTTCTCATAGTGATCGACGGCACCATGATAGTACAGTTGCACATTCTTTCAAATATATGCATTGCTACTCATAACGGAGCTCCCAGGAGGCATTTTTCAAAGAGAGATTACTCAGCCACGCATTACAAGTGTGTCGCAGAAATGGCTCCACCATATTAGCACTTTTTAGTGGCCTGCCCGACCCCTAGATATGTCTGCGACTACTTGGGATGGCAAGTTGGGCAGCCTAGAAGTTTAGTGGGATTAAAAGGTGACCTTACAACAACTCTAGAATGAGATGCCTAAGGACACCATACAGAATCTGTATGCCCATAGTGTATTCAGACGCTAGAAGTGGTCCATCAGGGTACTAGAACATCCACGTATTTTGGTTTTTCCTATAATATATGATCAGTGGTTTGATTTTCTAATTATTAGCGAAAAAGAGCATTAGCCTGGAAATGCTATTAGTCTCGAAGCGGGATTTAGCGTCGTCCAATAAAAACAGCGAAATCACTTTTCAAATTGTTGCGACCAAATATCATCGTCCTGTATTATTTTAAAGAAATTAAATAATGAAGTATGTATGTATAGATGTTCCTCGAATTATTGAAAAACGACGATACCTAGGGTAATCTAATTTTGAATTACGTAGTTTTTCATCTGAACATGGAAGCTCGCATTTTGAATTTCGGATTTCATAATTTCTAAAACTCAAATAATTTTTTGATTAACTAACGAAACGATTTCCAAGTGAGCAGTGGCAACATACTGCACGGAACAATATATTTTTATCTCCAGTGCGCGAGACTGTCTATCGGAAATTCTAAAGATACGTTGTTTTCAAATATTATATGGTTTTGTTGTTGAAATGAATATTATGTGGCGTTAAGTGCGAAGGAATGATATTTAATTAATAAATTTAACACACGAAAAGTTAATAATAAAAAGTCAAAAATCTGGAACGTTTCAGACGTTTTGTGTGTTACCTTTATTTATTAACTATCATGTTCTACGTACTCAAACTATAAAATTTATTTTAACAGCAATATCGAAAATTAATTTTGAAATGAGCATATCTTTAGAACTTCCGATACAGAGACTCTCGCGCTGGAGTTTTTTTTAGTACAGTGTTGCTATTGCTCGCTTTGAAATCGTTGAGTTTTTTAATCAAAAATTCATCGAAGTGTCACAAAATCTGAAATCAATAATAAAACCAATTTCAAATTCAAATGAGGACTTCCGCATGCCCATATTCTATGGAAGATTACGTTATCCAAATTTTGATGGCTCTTAGTACCGTTGTTTATCACCATGCGAGAAACATACATACAATTATGCAGATTCTTCATTATTTAATTTCTTTAAATATAAGACAGGGCGATATATATGGTGGCAACGATTTGAAAAGTGATACAGCCTTTTAAAGTTTTCAAGGCAAAATGCTGAAACGAAATTAGTAGCCCTCAGGACAAATTGCCCCTTTGGACTAAAAAAAAAAAAAAAAAAAGAGTTTAGCAAGCCATCTTACTGAGAAAACTGTATACTGATGAACTGAAAAATGACTGAAAAGGTTTAAAATTGCATGCCAACATTTAACACTTCATCGAGAATTATAAATACATGCTCTTTTTACAATTTTTGTAATTTTGTTGTAGAATTCTATATGGCAGGAGTGCGAAGAAAATAATGCTTTATAAAAAGCTAAGAAAACAAAAAGAAATGTATTCACATGTATTCACAGAAATGTATTCACAGGAGTAAGCGTAGCGGCCTTAATAGATTGTGAGCTCAGCAAGAGCGTAAAAAAAAAAAAAAAAAAAAAAAAAAAATTAATTAAATTAACTTTAATTAAACCTTTTGTGCGTCTAAATCTGATTTGCTATTTCTTCCCCTTATGAAATGATTTTGCTAATTTTCCCATTACATAAACGTTGCAATCACGTGCATAAAGTTTTGTTCAATTCTGACAAATCTTTCTTGGTGCCCAAATGACCTTAAATTATCTGTCTTTGCCATTTTCAACAACTCGATTTAAATACAAGCATTCATGGTCGATATCTTTAATTTCTGGGGATCTCCATTATTAAATTGGTAGGCCAACCGTAAATGCTTAACTTATAAACGCTTGAAGTGTTAAACTGAAATGTGCACGCATACCAAGGGTCAGATTGCAATTTCATTTCAATTTTATAGTTTTTATCTTATCAATCTTAATTAATCTTCTAGTTTTACCTTTTTTTAATCTTATACTCTTATAGTTTTCTTCAAGCTTATACTTCAGTCTTACAGTTGAAGCTTACAGTTTTTATATTTTTTAATTATTTAAATTCTATATTTGGAACTTTTATTAAACATTTTGAGATGTTTGATCATAATCTTTTCAGCTTGCAATTTTTTTCACTTCTTCCTATTTTTGTTTTCAGAATATAGATATTTAGACAGCTATGCACAGAATTATTCGTTTTTTTGTAATATAATCGTTGGTGCATTATTTTAGAAATGCCTTATTTGCACACGGTTCTATACAATACATTCGTATAAGAGCGCAATGTACCCAAAAAGTGTTATAATAGACAGTATTGTATATGAATCCCTTTAAACCAGAATTTTATGAATTAGGTCTGTAATAAATCACGTGAATTTGATGTATTATAAATTACATCACGCTGAAATTATCGAAAAGTACAATAGCGATATAAATTATTAATTTTAAATCTCGAAATTTAAAAAAATCTGAAATTATTCATATTTTAAATTACGTCCGAATAGGCGTTTTTTTAACTTTTTGTGAGTTATCTTTATTTATTACATATTATGTTCTACGTACTCAAACTATAAAATTCAGTTCAACAGAAATATCACAAATTCATTTTAAAATGAGCAAATCTTTACAATTTCCGAATTTTCGCGCGCTGGAGGTAACTTTTTTTTTTTTTTTTTTTTTTTTTTCGTACAGTGTTGCCATTCCTCGCTTTGAAATCGTTTAGCTTTTTAATCAAAAATTCATTGAAGTGTTACAGTATCTGAAATCGGTAATAAAACTAATTTCAAATTAGGGTTTCCACATGCCCATATTTTGCGGAAGATTACGTTATTCAAATTTTGATAGATCTAGGTACCGTTCTTTATCACAATGTGAAAAATATACATAAATTTATGCAAGATTCTTCATTATTTAATTTCTTTAAATATAAGAAAGGTCGATAATATATGGTGGCAACGATTTGAAAAGTGATACAGGCTATAAAAGTTTTCGACGTAAAATGCCAAAACGAAATTAATAGCCCTTCAGGGCAAGTTGCCCTTTTGGACTAACAATGCATTGTTCTAATTTAAAAGGTAAATTTAAAATCTTCAAGGAACATCAAGAAACAAAAACTCTGAAAACTGGGATATTTCCCACGCAGCCTAGAATCTAAATATCCAGGTAACGCAATGCAACGGTTACTAAGTTACAGATGTATCTTAACCTCAAAAAATTCTACCATTTTTATCTAAAACTCAAATTTATACCTTTTAAGATTAAAAGCCATGCTTCGAAAAATACCTGCCGGTTAGCAGGGCAGGGAAATAGGAAGAAATGAATAAGAAAATGCTTAGACAAATTATA
This sequence comes from Stegodyphus dumicola, assembly GCF_044657685.1. Lineage (NCBI taxonomy): Eukaryota > Metazoa > Arthropoda > Arachnida > Araneae > Eresidae > Stegodyphus > Stegodyphus dumicola. The sequence continues at coordinate 144,215,251 of NC_140771.1, read as the reverse complement.
TCTGTTGTAGTTAAATTTTCAAACTTATAAAACATCTCAAGTTATGCATGTCCTTCCGAAACTAATACAGTTCTTTTCAAGTAATAATCATTTCACAGCTTCTATTAAATCTCTGACGTGTATTTAACTTTCTTAAATCTTTCTGGTATTTATCAGACAGAACTAGCTCACTTAAATCAAAATGCATTCGAAACGGTGACAATAGCTTATTTCGTTTCGATTGTAATTACTGTTTCCGAAAAACAGCGAAGAGCAGAGTTTTCCCAGCGCTGTCGATCAAATGGCGGAATGGAGCGTATAACAACTAACATTGGTCTTTAGCATGACCAATCAGAGACAAGTAAGGCGGAGATTTATTAAGAACCGCCTTCTTCGTCTCACTTGCAGTCATTCTTTCTAGTAAGAACGCCGGATATATCAGGCTATTATTCCTTTTATCTGCAACTACCAAAATTAAAACTGCTAACGACTAAAACGATTTTGGAATTATTGTTTAAATAAAATATTCCAAATAATTTATATTTCCTTTTCTCATGCTCCGCTTGAGGGCGCTAAAATTCTAGCAAAAATTTTCAGCTATCCTATCAATAATTTGATCTTTAACAGAGCTTAAAAATAAATAAATTGAAAGTGCTCAGATTTTACCTGTCGCCAAAAGGGTTCATTTAAAGTTTATTATGGTTTATCAATAAAGATGACCCAGGACGAAACATTTTATAAAACGCTAGATAAATATTCATTGAGACTAACATGGGTAAGTTCGTTATATCCTCTGAATGTTTGAAAACTGGAAAAATATATAACATAATTCAATGAAAATAGTTATTTTTTAATTAAACGTATCATTACTAAAATGCATTTTAATTTAAATTAACCAGATTAAAAGGTTAATACACAATATTCCTAAGAAATGCATCTATTGCTTTTAAATAACTTACTTTGTTAATATCTAACAGACCTAAAATTAAAAAAAAAAAAAAAAAAAAAGGGGGGGGGGGTTCAGATTTTATATTACTCCCAAAAAGGCTTTTTTTAACGCTTTGTGGGCTACCTTTATTTATTAAATATCATGTTCTTCGAGCTTAAACCATAAAATTCAGTTCAACAGAAATATCACAGAATAATTTAAAAAAGAGCATATCTTTAGAATTCTCGATACACAGCCTCGCGCGCTGGAGATAAAATGTTTTTATTTTTCTGTTTTCTTTTTCGCACATAGTGTTGCCATTACTCACTTTGAAACCTTTGGTTTCTTAATCAGAATCTTATAAATGCTTTACAAAATATGAAATAGGTAATAAAACAAATTCCAAATATGGGCTTCCAAATGCCCATGTTCGGGTGGAGACGTTCTTCAATCAAAATTCGAGACTCTAGTTACCATTGCTTTATCACAATGCGAGAAACAAACATACATTTATGCAGATTCTTCATTATTTAATTTCTTTAAATACAACACAGGGCGATAATATTTGGTAGCAACAATTTGAAAAGCGAAATGCCATTTATAGTGACACTCCACAAAATGCCAAAACAAATTATTAGCCCTTCTAGGCTAACGCCCTTTGGGCTAATAATATCTTAAATTTTATCGAATGTCAATAGAATTGAAAAGGTTAGAAGACGCATTTACACAGTGGACGACATTTAAAAAGTGAATCAATGGAAATATTGTTTCAAAGCAGCTTTTTTTTATATATAAGAAAAAAAGAAAAAAAAATCTGAAGAGTTTAAGATTTTAACTGTTACCCAGTAAGGTTCCCATGTTCCCGCTGAGCTCGCAGTCTTCCAGTCTGCTGTCACACTCAACACCTACTAACAGAATTTTTTCTTTCTTTCTTTCTTTTTCTTTTTCTTTTTTTTTTTTTTAGATCATTTACGCCGTAAACAATTCAACAACAAAATTACAAAATTTTTAGAAGCAGCATAGCATAGCAGTATACCTTTAGAATGCCCGATGCAGCGTTTAAGTGTCGGCAATTTTTTTTTTTTTTTTTCCCAGTCTTTTCTCAGTTTGTCATATCAAAGGTCAGTTTTCTTATTAAGATGGCTTTACCACAATTTTTTTTTAGTCCAAACGGGCAATTTGCCCAGAAGGACTTTAATTTCGTTTTCGCATTTTGCGTTGATTCACTCAAATTGTTGCCACCAAATATTGTCGCCCTCTGTTATACTTAAAGAAATTGAATAATGAAGAATCTGCATAAATGTATGTGTGTTTCTCGCACTGTGATAAAAGAACGGTACCTAGAGCCATCAAATTTTGAATAATGTAATCTTTCACCGAATATGGGCATCTGGTAGCCCTAATTTGGAATTTGTTTTATTATCGATTTCGTATTTTATAAAACTTTAACGAAATTTTTATTAACGAACTCCAGAATTTCAAAGTGAGCAATGGCAACGTCGTACAGAAAAAGCACTTTTATCTCCAACGCGCGAGACTGTGTATCCGAAATTCCAAAGATAGGCTCATTTTAAAATTATTTTGCGATATTGCTGTTGAATAGAATTTTATGGTTTAAGTGCGAAGAACATGATATTTAATAAATAAAGGTAACACACAAACTTTATTTATTAAACATCACGTTTTTGGCATTTACGCCACATAAATTCGATTCAACAGCAAATCTTTAAAATTTCCAATCGACAGTCGCACTGGAGATAAAAATATTTTTTTCCGTACAGTGTTGCCACTGTTCGCTTTGAAATCTTTGAGTTCAATTCCTTGAGAATACAAAATTCGTTAATTTGAGAAACAAATATTCCTTATGATTTTAAAAGTATGAAATAGATAATAAAACAGATTCGAAATTAAAGATTTGGACTTCCAGGTATCCATGTTCTGGTGGAGAATTACATCATTCAAAATTTGATGATTCTTCTTTATTTAATTTCTTTGAATAGGGCGATAATATTTGGTGGTACCAATTTCAAAAGTGACTCAACGCTTTTAGTGATTCGACGCAAAATGTCGTTTGGAGACTAATAGCCCTTCTGTGCTAACGCACCTTTAGGCTAAAAACAAACTTTTAAAACTGAAATGCATTTTCATCTGAATTTGTTATTGAACTATTTGAAGCACCGCTAGTCTATTTACATTGTTAATGCGACTGTTAAGTTGATTTTAGTTGTTTTTATCATATATTACCTCAAGCATACTCTCATGCACAGGCATGCGCAATGTGGAACGAAGAGAAACTTATCTTCCCGCCGGAATCCGGCAAGAGTATTTTTATATTCAAGTGCAGTATATGTACTTCTGTATTAATGAAACGCTGTATTTTATAATTTGCTTCTGAATTCGCACAAATTAAATAATAAAATAAAAATTTCTTAATTACGTCAATTGTCTTTAATCTCCGTCTCTCTCACCCTTCCACTGTAATGTTTTTGTGAACGCTGATAAAGTACATATGCACAGTTATATGAAGGAGGAAAAAAGTTCAAAAAAAGTTTTTAAAAAAATTCCGAAAGCTTTCAGATTTTACATTACGCCCAAAGCGACTTCATTTAACGTTTTGCGTGTTAACATTATTTATTAAATATCATGTTTTTCATACTTAAACCATAAAATTCAATTAGGAATATCGCATAATAATTTTTAAATGAACATATCTTTAGAATTTCCGATACACAGTCTCGCACGCTAAAGGTATAATTTTTTTTTTTTTTTCCCAACAGTGCTTTCATTTCTCGCTTTGAAATCGTTGAGTGTTTTAATCAAAAACTCATAAATGCTTTACAAAATATGAAAAAGATAATAAAACAAATTCCAAATTCCAAATTAGGGCTTTTAGATGCCCGTATTGAGTGGAGGATTACGTTACCCAAGACTGGATGGCTGTAGGTACCGTTGTTTTATCGCTAGGAAAGAAACATATACATTCGTGCAGATTCTTCGTTACTGAATTTCTTTAACTACAACGCAGGGAGATAATATTTGGTGGCAACAATTTGAAAAGTGATTCGCCGTTTATCCGCGAATTCCAATACCCTTTCTGGGATAACGCCCTTTGGACTAAAAAAGATAGCCTTAAATTGTGAATTACAGTGCACTACTTCAAAAAAATTATTCATTAGTAAAAATTTTACATACTGTTTTGAAATATAAAATTTCATACATTACTTTTTTTTTCATAAAATCCTTATATTTATAACCTTGTAGAGAAATTAGAATTTTTTTCGAAGCAGGCAAGATGAAAAATATGCAACGCCTTCGCTGGGAATCGAACCGCGGACCTCTGGAATACGCGCCCAGCGTGCAGAAATCCCTTATATACCCCCCTTTTAGAGGGCGACTGCGGTTTTTAGGGGGCTCAATTGCCAAATCTTGGGTGTGGAGAATCATCATCCAACACCCTTCTAGTTCGGGTGCCACTGTAGAGACATTAGGGTTTTTTTGAGGGGGAAGCAGGCAAGATGAAAAATTAGCAACGCCTTCGCCGAGAATCGAACCACAGACCTCTGGAATACACGCTCAGCGTGCAGACCACCACACCACGAAGGCATGCCAAGAAGGCGAGAGAAATAACCTAAAACAAAAAAAAAAAAAATTTGTTGAAAAGTGAAGCTCATTGCAAAGAGATTTTCAGTTTTAAAGCATTATTATTATTATTATTATTATTATTATTATTATTATTATTAATGTTAAATAGCATATGCAGAAAATACGAAGAAATTTTTATCAAAGACTGTAATCTTTTATTTACCATAAAATTTCATTATCGCTCTTAGATACTATTTTGACTGCAGACAAGGGTATGCAGTTGAAGTAGAGTTAGAAATTCTGTCGTCTATGTATTATATAACACTAAAAATTATTTTATTTATTATATTTGTGACGAAAAGTAAGTGTTGTTTTAAAATATTACTAGGAATACCAAGTAAATTAACTTAACGCTGTGAAGAAAGCACTTTCGTAATATCGAAGATGAGTGGAAGATCTTATACATTGGTAATTAATAAATGTATGCTGCCGTGATTCTGACTGATTGAAATTAAAAACATTTACATCTTATCAGATGTATAAATATATATATATATATATATATATATATATATATGTCTGTTGGTTTTTTGAAATCTCCCATCACGACTGGAGTTATTCTTTTTATGAGAAAGTCGTCTATTCAGTACTAAACCTTTCCTAACGTCAATATCTTCATGGAATTCACCTTCATTCATTCTTCATCGCCATTTTATCAAAAATGTAAATTGATGGATCAACCTTTCTTATAATCTATATTGACATTTTTTAATATCAGGTAATGTAATTAAGGTGACCTCAGCCCTTAGCATGTTTCTGGAAGAGTTTTGACGATTGTTTTTGATGTGGCAAAGGACTAACGATTAAAAGACTGATAACGCGCGTTTAGTAAATGACGAATATTATCACTCTTCAGGTTTAATTAAAAGGCTATGAAGTTAAGCCGATGCCTTGCAATAAATGCAAAGTAATATTTATCGTATCGTTTTTTTTTTTTTTTTTTTTTTTTTTTTTTTTTCCAAATGTAGGAAAGAATTTAAGCGATAAATTGAAAAAAAATCTCATCCTGTAAGAAAATAAATGTACTTTAAAGTGCGGAAGTGCATTTAAATACAATTAATGCACAGTAAATAGAAATAGAAAATCAGACATTAAAATCATCACATTATTGTCAAAGGAAGTATTTTGTGTGACTTAACAAAAAAAAAAAAAAAAAAAAAAAAAAAAAAAAAAAAAAACCTTAACAAAATCTGAAATGTTTCAGATTTTAAATTACGTCCAAAGGGGCGTTTTTTAACATTTTGTGTGTTACCTTTCTTTATTAAATATCATGTTCCTCGCACTTAAACCATAAGATCCAGTGCAACAGCAATATCGCAAAATAGTTTTAAAACGAGCATATCTTTAGAATTTCCGATACAGAGACTCACGCGCTGGAGATAAAAATGTTTTTTCTGCACAACGTTGCCATTGCTCGCTTTGAAATCCTTGAGTTTGTTAATCAAAAATTCGTCAAAGTTTTAAAAAATAGGAAATCGATCATAAAACAAATTTCAAATTTCAAATTTGGTCTTCCACATGCTCATATTCGTTGGAGGATTACGTTATTCAAAATTCGATGACTCTATGTACCGTTGTTTTATCACAATACGAGAAATATGCATACATTTATGCAGATTTTTCATTATTTAATTTCTTCAAATATAATGCAGGACTCTAACATTTTGTGGCAACAGTTTGAAAAGTGAACCGACATTTATGAGTCCGACGCAAAATGCCAAAACGAAACTAATAGTCCGTCGGGATTCAAATCCCTTTGGACTAAAAAAAAAAAAAAATACTTCGAGTATTTATATTCTGCAAGATTCATCATACAGTTTCATCACAAATGCAGTGAAATTTTGTCAGAATAGACAGAATTAAATCATTAATATTGTCCTCTTTAATAAATTATCTTTTCATCAGTAACAATTCAGGTACAAATTTGTCACAATACATAAGGCAGCTTAAACTGAATAATAATTTCGTATGTTTAAATATTTCTTTAAGGTTAGTTTAGAATAAGTTTAGTTTATAATTATTAGCTATGAAATTAATAAAATTTGAAATATTATCTTAATAAATATGTTTTTGTACTGATAAATAAATTAATTTTGCTTGATGATGAAGCTGAATGTTGATAAATAATTATAATAAAAATTATTAGCAGTGTTCCTATTATTTGGGATAATCAATATTCATAATAGTGCTTATAATTATTATATGAAGGCTGAAAAATTAAAACTATTCTTAACTAAACAAGTTATTATTTCCATGTAAAATTAATTAGAAACAGTTAAAAGCCGGACAAATCTATGCGTAAAGTATACAGATGTATTTAATCGATGATAAACAGAAGAAGTGCAGTTTGTAATTAAGTGATATAAGATGCTACGAAGTACACATCCTATGATCAGAAATACACGACTATCTGATTTAAGAAATAGCATTTGAATTTAGGCGATTGTAGTATTTATACGGCAGATTGAAAACAAATATTTAGGCAACCAATAGTAATTCTAGATTCGAAACAGAAAGCAAAACCAAATTCTGTTTTATATCATAGGGTGCAAGGAAATTTTAAGGTGGTTTTATTTATTTATTTATTTATTTATTTTTATTATTATTTTTTTATTTATTTATTTATTTATTTATTTATTTTTAAGCTCAAGGAGCGTTAGCCCAGAAGGGCGATTAATTTCGTTTTGGCATTTTGCGTTGAAACCTTTCAATGTCGGTTCACTTTCCAAGCTGTTGCTACAAAATATTATAACCCTATATTATACTTAAATAAATTAAATAATGAAGAATCTGCCTCAATGTAAGTATGTTTCTCGCAATTTAATAAAACGACGGTACCTAGAGCCATCAAATTTTGAATAACGTACGTTTCCACCCGACTATGGGTACCTGGAAGCCCAAATCTGGAATTTGTTTTCTTGTCTATTTCATATTTTGTAAAGCATTTATGAGTTTTTGATTAACAAACTCAACGATTTCAAAGCGAGCAATGGCAACACTATAGAAGAAAAAAATTATTTTCAGCTCGCGAGACTGTATCGAAAATTCTAAAGATATGCTTATAATTCAAATTATTTTGCGATATTGTTGTTGAGTTGAATTTTATGGTTTAAGAACGAAGAACATCACATTTAATAAATAAGGTTAACACAATGCTAAGACAATGCTTCTTTGCGTAGTGTAAAATCTGATACCTTTCAGATTGTTTTTCTAAAATGACATACGCATGACAAAAATTAAAAAAAGAAAAACTGCGTATTGATGCGTAAACTCGATATTGATGAACAAATTTCTATTATAGAAAGATTTGTAAATTTTAGTCATTTTTATTCGCTTGATTTATGCTTTTATTACTTTTTTTTGGAATTTTTTTCATTAAAGAATTTTCTTTTTCTTTTTGAAATGTTGGCTGTATTCGCTCTAATATGCTACTGAAGGGACAGATCTGTTTTCATCTAATCTTGAACTAATGTTAACAGCATGAAAATATTTTCATAGCATTAAAATTACCCTCATGTCAAAAAATAAGCAACAAACGCTAAACGAAAACATACAATATACGTATGAGGTAGAGACTGCATTACCGAATGCAAATAGGAAACCAATATTAGCATGAAACGCAATCCCGCAGCAGCGCAAGCAGCGATAGTTCCATGTAATCCGAAATACCCACAGCGAAAAGCATGAGCCGAACACACCATTTGCACGATGAAATACATTGAAGGGTTGTCGGGAATTTGCAAGTGGTACAAAACAATCCGCTGTTGCATGAGAGCTGAATGTGCATAGCAGTGTCATCAATAGACTGTAGAACTGTTATCAAAGTGATCAAAACCCCTGTAGAAGACGTGGGTTGGGACGCCAGAGGATCCCAACGGAGCCGTGGATCACTAACAGCACGGCAGCTGGCGTAACATCTCTGTGCTGCTACTACAGGACTGGTGGACTATACGGCCGACGTTCATGACTTGTGTTCTTTTATACCCATCGCATGAGAGCGCGATTGAATTGGACCGTGAACATCGTAGTTGGCCACCACAGCAGTGGTACCATGTACTCTTTACGAATGATCTCGATGTAACATCCAGAAAAATTCCCGAATGACAATAACATAGAGAATATCAAGGTCACGCTATTGAGCGCCAGACATCGTCGAAAGAGGCTTACTTGTATGAGCTGGGATGGAATCGAAAAGCCACACCGACCTCTTCGTGATTCCTGGTGGCTCCGTCACAGCCGTCCGATATCGCAATGAAATTCTGTACCCTCTTGTCCGTCCTTTAACGCTGCAATGTGTACCAACGCTATCTTTATAGACGATAAAGCCGCCCCCATAAAGCTCGAATGTTGCGGAGTTATCTGGAGAGTGAAATCATTCCACATCTGCTGTGGCCTGCTAGAAAAACCAGGTAAGCGCGAATGAACGGTGCAAATTAAAAACGGAGGTGTTTAACGAGAATTTTAAAAACTACAGACTCTAAAAAATTGCCCTAAAAATTAATCCCCCCTTATTCTGTATATATATTATATATATACACCATATTTTCGCCGGGTTTTTTTTTTTTTTTCCAGTAGAACTGCCTCAATCATTATAAATCTTCAGTAGTTCCATGTAAAACTGGCATTGCCATTTAGTTTCATTTATATTGGATGTCAGTGTTCTACCGTAGCTGTACCCTGTACCTTTGCATTGATTATATATGTATTCTTTACATTTCTACGAGTGGCCAATTATTAAAAGAAATAAGTATTAAGGCCAGTTCTCATAAAGCAGAAAGTACTAAAGCCGATTCTCAAAGATTTTAACAAATAGAGCATTAATAATATATCTACAGCAAAGGTGATATGGTAACTTTTTGCCTGAGACAAATAGATTTTTAGGAGCTCAAGTAATAAAGCAGATGTATGAATGAAAGAAGGTATGACTAAATGTTCTACGTAAACTTGATTAATGCTTGAAAGTCATAATATACTCGACACATTAAGAAGTCTGAAAATGGAAATTACTCTCTAGTGTTTGTTTTAGCTGCTCCATACCATTCATATCTGAGTTTGTTTAGAATAGTTAGTTAATGTGTTTCTGTTTTTTCTTCGGAGACTTTATCAGCTGCTCATCTTTTGACGTTTGAATCCTAAACTTATCCTTAAAACAGCAGTGGCTCAAAAGCAGCAAGAAGTAAAGAATATATTCTGACCGTCTGTTCAGTTTAAATAGGCTTTAAAGTCCGTTTAAAATTCGTATTTCCGTTTCAAAATCCGAAAGTTCAATTTTGGTGTTAATTTAAAATAAATTCTATGCATATAAGAACTGTTTCAAAGGTAAAATCTTTGAATCAACTTGAAGTGCATTGAGATTTTCTCTAAAATTTATATAGTTTCAAGATTTAATTTTACTTTCTTCAAGTTCAGATTTAGCAAGGAGTACTTCTTTCAAGTAAATTCGATGAGTCACTAGGAATAACATTTTTGATTTCTTGCATAAATATCAGTTTAAATCACTGTAAGTCTTAGAATAAGACAGAGAATTCAGATGTTTGTTTCATTGCATATAGTTCGTATATAGAAACCAACATCTGCAACACACCATCTAAGCTTCCCCGACACAACTCTGACCTCCTCTGAAAAATATCGCTCATTACAGCATCATTCATTGGGGAGCTATGAACTTATTGCGGGCGTAATGAACAAAAGCCCGATATCGGCTTTTGGAAGAGGAGGCGGGCGAGGGTGGACCAAACGATCGAGCGGCGGTCACATAAGGCCATAACGCTATTCAATTAGGCCCTCTGCCGGACTATCGGGGGATTTACATAATTCGCGTCCGTCTCTTGCTCTATCTATTCATTACTAAATTGCCGTTTAACAAGATTGAATTTATCAGCTATAAGTGGCTGGCCTTAATGCAATCACGTTGATGAAAGAACATAGCTCCCTACCTCCAAACCCCCTTTTCGTTTGAGCCGACTTCATCCGACGGATTGAACTCTTTTTTCCTGCATCAGCACCCTCCCAGCACCCCCTTTTACTTTCCGCATCAAAGGGGTCCCTCGAGTCTTTTTCGTGTCATTAAGAACCTCTGTCCAGATAAAGGAGTGATTAATCGCTCGACGAAGATTCATTAATAAAGTAGGCTGCTCCCTTTGAGTGTCTTTTAGGAGATTTCTCTGTCAGCCCCCAACTTCTGTGCTCCCCCCCTTACGAGTATCGCATCCGCTCCCGGTGCTCTCCTTCTGGCGCCGAGAATGCTCTCTTCATTGTCACGTGGTGATGATTTAGCATTTCTCGTCCAATAACAACACGGCATTTAGTAATTCATTGGGGATAATGGCAGAACGCGGGGTGTGGGCGGTGGATAGTGAGGAGGAGGTGCGATGCGGTCGCAGTTTCATAACGGAACTTTAAATCAAAATTTTGGAGTACGCGTCTCTTTTGTGAGAGGGATATATTCACACGAACGCCCGCGTAAATTATAAGGAAGGAGATTTCTTTTCCCAGAAGGCAAAAGGCCCATAAATTGCTGGCATAAATAAAGACGCAATGGCATGCCGAAACCTATGCGGAATAAAAATTTAAGCAACTCACTATTAATGGCGATAAGTCATGCTTGAACCGTAAATTTACCACCGTTTTGCGAGACATTACTTATGGCACTGAAATTTAGTCTATAAATAACAGATGCAGCAAGGGAAAAAATTTGGATAAAAGATTTTTTTTAAAATGAGAGTGAACATTTCTTTCATTTGTTTAAGTAGCGATATTTGTAAATGGATAGAAGTACTATAGAATTTTTTTCATAGAGGATTTCTGCCAACTTAAGTACAGCTGCTCTGTTAGGAATAAAGGAAAATACATATCTTCGTTCAAAACCTTTGCATCAAGATTCAAAGAATGAAATTTAGATTACTAGATATTTTACGTTATAGGTTGTTTCTTCATATGCATATGCATAGCTAACATTCTAGTGTAGCTGGTTGACAGATATTTGCGAGAGGACTTTATCACAGATATTTGGGAGGAATATCTTTATCAAATGTATGAAAATTTAAAAAAAGATAACGATTTAATTGATTTGCACATTTTCGAATTAATTATTTCTGTTTATAAAGTGTGCTGATTTTAGTAGAAACCTGATCTTAAACTATTTTCAACAAGTTTTTTGATACGTATATGCTCTGACTGGATCAAATTAAATATTTTCATTGAAATATTAGATTACAATCAGATTATTGTAAATTGACTCTCATATTCATTGTTATAATGCCTTCACTCAATCTTAATTGGGATCTTCTGATTGTAAAACAGCGATGACAAAAATCGAAGAAAATTTATGTAAACACTTGTTCTAATAATTTCTTAACAAAACTGGTTTGAATGAATCTTACCTTTTTTCTAGACTAAGGATGTATATGGATGTAAGATCAAAAATAGCACATAACTATTGAGAAATATTATACATATTTTAATAAAAAGAATTTCAACACTAACTAAAAGATTTTATTTTCTCAAGTGGAGAAATTTCTGATATATAATAATACAAGAAGTTTAAGACTCGGTTACTAAAACCTTCGAAAATTGTAAAACCTAAAACCTAAAGTAAATAGAAAGTTTGAAAAGCCAGAATTTCATCCCTATAAACTGCGAAACACTGACCCAAAAAACTCTGAATTTGTTCGAAGAAAATGTAAGTGTTTGAAGAAAGTGAATTCTATAGGAAACATAAAATCAATCAGTTTGCATTCTGAAACATTTGGAAACACCAGATGTAAACATTTAAAATTTTAGTGAAATCACTTTATTCCTTATTTATCATTTCATAAAAGGATGACACCGGTGAATATTTTGTGATTCTCTACAGTTAAAACAGAGTTTCTCTAGGAAATTATTTAAATATATCTCATACAATGTAACGTTACAGGAAGGTGAAGCCAGTAATATCTGGGACGCCTTCATAACGTATCTATTCATAAATATGCAGGCACTTTTACGTAAGTAGGTCATTGTTAGAAAAGATAAAAATTTCAAAAGAATGCGTCAGCATAAAGGTGCCCTCCTTCGTATGCAGATTGTTTTTAACTTTAAAAAAATTATAATCGTGCAAACACCATTATGCGGAAGAAGTGGAATAAATTAGAATTTTCATTTACTATACAAATCAGAGTAGCAAATTAGACACTGGTTGCACAACGATTTTTCGGAATAAAGGTACTCGCACCTTTATCAAAATTGCTTTGATACTACCTTAAGTAAGCTACTCCAAGTTAGAGACTGATCTCCTTAAGGGATCTCCTTATTAATTTTTTTTAAATGTATTAAAAACATTTTGGTATTAGTTAAGAAAGCAGCTCCTTTTACAATAAAATCAAAGTTTAGTCCTACTAATTAATTCAAACTAACTTCCTTGCATGTTATTAAATGTAAGATAAAGTATTTAAATTTTTAACTACCGTAAAATCTACTTTTAGCAAAACCAAAAGAATCTATTTCATTCTTGCAAAATAATCATTGTTTGTTATGTTAAAAGATTTCATTTCTATACATATATATGCAATATTTTTGTTGGTACATCGATAGAACTTAGTAGAGATTTGGCTAGTTGCCTAGAAAAGATCAAACCAGTCACTTTTTTAGTCATGACCGAGATGGCTGTACGAGAGATATAGATAGCATAAAGCTACTATGTATAGTAGATAAAATGATGGAGCTGCGCGGAAATTCCGACTTCAACATATTATTTATTCTTGGACATTCTTGAAGCCTCTTTTCAACTACATCTTAGTTTCTTATGACATAATCTTGATTGATGCAGCACAATGGATGCAAACCGTACCTCACAATTTCTAAAAAATGCATTTACATTTTTGAATAATAGACAAAAAGTATAGCGAAGAGAGAGATGTGGCTTAATCAGGCAAAAGCAGGCGAATAAGTGAAGTATATTAAGCAACTGAAGTTATCTATAATCTCGGTTCCTTTATTTACTGAGCATGCTTTATGCGATCTACTCTCAACAATAACCACAAATAAATAAAATAATAAGCATTCACTCATCATACCATTGGATATACAAGGCGCCTTCGATCGACTTTGGTGGCCGGATGTTTACGAAATAACGGCAGCTCTCGATTGCCCTTCTTTGTTTGTAGACATTATTAAAAGTTATCTCTCTCATCGCTCTGTACAGATCACTGCTATGGATAATGTTTTTAACTCGTCGTGTTCAAAAAGGAATGTTCTCAGGGGTCCTGCTGAGGACCCTGATCGCTAATTCTTCTAATTAATCCTGTAAAGGAATTTACAGGATTGCCAGATGTAAGAATCATAGTCTACGCAGAGGATTTTTTTAATCGTTACAGGTGGTCGCCATGACATTACACCCAAAGCTCAATATTGTTTGGATAAGTTTCAAAATTGGTCTCGCCAACATAAAATAAGAATCTCAAACACGAAAACTAGACGTTTTACTTATTGGAAGACAACGTCCTCTACAAAGAAATCCGACCTTAAAACTCAATGGACAATCAATGCACTTTTGTTGAAAATCTGTTGTACTTGGGTATCAAAATAAATAATCGCTTATCCTGGATCCCGCATATCCAATATTTAAGAGAGAAAACTCTCAAGCTTAAAAACTCAATGAAAAGGGTTTCTGGACTCTTTTGGGGCTCATCCTCGAAGTTTCTCAAATTATGGTATACAATAGTAACGCAAAGAATCATCTTAGATGCAGCTTCTATCTGCGGTACACACCTTACCAAGGGTGCAATTAAACGCATTAATGTTTTACAACGGCCACATCTTTTGATAATTAGCAAAGCTTATCGTACTACTTCAACAGCTGCTCTTCAGATTCTAACTCGCCTTCCTCCACTTCCACTTCTGGTACAGCCAGAAGCAAACAATAGCCAATGTACTTCGACTTTAAAAGCCCCAAGAATTATGGAATCATCACTTTCACTCAGACGACTATGAACTTTAACAATCCAGCCTCATTCGACCTTGAATAAAACGTTTTCATTAAAACATCATATCCTTTGAATTCTGATTTTCAAATTTACCTAGATTGTCACAAATGTCTTCAGGAACTGGAAGTGTCTCTGCTTGTTTCAAAATGCTTCTCAGTTATTCGCTTGGAACAAACGACTTTCAAATAAAAATTCAGTTTATCAAGCTGAGTTGATTTCAATACGCAAAGCAGTTCGACTGGCTCTTTCGCTAAACTCATTTCAAGAATTTACTATAAATATCTATAGAAATTCTGCATCAAGTTTGCAAGCAATACTGGATTTTTTTCAATAAAAATCCGCTATTTCAAGAAATACAACTTTTACTACTCCTTCCTGCTTCCCAACGTCCGAACTACTGGGTCAAAGCACATCACGGTATCTTAGGTAATGAGCTATCAACAAGACAAAGCGGCAGCTCAAGCAGTAAAACGTCGTATTTATGTTTATCCTCTTCCTTGTTCTTATGTTAAAAAATTTGCATGGAAAATTCTTTTGTCAAAGTGGCAAGAAGAATGGATTTCTGGTACAACTGATCGAAGAACATATAAACTTGTTTCTAAAGTCTCATCAAAATTATATTCAATCTCTTCCTCAGTTACCTGGTTTGCCACAGGACATGGCCCCTTCATCGCTTTGGATTAAGCTCAGATAATCTTTGTGAGTGTGGAAATATTGCCGATCCCGATCATTTCGTTTTCAGTTGTACTCATCATGCGCAAGATCTTCTTAAAGGTCCATCTGCACAATTTTGACCGCAGTGATTCAATAATTTAATAAAATATAAATCACTAAGACAAAAACCAACTAGACAAAATAATTTCACACTGCAGCTCTTCAACACTCAACACTCACTGTTTCCCACAGCCAGATGTAGAGTCTATTTTATTCTTCTCTTTAATGCTCAGTGTTAAAATTTTTTTAACTGTTTAAAACTAATTTTGTATAACAATGGCATTGTTCTTTACATTTTTTTTTCTTTTTTATTTATTGTTCTATTTTTAACATCAGAGTTCTGTCAAATTATGTTCATTCACAAATGATGTGCTATTTGGCAGCGATGTAAACGCTAGTTCTTTAAATTTAAAATCTCAAAGTCCAAATTTCCAATTGCCATGCCTAACTTTCATATTAATGCTTTTTACATTTTCTTTTCAAGACACAATTTTCTTACTAAATCATTTTTCTTTTTCTAATCGCACGAAGCACATATTGCACGAGGCACAATAGTCTTTATAACAAAAACCTTCATTTTCTTATGACTGTCGTTCAATTTAGCACATCTGAGCCGCCACCCGGCCATTGGCTGTGGTGCGCTCATAGTGGTTTCTTCCTTCCGCGGGATGGTATTATCCTGTTCGTTGTCCTACAGGGCACCTTAAGTCAGGAGCCGTCTCGTCAGGTAGAGCTGTATGAGTTCTGGATAGCGAGTGGGCAAAATTCAATGAAATTGCAGGGAATGATTTCGTAGAGCATATTAAGAGAAGTCATTTCATGAACTTCGGATATAGTAAACGAAATATCAAAGTGAGTCTTCAGAGAAATTGGCGTAAGAGGAATCTACAGCCTATAAATGCGCCCACATATTCTCACGCATGTACACTGCTCAAAAAAAAAAAAAAAATAAATAAATAAATAAATAAAGGGACAGTTCTATAGCTCCCGTTCTACTGGGCCGATTGACAAAATTCAAATTGCATTCTTCATGTCTCGAAAGTGCGACTTAGGATATATATTAGATTTATATATAGCACTATTCTAACATAGGTATTTTGACACAAAATCGGACTTTTTCTGAAATAACATACTAATTTTTTTACATATTTCGATTCTACGACTCAAATTACGCCTAAATATGAAATTTTGTAAAATTTGGAGCGAAATTTACGGAGAAATTCACAAATTTATGTTGGCACTTTTTTTTCAGTTAGCGCCAAGAATAGTTCACTTGGCGAACATCTTAATATATAGCAACCTAGTTTCCTTTCCCGTGAGAGGAAAAAAAGTCACCATCGTTCCTTTTTTTCAAATAATATATTCTTTATATTATATTTTTAATTGTAACTTATTATTTTAAGTAATTTTTTCTTTTTCGAATTTCATTTTAATTGTTTAAGTTGTATGTTTTTTTTTTTTTTTTTTTTTTTTTTTAGAATAACTGTTTTAAAAATTTCTATTTACCTATTCGAACTGCGTAAATAAAGGTGCAGCGTTTATTTTTTTTCAAATAGTTTTCTTTACATATATTTTTTGTCATATATTATTTTAGGTAATTTTTAAATTTTTAGACTTTTATTTTAATTGTTTATGTTGCATTGTCTCTTCAGATAATTCTTTTAAAATTTTCTATTTATTCCTTCGAACTGAGCATTTTAAATATATTTATTAATATAAATTTTCCAGAATTTGATTTTATTTATTTGAATTGCGTTTCTTTCGGAAGAATACTTTGTAACCCAGACTACGATGCGTTTGAAAACTGCATATATTAAAAGAGAAAACACAGTAAAGCACAGTTAACACACATTTCAATTTTCCGTTCAGAAAAGATATATATAAATAAGAGAGATGTATAACCGACATTTTAACTTAGGATGACGTGCATACACTGCTTTAAACAGTTTTATCATTGTGCCCATTGCTTTACACAATTTTATCCTAACTTTAGTTTCTTAAAATGTTATTCATATTTTAGTCAAATATTTTATTTTGAAATCGCAAGAATCAAATATTATAAGATTAAAAGGTTTTAAATTTTAAAAAAAAATACTAATACTAAATTTTATGCAAAAATTTATTTTTTCTTCTCTTTTTCTTCAGGCATTTTACTTTATTCTTGCTCTTTTTCTTTAGGCATTCTGCAAGTATATTAAAAAGCATCCAACTTTTCGAAATATCTTGATATTTCTGACAATCATTTTAAATAAAGCTATCGCCTTCCATTTCATAAAGGCCCACAAACGGCCGAGCGGTAAAGTCGCTGAACACTGGTAGTTCACTCCGGGGTTAGAATCCCGGTAAATGGGCTGGTTGCATGGGCGTTTTCGTGGATTTTCTCATGTGTAGCGTGTATGGCAGCTGGTTTCCCTTAGAGAGTTCACGAAGTATTTGGTCAGAGCCTTTATCAGTCTTTAGAGGCTAAACATTTTGAAGGTATGAGATGAAAGGGAAGACTAGTTTCATCAAGAGGTTTTGGTTTATTTAATTATGACAAAGCACACTAGGGCTATCTGCCTAAGGGGAGGGATGCCTTTTTAAGGGAAATTGGCTCGCATACACGTTACACATGGGAAAAACCTCGAAAACGCCCATGCAGCCAGCCGGTTCGCGGGATTCGAACCTCGAACTATCAGTGTTCAGCGACTTTACCGCTCGGTCGCTGTTTCTTCAGGAGGGAAAAAAACGCCTTTAGGTGACATTCACATACAATACTGGATAAACTCCGGAATCTTCAAATAATTCGACTGAGAAAATCGTGGGATTCTCCATTTATGATACGATATGATGTTCTATAACGTAATTTAAATTTATATAACCATATAGTCTAAAGCCAGTCGCTCTTCACTTGATATCGTTTTTGTCTTTTCTGATAACACAAGCTCAATTGATGGTATCCGGTGTACACGTCCAAGTGTTTTCTCTTCGAACGCCTAAATTCTTTGAAATATCCTGAAAGTATATTCAAAAGCGTCCAAATTTTTGAAACATCTTGGTATGTCTGACAGCCAAATTTCCCTGCAAATGGTTGCTTACTTTTCTCCCTAATTTACTTCTTTCCTTCTACAGTTATTTTCAGTGCTCACACAAGAAAATTAAGTTTTTTCGATTGCTAGACTTCCATAAATTTTGCATCCTTGTCAATTTTTTAAAATATCAATTACATGAATTGCGTTTCAGCTGAAGACAGCTTTTCATTTTCTAGTCATTTTAACTATAAATAAAGTTTAAAGCTAAGTCCAAAGGATAAATATTTTAATTAAAAGATTTTTGCTAAATGACAAAGAAATAAAACAGTCCAGCAGGGTTTATTCTGTACCACCGAGTAACCCGATTCTTATATCGGCTGAAACAATCTAAATCATATTAAAGATCATGTTTTTTTATACAATCTATAACGAGAGAGAAAAATTAGCTTCTTAAAACATTCTTTCTAAGAGGATTAATGTAAAAGATTATATTTATATATATATATTTTTAAAGCTGGGACTTGAACCAAATTTTCAAACATTTAAAGTTTAATTTACATGGTGGTTATAATTAAAGCTCCACTTTGAAATGGTCATAAAAGGAAAACTACCGGACCAAATGTTATCAAACTTGGGAATCGTGTAAAGGAGGTTATGGGAATTTATTTTCCGCGGAAAAAAAAAAAAAAAAAAGAGTTCAAAAACTCACCACCAGGGGAAAATGGCGCTCTATACAATATTGTTAAATGAAATAAGACACGAAAACATCTGTTTAAAATGTGTTTAATATTTTCCGAAACGTGTTACAAAGCATGTTCAATGTAGCGTCCAGCATTTTCCGAAAGCAAGTTAAATCCTGTTACTGAATTCTCAACAGTAGCTCTTAGCATATCAGGAGGAATGTTACGGACATGTCAGTGTATCACACTTTTCATTTCTGCCAAATTGTTTAGATTATCACCATAAACAGTGCTTTTGAGATAACCCCATAGCCAAAAGTCACAGAGGTTGAGGTCTGGTGGAAAGAGGAGAAGTGTTGGCCTATAAGACGTTCATTCGTGAAATGTTGCCTAAGTAATTGGGCGACACACGTGAGGTGGGGCCCTGCCCTGCATAAAAATCGTAGTATCTAAAATGCCACGTTACTGCAGTTCATGTATCACGAAACATTTTAACATTGACTCTAAGTGAGCTGTAATCACAGTGGTCCAGCTGTCGACTGCTCTTCAGAGCAAAATGGTTCAGTTATAAAACTAGCTGTCATTCAACACTAAACGGTGTGGAATGACTGCGATGCAATTCAATGCAGTAGGAGAATGCAATGGAACTAGATAGATAACATGATGTATTTCTTTGGTCCAAATTCATTAAAAGCGTTTTGAATTAGTATCTTCATGTTTTAGTGCCGAATTCAGGCTTCAAAAATTATAAATTAACGATCTGTAAGAAAACGATTTCCAGATTGTACGCACTTGTGCGAGTGATTTGCGATCTCACATTTTCTAATCGCTAATTCGTGGTTTTCACGGACGAATTTCTCACTTACACGGATGGCGCACTCGACTTTTATCGAATTTAACGCTTTTAAATGATAACTTGCCTACTTCAATGTTTTTTTAAGGGTATACAACACATTAAACCCACCCGTCTAACAAAAGGTTAAGTTAGATTCCGACCCATATTTCATTTAACAATATTGCATACAGTGCCATTTCCCCCCTGGTGGTGAGGTTTCGAACTTCCTTTATTTCGCGAAAAATAAATTCCCAAGACATCCTTTACACGATTACCAAGTTTGATAACATTTGATCCAGTAGTTTTCCTTTGATGACCGTTTCAATGTGGAACTTTAATTATAACCACTCTGTATATTATTAAATTTTAATTTGAAACTATGCGTTATATGTATACCATGCGTAAATTTTTCGCTTTTATGGAAAAATAAAAAATCGAAGCAAATATACTTAGGATAATGGACCAAAACTGAAAAAAACTTCCCTTCCCTCCGAAAATAAAATTTTGAAACTTCGACCTTGAATTTATTGGGTTATCGAAATATTTAATTTGACTTATCTTCTAAGTCCTAGTTCCGACAACAATTCCGTCAAAAATTCCGAATTACTTAAGCTGAAGTAAAAGATTTAGTATATATTCACTGTATGTTAATAAAATAATCAGAGTGTAATAAAAATAGATTATAGAATTTACTCTGATGCAAACTTTTTGTCTGACTGCACAACATGTAATGGAAGAGAAGGCTTGTAGAGATCTGTTTTTGACATGCCTCTAAAAGTAGACGTTATACTCCTTTTGTCTCTTCGATGTCAAAAATCTTTCTTTTGAGAGGCAACTTTAGTTTTTGGGAAAGAAAAAAAATCACAAGAAGACAAATTTGAGGAACACGCAGGACGATTGAGTACACATACTTATTTTCGGAACACAAGCGGTTCTCCGACTTGTTATTGAATAATGGAAAGATGCATTGTCATGCAATACAAAACATTTGGAATACGTTTTCTGACTGAAAATATAAGATTAAAAGTCATCTGCTTAATTCACAGCCATTTACAAGTCAACTACTCGGGCAAATGCAGAATCGTTTTGATCCTGAGCTTGTAAGACAAACCTAATATTACTGGATTTAAACACTTCTTTAATCTTCCGAGAACGTTCTTGCTTCTTTAGCCCATATTCCCAGAATATTAAGTGAATACAATTATTGCAAATGAAATTGAATATTCATTTGCACTACGACTTGGTAGTTTACTAACGAGTTAACAAAACTTAAATTCTGCTTTTTGTGTCCAAGAATACAAAAATATTTTAAATATTTACAAATAAAATATTAAGTTGGAGATTTAATTGGAGCCTCATCAGTTGCCTAGCATTTGAAGATTGTTAAATGAAAATTGTTTGTTTCGAAGTCTAACCCAATCTGCATGGTTGGTTTTCGTAGTTTTCTAGGTTCTCTTTACAAAGTTCTCTACGAAAGCATCTTAATCAAATAGCTCCCATGTTCTTTCTATGTTCAAATAACCAACTAACCTAGTTTAAGCGCGATTTCCAAGTGAAGTTACTAGCAAAACCCGAATACTCATTAAAAATCACGTAGCTTGCCAATCGGGAGTAACAGGAAACATACGGCGCCAATAATTGTATTGCTGTTACGGTACGCTGTTTCTAAACTTAGATGGTCATTCCTTAATTAAATAGCCCACCAGCGGCCGAGCGGTAAAGACGCTGAACACTGGTAGTTCGATCCGAGGTTCGAATCCCGCGAACGGGCTGGCCGCATGGGCGTTTTCGTGGTTTTCCCCATGTGTAACGTGTATACGAGCCAGTTTCCCTTAGAAAGTCCTCCACGAAGGTGTCCCTCCCTTTAGGCAGATAGCGCTCGTGTGTTTTGCCATAATTAAATAATCCAATCCAATCCAATCCTTAATTAAATATAATTGGTTTGTAACTTCTACTAGAGCTAACGGTAAGAATTGAAGTGCAAATAAATAATATCGTGTGCAATCTTGATTAATACAAAATTAAAAATATTTGCATTCATACAGAAAATTTTTTGAGATATTTGCAATAACTTCATAAGAAGGATTTATTAATAACCGTAATAATTACTTATTATATTACTGATGATTAGGATTCAGTTCTTGACAATTACATTCTAAATTAGAATGAAAATACGCTACGCACAAAAATACATTTTAGGATAAAAAATGAGTTCATTTTTTATGTTTTAAAACTTCTTAAATTCATTTAATAAACATCGTATCCTCGTCGTTAATTGAATCCAGAATGTTGGGTGTCGTGTATATAATTATTCTTGTCTACAGAATCTGCTGACTTATCCAGCCATTAAGTAGCTGCAGATCATTTCTACATAACCATTGAACTTCCATTAATTCAGTCTCTAGAAGGTTGTATCTTTATATCATAATTTTACTTTTATAAAAATGATTATTCTAAATCTTATATTTCTATAAAAATATACTGTGCTTTAAAAATATGGATGATAGTATCAGCCGCTCTTTCAGCCACTTCAAAAGCAACAGTTTGTTTAGAAATAAATTATGCAGTTAATGTCATAAAATTCAAATAAACATCAAACGAAAATTCTCAGTTTTAGACAATTCGATTTAAGCGAAATAAAGTAGCAGACGATGAAACGCCGAAGGTAAAAATTTGCTCTTACAAAAATTTACGAGAGAAATTTAAAAAAATAGTTAAAAATTTGAATAATATCATCTGTAATTAAAAAAAATAGCTTTTCATATAGTATTAATAAATATTTATTACGCATCATTGAGGGAAAAAATTTTATATAATTAATTCTCCGTAAAACTTTACTTGAAATTTAAGGTTAAAAATAGCTGTGGCAATTCACTGTAACAAAAATCCATAGACCACATTTGGCGTTATTATCGCTCAAAAAAAAGATGCCAAATTTCAAAACGCAAAAATATGTAAATTCGTGTATATCTTAGAAAATTTTGAATAAAAAAGTCTAATTTTTTGCAGATATGCTTAAAAATACACCTACTTTAAGATGATGGTAAAAATTTTGTAGGTTATAATTCAAAATGTTTTTCGAAAAATTTATAAAAATTATTTAAAAATAGAAATTTAAAAAATAAAACACAAAAAATGGGTAAATTTTATTTGGAATGAACTTAAATTTCGAAATCTGAGAGAAAAAATCAAAAAAGTTTAATAAAAAAAGAGATATTAATAAATATTTGCCAAATTCAATTAACATTGAGGAGCTAAAATTTTGAAAGTTAATATTTTAAAAACTACTCGTACGATTCTTACAAAACTTGGTATTTGGCATAATTTGAGTCATAGAATCGAAATATGTAAAAAAATTGGTATGTTATTTCAGAAAAAGTCGATTTTGTGTCAAAATACCTATGTTAGAATAGTGCTATATATAAATCTAATATATATCCTAAGCTGTGCTTTCGAGACTTGAGAAACGCAGTTTGAATTTTGTCAATCGGCCCAGTAGAATGGGAGATATAGCACTGTCCTATTTTTTTTTTTTATGCACATGTGTATGTTTCTCATAAAATAATAATAAATTAATAGAATTAACATTTAAGAAATAACAGTATGTATGTGGTTCAAGGAAAGTAAAACAATAATGAATTATTTCAAAAATAAAACTAAAGCAAAAATGTAAAAAAACAAAAGAAAAAAATCTGTAAAACAAATTTTGAAAATAAGAAAATCAAAAAAATATTTTTAAAAAGCAGGAAGAGTGTTGGTATCTCTAAACTGAAAAGAGAAAAAATGAAGGATGTACCAAAAGACAAGAATTTAACCCTTTGGTCTATAACCACAAGTCTGACTTTTGGTAAAGAATTTGTGCCATAAACAAAAGCCACGAGTCTGACTCGCGGTAAAGAATTTGAGTCATAAACAAGAGCCACGAGTCTGAGTCGTGATAAAGAATTTGTGTCATAAACAAAAGCCACGAATCTGACTCGTGGTGAGGAATTTGTGCATAAAATGCCGCGTATTATTATTAGAACCAGCGATTAGAGTTATTCTATATCGAATATTTTCCCTTTGATTGTAACGTCAGTTATTTTTTTTTGGGGGGGGGGGCAGTTGTTTCTGACGAAACCGGATGATCTGTTATTTTAGTTCCCCGTTCACACGTTTCAAATATAATTTCGTATAAAGAATTAAAAATCTCTTATACGTACAACATGCAATTATTTTTGTCAACTGATTAATTGATTATGATTACACCCTAGACGTCTTAAAATTACTATTTGTACTTAAACATTGTTTATTATTTCACAACTCCTTTCGTTACACTAAAATATATATGTTTTGAAAAGTATACATTTTGCGCCAGTTCGAGTACACGGCTGAACAGTTGAATGGCACGGCGCGCCACCGAATTTCTTGTTTACTATAACTCGCACTATTCGTAGATATCGTGTAGGCCAAGGGGCTAAATGCAATAAGAATAAAATGAAATAAAATCACGTCTTCCTTCATTGAGAACATACTTCATAGAACAGTTCATTGCTTCACATGAAGCTTTGTTATCAAGTGATCATTCTTTCAGGCTTCGTGAAACCATCATTTAATTTTATTTTTTTGTTATGTAATTTTTTTATCTTAAAGTGTATAATTCACTGAAAGGTGAAGTGTGATTTCAGTAGTCTTCTTAAAAGACTGTCTTCAGAAACGCACTGTGAAAGCAAAATAATATACGAAACCAAAATTTAAAAAAAAAAAAAAAAAAATTATGAAACTTCAAGACCGCAAATGCTTTCTATGAGTATTTTGTTTTCATAACTGTAGAGCTGAAAAAGAGGCTGATTTTTTATAAAAGGCTTTAAGAAACCTAATGGTGATCTCGACGATCCTTTAGTTTTGTTGTAGTTAAAATTAGAGATATGGTTTAAAAATTAAACAGATAAATTATACCATGTTACTTGTAATATTAGTATTATGTGAACAAGCTTTCTGTTACGTTGGTAATATTCAATTATTATTATAGTATTTGTACAAAGGTCAGCAAGTAAACCGATAAGTATGAATATCGAATGCTTAATTGAGTTCATGTGGTTAAATAAAAAAAGAGTAATAAAAATTACAATTTCGCAAAACAAACACAGATGCGTTTTATAAGTAAATTTGCATTATTCAGTCATAACTGCAATGACTTTTTTCTTTGTTTTTAATGTTTTATCATTTAATATTTATGCAATGTTTGGCTAAATTCAACCTCAAATTTTATTTTCAAAACTTTTCTCTTCTATCTGTTTAATGGTATTATTTCAGCAATGTACCACGGTGCTAATAATAACAAAAAATCTGATTCATTTTTTCACGTATTTATTTTGTCCTAGGAGAGAAAAAGTGATAAAATTTATGAAAGCAAATTCTAATTTTAGCACGATTTTTGCGAATCAGTCTTGTTTTTCTAAATGAAACTTTTATCTAAAGACTCTTTCAAACATGCAAATAATTCACCTTTAAAATAAAATTTCAGGATTCCATTTCTGTTATAACATAATTTTATTATTTTATTAGTTAAAATTATTATAAGGCAAAAGAACTTAAATTAAAATCGGTATAGAATTCAAAAAATTATCTAAATTTATTTTTTCTTTCTTTAGCAATTTTAAGCAATTTTAAGCAACTTTAAATACTTACAGTAAATTTTTCCTAATTTAAAGAATTTTTATTACCTGTTTGTTATTTTCTAATTATTTATACTAGCAATGCAGTAATATTTTTGAAAATTGTTAGGAATGAAAATAAGAGCTCTATACAGAGAGCAAAACAATTCAGTAACTATGCTCCTAAAAGTATTATATAATTATTATATTTTGGGTCAAAGTAATATTACTAAAAAGCGTTAGGAACGGATGGAAAATAAGCAAAAATGTACAGTTCGAGAGCTGTACTTTCTGGTTTGATTCCATAGAAATTAAATTCTTTTATTATAGTTTTAAGTTGTGTTTCTACGATACTTAAGTTTTTGAAACAAATTAGAAATAGTGTTTTTACTACTATGATCGAAAAGTTCGAGGAATGATCCCCAAAACGCAAAATTCAATTTTTTGGTCAATTTTTATTACACTTTCTCCAAAGTTATCTTTGCCATTGCAATGCAGTTACACAAACATTTTTTTTTTCAATCATCGAAGCGTATTTCAAATTCGTTTTTACAAAAAAAAAATCCATCAAAATTCTATTTATTGCATCAATAAAACCCAAATGATGAACATGAAGTGGAAGAAAGTCGTGTCTTTTGCTATCAGGAGAATATGTATTTATCGAAGTTTGTACTCAAGTAAAAAATTCATAAACTTCGAAAGCGGTATGAATAGATGCATAATGACGGAGCAAAATTTCATGTGTTAGCTAACCGGCTACAATTTAACTCATGTTTTTGCGAATTACTTCAAGTAAATGCCGAAGATTTGATTAATGGGTAGAAATTCATGATGTACAAGACTACGACATAAGAAGAAAAAAGTTAACATTATTTTTATTTTTGATCAATTACGACGTGGTCTTTTCAGTCTTGCTTCACCTTTCGAACGCCATTTACTTAAATGCTTAGTATTTTGTGGACCAAAAGTATAGATACATGTTTTATCATTAGAAAAATTGTATTTTAAGAAAACCTAGCTTTGAGCAAGCATCTCCTCGGCCATTTTTTGTTTTTGAAAAAAAAAAAAAAAAAAAAGATTTCGAAAATGCTCGAGAAGCGATGCACAATTAACCCAAATGATTTTTTAAAAATATTTTGCAGGATCCAAATAATGTAAGAACTCGTTCAGTGATATACCTAACTGTTAAACTAAGATCCATATTCACTCGATCTTTAAATTGACAGCATGTTACTCGTTAGTTCAAGAGCATGGTATACCAGACCATGTTTAATTTTAAACACATGTTCTTCCTTTCTTAAATATTTTACAAAACTCAGAATATCTTGTTTTGGACAAAATGATGTCCTTAGAGGCTTTCTGCAACATTCAAAACCCTTTTTTTATGTATATCAGAAATCCCACTGAGAAATTCTGATTCTTTGATTTTCCAAAATAAAGCTGGACACTTGATGTACGCCTCTACTATTACTACTATTTGTTACTATTTTACCATTGCTTATTCCTTTCACCAAATTTTCATTAAGTTTCTCAATTACATTCGCCGTGAAATCGAAAATCAAAATTTGCTTATTCATTAAAAATAAATCTACTATAAACTAATCTACTATACTTGAAAATATTATAATGCAATGAAATACGGTTTGTTGCCAAATATCGATGTATGAAATAAATGAATATGTATAAGAATTTTACTTATAAATGAATATTTTACTTGAATAATTCCTGATGCGTTTTGATTATAAATTTCAATAATGATGCAGATGAAAAAGCTAAATATTTCTAATTTCTGCTTTCAGGTATGGTTCCAAAATCGAAGAGCTAAATGTCGGAAACATGAAAGTCAAATGCAAAAAAGTAAGTTACATTTTCATTATTAATGTAAAATTATTTGTATTACAAAATTGAATTTTTTTTCGTATTCTTATAGTTCAATATTTTATATCAAAATAAGAGTAATATAAATGATTTGTTACTTTATCAGATAACAGATTTTTATAAATCTCTAGGATCATTTCGTTGGAAATTTCAAATGCTTTCTGTTGAGGTTGTTGTTTCCTATCCTCCTTATTTGAGAAGATCTCAATAAGGTCCATGAATTTGTCGTGACCAAGAAATAGTAATTTTCTTTCATTGGCCAAGTACTGGGGCACCTTATAGGCGACAATTCGATTCTTTTTCAGCTCCTTCTGGAGATGTGAATCCCATGTATTTTTATCCCCTCTTCATCTACCATATCCTCTCGACAGAACTTGGCAAAATTATAGGACCCCATACTACAAAGATGCTATGCACTTACAAATACCCATGCTTCCTCCGCTATTTAAACCCGATCAAAAGAATATGGCAGCCGGCTTCCATACCACCATGCAACACATCGGCGGAAATGTTTTCTTTTCTTTTTAAATATCAAACTGAGTTTTTTTTTTTTTTTTTTTTTTTTTTTTGACAGCACAGTTTTTACAGTAAAATAAATAATGTGATGTGGATATTAAGGGTATTACTAATTTCATTAATCATTGAAAATTAATAAATATCTTTTATTTTTAAGAATATTTTAATCTCTATATGCTGATTTTCATTTCTTTCCCTTCTCCGTACCTTAATAGAGACAGTTTAGAATCAGCAGTTGAGGAAAGCATTAATGAAATTTGAATAACATCGATATTATGTGATATAATATGCACAATATCTGCTATGATTTATTAAATCACAAAAAAACTCTTTCATAACAGTAACACTATATTACAATGGGAAAACTGCAAAAGAATGTTATTTATTAGCCTCTGTCTCAAAACTACCATTTAATAACTCTCAATAATTAACTCTCATGCAACTGAAAGTAAAATATTGTGTCATTGAATAATGTTCCGGAATAGGAGGAGTAATTAATGCAACAAAGTAAACTTTAATGGTCGGAACACGTATAGACAACTCCTTCCTCCCGTAAGACATATAGCGTTCCCATTTCCCAGGAAGTTTTAGATAATAGCAGCAAACCATTCTTTAAAAGTGTTGTAGATCCACTCATGAACAGCCTCTTGAACTTCTTCCCTGCTGACGAATAATTGACTAGCTAGGTTCTTTTCCATCCTATTGAACAGCCGATGCAACAACTCCTGGAACATTATCAGCAAACCTCTGAAACATCACTGAATATAAATTTTTAAAATTTTCGAATCTTCACTTACGTGTGTCTGTAGTTTCTCTGTTAATAACCATTTCACATTGTCCGTTGTAGAGTCATTAGGTTTTTTGAAGCAGGAGACGTGAAAATGTGCTATACCCTCGCCGAGACTCGAATCCTGGACTTGTCGAGTATGCGTCGGGTTATGCTTTCAATTACACCACGAAGACATCCAAAAAGGAGGGAGAAAATACCTTTAATACTCCCCCATTTTAAAGGGCGACTGGGGATTAGGGGATCCAATCGCCAAATCCTGATGGTGACGAATTATCGTCCTCCGCCTTTTAGTTCGAGTGCCACTTGTAGATTCATTAGGTTTTTTTTTAAAGCAGGAGAAGTAAAACATGTGGAGTTCCCTCCGGAAATGGAACCCAGGATCTCTCGAATACGCGTCGAGTGTGCTTCCATTTACATTGCAAAATCATGCGGAAGGGAGGGAGAAAGTACCTTATAACCTTATCGAAGATAGTACTTCGTTCTGTTAGTATCAAGATGTATACCTAAGGTACGCTTCACTCTGATCTACTATCGCTCATTCCTTTTGTTATATTTTCATTTCTCATGCTGAAGGTATATCTCCTTCCACTGCATATCGTTACACTTGTCCACGGTTTTCTGCAGCACACTTTACATAATGATTCATCACTGATTTCGAACTAGAAAATATGGTCTCATCGGAGAACGCTGAACTCATAATACCATTTGGAAGAAGCATCGCCACAATATTTAATTTTTTGCTATATTGAGAAAACAGCATGAATCCAAATCATTATCAAAGGGTCTTTTAAATGCCTAAAAGCTAAAGATTGTTTGGGATATTTATTTTGCACACTCAATTGGAAAAATTCCATTTGCGTAGCGTTTTGCCTTTTTTACTTTTCATCACTTTGTGAAATTTCTAAAAGGCATTTTGTAACATTTGTAACAAAATTCGCATCTTGTAAAAAGCAATTTTAGATTTGCACAGCGATTAAAAAACTAGCAATTCCGAGAATGACATCATAGAATCCTCTTCTTGGGAGCACGAAAATTGTTCTAACTGCTTTTGCGTTTACAGTGATTTTAAAAAGGGATGTCTTTAAATGAATGCTATAAATGGATATTTTAATATTCCAGTCCATAATAAATTAATGAGAAAGTTTATATCAATATTACAGAAAACAGTATTTCAATGCTGCATAATGATGCAATAAATCACATTAGTAACGAATCACAGATTTTCAAGTAATATTGACACAGGATATATAAACAGTAACTTTATCACAGATCATATTTCCGCGATTAATTTCGTGAATTTTAAGGAAATTTCTAATATTTCGTGAGTATCAGGTTTTTCCGTGAACTTCAAATAAACCCACGATTTCAGATTTTTTTCTACCATTTTTTAACTTATCATTTCTTACAATTTTTACAATTATATTATACACTTACAATTATAGAACAGCATGAGCAGAGTATTTCCTTTCTACAAACATGCACCAATATTTTCGCAGTTAATACATTGAATATCGTATCGAACCCTAGGGACCGGCCTTGAAGAAAGCAAAATGTGCTTGGCGTTCAGCATTTAAATAACAGACTGTTTCTTAGATTTCTTATAACAGTGTTGTTCTAGATTTAAAAGTAAGTTATTTTAATAAAAAAATTTAAAGCTTGTCATTCTATTTACGCCAACAAATTGCATCCAACAAATGCATGCAAAACATTTGTGCCAACAAATAATTTCATCGCCAAACAAAAAGGCATATTTGATTAGGAATTTTTTAGTTAACAACAAAGCACTCGAGGACTATCTGCATAAAGAGAGGGATGACTTCTTGTTATCTGTGCCTTTCTTCAGATAGCGTCGAGTTCAGAAATATTTGAAATTGAGTATCATTCTGTGACTGAAACTTTTGACTGAAGAATGTCTTAAACGCAAAAATTACCTTTTTTAACCAAGAAATGTGTTGCTTGCTTGTAAAGATAATACATGTATTTACACTAAATTTATAAAAAAAAGTTCACAAATAGTAGAGGAAGGTTGCTATCGATGAGCCACTTTCTCAAAATGATCCTTAAAATCGTCATATTTGGCAATTTACAGGTTAATATAAATACTACTTTCCATACAACTTATATCTAGAAATAGATATTATAATTATGAAATGTTCAGTAAGTATTAGAAAAATAGAAATAGGTGCCACTGGCCCAATGAAGGAAACCGGTCGCCTTCATTGAGTAGCGGAGTTTCTTACAAATGCGTCGGTATTTTCTTTTTAATGCAATATCATCTAAATACACGTCAATAAAATGTTTAAAACTATTTTGAGTTTTATTCTTAAATATAAAATACTGGATAAAACCTAACATAGAAATATATTGAATCACTGAAAATATATTGAAATATATTGATAGCTTCGCATTATCCACAAAGAATCAAAAGTTAGATTTTAGTTTAGTCTTTATAATCATAAAATAGGCATAATGTAGATTTTAGTTTAGTCTTTATAATCATAAAATAGGCATAATGTAGATTTTAGTTTAGTCTTTATAATCATAAAAAAGGCATAATGTAGATTTTAGTTTAGTCTTTATAATCATAAAAAAGGCATAATGTGAGAATCTATGAATAAAGCTGAATTTCGTTTATTAGAAACAATTTAGTGAAACAGAATTTGCGAGTAATCCATAATTAGGTTAGTATAAAAAGAACAATAATCATAACTCGAAAACTTTCAAATAGCATAAAATAATTATTAATCCTACGGTCAATATTAGGCTGTAAATCATACACAAATTACTGCACCAATTATTCGTTCTTGACGAGTTCGGCTGCATTTTTCGCAATATTACATTTTGATTCCCTTTCTGACATTAGCACACTTCTCATAAACTCACACTTTACACGATAGATACTGAATCATGTCTTCCTTGAAGTCATCACAACAGCATGAATCCTCGTTGGAATTTATAGGCCTATTTACTGAAGGCAATGGAAGTTTAGCCACTCTTCCAGGAACTGCTTGCATGGGCCCTAGTTGTTATCTGTACTGTTTTTTGTGCTTTATTTGAGTCTTTGCCAACCGAGAATTTAGACGGAATCGGGAAGATTTCAGCTAATGAAACTTTAACGTTTGGCAACAAAGTTGATGCACCAACTGGAAGAGGTTCTGATTCTGTTGCGCTGGTTAGTTGGCACAGATTTTTTCCCCTGGAGCCTGCATGCCATGTGACATTCCACATATAGAAGCAATTAAGTTTATGTCAGGAACTTCTACAACAGGAACATCATTTGCTTCAAACTCCACTGCTGCAACAAAGTGAGAATCTTGAAATACACTGTTAACTAGCCAAACTTCTGTCTCAGCAAAACATTCGTTGCCGTTCCTACTGTTGCTGCTTGTCCATATGCTTTCCCAGACAATCCAATTTCCCTTCTCTAATCGTAATGAAATATTATTACATTAATTAATATATCCCTATTAATTAATGTAATAATATTTCATTGATCTAGTAATGTTTCATCGATGTAATTGATATGTATTTTATTCTTCAACTCAAAAAGTGTCAAAATATTAGCCTCGGTACTTGATCCATGGTTAAGTCACCAGCCCCTTCATAACAACGCAGGCTGGCTCATTGAAAGCAACTAGCAGTCGGTATGTAATACGCCCTTGATTTCGGTTGTAACAAAGTAAACAACCATTTTTAACATTGACAAATAACTCTCCTTTAACACAGTTTTAAACGTTATCGGTAACAACTAAAACCCTATTGACGTCTAACTAATATGTGTATTTTCTCTACATTGAAAAATTAGAAGAAAAGTACAAAACTCTTACTTTCTTGTAAAGCAATCTTGTTTGAGCGTGGATCAACTTCCTGTCGAGATGGCGATTCTTAGGAAACAGTCAACAGGTAGCGCCTACAGTTAATGATTAGAAAATAATGAAGGTGGCTCAATGAAGGAGCCGGCCCATCCACAGCAACCTTACCCTAACCGTAAGCCAAAATAAGGGATATAATTGGTTTAAAAATGTAAGTTTTTATTAAAAACTCTGATATAATGCTTTTTAGTTGTATATTGGTTATATTTGCTTCATTTTCGGTACGCCTAAGCTCATAATGTTAGTATTAAATCCTCAACCACGAAATGGTTGTGATATTTGTAGCCTGTGAAAGTTTTGTGAATTTTTACTATACTTGCACCTCACTACGGCCTCTCAAATCTGCCCTTTTTACCAGTAATAAAATTATTTCCATAATGATAATAGATAAATACGAAAGATGTTCGTGCTTCTCGATTCCAATGTCCGTTTTATATGTTTTTACAGCTTTTCATTTATTTATGAGTCCCTTATAAAATTTATGCTTTACTTTCATTTTCTTGAATTCAAAGTCTGAAAAATCTTTAAAGGTTTACTTATTTGATTTTTTTCGCATTCTTAGTAATAAAAATTAATAAAGATAATAATAAAAATTAATAAAGTAATAATAAATAATAATTATATAATAAAAAATTTGCATAAAAATTAGAAATGCTATTTATAATTTTTCAGTTTCGTATTAAGTATTATTAAAGACGCAAAAACTTTTTCCATTTTTTTAAAAATTCCTCTGTAATATAAATATTAATAAGCTCCCGACTCTCTTATGAATTGAATAATACGTTCAGTTAAAATGACTAAGCTACGCACCTGTGTCCTGTCCAGAGTTCAAACCTTATTTTCAATCCTCGTTGATCCGTATCAAATAACATTTTTTTATGTCTTAATACTGACATTATATCTCGTCGAACTCACGAAAAGAACTAAAGTTTTTGACTGCTTAGTGTTGATGTTAACTCTTAGTGCGTACAGAGAGAACTAAAAAATTGTTGACTACTCAGTGATCTCTTTCGGATTGTTTTTAATTACTCTCATTTTCGTAAACATTACCCAAAAACATAAACACTGATCAGCCGAATGCGTCTGCAGAGGTTAAAAATCGAAATTTCAATTTGTTTTCATTTTCTTATCTACATATGCATATTTTAAATACTTTTTTTATGTTTGTAATATTTTTTGCAGTCTCGACTGATATCAAGTTAGCAATCAATTTTTTAATAATTCAAAATAGATTAAAGAAAAGAACCAAATGTTTAAAATAAAACGAATTACTGAAAATATTTTTTCTCGTGTTTCTTTTTATGAAATATTTTTAGAATTCCGCCAGCTGTAGCTACACGTTCACGCCAAACATACTTTTTTTCTCTTCGCCTTTCTTTTTTTCCTCGTCTTTCTGAATCATGTTAATCAGGATGATATCACTGCTAACTCTAAGAATAATAACTAACTTAAAAATAAGTACCATCTAAAGTAAAAAATAACTAAAGCAAACAGCTCATGCCTTGAAACTCATAATATCTTAAAATTAAAATCAAAACAGCTCACAGAATGCAAATCATAAAAATCAGATCATAATAATAAAGCTTATACCATCTTATGGATTTTGTTTTTGAAGTCTTAAAATTCACAGTTTTTAAGCAGATAAAAATTGCATTTTACTTTTTTTTCCAAATAAAAGTTTTAAAACTTAAGATTCTAATTTTAAATTGCTTTACAAATCGTTGCCATCCACAGGTTCAAAACAAAGAATAATTAAATTAAACATTTTGATACTTTCTAATGTTTTCAGATACTGAAATAGTATTTCTGTGTGTTAAAAATTCGTTTAAATTTTGGGAATAAACATGTTATGAGGATAAAAATGAGTAAATAATTGGATCCTTTTTTCGAACTCCTGTAATGATTTTTACAGGTGAGGATTATTCGGAGCAATTCACTCGGATACTTTTAACAAAATTAAACCTCAAATATAAAAAATAGCAACACTGAAAATTCTGTAAGTGTGAGCACTGATCAGCTGACTGTGTCCAAGGCACACACATTTGCATTTGCAAATACAAGTTCACTGAGTACCTTTCTCTAGTTTTCTCGTAGAATTTTCCGAATTTCGGGACAGATAGCTGCTCAAGTAGGATTGATTTATTCTTCAGTGAAATTTCTTCAAATTCAGTTATTATTTCTTCACATTCAGTTATGGCCCAAATAAATTTCATTAATAAATCTGTATTCAGTCATACGACTTACGAAAAACATTTACTTCACAGTCGATATTGTTAATAGATCAGCATGTTTCCTTTTATGAATTATATTCTAAAGTAATTAATTATTATATTTATAATTTTATTGGTTCTTTTTGAGTGGGGTGATAAGTTTATAATTTTATTTAATATATCTATTTGCATTAATTTTTGTACATATATTTCTTTAAAATAAGAATCTTTTAAAGATGTTTCGAATTTATACATTCGATTCATTTGAACATACAAATATTGGAAATTCCACCTCACATATAAATATTTCAATCTAATTTTGTCTGTACACAGTTATTAGGGTAGGGTCTAAATAAAGAAAGGAAGTATAATATTACAGTTTAGAAATTATGAAATATATTTAAATTAAATCTACCTTAATAATAAGAAATAAAAAAATCTACTTTAAGAAATAAACTTTTATGCATGAGGTTTTTCAAAATATTTGTTTTTTGCAGCTAAGTGGAGCAAATGTGGGTTAAAAACTCATTTATTACGCATCTTAGTATGCCAAAAGTTATAGCCTTAAGCACAAAAATAATCACTGATTTTTAGCTCCTTCGATGAATGTTGGGCATGCTTGTAAACTTATCTTTAATACAACAACACATGAAATACCAAACGATTACGGGGGGGGGGGCTGAATAGGAGACAATCTATACCCTTTCTAATGAAAGTGTTTGCAACTATACAACAACTGTACGTTCACGGAATGATAATTCCAGCCAAGAAGATAACAATTTTGTTTCTGTGGAAACGAAATCCGTTCTGTTGGGCTGTATTGGCTAGTCACATTATAATAAAGGATAGAAATTCACACTCCAAATACATTCAACAGTTCTGCACCTTCCGTGAGTAGTAGGCGACAGTCTGCAACTTCATAACTAACTATGCCAGCTAGTCACGCGGAAAATGTTGCAAACTACGATAATTTTCTGGAGGCACGAGAGCTACAGAGAGGGATTCTCATTTCTATAGGAATGATAATTATATTTGTTAGTACATTCATCCCTTTGAAAGTGAGACTTTGTTGTTAAAATAAATATTTCTTTACAGACTTTTCCATTTTCTGTTATCTCGATAATTCAATTTGCAAAAATTATTTATTTTATCA